>NW_027120658.1:3769424-4397662 GCF_030686945.1 Centruroides vittatus | reverse complement strand
AAATATTGATGTCTAATGAGATTATTTATTATTATTTATCTAAAATGCCTCAATCATTTAATCCACTGAATATGAGAAGTGTTATTGTACAGACTGGAGAATACTTGATATAAACATTACCAATTAAACATAAAAAGGTAAAATTTTTTAATATAGTATGGTTGCTTGTTATTTTCTATGTATGGCATCCTTTTAATCCAAAAATTTCTCTTGGTAGATGATCTCACAGTTTTCCAGTCAAAAAGAAAACTATGGCTTTACTTCAAAAATTGAACTACAAATGCATTTCATGTTGATTTAAGTTTCCAACCCCTCTTTAGTGCTGTTCAAAAGAAAGTTTTGGATTAAAAGGTTGCCATACATAGAGGTAAAATTTCTTTTTTTCAATCAACCAACCATACGATTGGAATCAACAACTGCTTAAACATTTCAAATATGTAAAAACAACAAAAAAAAAAAAAAATGAAATTTGACTTAGTGATTAGAAAATAAATATTAATTGACTGGATGAAATTTACTCTGTTGGTATTTACTGCAAAACAAAAAAATCCAGCAACAAGTTGTATAACTTTCCCAGCTATTATGAGATCTTATCTAGAAAATAACTTTTGTAATTTTAATTACAATATAACATATGTGGTGCCATCTGACATGAGATTTTGTTACAAAAAAAAAAAGTTATATTTTTAACTACTACAAAATGGTAAAAAGGTTAATTTTGAGGGTAGGATGAGTTTTATAAAAACATATAAATGTTAATAACAAGTAAAATAGTCATTAAGTCCAACCCTACTGGAGAGAGAGAACTCCATTTATCTCCCCACCTTAAACCAAAATCTAGTAGCATCAATGCCTCTCATATACAAGTCACCATGCCAAATGTCACTTAATCTTTACCCCATCCTGAGATATTAAGTGAAATAGACGCCAACACACACACACACAAATTTATTTCCCCCCCTTTTTTTTACTTTTTTTGGTCTCAGGAGGTCTCAAAATGTAGATTTACAAAAACTCACAGGGTGAAATTAGACACAATTCCAATACTTTCCTTGTTATGTATACATAACAGCCAGGGAAAGTAAAAGTACTATGAACTTAATATCAGGTAACCAAAACAGTTCATGCTGGTTTTTTAAGACAAAATTAAAACATCATAAAAATAAAACAAGAATATTTTGTTCTGATTACAATTAATTAAATAATTTAAATAATAATTTAGAATTACTGGAAGAAAAGAATTTATTAAGAGATGGCGCCTAATGTCTACCTCTAATGCCAAATTTTGTTCTGAAAAATAACACCATCACAATTAATAATTTTTCCAATGAAAAACAACTTTATAAATTTTACTATTATAAAATACTCTCTCTTTAGAAGCAAAATCCTCATTCAACTCGTTTGCTAATTCCTCTTGATTTTGAAATTTTTAAGTGATTGTCAAGTGACAGCAAAAGATGAAAAGCAGATGGTGAGAGATTTGGTGAATATGGTGAGTGGGGTAGAATTTCCCAAGAAATGCTATGTAGCTTTTCCTGAGTTACTCTGGAAGTATGAGATTTTTCATTATCTCGAAGAAACACAATATCTTTGCAATTAATTAGCACCAATTGTTTTTACAAAAGCTTCTGATGCACACAATTTAGCTGAACAGAGTAAACTTCTCCTGTGATTGTTTGCTTTGAGGATAAGAGATCATAATGAACAATACCTGTTATTTTTCACCAAATACACAACAAAATCTTCCGTTGGTAAAGTAGAGATTTTGATATGGAAGGCACAAGTTCTCTGGGAGGTAAACAATGAGAAGATCACTTAGTGTTGGGACATAATCCACTTTTTATCACACATCAGTAGTCTCTCCAAAACAGCTTGCTCTTATGATGAGAAAGAAGAACTAAACAAATTGTTTTCTACTGCGAGTTCATGTAAAACCTATTTGCTTAATTTAAAAAATTTTCCCAGTTGATGCAAGTGCAGACAAATGGTTTTTATCACTCACACCAAACCTTTCTACAAACTGTTTACATATCTGACTTGAATCTGACTTGACAGCATTCTTTAATTCATTGCTATTGATCATCCTTCATGAGGTGAACCTTCAAAAGACATCCTCTGATGCAAATTTTTTATACCAGGCAATCACTAACCATCTCTTTTCTGAATACTGTGTAGATCTTTCTAGAATCTTGTACAATATTTGTCCAAAATTTAAATTCATTAAGTATGCTGAAATAACTATTAGCAGCTTATATTTTGACAGCTGTTTTTCACAATTATTATAAACATTTACACAGTTAAATTTTTTTAAACTAATTTCTGTGAAAGTTTAAATTTAGAATGATAAAAACAATAACATGCCATCTATAAGAAATACTACATATTTCATGTTCAAACTAGTAACTTTATAAAACCACACAAACCTTTTTGATCACACGATAATTTGAATAATTAACTAAAATAAATGTTAACATTATACCAGTAAACTCTAATTACTTATTTTATATTTATTCATATTTACAAAACAATAACAAACAAACAAATAAAATAAAAAACAGTCCAACATTCATAAATATACAAAAATTTACTATAAAATAAATTTCATTCATAACTTTTAAATGCATTAAGTTGCTCCCCAGAAGAACCAAAAAGTATGTCTTAGAACAAATTAAGTCATCAAATGCATTGTAATGTTTGAAACAAAATCAGACTATTTTCATGACATCTCCTGCCAGTGTCCTCTGAGGTCTAAATTCTTTAATCATTTTCTTAAAATTATAAATTACATTTGTTGATAATACACAAAAGGAAACAACTAAAAATTTTAAAAATTACATCCTATATGCTTGTCTTAAGACTTTAGTATAAGTAACAAAAAATTTAATTTTATATTGTCTGCTGAGAACATTAGTGACAATTCTAATGTTGTTTTGAGATAATTGTTGTCATAGTTTTCATCAAAACTTAAATAACTGTGTAGGAATGCGAAAGACTTAAGTTATCCAATTTGACTTTTTTTAGTTTTCATGCACAATTCTGAATTGTTAAGCATGACATGTGCATGCACGCATACCATCAGGAACCCTGAGTAAGAAAGTACTCTCTAAAAAAAGGGATTTTTTTTTAATAGATATCTTTAATTTTTAAAAGTATTTTTCATAAAGAGTAGAAGGAATCAAATTTTATATTAATGCAGATTACTTACATTAAATGAGTTAGTTATGTATGTTTAAAAATAAAAAATCATAAAATAAAAATCTTTTGTAATTTAATGCTTTATTGGCTAAACAAGTTTGCTTTTGAAAAATTTTAAAAATTGTCATATTAACATAAAAATAATCAAGCAACATTTCAACATTAGTATTTATATTTTGTAATTAATTAAATAAAACTATAAATAAAAAATCTCTCTTGCTATGTCACATTCATCTGGTATTTTGGACCTTGCACTTTTTAAAATTTTTATGGTACTAAGAAATAAATTATATCTGTTAAGAATTAGAACTTTTCAAAAACTTCTAAACTATTATTGAAACTTACCTATGACATTCTGTGTGAGAATAAGACCAACAACATTTAAAACGATTGATTCAAGCTGAGACATGATATCTTTTTGTTCTTCCATAACAGAAAGAATTGTATCGATAGTATTCAAAATACCCATAGCTGTAATTGCTCTTTCATCGGAACTTTCATCTCCTGTTTTCAGCACTTGATTAAAAGTGTGTGCCTATAATTTAAAACAGTAAATTATTTATATGGTTAATTTATAATTTAACTTACAAGTTAGGGTTATAATAAAACAAATAAATAATCAAATCAATTCTAAAAACCTAAAAGTACTGTATATACATATACAGTGGAACCTCACTTAACGAGCATAATTCATTCCAGAATCTTACTTGTAATACAAAACACTCGTTAAGCGAAACAATTTTTTCCATATAAATTAATATAAAATACAATAATGCATTTCATGCTGAAAAAATACTCAAATATTTTATGTATAACATTTATTCAAAGAAAATTAAACAATATACATTGTTAAGGAGATAAATCATCATCATCTTTTCTTCTAGCACGGAATGAACCAACCTGGAATGCAAATTCCATTTGCAGAAAACAAAACAAATCATAGATAATATGTCTGATAAACAAGCCAAATTCTTGGGCTATGTAAAGGCTATAATTAAATATTAGAAATTAATTAATTTGACTACAGGTAGGTAGTTATGCTGCCATCTTGTATTAAATTCAATAATTATGAATAATTAATTTTTAACTTAGACATTTCTAAAATTTAATTTGGAAGTGGTCATTAAATTTAATACAAGATGGCAGTGTAATTGCCTACCTCTAGTCAAATTAAGTAATTTCTAATATTTAATTACAGCCTTTACATAGCCCAAGAATTTGGCATATCATTTAGTGTGTTTATTAAATAATGGGCTATGGCTGTTCATGTTTATACATAATATGTATGAACACAAGTTTGAAAAAAAGTGTGATCACAAGCAACACTAAGATGCTAGTGGAACAAGTGCTAAACACAGACTGATGGAGCATGCAAACAATCCAGGACTTCCCCTCTCCTAGTCACTCAATATGCGAAACATCACTCATTAAGCAAATAAACTTTTTACAATTTGTTTTGCTTGTTATACAAATTATTCGTTATGTGAGGTGCTTGTTAAACGAGGTTCCATTGTACACCCATACATGTTTTTAAAAACTTATTTATAGCTTTTTGGAACTTCAAAATATTTTATTGCTGGTAATTGTGAAAATTGTTTTCCATGTTTCTAAAACTATTACTTATCAAGAGACAATCTTTCTGAATCCATGCTGTTTCCTCTAAACAGGATTTTCATCATTTTCAATTACAGTGGGTGATTGGTTAATGAACATAATCCGTTTCAAAACCATGTTCACTATCCAAATTGTTTGTTAACTGATTATTGATTTACTGTAGATTTTTGTGGGAATTTGATTAATTTGTTCTGGAGACCCCAAAAAATAAATTTAAAAATTTTACACTTTCTTATTATGTTTATTTACATGTAATAACAAACTAAAAGCAATCTCTCTATTTTTTCATGAATGACACATCTTTGTTTCTCAGATGTTATTTTCGTTACTCCGTTATCTGCTTGAATCTTTTTGATTATATCTTTCTAGGCTAAGATTGTATCTATCATAGACCTGTTAAAGTCATCTGCCAACAATATCAAATATCTTCTGCCCATTCTCTACCTTGGCTATTATGTCTTGCTTAGTTTCTATACTGAATGCAGTTCTTGATTCTCTACTGTTTTAGGTCCCATAATATCAGTTTTTTAAATAAAAAGTTCAGGTCAGCACTTACTGTGAGTCTCATTTCAGAAACCACATATAGATGCCATTAAAATATAGTTTTACAAATGTTAAACTATCACTATCACTATCACTTATTATGTTTGTTCTACCAGGTGTTCGTTATCTGAACATCTGTTTGTTGTCTGAACTGTTCCTTAACCAATCACCCACTGTATTTTACATGATAATAATTCTTGACGTTTGATGTCATCAAACAAGGTAAACTCCCAAAAAAAAAAAAAAAAACTATATTTTTGCTATGTATCAAGGAATAAACAAGACATGCTTTGAAGAATAGTAAGAATAGATTAGTAAGAATAGATAATATGCTTACACAACATAACACTATGATGTTAATATGCTACAACATGACTACAGAGATTAACAGTCAAATCACATTAACTTACTGCACAAACTTTAATGTAATTTGATTTATTCCTCTAATAATAATAATTACTATCATTTTTAGCATGCTCCACTATAGTAGTGAAGTGCTTATGTTAGGCCTTTTGTCCATTTGTCAGATGTCCACGTGCATGCACAATGACTTCACTTTCATTACATAAGTGTTATGTTCCATTCAATCCATTTATTGTGCATGTCCACATGCATGCACTACTACTTCATTCCAAGAATTTATAAAATTTATTTTTAACAAAATTAATATTTAATTCGCTTTTGTGGAACATGCTATCAGATTGGCTTGACCAAGCTTGTTTAAGATTATAGTCATGTTATGTTGCATGAGCTATACTGTCAATGTATTTTATGATATTTTATTTGCCATTAAATTAAATAAAATTAGAATTGTATTAATAAATCTAATTTTCTTTATTTTGATCTTTAAAGTCACACCTCGTCCTATATGCGAGTCGTCTTATATGTGAATAAATATGGTAAATATATGTAATTTATATATAAATATTTCTTTTTAATTTCAGAATAAATCATGAATATTTCAAAGAAATCCAACACTTATCACTTTTATCAGGAATGGGAGATGAATCATTTCTTAATAATGCTATCTGTTCCGTATCAAAAATCTGGCAACAAGTTGTTTAACTTTTCTGGTGGCATCATCTGTTACCATATTTTATTTAAAAACATTTTATATTTTTAACTATTATAAAATGGCAAATGGCTTAATTTTGAGGGTAGGGATGAGTTTATAAATAATTGTAAATGCTAGTAATGAGTAAAATTGTTATTAAATCTGACTCTATTGGAGATACACACACAATATCTTTATTTCCTGACTCCCATGACCTTTAATCACCAGAATTTAATAGCATAAATCCTAAAACAAACCTCCCTGCAAAATTTCAGAAATTTTCAACAAAAAGCTCAGGAGTTTCAAAAAGGACAAACAAAATCCATAATATCCATACATACAGGGGGAAAAAAAACCCCAAACTTTTTGCATTTCTCAATGTTTCAATGTCCTGAGTCCAAAAGTGTAAAAATCTCAAGGGGTCATTTTTTTTACCAATTGCCATACTTTTCCTGTTATATATAACAGCCAGAAAGTAAAAATGCATGAAGTGTTCACTTCATATAAAGCTCTGGCTTAAACATATTTTCAAATTGAATATAATTTTGAACACACAACACTTTATTATTGTTTTGCTTATGTAAAGTATATATTACTCAGACTTTATCATATTAAAAAAAAATTAAATTCCATCACAAATTATAATTACTTACAAAATATTAAAAGCAAATTTAAAATACTGTAAATACATTTTGAACTTATATAATTCTGAAAAATCCTTACCAAATGTCGAGTCATTTCAACAGCAATTGGCATTAATTCTTTAGAATATGTACAAACGATTTTCTGCATCACAGTTGTTAAATCATCATTTTCTGTCTCTCTCATAATATTTAATAATTCTAAAGCAATTGGTTTGATTTTAGGTTCTACGTATCTTTTTGCTGAAATAATAAGGAACATTATAAGATAAAAACAGTATTAATGAAACTATAATCTATAATTTCATAGTTTTAAATGAGCAAATGCAAATTATATTAAAGAAGAAAAATTTTAGATTGATTTGTTAATTAGATTTTAATGATACAAGAATGTATTAGATAGTGTTGTGTTAATTCCATGATAAATAAATAATTCTAACTATTAGAAATTAACAAAAAATTAGAAATAAACAGCAACTACTGTATATATAATAATTACAAAAACAAACACAAAAATGAAATAATAATACTGTTGCACTATACTGCCAACCTAGAACTTTGACTCACTAAAATAGATATGATAAAATTGTGACTCTTGTTTAAATCTTCCAAAGTTTACTAGATCACAGCTGCATGTCACCAGAGTTCAGTTAATAAGTGATGCTGTAAACTAATCAAATCAGTTGAAAACAGCAACTTTTACTATTATAAATAAGAATTATTTATGTAAGAAGTATGCTGGATTACACTTATAATCCAAGATATCCAAAACAGTAATCAAATACATCACATAATTAGGTACATATAGATTAATATTTTGTTTAATTCAAATGAAATGATTTAGGTTTTTAAATTCTTTTAAGTTTCAATATCTTAAGTTAACACTAAAATTTCACTGAAGTTAAAATATTTCATATAAATTATGCCGAAAAACTTTATATATATATATTTAATTAATCTAAATATAACTTTAAGATTTGATATTACTGCTGTTTTCTAACTTGTAAAAAATATTTACATTCTAAATAGAGGCATTTATTTAAAATCAAACATTTTCAGTCCATGTAATAGACCATAATCAGGATATAACTATTCTAAATAGAACATGAAATGTTAACTATCAAAATAAATATGAATATTAGAACAAAATCAAACACTTAACTATAACAAAATACCAAGTTTAAATGTAAGCATATTCAAGCAAATAAATGAATTAACATTTGCAATATTACAATAAAAAAAGTAAAGTGGATTATATATATACATTAAATTATAAAATAATAAAAGATGAAATAGATGATAATGGATTGAATTATATATTACAGTAGAGCGTCATTTATCCAAATCAATTGGGGACTGGGGTTGTTCAGATAACTTATTTTTCAGATAACCAATTATGTATGAAAAAACATATTAACCTATCCCATGTTGAAATTTTTCTCCGTTGAGTGTCGCTTCCTGTTGAATTTTTGTCGATGTTAAGCCTAATGTAAATTTTTTAAATAATAACCGTGGCTATTGTATCATTAAAAATTATTTTTTTATTTTGTACAAACAAAATAAATATATTGAAAAACATAAAAACAAAAAAATTATATTTTGGAAGTTAATCTAGTATCAAAAACGTTCGATTCAGTATGACACAGACCAACTGGGACCTTTCGGTTGATCGGTTTTTGGATAAACGATGCTCTACTGTATATAAAAATTACACTGGTGTGCATGTTCTTGTCTTGTTAATTAATAATTAATGTGTATTTCCACATGAGGGAAAGAGATACAGCATATTTTACATTTAAGAAGCATTAACTTCTGTTTAAATATCTAAAGGTAATAAGGACAAATTTGTCTCTCTTGTTAATTGCACTCATTTTAGCATTACTGCATCAAGACTTTCATATTTACAAATTTTTGTATGTTTTCATCAAAGTCTAATTTGTTGGAGGGCTCTAAAATGAGCTGTAGATTTTTCAAAATTGTAGATAAACTGCTTGGTGGGATACCATACTTCAAAGTTACATTCTTCTATTTACAACCATTATTGATTTCATTTAAAGAATTATACTTTCATTTGCTTTCTGACATTCTTTTTGTAAAAGTTGAAACACAAAAACTAGAGCTTAAAATAGCAACTTAGCTAGAAATATAGTAAATACATAAGAATTTTCTTGGTTCCAAAACCAACTAACTTCCAAAAAATTGGATAAAAAGTTTTTTGTACACAAACTTCATTTTTTGTTTCAAATTTTTATTGTTTGGTAAAAAAACCAAACAATAAAAATTTAAAAGTACTATAAAAAAAGCTTGTAAAAAAGGACTTTGTTAGCATTCAATGTGGCATGTGACAAATATCTCAGTTTCCTCTTTGAGATAATGCTTTTCAGCTGAGTGATATATGCTTTAAAGAACTTTATCATCTTCCAAAGTCATTACTATTACATTTATTCAGAGAATCACGAGAAAAGAAAGAGCCGAAGTATTTTAACCTATATCTTGAACCGATGACTTGTACTTTGCCGGCTGCATTTTCCCTTCTTTCATGACATCTTAATACAAAAGAATTTGACTAACGCTGGTACATGACAATAGTAGAAAAATGTGCTTTGCTTGGAAACTGGTGGTTGTAGTATATTCTTAATCATTAATTTAAATTTTTACGGGGAAAATTCGGTGAATAAGGAGTTAAAGAAATCCCTTTTGTCGAAGCCTATGCACTGAAAATAGATGAAGTTTCAAACCTCTTCTTTGTTGCTGGTAAAATGCCATTGTCAAAGGTGGAAAAAAAGTTGCTTGATATGAGGTTGGGACTAAAAAGAGTTGGTTGAAATAGACCCAAATAGCATGGAAGGCAGTTGCTGCCATCACATGTAGTCTTGAATTGTCATCAAAGAGGATGAATTTTGTACTGAGAAGGCCTGGTCAATTTTGTCAAATGACAGCTTTGACCTATCAGTGTCTCTCAGATGTCGTAACATACATAATTTTACTTTTCAAGAATTTCAGCAACCAACCCCTTTGACATCCGAGGACATGAAAAGAATTTTGCCTGCAGACCAAGTCATCATCAACTTGTATATGTACACAGAAATCTTATTTTCAGACTACTCCATACGACATGATAAATTCTTCAACAGCAGAATCCTGACAAAAACTTCATTGGAAAATGTCAAAAAAGGATGTTTTACTGTAATTAAATTTCTATTATGACACTAACAGATGAACATTCTATATAAATTATATAAATTTTCAATATTCTCAAATAAAAACATATTATAAATCACTTGTAATAGAAAATAAAAATATCCATTAGTTTAAAAGTGTTTCATTTATTTATATTCCAGATTAATATACTAATACACCAGTATCAGCACAATAAAGCTGTGTGGCTAGCACAATTTCAACCATTATGGACACCCTAAGAACAATTGTCAACCAGCATAGATGAAGGGTAATGAATGAAATCTTGGTCAGTTTAGCAAAAACATATACTCAAAACAAAGTCATCTACAAGCACATTCCAACAAGTGCAAAAAGTAATGTTAATGTTTAAGTTACTTGTATAAATATTTTCAGAATCCTCTGTACTCACATCCCTGTAATGTATTGCAATATAGAGACATAAATGAATAAACTTAAAACTTTAGCATGTTTGGTCTGATAAATTATGGGCGTAAATACAAATGTATTTATTTAATCAAATAATATATATACATACCTTTTTCTTGATTGGTAATAAGCATTTGTAATGCAATTGCAGCTTCAACTTTTACAGGCATATCTTTATCATTTAATAAACAATGCTGGGTTAAACCTAATGCATGAATTAAATTTGTTTCATTTTGAAATTTGATTTCACTAAAGTAATGTAAAACCCAACAAGCCTAAAAAAAATTATTATTATTATTAAATTTTATTTTAGAATTTTTTTTTAATTTTATAAATAATAATAAAATAAATTAATTAATAAATTATGAATTTCTTAAAATTAAAAGTAATAATAGAAGAAACTATTAAACTTTCTTAGAATATTCTTTCCAAATAATCTAAATAACATTTTTAGATTTAATATTAATACTAACCCTTGCTCTCATAAAACCATGAGGACTCTCAAATTCAGGATATACATATGTGACTAGCATGGTTTCCATTTGTTCTTTAAAAAGTGGTTTCTGAAAAATTAATTCTTTGTAAATGATTAACTTAGAAAATAATGAAGTTCATAAACAATTTTTTTTTTGTATTAAAAATTATTAATTACATATATGTGACAATAAACTTTTACTTCTTATTTATTTCATGAACATTCTTAATATTTTAAGTATTATATTTTAGACTGCACTATAAAAAAAATCCTAATTAAGTAGTAAATAATTGCACTTGTTATTTAAACCTAAATCTCATATAGTCCTATTATTATTTGTCACTAGTCAAATAGATTTATTACATTACTCTACAATTACAAAATCTCTCAAATAAATTTATTTGAGAGATTTTGTAATTGTAGATTTTGTAATCTCTCAAATAAATTTATTTGAGAGATTTTGTAATTGTAGATTTTGTAATCTCTCAAATAAATTTATTTGAGAGAGTAATTGTAGAGTAATGTAATTAGTAGAGAGAGTAATTGTACCATTTCATTAATGAGTCAATGTGTTAAATTTTCATTCAATGCTTGGAATGTTCAGTGTATCAATCACACTGTTTCAATAAATTTGAATATCAATGATTAGTCATCCAAACCAATATGCAATTATTTTTCATTTTAAAAATTTTTGTTTATTTCTCATTATATTTGCTGTTTAGTTTAAATAATTGTTACAAACTAAATATTGGTCATGTATCTTTCAAATATAGAAATACACCAAAAAATTACTTGTTTATTTTAATAATTTAATTATTAAATTGGTTATGATTAAAGTATATATTAAACGTAAGATATATAGTAATTGAGAAATCATAAATTTGTATTTATAGAGTAAATAATGCAATAATTTATTGTAATATATAATATGTTGTATAAGAGATGAACAATATTGCTCTATTTTATATTACATAAATCAGTGGTTCTTAACCGGTGGTCCGTGGACCACTGGTGGTCCCTGAAAGCACCCGAAGTGGTCCGTGAAGTCATCCTAAAATTATTAAATAAATGACGACGAGTTCTGTCAGTTTAAATTTCAAATACATTTTGCTTATTTAGTGGATTTTTTTGCACAACTAAATAAACTGAACCTTCAACTGCAAGGTTCAGGAAATATGAAATTGGAAGGCACTAGCAATATATTTGCATTTGAAGATAAAATCAGTGCGTTTATCGCTAAAATCGACGTATTGATCAGCAAAGTTGAAAGAGAGAATTTTTCTGCGTTTGATACATTGAACCCTATTATTGACAGACAGTGTGCTGAGATGCCCACCAGTGGCCGAGCGGTTCTGTTGATAAACGCTAGGAGTTTGGTCGCGGGTTCCCGCCGCGTTCGGACAGGGTGGCCACGTGGAGTTTTCTGGGTTTTTCTCCACGTTTGTAACACCTAAATAGGGGCCAGTTTCCATTAAATAACCTCCCGGAAGGCATTATTCCCACGCGTAACATTGCGTCCCAGAGACGGCAACGGGAAACCTCTCTGGGTTTAACTTTCCCTAGTAAATACCTTGGCACGTTATTAACCTTACTAACCTGTGCCAGGTGTCACCATAGTCCGGTAACAGATATAGAAGGCACAGAGAACAAGTGTGCTGAGATTAAAGGACAAATACAAAAGAACATTACATTCCATTTGCAAAACTTGAAAAATGAATTCAATAGCTATTTTCCTGACTGCAAGAACAAAGGTATTCGGAAACTGATCCGCAATCCTTTCATAGTCAATATTTCTGAGGTGCAGGAGGAAATACAAGAGTTAATTGAAATGCAACACGATAGTAACTGCAAGGATACTTTCGAGACAGGAATTAATCTTGAAGATTTTTGGAGCCAAAAAGCTATTGCTTCCTCTAAAATTCGAGAAATCGTTTTACGGTACCTACCTTTATTTTCAACCACATATTTATGCGAGCAAGGATTCTCAGTACTTTTGATAATTAAAAATAAACATCGAAATCAGTTGGATGCCAGTGCCGACATGCGTTTGGCTTTGAGTAGCACTGAACAAAGAATCCAGCAGTTAGTAAACACTATGCAGTTACAAAAATTGCACTAAAATAATATAATTAATGTAACATTTTCACAAATAATTTAATACTCTTGGTTCCAAATAATTTTGTACATGTTTAATTATATAGAACAACTTTATAAGCACTTATATTACTGCCAAACAGCTCGTGGTCCATGGCAAGAGAGAAATTTTGATAAATGGTCCCTTATCACTAAAAGGTTAAGAACCACTGACATAAATTAACAAAAACAATAATACATAATCAATTACTTGTAATCTAATGATGAAATTTTATTAATAGTCTAATCACTTTGTTTTTTTTTTTAATAAAACTCATTTAAATTTCAGAATATATAATCTTTTCATTCATGTTATCCAATTATTTAAAATAATAAATCACTAAGTATATATAAAAACTAACCTACCTTCATTAGTATGTTAGCAACTGTTCCAACCATATGTAATGCACCATCTTTTTGTCTAGGATTAGAATTACGATCTGTTAAGATAGACATTACAAATCCCATAGAATTTGGTAAAATTTCTTTCCGCTTTTTTACGGCAGAATGTAATAATGATTGTGCTGCTGTCACTGGAGAAATAAAATCTTCAAACACATCTATATAAATAAATGAGAAATGCTTTAACATAGTTATTTAAACATGCTAAATTATCAAATGCAATTAATTTATATAATCCTCATTAGATAAACATGTTAGAAGAAATCTTATCATAAAAATGCTATAATGATAAAAAAAATCCATATCCAGAAAGATAAGAATATTTATAAAAAAAAATGAATTAATGAGAATAAAATCAGCATTAACAGCAAATGTTAGGAAAAAAATTAATTTATGTATTTATGTACATAATGTTATTTATTGTTTTCCCAATAAAATATTATATTGTTGAATATATTCATCTGATACCAACTTTCAAAACAGATAAAAAATAAAATTATATTGTATTTTCTCCAATTTTACAATAAAAGTGGTATAAATAAGATTTAATTCTGGATAATCTATAAAATTTCCTAAAATATTTTATTCTCAATAAAATTTTTAAAAATTTCATGAAATTCAATAAAATTAGTTTTTGAAATACAGAGTTATTCATAAAGAACCCCTGGTTTCATGAAACATATCATCACTATATGGGTGTACTGTACTGTACATCTATGTCTTTTGTCCACAAGTTTTTATATGAATAGTCCAGCACACCACTGGTTACACACTTCACTGCTAAAAGTGTGCAATGCAAAAGAAAAGTCACAGGGCCTCCCAGATCTCCTGATTCAACATCCTTTAACTTCTTGTGGCACTATGTGAATGATCATGTCTATGTGCTATCATTACCAGCCACTTTGAATGCACTATGTATAACACTAAAATTGTCATTGACTTAGGCATACTGTGCCATGTTTGGAATGAATTAGAATATCACGCTGATATCTGTTGTGTCATGCAAGGAATCACATACAGCTTCTCAACTGTCAAAAAAACTCTGTTTTTCTAGAAATATACCCTACATTGTAATTAGTATTAGTTTGCAATAAACAGAATAATTTTTGTAGTCTGGGAATTCTTTTTGAATAACTACATATTTTTCTATTAGTTAAATAAAAAATTTTTCCTAACAGACATTTCCAATTTATTGCATAATTAATTTAATTCATAAATTTATTATTAAATATATTGAAGTAAATAATAAATATAAATAACTAGTGATAAAAATATAAATTTTTTACTTTTTTTTTTTCTGAATAACTAACTTAAAAGTCATTTTTAATATGAAGTATATAAATACAATAAAGGCAAATCCTGATCACAAAAAATTATAAGAAACTGTAAATTAATTTTTTCATACATTATTTCCATTATCATCCATTATTCCAAACATTATTATTAAATCAAACCCTAGAATAACTCAAATAGACAGATTTAGTTAGTTATTTTGAGTTATGTGTAACGTCTTTGAATGAAGTAAAATAAACACTTATGTTAATCTATACTTAATCTTGTAATAAAATTATATAATTCTAAAATGCAAATAAGGCTTAAAATTCCCCATGTAAATTAGGATCATTGAACGTTTCTGACATGTGGACATAAGTAAAAAGTTATGTAAATCTGTAGTTCTGAGCAAATTATTACCATTAATTACTTACGTTTCCTGATCAAAAATTAATATAAACTGTACTAAATCCGGATTTAGTATTTCACCCCCACGTCAAGGAGAAGTTGAGTTTCTTATTTAATATAAACTGTATAAAACACATTTTTAATTATTTAATTTAATTTAATAATTTCTGACATTTTATAAAAATTATATATATATATATATCTTTATAAAATGTCCACCAAACACCGAAACTCGTTTTGAAAATGTACTGTATTTTCATGGAAAGACCTGCCTGCTGCATAAAAATGGGTTACCGGCATGCCAGTTGAACTGCAACTGAAATATAAAATTAATCAGATCTAACAAAACTAGTTGTTAATTAAATGTTAAAGAAAACATTCTTCCAAGTACAATAAAATAATAACATTATAATTTGACTGGCTTAAAATCTGGAAGAGAGTTTTTGTTTACAAGACAATAAAACAATTAAACTTATTGACATTACTAGAAGTTAGTACTCCAACTTTAAAATTAATCAAGCAATCATCAAGTTACAGACATATTCATTTGAAACAAAGTTAGAAGGTCAGGACAATATCCGATTGGTTAAAAATACAAAACCAACATTTTCAAAGCTAATGACTGATGGATGTTTTATATTATAATCCAGTTTATAACCAAGCCATTTTATTCAGTTATACACACCTTTATTTTGGACATAAATAGTTTAACATATGAACAGCATATTTATATCAAAATTCAGCAATTATTTTAGTTATTTATTCAGTAAGTGCAGGAAATGCTTTCAAATAGAAGGAAAAATGTTGTGCCAATGCAAAACAATAAAATAATAAACTGGGTTAAACTTGTCAAGTAAATCACTGAATACAAGATTTTTTATAGTTGTTTAGACCTTTTGCTTGTAAAGATATAGAGAAAAATCATACCCTGTCAGCAATAAATATTAATATAAAACAACTAATTAACATTCAAATATTTAATAATGGATTATGGTCTGTGTCATGTAACAATTTGTAATTCATACACACATTAATAAATTATAGCAATTTCACTATAAAAATTAATTTATGAATTTAAAACAGTTTACTACATTACCAAATTTGAGACGTATATATTCATGAGGGTCTGTATTCCACAAGTCTTCATCTTGATCTGTATAGCACATTAAAGGAAAAATTACATCTTGAATAATGGGCTAGAATAAAAACATTAAAAATTTATTACTAAGATTTATATTTTAAAATATAGATTTTTAATCATGTTCAATTAAATCAATAAAAAATTTATCAGCATTTTAAAATGACTCAATACAGCATCTAATCATTTTATTAAGACAACTAATTAATTGATCAAGTGTATAAAATTTCTCAACTAATAATTCTGACATCTTATTTACAATAAAAATAAATTCAAGTATATAAAATATTTCATCTTAAAGTTCAATTTCTCTGTAAAACTTTCAAAATCAGCTGTTTCTCTACACCTCTTTTGCTTCCATTCATAGTTCAGAAACATTCAATGACACTGTTACAGATGGAAATTTAAACTTCATTAATACTTTAAAATTACATAATGTTCTTAACAACTGCTTAATTCTTCTTTAAAAAAAAATAGTTAACATCAACATTAAGAAACTTGGTCATATATCTGCAAGACATTGGAAATTATTGAAGTTAAGAGTTGAAATGTTTTGTTATTTGTGAATACAAATATTTTAATATTTATTTGTGAATACATAATATACAATTATTTTTTTAGCAAATTTCTTCAAGTTCTTTAATTCTGTCTATTGTTCCACTCAATCTCTCCATCTTGTTGTGGTGGTATCTGTGCTGCATCATCTCAGTGAGCCTTCCTTACTTGAGGGTAGTCATTGCAAATGACCCTCTCTTGGGACATTAAATACAACAGTGTAATACCTAGCCTTTTCTCATTGGGAGCTCTTGAAGGCATCAATCATGTATTTCCTCTATTCCAATACATGAACATTGATGATTTGAGACTGTGTTCTCCCTCTCATGTATGTAGGACTTGACAGCTTTTGATAGTAAGGGACAGCTACTAGAAGTTATGCACTTTTAGCGTCTTACTCAAGAGAAGCTCACCTATCATTTGAAATGGTGCCTTGGTGGAACAAGGGGTTGAGCTCTGAGGTCTTCTATTCAAAGATTATTTGCCTGTACTGGTGAGTGATATCAGAGAGTTTTCAGAGGGAAAAAAGGTCGTCATGAAGGAACTTTTGCTCAAGCATTTCTAACGTTTCTAGCAGTTCCATCTCACAAAGACTTAGATAAAGAATCTAAATTGTGTTCTTTGATTTTTCCCAGAATCAAGCCCTTGACCTTTATTCAGGGAAAATACATGATTATAATGAGTTTTTGGTATTTACTAAGCCCTTATCCAGAGCTAATAGAAAATCTTAGACTTTGATTAGATCAAAGGTTTACACTTCTAAAAACAAATAAGCCATTGATCAATTTAATGAATTTAGATCAACTGGCTTGATGGTATTATTCAGGCTCACCTAAAATTTGGATCTAATACTTTTGCTCCGGTTCTTTCACATCTACCATGCCTATCTGGCATTTGGCTATGTCTTTGGCTTGGTAGCTAGTTAATGTGATTTTCATTCCTAAAGCTTGCATTAATTTCTCTTCTGAAGCCAAGGCTTTTAGATTTTTCAGTCTAATTTTTTTCATGTTAAAACACTGGAGAAGCTTATTAATAAGCATCTGAGGGATATTTTTTTTAGTAGGATTCCTCTCCATTCACTTCAGTTTGCTTATCAACCTGACAAGTCCTGTGAATCTGCTTTACACAATTTGGTTTTCCAAAGTGAGAAACCCCTGAACATCAAGGAAATTGCATTAGTTGCTTTCCTTCACGTTGAAAATGCTTTTGATAAAACCTCATATATAAATACATTGCACTGAGAATAGTATGTCCTGCTCTTGTTTGTTGGACTGATTTTATGCTTCATCACTGTAGTGTAGTGATTTCTCTCTTTGGATTTTTCTTGGGAGCATTTGTTATGCAAGGTTGCCCTTAATTAAAGCAGTGTTATCACCTTAGCTGTGGGCAGTATCAAGGAATCTTAATTCTGGTTTGTATTCTCAAGGCTATACTGAGTGTCTTGTTCTGCTTTGTGTTGAGAAATTTCTCAGCACTTTTCCAGACTTTAAAGAGTCCTATCTCAAGCATACAACTGGTACAAGTGTAACAGGTTAAGCATCAGTCCTGGTAAAACTGTTCTTTTTATTTGCTGAAGAATGCTGTGATAAAAGGGTATTAATTTTTCCATCAGTTAAGTGTTTTGGGGTTTTTCTCAACTCTAGCCTTTTATGGACTTTGCATCTTAGATTATGCTACACAAAGTCAAATGTTTCTAGTTGTGGAAAAATACTATTAGCTAATCCTAGAACATGCAATCTCTCATCCTATTTTTGATTTTAATTTGGTGGTTTAACCCAATATTGCCTATGCTTAATATGGAGGGCTTGGAGTTTTCAAGAACTATCAAATTTTCAAAGTTTTCAGTGTACCACATGCCTTATTACTGAAACCATGTAAATGATTGTAGGCAATATCTCAATATCAGACCTTTCCCTTCATCTGTCCATTCAAACTGAGGCAATAAAGATTGTCCATAAGCTTAAGTGTAACTGACACTTATTCTCATTTCTTTTAGTCATTTGCCATCATTGAAGGAATACATCTTTTTGATGAATTCTAATCCATGTTACATCAAGTTATGTTTGACAGAGAAAACTTTGTATCTTTTCATCTACAGGTTCAGTTTTTGGTTGGCAATGTGACCAGTTTTGACCACTTTTGTAGCTCTGCCAAGGAGACTCCTCTATTTTGTCTGAGAGTGTGCAGAAATTTTCTCTTTCTTTTTTGGATTGTGTATTTGTGGATCTGTTGAAAAAATTCCTCTATATGTTATTTGTGAGAGTAAAGATCTTTGCTCAGATATAATTTGTTCATCTGGATTCTTCCTTTTGAGCCTGCTGACATTTCCCAGTTTTTCTTTAGAGGTTTGCTATCTTTGTTAACAGGATCAGACTTCTGCAGTAATTCCTTGTGAGATGCACAATGAATCTTCTATCAGTTGTATCTGAAGTAGTATGTATTGTATGTACATAAAACTAAAAGATTATAAACTCTTAAGTTTAAATATGTACTACTAAGTTTTTGCTACAAGTATTTATATTATCCGGCTACATTATTTTAGATAAATTGCAATTTTATAAATTTATTGGCAATTTATTGATAAATCAAACAGAAATAGACCTGCTTACAATTAATTTAATTGCACTTACAACTGACCTTTTTAATTTATGAAGCAATCTGAACACTAATGACAGAAAATAACAAATTGGAAAATAGCAAGCAATAATCATATTTTTAAAAATGTTTATTTTTGAGTCTTAACTAACAAAGACAAGTAATTACTTAATATCTAAAACATTACAAATGTAAAATAAAAGCAATACATACATAAAAATTTAATACTTTATTTGTGTAATTCTGCTATGTCTAAGACACAATAGCTATCTAACGTGAGATCCTTTAAAAATGTTGAATATAGTTCTTTCCATACTTTTCTCCCATAAACTAGTATTCCACAATAATACAATATAATAATATAGTTCAATGTTTTGAAAAAAATCAGTCCAACTTTACTGTACTCATATTTGACTACTATAAGTTTAAAAACAGATTCTTTTTACAATTAAATATGCTACAATTCAATTTTTATATCAACATTAATGAAAATATGTAATTAAGTTTTAAATTCTTTCATTTCTATGCATGACAACCTATGTTAGCAATAATAAGAGTATGTTATAAGCTTTCAAATTTATTAAATTTTAATTATATTAATAGAATTACAATATACATATTTATATTTTTAAATAAATAAATAAATATTATTATTGTTATTATTATTAACAACAATTTGTTCTAAACTATTTACAATTAAAACAAAACTAGGAATTTCATATGTGTCTTGGTTATTCATTACATGAGGGAAATGCAGTAAATAAGTCCCAAACCATTACTGGCTCATATATGATGTATTTATTTAGTTTCCAAAGTTATTAATAGGTAGCAGCATTATGCTACTTCATTTCAGTTACATTTCCAACCATGTTTAAACTGAGCTGAGCAGTGGCGTAGCATAGTGGGGGCGGCCCACTCCGGGCGGCACTTTTAGGGAGCGGCAAAATTTCACTATAAATAATATCATCTTGTAAAAATTTGAATCATTTCATTTCATATTTTTGTTGCAGCTACAATTTGGATCGATTGAAATGAGCACGAAATTTTTCATTACTTATATAGGTATAAGTAATGAAAATAAGGGGGTGGCAAAATTTTCCTCTGCCCCAGGCAGCTGACACCCACGCTATTCCACTGGAGCTGAGTGCTTACTTAGACATGCTCAGCTCAGTATAAACATGGCTACCATGCTGGGAGCCATGTTTATACTGAGCTGAGCATGTACAAGTGCGTACAAGTGCAGTGTGCTACGGTGCTGGGAGCGTGTACAAGTGCAGTGTGCTGTTGTGATTTTTGTAGGCAAAAGGCCTTCCAGCAAAGGATATTCATAAGGAAAGGCTTCCTGTTTATGGTGGAAATTGTAACGCTGTACACAGCTGGGTAGAGAAAATTCTCCTAAGGACACTCACAGGTTTATGATAAAAATCAACCTGGGGACCTATTCTTAGTAGGATCGTAACAAATATGATAAAAAACCAGTTTCTATCGGAACCACGTGATTTGCGTTTAATTAACTGTGAAAATGCTATTCAAGCCGTACATTTCATTTTCGGTTCCAATAGCCTCGTGTGATAACTAAGCTTTTGTTATTGATCACTCTTGAGCCGCCATTAGGAACATAACAAAAGTGAAAACAACATGATGTCTTTTGGTGTAAGAATGATTTTACTTCACGAGCAATTGGAGAGAGAGTTAATAAACTATGTTGTTGTATTGCTTAAAAATAATTACTTTAACTATTTATGAATATTGTATGAATAATGTAATTGCTTTCTTGTTAAAATTTAAAGTAAGTAGCTATAGCATAAACATTATTTCTGAAATAGGTTTCACTCACAAATTAAAATGATAGCTTTGAATATAAATATATAAATGTATGACTATCAGTTACTTTTCACCATCTTTCTGAATCTTTTTGTGAGCAGACTCTATTGGAATTCAGACAGTCGGCTATTTCTTGCCACAATTTCTGGCAATCTTTTATGGTAAAGGAAGCATCTAACTTCCCTGACATTAATTTAGGGTTGTCTTCCATAAAATTAACAAGCATCTCAAACTGGCGACTTGTAGTTCGCTGGCTTCATTGTCCTTTCTTCGACATTTTAAAACAAAACTATTTCACTAGCGCTGGTACACGACAATGCTAAAACCATATTTAGAAAACGGCAGATGGCAAGTCACATCACAAAAATACAATGTTAACTAAACTGTGATTGGTTAAAGCGTAATAGCTACCATGGAACCCAGACACATCTTGACCGACTACCCATAACGAAACCCACTTAATATGGAGCACAGAATAGTGATTTGTCTAAGGTTCGTTAATTGCCTTTCGCTAAGGGGACTTGTCGAATATCCCGTGTATTGCTCTTGTTGAGTTATCGGAAGAACTCAGAATAGGTCCCCTGGTTAGATTGCTACAGAAGACACTATTGAGAAGTGGGGAAGACTCAAGCTAACAGCAGAGTAACAACTGATACTAAAGCAGCTGAAATTGAGTGTTTCTATGGATTAGCCCAGGGATGGCAAACCTTTTTGAGTTTGCATGCCATATTGTAAGCATATTTAGCTTTAAAGATGTTAATGCGTGCCAATGTATTAAACTTCAAATAATGATATTTAACGAAATTAAACGAATATGCTTTAATTCGAATAAATGTAAAAAATTGAAAAAAAAAAATGATCAGCTGATAAACAGAAAGGATGATTGAAAAAGACAGAAATCATATGATACATTACGTGCCAGATGATTTCTCTTACGTGCCACTTTGGACATGCGTGCCATAGGTTTGCCACCCCTGGATTGGCCTATAGTATAATACATGATCATTTGAAGTTCAGAAAAATGTGCACCTCGTGGTACCCAGACAATTGACAGAGAACCACATGGGACTATGCCTGGAACAACTCATTCAATATACAAAGAATGGAAAGGACACACTGATCAGAATTGTTAACGGAGATGAGTTTTGGGTGCACCATTATCAACTGGAATCAAAACATGCTTCAATGCAATGTAAACATCCCTCTTCAACTGTAAGCAAGAAATTTTGGGTTACACCATCAGTTGGAAAGGTTATGCTTACAATGTTTTGAGACTCCAAAGGCATACTATTGGTGCATTTTCAAAAGAAAGGCAAAAATGTGAATGCTGCATTGTACTGTGATGTTCTGACAAAGTTGTAAATTGCCATCCAGAAAAAACAATCTGGCTTATTGCATAGAAGGGTAATTTTGCACCATGATAATGCTAGTCCTCAAGCAGAGCACATCATCAACAAAAAATTCAGGAATTTAACTGGGAACTTCTCTATCATACCTGGAGCCAAGCAATTTTTATCTCTTCTATTCACTTAAAGATCCCCTTGATAGGTATTGGGAGGTTGAACAGAAGATGCAAACACAGTTAAGGCAATGGAACCCAGAGTTTTATTGGCGAGGTTTTGAAGATTGGATACAGAGATGTGACAAATGTATTAACATTGGTGAAGACTATGTTGAAAAATAAAGAGAGGATGACTTCCAAAACTAACCATGTTTTGTTCTATCTGTCTTGATATTTTTAAAAATGCCATTTGTGACTTACCGTATTTTACGGACTATAAGATGCACTTTTTTCTTCGAAAAATTGCCTCCAAAATTCAGGTGCGTCTTATAGTCCATAGCATCTTATAGGTATTTTTTTTAAAAATTGCTTAAAAATTAAGGTGCATCTTATAGTCCGTAAAATATGGTACTTACTGACTTTCCCTTGTAAATAGGTTGTTTTATTTATGAACATTAATAAGGAATTATATTTTGTATTTATAATATTCTCATAAATAACAATAATATTTGTTACACGAATACAGATATTCAGTATTTTATCACATTTTGGCACATTAGTGAACTAAGAATAGAACAGTGTCGTCAAGATTAATTATCACTCATCTTAATGTATATATAAAGATTTAGATAAATTATCAAATCTATAAATTTGAAATAAACATTAATAAATGATGCAAAAAATTTTTTTAATAAATTACAAATGATCTACTTTATTGGAGAGTATGTTTTTCATAGTTTTTTTAGGATTGATATTAGCAATTATTAAGATTTTTTAATTCTATGTACTTTTTATTTTTAAATCCAAATAAAAGTAGAACATAATAAAATATACTATCTGAATGACAGTTTATAGCAGCGCTGTCCAACTTATCATAGCCCGCGGGCCATATTTTCTTCACCAAACATTTCGGGGGCCAAGAAGGTTGATAAATGAAAAGTCAGTTTATGTTAATTAAAAAAATATTTTATTTATACTAAAAAAGAAAACATTAAAATATTCATAATATATTAATGAAAACATTGTGGCCGTAATTTTCACATAGTAAAATAATTTTAATATTAATAATAATAATTTAGTAAGATAAATTTATTCATAGTAAAATGTACTCGCGGGCCGTAAAAATAATTTGGCGGGCCGTATACTGGCCCGCGGCCGCCAGTTGGACAGCCCTGGTTTATAGAACAAAACTGAATTATATAATTTTGATACAAAACATTCAACACAAAGTTGCAACATGAAGCATTTTATTATTTATAAACATCTTTGTAATATACCATTATTATTATTACATAATAAATATTAAACAGATTTAGAAATTTAGATAAATAAAGTATTAATTATTCAACATACCATCATGTGTACTTTAAGGAATTTCCAAGAAAATGCATGGTTAACACTGAAAACACATTAAAAATTTATTTAAAATTTAAAACTTTATATATAATTATATATATATATAAAACAAAAACAAGAAATAAGATAATGTAATACAAAAAAATACTTTAAGGCAATTTATTTCATGGCAGAGTAAAAGTGTTATCCTACTGCTACTACTATGGGAAATCTGGGACTGAATCTAGGCACATGACCAGTAATTTTTCATTGTGAAAATAAAGATATTTTGTTTTGACTTTTGACTAGGATCTCCTCTATTTGCTAATTGGAAATACACCAGTATAATAAGTCCTATTAATAAACGAGGTTTAAGTAGACAAGGGTACAAAAAAATTTACTGAAATGTTTCTTTTCCTTTGCTTACTTATGCTTAAATTCAGCAAGTAATCTCATTTAATGTGAGGTTGGGGACCACTCATTTATCTTGAAGTAGGTTTGTATACTCTTGAACTATCTCCTTTCAAAGTTTTTCCAACTTTCCCACATGGTAATTGTTTGATATTGGTCTCATGGCCATATTTAGTTGTAAAGTTTACCACAGGCTTAGGGCTGCACTTTCAAGCATTCTGACTCCTGAGAAGTTGAATCCAGAAGCAACAATGACAGCTAAGGGTCTTGCAGCCACTCTAGCCAAAGTCTCAGTCAGGGGGACTTGCACCATTGCTTGCAATATGGAAACCAATCTCCCTAATTCCACATTTCCCTATGTCCAGAGGAATGTGGGATTCAGTGCTGGATTCTTCGCTGTTTGCTCAATGTTACTAGGAGAAGCCCTGTTGCTTTATTTTCCTCTGTTTACTTACATATTTAAATCCAGCAGGTAACTAAATGTTTGTTATAAGTAAAACTATTAATTTTTTAAGTTCTCACTTCTGCCTCCCATTTCATAACAACAATTCCAATAACCAATTACATAAGGTCTATTAAAAAAAGAGTGGACTTTTATCATACAAACAAAGAGTGGATTTTTATCATTTAATAATGTAATTATGGTAATAAATACCATAATTACATTATTATACAGTGTAATCTCAGAATAGCAGATACCACCAAGACCAAGAAGTTTGTCTGCTTTTTGGAGGTATGTGCCAGCAGCCATATTGAATTTTAACCCAGTCATTATAAAGCGATTACGAAAACATCAAATTTGAGTTAGGAATGTGAATATACTGAAAAGTATACATGGCATATATAATTAAAATATGTAAATACAAAGTATTATTTATTTTTTCAGCTGTAAAAACTCATTTTAACTGAATCTCATTCAAATGTAGAGTTATGAAGGCAATTTACTATCCACTTCAAGGAGTGGGAAATATATTTGGAATTGTTACATTTATACTGTCATTTATGATCTAAGCAACTAATAAAAATCAAAGCAGACAAATTCCTATATTGTAATTATCAAGAAGATGTAACTTTTAAACATTTTTTGTTTTTTTCAGTAATTGATTTATTAAAAATTACACTTTAGCCACTACAAAGCTGTTCAAATGGTTATGACAACAGCATTTGTTTGGTGAAAGTTCAAAGGTCATGTCATGCAGGCAATTTTCCAATCACTTTAAAATGTACAAAGATATTCAATTTTCTTACATTATGATCTCAAGTTTCTTTTTCATTACTATACTATAGTTCTAAAGTGTGAAACGAAACTCTGGAATAAACTTAATTCCAACAAGATAGAAGTTTAACAACATTAATATGTATAATGATAAATGGTGATAGAGAAGTTTAATTCTGGTTAAGCTGTCAAACAGATAAAGAATTCACTGTACTCACCCCTGCATGCATTGAAAGCAGGGGTGAATACTTTGGAGTCCTATAGTTTTCTGTCACTGTTGGAATGCTCCCTGAAACTCGTTTTGTGAGACAGCATGTAGCTCTCTCTCTCTCTCTGCAAATTCTGTCAAATCTTGTCTACACTTTGTAAATGACATGTTTTCATGGTGGTTTTCATTTTATAAGCAGAAAAAAAGCCTGCAGGGACCAAGTCTGGAGAGTATGGAGGTAGAAAAGGACAATCACCATTCTTGGTGATCAAAAATTGGTCAACAAGCAGAGACATAGGACATGGAGTATTGTCGTGATACAACACCCAGCTCTTCTTTTCCCATATCTTCCCTCAAATGTCCTATAACTTCTAATGTAGACTACCTTGTTAACAGTGTGACCATGTGGCACAAATTCATAATGGACTACTCCATGATGATAAAAAAATCAACGTTGACTTCAAGTTTGAACAACTCGTGCATGCTTTTATTGGTCGAGGTGACATATGCCGATCCATTGTGATGATTGTGCCTTGGTTTCTATGTCGTAGCCTTAAACCCAAGTTTTGTCTCCTGTTATGATGATTTTCATGAAATTTTTTTTGATATTGGCATAATAAAGCAACTCTTGGCTGATCTTGACACAGTTCTCTTTTTGGACATTGGTCAACAGACATGGCAAGAGTTTTGCAGAGATAAATACACACCAAATTTTTTGGTAAAAATCTCGTGGCATGACCTGTTGCTGACTTTCACAGCAACCTCTCGCATAGTCAAACAATAATTTCCATGAATCACAGAATGTATAAAATCAATATTTACAAATGATGTAAATATTGATTGACATCATTTGTTGACATCAAAGGTCATTCCGATCTTGAATCTTCCTCAATGTTCTGCCCAATTTGAAATGCTTAAACCACTTGGGACACTGAACAGCTCAAAAAGTCCTCCTCGTAGATCTGCTGAAGCAAAGCCCACATTTCAGTAAAAGTTTTGCCAGTCTTAAAGCAAAATTTCACACAAACATGTTGCTCCTTAAAGTCATCTTCACTTCTCAGAGTGATGACTGCATGTGTTCACTTTCACAGCTCTAGATTGCCAATTAATCAGAGTAATATGACACACCAAGTGGTGTTGTGTTACTTAAATTTGTTGCTAGATGGCACCACTTACCAGAGCTCAATCAGCACAATGGTTTGTGCACTATGACAAAAATCTGGTCTTTTTTTGAACAGACTACATATCATGTAAAATTTACATCCTATAATTATTGTTAATATTTTTTGTATTTCATTATTTCCTCTTAATTTTAATTTTTGTTTCTTCATCTTTATCCTGCTTAAAAATGTATATTGTATATATATACAGGGTGGGCCAGCAAAACGAAACAGCAGAGTGTTTGCGTTCATCCAAGCAAAGCGCTCGGACAGGTCGATTTTACTCTCGAGGGGACACCTTTTGCAATAAAGTTTTTGCGATTCTGAACACAACAGACAACCAAAAATTTTAAAAACTCATTTATTTTGTATTAACTAAACAAGCATTTATTTCGAAAAAAATGTTTGTTTAGTTAATATTCAGAATCGCAAAAACTTTATTGCAAAAGATGTCCCCTCGAGAGTAAAATCGACCTGTCCGAGCACTTTGCTTGGACGAACACAAACACTGCCGTTTCGTTTTCGCTGGCCCACCCTGTATATATATATATATATATAACTTTAGTATTACATTATATATATATATATATATATAATGTACTGTACATTATATATATATTACAGTAAAAATGCATTTTAACTAGTTGAAACTAGTTTTTACTGGATGTCATTGTTAAAACTAGAATTTACTGCTAATCAAAAATGAATTTGAGTTAAAACTAGTTTTAACTAGACAAAACGAGTTTTAACAAAATGGCTTAGTAAAAACTGTTTCGACCAAGGTCATTCAGCTAACACGTTCCTATAGTGTATGATGAATTTCATATCGCTTTAACCCTTTTCCCCTAACATCTTGTTTACGTTTATTTTGTGATCCCTCCTACGGCAATATAGGTCAGTCAGGCGATATTATTTTAAAAATTCACCAAAAATCAAATTATCATTATATCTATATGAAAAAATCACTTAACATTTATTAATATCTTTAGTTTTAAATACGATATTTTTCAATGCATTTTATTAGAAAAATTTATAAGGAAAAAAATAATATATATCAGAACTGACACACAAACTTGATAATTTGTAACATTTTGTGAAAATTAACATTGTCTAGTTACATGTTTGTTTGCTGGCACTGAGCCAGAAAGACGTAGAATATTGTTTTGTACAATTCAATATAACACTTATGCATGTATGTTTATTTGTTGTGAAATTATCGCACATTATATCAAACATTTGTTTGAAATCAAAATTTTACACTGCTATCAACTAATATAATGAATTATTAGACTTTATTCACTTCATATTGAACGAGATTATATCTGTTATTAATAAATTTTACAAAAATCAATATTTACTGAAGTAACGATGAATCGGTACCCTTGAAGTTTTGCTTAAAAAGCCAGGGTACCAATCGATCGGTGCCTTCAGGGAGAAAGGGTTAATTAATGTTAATAACACAGATGTGTGACCAATATTTTCAATAAATATCGTATTAAATAATACAAATGTTTTAATCCCAATCATCACTTTATTTATTTCCACCAAACATATTTATGTAGCTAAAATTAGTTTTAACTAATGTTAAAAAGTTAATGTTTGATTTTAGTTTTATCTAAAATCAATACATGTACAGCAGTAAATTCTAGTTTTAACTAGAGAAAACAGGTTTTAACAATGATATCCAGTAAAAACTAGTTCCAACTAGTTAAAACGTGTTTTAACTAAAAACGGGTTTTTACTGTAACATATATATCAGGGGTGGCCAACAAGTCGACCGTCAAAGGCTTTAAAAGTAGCGCGCGAAGCCAAAGTTGAACAATTTGTTCTAACTTAAATAAATGTTTGAAATTCTTAATTCTATAATTTAATCTTACAATAATAAATTATTTGTGAAACATACACATACTGTTTATATTTATCCTGATAAGATAAACAATGTAGTAATACTGAACGCGCTCTGTCGGCGTTAGTTGGTAGCTGTGTGGCCGCGTGTCTCAACTTGCTTTTTCTCTGTAGCGAACATAGACAGGGCGCATATCAGTATCAGTGTGTGTTAGAGAGTTAGATAGTAAAGTGACAGCCAGTGAAGTGACAGTCAGTGATAGCGAACAGAAGTAAGTATGTTAGTTATTGTTTTAAATATTCCGTAATAATATCTTTAGTAGGTAAATTCTAAAATAATATTTAACCCTATTATTTTAGAATGAATAATCCAAGTACAAGCCGGAAAAAAACGTATCATTATCACAGTAGATGGGAAGAAGATTATTTCTTTACTATGATGAAAGATAAATGTATCTGTTTTATTTGCAATGCAACAGTAGCTTTGTCTAAGAAAGAAAACGTTAAAAGACATTATCTAACAAATCATAAAAATTACGAAGAAGATTATCCACGTGGCACTGCGTTAAGAAAAACAAAAGTGCAACAACTGAAGGCACAAATAACTGCACAACAAAATAGTTTTTTAAAATACAATACAAATTCGAAGACAGCTACGATTGCTTCATTCAAAGTTGCTGAAACTTTGATTAAACACAACAAACCGTTTCAAGATGGGGAAATGTGGAAAGAGGCATTCATTAAAGCTGGAGAAGAATTGTTTCAGAATTTTAAAAATAAATCTGAAATAATGACATCAATCAAAAATATGTCGTTATCGCGAAATACAGTTATGCGTAGAACAGAAGGAATGAGCCGAAATCTTGAAGACATTTTACATGAAAACATTAATAAATGCGTTGTATTATCACTGCAGTTTGACGAATCTACGGACTATATCGGTACTGCACAATTATGTGTTTTTATTCGAATGGTTTTCGATGATATGTTGGTTACAGAAGAATTATTAACTATTATTCCAATGCATGATCGCACAAGAGGTCAAGATATCTTTGATTTATTTAAAAATTATATTGCACGAACAAATTTTCCAATCTGCAAGTTGGTATCAATAACCACTGACGGGGCTCCAGCAATGATTGGCAACAAAAGTGGCTTCGTTGCTTTGTGTAAAGGTGATGATGACATTCCAAATTTTATTGACTATCATTGTATCATACATACTCAAATATTATGTTCAAAAGTGTTAAAATTCAATCATGTTATGGATGTTGCATTTAAAATTGTAAATTCCATAAGATCTAAAAGTTTGTCACGTCGTCAGTTTCGCGCTTTGCTGAATGAATGCGGTGAAGAACACAATGAACTGTTACTTCATACTGATGTAAGATGGTTAAGTCGTGCTACATTTTTAGCAAGATTTAGAGAACTTCTGCCACAAATAACCTCATATTTACAATCTAAAGGTGATTCATATCCGCAATTAAATGATCAAGAATGGCTTCTCGATCTTGCTTTTTTTCTGTGATGTTACTGAAAAATTAAACCAATTAAATCAGCAACTACAGGGTAAAGGTAAAACAATAATACATATGATTAGCATTTTGAAGTCATTTAAGGAAAAATTAAATATGCATGCAATGCAACTAAAGCGTCGTGATTTAAAACACTATCAAAATCTGGCAGATGAATCTAAAAATAACAAGACTGTTGCTTACGACAAATATGCTGATGTTATTGGAATGCTTCTAAATGAATTTGATAGAAGATTTCTCAAACTAAGTGAACTTGAAGATATTGCCTGTTTTTTATCTTACCCATTTAATGACATCGACGTTGAAAGTCTTGCTCAGAAACTTCACAATTTTCTTAATACTACAAATATAGCAGAATTAGAAGAAGAAATACTAAATATTAAATGCGATATAAATCTAAAATCAATGGTTTCAGATAGCAATTTTTGGAAACTAATAAGCAAAGATAAATATCCAAATATTTGGACAATTGTTGCTCGTTTCAATGCCTTCTTTGGCTCCACATATTTATGTGAATCCGCATTTTCTTATATGAATGCGATCAAAACAAAACAGCGATCGCAAATAACGGATCTACATTTAGAGTCATGCTTAAGAATTGCTTTAAGTTCATATGAGCCAAATTTTGAGAAACTTGCTGCTCTTATGCAATGCCAGGTTTCATCCAAATAAAAATTGTATGCTTAAAATTTGTTTTGTTCGTATTTATTTCTTGACATTGTTTTTTTTTTAAATTTTAATAAATATTGTTGGAATTCATAAAATAAAAAATATGTTTTGTTCGTATTTATTTCTTAACATTGTATTTTTTTAAATTTTAATAAATATTGTTGGAATTCATAAAATAAAAAATATATCGTAGGCTTAGATTGCAAACCTGCTAACTCATATTCAGCATATTTTGCACAACTTTCTTAAAATGCATAAATTTTTTGCTTGTCACGTGATTTCAATGAAATAGGTGCATAATAGAGGTGTTTCATAGCCAATGTAAGGTGTTTTTCTCTTTCTAATAGTGTGAAAATGTAATTTTTGACCAAAAGTGGAGGTTTGCAATTTAAATCGGCAATATAATGACTTCTTTAATTATCTTCTAAAATTTTAAAATTATTTGCCCATATCCATAGTCGACTGCAGACTATATTTTATGGAAAAAGTAGCCCCTAAAAGCTAAATGTTTGGCCACACCTGATATATATAATGTAATACTACTCAAATTACATACATATATATATAAATGTAATTTGAGTGTTTAGAACAATTAAAATTCCAATAAGTGCCATCAATAACTCAAACATTTAAATGCTCATATTCAGAGTTCAAATACTTTGAAAAAATTTTAAAATTTATCATTAGAAATCTCTTGTTGATAACATTTTTCCAGTGAATTAAACAAAAGATTAATTCATATAAGTAGCTTGAAAAAATGTTTAAACATTAAAAAACTGCTAAAAAATTTCAATAAATCATAAATGACTTACTTTATTAGAGAATTAACTTTTTCATGTTTTTTTAAAAATTGATATTATTAATTTTTAAGTTTTTTAAATTCTATATACTTTTTTTATTTTTTAAATCCAAATAAAAGTAGAGCACAATATTATACCTGAATGACAATTTATAGAATAAAACTAAATTATTATACATATTTTGTACTTCCTAAATCAATTTACTAAAATTTGATAATTGAAATTACATTTAAAAAGTAATATAATTTAAATTTTAAAAATATAAAGCAGGACAATTTTCTCCCATTTTTCATTTTTTTTTTTGCATAACACTTCACTTTACAACATTAAAAAGATCCATATAAATGCAAATTGTAGATTTAAAAAAATATTTGAATAATCAGAACTTATTAAATATTAAATTAAACTTTATTTAAACCAAATTTTTTTTGTTCTACTAGTCTACTAATAATACTAATTCAAACTTTTCACTTACGCTTGATTAATGTAGTTAAGTGCTTGTTGTAGAACTCTAGATGATACAAATAATTTTTGTTTATACATTAAAAGCACTTTTAACATAACTTCAAGTATTCCTGCAGAGAAGGCATGCAAATAATAATCAGCAAATTCTCTGTATTCTTTACTAACTTTATTAGGACTGCCATATCTAAATTAATAAAATTAATGTCAAAAATTAATTTTAGTAATTGAGAATTTATCAAAAATCAATTAATAAAATTACTGAAGAAAGTCATAGAACTCATTCCATTTATTTTTGGAGTTAAAACTTAAAAGAATTTATAGCTTATAAGAGATATTTTGATTCTTGATAATTATATGATTGTTTAGTTAAATTACTTTTTGAAAATTCTCTCTCTCATACAATTTGTTTAAATATCTGATTCAAATTTTATATTTATTTTAAGTTATTACAATTATAAAAAGTTCTCTTAATTTATCTGCTTAAAATGAACATGTCTTTATGTTGATGATTTTACTTGCAAGAATCAAAACAAAAATGCAGCTGCTTTAATGAAAAAAATTCAGCTCATGATATCAAAAGCTGAAGTTCATTCAAATAGACATCTGAAAACACTTCTCATTTAGTGAAAATATTTCCTTAAAGTAATTTTCCTCTAAATACTTGTAAAATGATACTGTCTTCAGAAGTTTCTTATTTTACTTACAGTGTATGTTCATGAAATGCAGCTCTTAAGCTTAGCATGTTTCTATGAACTAATTTGCACGAATCTTTCCACTCATGCACACTCCAGGATCATAATTCACACACAAGTCAGAGTTATTTTGATATTTGAAACAAAGATTGACTTTATTTTAGCCAGTCAATCTATATAGTTTCATTATAAATGAAAAAAACAACAAATAAAATATATTTAAATCACACTTTATCATATCAAAGTTGGAATGACTTATCTAAACCTCCAAAATTATATATTAATAATCAAAATTATCCATTTCTTACCTCTCAAAGACTCTGGTCAAAATATGCATAGCCCACTTTTTACATTTCCACCAAGGACAATCTGCTCTTTCATCTTCATCATACTGATTTACAGCCTTATTAAAAAATAACTACAGTTACTCTTATTTATTCATTTTTATTTATTTATTTTCAATTATTTACTCATAAAATATTAATACATTTGTATATTACATAAACTTTAAAGTATTTTTAAAACAAGATCAATGCTTATTGGTTGCAATGTTCATATCGATTACAAAAATTTTATGTATGAAAAGTTTACTAATTATGTTATGTAAAGCATGTACTGAAGAGAGGCTAAAACCTGAAATGCATTTACATTAAGAGTTGTATTAAAATTTATTGGATGATATTCTAGTTTGCTTAGTCCTTGTCAGTTAGAAGAATTGTGGCTGTTCACATCAGGATTCGAAAAATAAATTTTAGTTTTTTAAATTTACAATGTATTTCTGAATTAATTATTATAACCCAATCCATAATAGTGAGATTAAGTTCTTAATTTAAGAACTGTATTTGTTCTATTCCTTTTTCTGTTTTTACACGAAGATGATGATTATGTATTATCATCCAAAGTGCTTATAGCTATATTTGTTTTTTAAATTTGACATTTTCTTTATTTCATCATCTTTAATACTAAAAACAAAAAGACAATTTTAGTCCTATTGGATTATTTTGATATGTGCTTTAATATATTTCATTTTAAAGTACTATTTAAGTACAAATTAATTGTCTTTATAAAAAAATAAGTGAAAAATAGATAATCCAAAAGACACATTATATAAATATGTATATTTTTATGTATTTTAAAAACTAATATAAAATTATGTAGTCCAGAAACTCAGAGACATGCTTAATCAACTCATAATTTTATGTTCTAGATTAGAATTTCCAAAAATAAACAAAATTTCAAAAACTTACATCAGGAACTGGTCTGTCAACAATTGTACGAAATAAATCCATCCACTGTGCAAAAGTTTCCTTTGAAATCAAATCTAACGGTAAAAAATACTGAACTAAGGCAAAAAAAATCTTTAATATTTGCTTTTGCAACAGAACTGAAGCTTCAGATACATCCACAAGAAGTTGTAGACAACGCTGATATATCATTGGCAATAACATGTGCATTGCTTCATTAAGAGGTCCTCTTTCTTCTGGTTTCTTATATCTAAAAATAAAATTTTATATCAGTATGATCTATTTTTAAATTCTAATTCAAACTAATATCAAAGCAATTTTAAAAATACTGAATTATTGAAAACTTATTTGTTGAATTCAGTTAATATAACTTATGATAAATACACAGAGTGTTAAATATTTCGAATTTGAATTGACATTTCTATATCAATCTTTGAACAAAGAATTATTCTAACTATAAATGAATTTAGAATATAGGTTATTTCTAAAATACAAAATTTATTTTTGTTATGTATGTAATGTGTGTTAAATTTTACATCCTGTAAAATTTACTTTTATAACCTTATAATTCCTGAAGTTGAACATTTGATGATCCAAAACATTGGAATTAGGCTATATTTTGTTAACAAACTCTGATAAAGCAATTAAACTGGTTATTTATAACTACATTAACTAAAGACTTAATACTAATGACGAACAACCGCACACTGGATGTATAAAATAAAGTGTTACTCACAAAAAACCTTTAACTGGTGCATAACATACAATATCAGTCACTACAAATGTTTTCAAAACCCCTCCTGTGTTCTTCTTCAGGTAAAAAATTGACTGGAACGATTTTTGAAGATGAAAAAAGGAACCTAATCATATGCCGAATAGCATCGAACGTCAAAGTTTTACATGTGGCCGAATGTTATTTTAAAAATATCGATGTCATAAGGCATGATGGGAAACAAATCATAAACACTTCCCCAGCTTTGAAAATGTTTGTAGTGACTGATATTGTGTGCAAGGAACTGAGTCCGAGCGTTATTTTTATTTTATTATTTTTTCCGTTTTATTATATTTTGTTTGGGGCTTATGTTTATTTAGGACGAAGGTTCCCCACCACTCTCTTGTTAGTAACGAAAAAAAAAAAAAAAATGATAAAACGGAAAAAATGATATTTTTCCGTTTTATTATATTTTGTTTGGGGCTTATGTTTATTTAGGACGAAGGTTCCCCACCACTCTCTTGTTAGTAACGAAAAAAAAAAAAAAAATGATAAAACAACTCACGGAGAAATAGGCGCCGTAGGAAAAATCTTGCGCACTTGCGCTGCCCAGCGGAAGTAAATGATCCACAGAAAAAAAAATGTAGGGGGGAGTCCCCACACTCACTAGTAAAGAAATACTTGATAAACCGTCTTAACATCCCAGAAAATTATGATAAATACTTTGTAAACGATTTATAAGCTTTGTCAAAAACTTAAAGCTGCCAGAAAAGAAAATTAATGTTAGCAACTAAGTATGTAAATAAGGGGAGTAACTCAGCTGAAGTGTGACGTCACCTCACAGTATAAAACCCGTACGTTAACCGAAGAAGGAGAGGTGAATTTCCAGACAGTGGTGATTTCCAAATCGAGGCGACTTTGAGAGCGAGGTGAATTCGAAAGCGAAGTATTTTCTGATAGAAGTCCAGATTGATAATTGGACGATCCAAGGTGTTAAAGAGGAATTCGATTGACGATATCGAAAGGATTGAGGAAATAGGTTCTTCGTATAGTGAGGTGACGGATAGACGTGTAATTAGTAAGAGATTTTGTTCATAGTTTCTAAGTATTTGATTTGTCAAATTTTCAAAGGGGAATTAATATTAAGTTAAGCTAAGTAGCTGAGTTTATTGTCGGGTTGACTTGTTGATTTTCGTTAATAAATTTTGTTTGGATTATTGACATTTGTACGTAGTACATTCTAGTTACTAATTAAATATATTTGAACTTTTTGATTTGACTTGATATTTATCGTAATTATTACTAATTTTTCGGTGCACGCTTAAAAGCCCAGAGGCCTGGCAAACTAATCTCGAATCCGCGTAAAGTACCCGTTAGGTTAACGGAAGTTTTACCGACCGCAATTAGTGTCGGTTTCCTAAGATACTAAAAATAGTACTTTACATGTGTTACGCACCAGTTAAAGGTTTTTTTGTGAGTAACATTTTATTCTAAAGACTTAATTTTCATATTATAACTATGCTATTACAGTTAAGTAATCAAATCATAAAATTAGACTAGAATCTGTTTTTCAAAATTATAATAAAAAATTTTGTTTAATCCAGCATAGCATCTTCGACAAAGAAATTTTATTTCTTTTTCCTGCATTCCTGCATACAAAGTTTGAGATAAGCTCAGGTGTTCAACTCTTCTTTAACCTGTAAACAATTGTAATCATAAAATTTTTGAAATCAATATAAACACCAAAGTTTTGAACAGCCTTTTATATTAAAATTTATAATTTTATATAAGTAGGTGCAATTTGCCTTCCAATATGGAAGTGTATATGTATGTGTGAGTACATGCATTCTGACCTTAAAAAGAAAATAAATAACTCCACCAAACAAAAAGTTATTTGAGATAAACTCTGAAAACAAATGAAGAGGAGGTACAAAGAATTCTATTAAATTTAGCATCAGAAAGAACACCCTATACATCAGCAATCTTCCAGGAATCTAAAAATCTTGTATGTGTATGTATATGTATTAAATATTAAAATAGAAATTTTAATCATTTTTAAGTGAGTTACATTTTTGTTTCTTTCATATATGTAATCCATATTGCACTCTAATGACAATAAAGTAACAAAAAAAATATTTTAATTTTTTTCCTTTACATTAATTTCATTCAGTATTATTTTACTACTAAAGTTTATAAAAATTATACATTACATATTATTAAGAACAGATAAAAAATGCATTCATGTAAAATAATGAAAAATGTAAAAATGTATTTGATATTAAAAGGTACTGCACTTGTAACATTTTAACTGATAACTTTTTTCTTTTTGAACATATTCAGATTCTGAAATTTACATCTTAAAATCAAAGTATTTAAATCTTATTTCCTTCATTTTTATTATTATTTCTTTTTATTTAATAAAAGAAAATGTAAGAATATACTTACTCAAAATTTTTTACCAATTGATATAAACAGAGTAATGCACCCATCCATCCGGACATCTCTGGCGACTGTAAATATATTGATACCTTATCTACAATTCCAGTCCATCGTGCTGGAAAATCATGCTTCACAATAGTATTGACACAAACTGCTAATTGAACCCTATAAAAAAATTAAAATGTTTAATATAACATTCTGCATTGAATTACATCAAAATCATTTATCTTCAGTATTTTTTAGGACAATTTAATTTTGCTGGCAGAAAATAATTCCATTTTTTAATTATATATTATCAAATTCAATTAAAATTAAATAACTTAATAAATTTTATATTTATCTTAGCAAAATATCTCATTTAACTAAATCAATCACCCCATATACCATTAAAATAATAGAGATTTTTAGTGAATGATTCTATGGAAGCAACTGTGCTTATTAGAAATGCAATGATCTCTTATTTAATTTGAATCTCATTTGTAAAAAAATACTTAACAATAATAGTTAACAGAATATTTTTTTAATTTAAGAACTGTCAATATTTTTAAAATAAGAATCCATATAATACTTTGTGTGGATGTATTCAAAATTTTCAAACTAGAACTTAATTATTTTGAATACATTACATTGTAATATGCCTTACTTCAATTCTAAGATATACATTTTCCTACAATTTAATATTTATGAATCATGATGTAACTTACCGTTAATAACATCATACTACCTAAAGATTCACAAACCATTGAAAACATTTATATCAAAATCTGTATATAAGCAAATTTCATATCTGTTCATCCTGTTAAAATTTCAATTACGTGCAAAATTTTTTAATGTAAATTCAATTTGAAAATTTCTTTGAAGAATATCCATTTTATCTAAAGATGAAAGATGGTGATGATGTTTACTTTGTTCGTAAAAGTCTAATTACTGCATGTATTAAGCATTTAAATATCTTCAAAAAATTATTTTATAATTAAAGCTAAAATAACTAGGCACTAAAAATCATATAAATACTTATATTTTTCCTTTTAACAAAACATAATGCACTTAAGCTATATAATGGCAATGCCCTATTTTTAAAATTAAACTTGAAAAATTTTATAAAATAAATAATGAATAACCTGATAAGTTCTGGAGCAAGAACAACTGCATCCACAATGGCATCACGAATCATAGCACGATCTTGTTCGTGAATACTGAATGGAATCGGTTTTCCCATTTCGCTTTCTTTTTCTTGCCAAAACTGTGAAAGCATATTCTTCAAATAAATAACACCTGCTTGTCTGATTGGAAAGTCGACATTGTTCATCATAACTACTTGAAGTAAACATGGTGCAAATCCAATTATTTTGTGAACCTGAAATAAATTTTTGATAAATATTTACATTATTTTTTAGGCATTAATCTTTATTCTTTAGTTAAATAAATTTTTCAACAGTATCACTATCGTAATGCCAAGAACATTTTAATAAATTAAATCATTATCAGATCTCTGCCAGGCATTAGTAGTTATACAAGTTTATCCACATTTCATTCATTTCAAAACATTAAACATAATTTCATGTAAAAGCAAACACATTTCATTAAAATTCACCAATTGATAGTTCTAATTTTTATTTTTTTTTATTACAAATATTAAATATGTTTATTTTAAATTACTTAAATTATATATATTGTATTGAGAAACACACACACATTTTTATATTAAAGCCAAATGTATAAATCTGTAAAAAAAATGGATTATAAGAATTTAGAAAAATCCCATTTACTTGTTTCTTGGTTGTATGTTTTTTGCAATTATAATCCAAAAATTTTCTACACCTTACTTTCTCCATTATAAAACACTGCAATTACAAGTTTCTCATTTATACAATTTAACATATAAAGTAGAGAGTCGTTAATCTGAACCCTGGGAATCCAAACGATTTTCAGTCAGACTGTGTCTTGCTGAATCGAACGTTTTTGATACTAGATTTACTTCTAAAGTATAATTTTCATGTTTTTATATTCTTCAATATATTTATTTTGTTTGTACAAAATAAAGAAATTATTTTTAACGATACAATAGCCTCGATTATTATTATAAAAGTTTTCGTTAGGCTTAAAATCGACAAAAATTCAACACGAAGCGACACACAACGGAGAAAAATTTGAACATTAGACAGGTTAATATATTTTTTGTACATAATCGGTAATCCGAACAAATCACTAATCTGAACAACTCCAGTCCCCAATTGATTCGGATTAACGACTCCCTACTGTATTGCATTATTTACTTTGAAATGGAAAATGTAAAGTGATTATTAATTAAAAGTGTGACAGTTTGCTTTTGGTTTTTTTAATAAATGTATGAGAACATATATAACTAAGTTTATTTAGCTTAATGAAATTAGTATTGGTCTATTGACTATCCCAAAATATTCATGTAAACATGAGAGAGTATTAAGTTCTTATTGATTTGATGTACAACCATTTTTTCAAATAACTGTTATTAATCTATCTCAAATGTAATAAGGCATGTACAGTATTCTATTTAATATACGTCTGTTTAAAGAAAATAACAATAGAAATGTAAGGATGCTCTATAATGTTAGTAATTTCTGGATAAATCAAAGAAAAGGTATTAAAATATTCTATCATTTAGCATCATCTAATTTAGTAGAAACATACCTCAAAATCAATAAAATAAAAAACCATTCAATCATCCAGCACAAATTCTTTAATATTAAGAACGTTTTCAAATGCATGTAACTGATCAGTTACATTCGTTTTCAAATGAAAGTAACTGATGATGGACGCTTAATGCATTTGAAAACGTTCTTAATATTAAAGAATTTGTGCTGAATGATTGAATGGTTTTTTATTTTATTAACATACCACAAAATCTCACTTCAGTCCAGTGATAAAAATTCTTTAAATTGTTCACAAACATTTTCAGATTTTTCTTGATTCTAGTATAGGTTACAAATGGAATGCTTCAAAAGACCATTCTAATGTTCTTTAACCTGAAGCTGGATTCAAGAGTTCAAAACACACATCTTTCAAAAGCTGTACAATTTAATCTACTCACCAAAATCTTTTTTGGTAAGTAGATTAAATTGTACAGCTTTTGAAAGATACTATGGAGCCATTTAATTATCCTGCTGGTTGGCATAAAAGGATTTTGGTGAGTAGTCCAAAAAAATGTGTGACCATTTTAAAGAATTTTTATCACTGGACTGAAATGAAGTTTTGTGATATTTCTACTAAACCAGTTTTAGTGATAAAACCTGTGATTCATTCATCTAATTTAACTCATATTTACTTAGAAAGATATTTACCATTAAGAATATGTACCATACAATAACATATCACAGAAACTCAAAGAATAAAGAAAGCAACTGATAAGTCTTATGTAACTATCCAGACAGCAGATACATCAGTTTACTCAGCACTCACTCAAAAATTTCATTAATGTCAAAATACTAATAATAAATCATTTCTAAAACTTCAGCATATATTGCAAACCATTGTTTCTACAAAATATAGATCTCCTGTAAATTGCTTGTAAGGTAGTTTTTGTGTTAAAATGTGTGCCTATATTTAATGACATTTCCTATATTTTATAAATAATTTTAGTGATGTACATTATTATATTTGTGTTATTCAATCTACACTTTTATTATTATTTATTATTATAATTGTAGATTTAAAATTTACTGTTCAAATTCTAATTTTGATATATTTCTAAAGTATTGTGTGTGTAATTATGTTGTCAAATTTTGTATAATATTTTTATATTTTACTGGCTTGAAAACATCACAAATTGCAATTAAAAGTAATAGTAAAGTTTACTGTAATTTCAATTTTAAGATAATTTATATTTAGAAGTTTTCCTTCATCTATTTATTAACAATGATCTATAGATAAAACAGCTGTTGGAATGTAAACATTATCTGTAATATAATTTCAATAAAAGAAATTTTCAAAAATTAAAATTTTTCTATTTTCTGAACATGTAATAATCAAATAATTATTGATTAATTGTTGATCTATCAAATTTCATACTTATTCTAAAAATACATAAATATTTTCTGAAATACAATTTCTTTTAGTCTATTCTTTCTTCAAAATTTATCTGAAAGCAATTGTTCTTAGAAACTTTTATAATCAGGGATATAGCTACACAGGGCAGCAAAGGGCAGCATTTTCCACACTAACACACTTCTGTCCCTCATTTTCTGCTAGCCCCTGCTGCCTCTGTTGCTACAGTTTCAATTTGTACATGTAAAATAAATTATTAATCAAATCTAGTATATAAGTATTGAAAAGACACACTCAATTTTAAGTCTATAATAAATTGCTTTATTATACATAATAGAGATTTTTAAAGCAATTAGATATAGTTCAATTATTCACATAATTTGATAAAGATTATAAAGGGTTTCTCAAAATGTTTGGACAAATTTCACAGACATAAAGAAGGAAAAAAACCTGAATATAAAAATCAAAAGTCTTTTTCATATGAAGGTTAATTTGGCAAGTTTATTAAGTGTCAAAGCATAATTATGTCACTTCTCTTTTTAAGTCTATTGTAATGTATCAGTAATTAAATTTGTTTACTAATCATACTTTCTTTATTAAACTGCTAATTTTTAATTATAGGTATCCCTCATACAACATGGTTTCACTCTAACGAGGTTCGAAAATTGGAGAAATCCCCATGCAACACAGTTTCTGGTTTTGATTTAACACAGTTTTGGAAATCCTCCATAAAAAATTTCAATTTTTTGTGTGTAAACTCAGTTATTCAATATTTCTTTTTTATTGAAGTAAGCTATGTTTCCTCAAATTTGCCCATGGATTTTAGAATATTGAAATTTTCAATTGGTTTTGTGCCTTACGTCAGGTTTACTTTAATGATAACTTATAGTGCAATTCTTTCTTCCTTGTCCTAGCTTTTCTATCAACCAGGTGTTGTCATTGCTTTCAGACTTTAGCCCTGAAGACTGTCACTCTGTTCTCTTTTTAGATTAATCTTCATATTTAGTAAAGTTTATTTAAACATTTTTAAGTAAGTGTTATTAAATTTTTTTTAACCATAGGTATTACTTACCTACGAATGATTACTTCATTCATAAAAATGACAAACAAAATACAGTGGTATCTCATTATTTGAACAGTTCCCAACTCAAACAATTCAGTATTCAAACAAATTCTGGGAAAAAAAAATTGCTTGGTACTCGACTGAACAAACGATCCGTTAGAATATATTTTTTATTAATAACACATTTCATTTTGTCATCTATACAAAAATTACAATAAAAATAAAAACTGAAGGCAATGCTGATATTTCTGATCATGACCAACAACAACAAAAAAAAAAAACACAAAAAAGCTCAGAAGATGACGATACTTTGTAAAAAGAAAACATCGTCGTTTAACTAAAATTAATATTAACAAGTAATACAGTACTTTTAATAGTGATTGTTAGTTAATTATCAATTGAAAATACGTTAATTGCTTTCATGGACTATTTTTCTCAGTAACGAAAAACAGGATTAGGTTCCAAAAGTTAAATTTTTGTTAACTTTTGGCTAACCATATGTTTTGCATTTGTCCTTTGTTTTGTATAGCATGGACTTGCATAACATGGCACTTTTTTGTAACATAACTACCATGTAGTATATGGGATACCTGAAATTCCTTTTAATTTAATTTAATTGACGCCCTCTGAGACATATAGTGCTAACCTTCAGTATCACATCTCTGAGATAACAGTGTTTGAATGTTTGAAAATACCTAAAATCATATGAATAGTTGTGTGTTAATATTTTTGCTTTCCAAATATTGCCTGTAGAAAGTGACTGGAATTTTTCAATTTTGGATTTTTTTCAAACATTCAAATTCAATTACCTCAGAAATGAGATTCTGAGGGTTAGCACTATACGTCCCAAAGGACTTCAATTAATCCAGTCATGAATAGCTTTGCAGCTGTTCAACAGTATCTTCAAGAAACAGGGATATTTTCAGTAGTCACCACTGAAAGTAAAACAAGAATTGTACAAATATGGAATACAGAAAAGCAAGTTATTGCTAGAATTGGTGAGAACCCTAGTACAAGACAAATAAGTAGAACAAGTGCCACTCATTCAAGTGTGTGACAAACTCTTCATGAATGCTAATTGTATTGCAAGTGCCTGCACTTAACATCACAAGATTTCCTTCTACAGGTATAATATTGTTAATGGTGTCTCTAAAGGAGTATTAATCCTTATTTTTTCAGGAATGTTTTTCACAGAAAGAGCAATATTACTGATACAGGGTTAAAACACCACTTAATACACTGGAATAATATAATAAACACTTCAATCAAAAGCCTTAAATTGTATTCCAGTAAGTTTTAAGTTAAAAACGTTAGTCAAAAACTTTTTTCAATCTGCAGTTGGAGATCTGCAGGTCTGTATATTAAACCTGAAGAACAATATAATATACATGCCTGCAGGTAAGCTGGTGTTGTGGGTTCATGTCCTGCTTTGGGCTGATTCTTTTCTTCCAGAAATTCCAAATCAGATCATTAGAATCTATAGAAATATTCAAAACAGAAAAAAGGAAGAATACTTCAATTTTAAAGACTGAGAAATTAACAACTCTGTAATCCTTCTATGATGATCAACTGATAATTCAAAGACAGGGGGCCATAAATAATTGCTTTATTTATATCATAACATCAAACAAAACCTTAAATATAAACATATTTAAAAATATACGTTTTAATTTTGTCAGTAAATTTTAGGTAAAACACTTGTTTGAAATTTCCTAGTGTTCCAATTTTTGAATTTGTAATGTTGTACATTTGTAATGTCTGTACATTCTAAATTAGAACACACAATCTCTAAGTTGTAATGCTGACCTGATTGATGTTGGCCTATAAATAAGCCAAAAACTTTCATTATATTCATTAAATTTTATGCTAGTTTAAGAAAATAAGATTGTTTCTTTTTTTATTATTCTGTAATTCAAGTGTAGTTTCAAGTGAGTTGTGTTCGTATATGATCAAAATAAGTTAATAAGTGCAATGGCAAATAAAGTACAAACAATAATTATAGATGCAATAAAGCAGCAGCATCATCTGGGAATGAAGGAAGTGTGAAGAGTGCCTTTTGAGAATGCCACACTGGGTGGCACTCTCAAAAGGGGTGATACCAAAATGACACACTAAAATTTTATCAGAAATAATTATTTAAAAACAAATTATAATTAGTTATAACAACAAAAACATATTTTGTAACCTCAACTACATATATCAATGCACTTTTAAAACCTAATCCATTCCAGTCAGAATTCATTATTACCAAATTACAGTAGAGCGTCGTTTATCTGAAACGTTGGTTAACCGAAAGCTTTCCAGTCGAACTGTGTCGTGCCGAATCGAAGGTTTCTGATACTAGATTAACTTCTAAAGTATAATTTTTTTGTTTTTATATTTTTCAATATATTTATTCTGTTTGTACAAAATAAAGAAATAATTTTTAATGATATCCTCGATTATTATTAAAAATTTTTGTTGGTCTTAAAATCGACGAAAATTTAACACGAAGCAACACGCAATGGAGAAAAATTTCAACATCAGATAAGTTAATATATTTTTTCGTACATAATCGGTTATCCAAACAACCCCAGTCCCCGAATGATTGGGATAAATGACACTCTACTGCAGGGATGGGCAACCTGCGGCCCGCATTCATATATTTTGCAGCCTGCGACGCATAAAATGTGAATAAATATATCAATTTCCCGGCTTAAGGAAGTATGCAGCAAAGATTCAAACATTATTTTTACAACTTATATATGTGAATAGTTTTTTCCGCAATGAATTTAGTAAAAATTAAAACAAGAAACCGGCTAACAGACACATCGAAACTAATTTAAAACTAGCAGTGATGAATATTTAACCAAATATTTTCAATATATTACATTTACATCAGTTCCAGAAGCTAAATTAAGTATACCTATGCTAATTTATAATTATATATGAATGAATAATTCTGATCTACCAACATTTTTTTCTCTTTCTCTTGTATGAGGCCCGCATTAGTTCAAAAGTCTTAAAATACGGCCCTTACATAGAAAAAAGGTTGCCCATCCCTGCTCTACTGTATAATAAAAACACAAAAATATTTTACATTTTACAAAAATAAAGAAATAAATGTTAAATACATGTAGGCTGTACATACAATATTGTAATTTAAAAGTATTATTTTAATTTTGCTAGTTGTTTATGTTTTACTAGCAAATGAGCCCAGCGTTGCTCCGGCAAACAATTTGGATGATTTAGTAAATATTGTATGTTTGGAAATTAAGTTATTACTATCAAAAACAAAAAATGCATCTAAAATAGTACAGTAGAAGCCATTCTTCAGGTTAAGCCTTAATCACCCTCTCCCCCACAGGGGGAATTTCAAAAAATCTCTTCTTAGTGTGCATTCTCATGGTGTACCCTAACTGTGTACCAAATTTCACCTCTTTAGGTTCAGCAGTTTGCTCTGGACAATGATGAATCAATCAGTCACTCAGTCAGAACAGGTAATTTTATATATTTAGATTACCATTTCAGTAATGTACAGGAATTATGATTTATGATCAACATTAGTACATATAAAAAAAACATTACTAAGAACTGTATGATCTGGTATGAAGAGAGATCTATGGAGGTGTCAAATTCTAGTGTTGCTCCTCCTGCAATAAAGAAAGCAAAATATTCCATTTTATTGAATTGTTTTCCAGTGTGAACTATTAAGAACAACTATTGATTATTCTTTGTTAGGTCGACATAACAATCAATGATGTTGAAATAAAAAACATTTTATTAAATCTGTAGTAGTAAAATGATTGCTGGATTAAGTTGGGTTATATTCTTGCTACTATTAATAACTAAATGTTAAACAAGCAAAAATTATTGTGACATCACAATGACAGGCTACGATTTTTAATTTATTTAATTTATAATATATGTTCTCAATCTCAAATTAGTAGTGTCTTGCCCCTGTACATCATATTTTTCCAGATAACAACAGTCATGCTGGTCATCTAACACATCGCTCATATATGACGACACTGTTGACAGACCCATATGATTTCTAGATAGTACCAACCTTCAAATGATACATGTCAAAATTCCATGACATTCTGACAATTAGTTTACAGGTTACAGTAGTTTTAGTGATCCCAGTTTTGTAATTTTCAAAACAATGGATAAAAAAGAATTTTGTGTGTTGATTAAACATTGTTTTTTGATGGGGAAAAATACTGTTGAAGCCAAACAGTGGCTTGATAAGCGTTATGGAGACTCTGCACCAGAGAAATCAACTATTATTGATTGGTATGCTGAATTTAAACATGGTTGTACAAACACTGATGATGCTGAACGCTCTGGTTGCCCAAAATCGGCAGTTGTTCCGGAAAACATAAAAGAAGTCCACAAAATAGTTTTGAAAGACCGTAAAAGTGAAGTTGCCTGAGATAGCTGACACCTTAAAGATATCAGAAGGTAGTGTGTTTACAATTTTAAATGAAAATTTGAGCACACGTAAGTTGCTTTTGAAGTGGATGCCACATTTGCTCACACCGAACCAAAAACAACAACACGTCGACGATTCAGAGCACTGTTTGGAGCTGTTCAAGCGAGATAAAAAGGATTTCTTGCATTGGTATGTGATAACGATGAAACATGGATCCATTACTGCAAACCTGAATCAAAAAGATCTTCAGCTGAGTACACAGCAACCGGTGAAAGTTGTCCAAAGCGACCAAAAACTCAAAAGTCGGCTGGCAAGGTTATGGCATCCATATTTTGGGACAGGCATGGTATTTTGTTCATCAACTATCTTGAGAAAGGTAAAACTATCAATAGTGATTATTACATGGCACTATTGGATCAACTGAGTGTAGAAATCAAGAAAAAATGCCCTCACATGCAAAAGAAAAAAGTGCTATTCCACCAAGACAATGCCCCATGTCACAAGTCAATGAAAATGATGGTTAAATTAAATGAATTGCACTTCAAATTGCTTCCTCACCCACCGTACTCTCCAGATCTGGCCCCCAGCGACTACTGGCTATTTGCAGACATCAAAAAGATGCTCCAGGGAAAGTAATTTGGCTAAAATGAAGAAGTGATTGACAAAACTAAAACCTATTTTGAGAGCAAACACAAATCATTCTACAAAAAAGGCATCAAAAAGTTAAAGGAGTGTTGGAATGAATGTATCACTCTTGAAGGAGAGTATGTTGATGAATAAAGTCGAATTTCTAAAAAAAAAAATTGTTTTTCTTAGTTAGACAGGAGAGTTATTGAGTGATGTGTTATGTAACTCTGTTCTGGAGAAAATTTTTGAATTGAAATCACATTACTTCTGGTCTGTATAGTTAAAGCTTTCCACATCTGGTCTCAACTTTTATCTACTTAATGTTTTGTTTATGCTTGCCTCCATCAGGGATATGTCATTAGTGAAAATAATAAAACCTGTATTATAAAACATTTTAACTGTTTTACAATTTGAATAGAAAAATATTAACAACACAAATTCTGTTAAATGTTAAAATAATTTTATTATCCCTTTAGCAAATGTACCCAATATTTATAATAAGGACAAACATTTTTAAAAATTAATGAAATAATCAATAATGTTAATCAGGTTTTCAGTTATTCTTGCATGTAATGGCCTTTTTCAAATTAATAAAATATAGAATAATATAAATTTATTAAATGTTACTATTTTGAACATTAGTATTATATTAAACAACATGTAAAAAGATAAATGAAATTTCTTTGTCAATTTTATTTTTGAAGATACTATTAAAGAATGCTATAACATCATTTTAAATTCATAAGAATTACTATTAAAAAACATTTTATATAGATTTATGTCCAAATTTTTGTGAAATTTTTATAAATAAAAGTTATCTTAAAATTTTAATTCTTAATTTTCTGGATAGTCTAACAATTTTGCTAAAATTCTAGATGAAAATTCAATATTTAGCAAAATTAACATTTGTTACATTTATCTATTCTCAAAAGCTGGAACAGTTGATTAAAAACACTGCACTCCACTTGTACCTTGAGTCCACACATTAAAATTTTTTTTGTAACTTATTCTATTTAAAAAAAAATGGCTCTCTCGCTTGATGAAGGCCCCTAAAAGAAGCTGAAAATGTTTGTGCTTCCATTAAAATTTAATGTGCTGAAGTAGATATGAGTAGTGTGCAATGTTTTTAATTGTTACATTATTTAAAAATCCAAACTAAACCACTTCATGATCACATACACAAAAAAAGTCATAGAATTATAAATTTGAGTAAAATTGAACTAGCCATTATAGTTAATTTAATAAAATAAGCAGTATGCCTTTAACAGTGGACAAAATTGGAGATATAGTAGAACCTTCATTATCCAGATTGTTCAGAATAAACAAAAATTGTACGATTTTTAAAAATAAGCCAGGACGATTAAGTACAAATGAAGAAAAAAAATATATTTCTCTTTCAGACAATACATTACAAAATGTGTCTTTTTATCCATAAGTCCTTTCTCACGCAGTTGAGGGATAAGACAATTCCACGGCGGAGTCGACCTTTTATTTGAGGCTTCTCGTCCGCCTAGCAATGTAAAAATTGTACGAATTTGCTGATATGCATTTGGCAAATTGCGACACTGTTTATGTACTGTACGAACTGTACGTGATGGAATGCATGGAACAAAATTTTGAAAAGACCATTAGTAAATTCCAGTAACAGTAGAAAGTGGTATAGGAGACATTGCAGAAGCAATAGCACAAATTTCAATATGTGCCAAATGTGACGAAGATGATGTAACCGAGTGGTTAAATTGCGATGTAAACGATCCTGGATTCCAAATTTTGAACGATGAGGAAATAATTAAAGAAATATCTGCCTCAGATGAACAAGATCGAGAAGACGAAGAGATTTGCGAAGTAAGAGATATTGGTCCTACACATTCTGAAGCTTTTCAGTGCTTAGATATCGCCATGAACTGGTTTGAGAGCTAAGAAGAGTGTAACTCGAGGACAACTTATGTGTGTTAAAAGTATTCGCGATTTAGCAGCTTCAAAAAGAACAGCTAGCTTTACTGGTAAACAAAAATTGTTAATTGAATTTTTTAATAAAAAATAATTTAATATTGAAGCTATATCTAAATCTAGAAAAATAAAAATTATTCATACTATATGCACTGTCAATTATTATTATTTTCGATTATCCGGATTTTTCCTTATCCGGACTACCTTCATCCCCAATTAGTCCGGATAATAGAGGTTCTACTATAAGCTGTTTTCAATCTAATTAATGGACCATCTTCAGGCATGAACAAATAGCCCTTCTTGCTTGACAGTATCTTGTTCTACTTTGTTTATTAGTAACAAAAAGCATATAATAAACTAAGTACTGGAAATGGAATACTAAATACCGAACCTGTTACCGGTGTAATTTGCGTGAAAAATCTTCTTTCCACAAACGTTTTCGAGCTTTCCAAACAGCTCTTCTTCAGGTGGAGAAAAAAGTTCCGACGAAATACTTTGAAAAAAGACGAAAAAAGAACGTAGACATTTAAATAAAAACGGAATCTAAAAATAGAATGCAGATGTTTAAACAAAAAATTACGGAACTCGCATATCAAACGAACATTAAGGTGGACATGCGCATTCGTGCGCCGATGTTGCTATTTATAGATCGTTGTTTATGAGGGCCTGCCACGCTATAGAAAGATTAATTTCATCCTTCCGATTTATACATGTGGTCCGATGGTTAGCCCTACAGATGGATATAGCTTCCCGCCATTTTAGTTGGTCCAGGTGGGGCGTAGTGTCGATGATGTCAGCTTTGTCGAACTCCGGTTCTATATCGGGATCAGATGCAAAGGTGGTTAGGGCCGTGGTGTACCGCCCGTGCCGAAGGTCCGCCTGATGTTCTTGCACTCTGGTATTTAAAGATCGCTTGGTTGAGCCGATATATACAAGGCTCTCGTTACATCTGTTATCTTTCAGCGGGATAGAGTACACGCCAGGAAGCCTGCCACGGACTGGAGTGCCTTTTTCATTTCTGAGGATGTCGTAGATTGTCGGGCCTCTTCTATAGGCTATTTGTAGTTGTTGTTTTCCAGCGATCTCAGCGTATATCGCTTTAACATATGGGTTAAAGGTGACTGAGAGGCGTGTACGTTCATCCTGGTCAGTGTTGGTCCTCGTACGCGTAGTGGGTGCGTATTGTGAGCGTTGAAGTCGCTCAATTAGACGGTGTGCTAGACCATGGTAACCGTGCTTGGCTGCCATCCTCTTGATATAATTCAATTCGGTGTTGAGGGCTTGCGTGGTGGACGAGTGGGAAAAGGCCCTTTTAATCAAAGTATTAAATGCTGCAGCCTTGTAGGTGAATGGGTCAGATGAACCTACCGGTATGTATATAGGGTCGGCATAAGGTTTACGGTATACCGACGTGACGATGGCGGATCCTTCTACTTTAATGTTTATATCCAAAAAATGGACCTCAGTATTGCTAGATTGTTCCATTTCGAGCGTTAGGCCGTAGGGATTATCGTTAACGGTTTGTACGAAGTTAGAGATGTCAGGTATTGGAATACCTAAAAAAACTACACCTTTATAAATCCAGCAAAAAATTTTTAATACAATAAAAACATTTTCAATCATTTTAAATGATCTTCATCAGTTACAGAAAAATCTAACATAAAATGGATTCAAAATAAATATAAAAATTAACGGAAAAAATGTCTTTTTGGACAAAATATAGATAAATAAATAAACAACTTAAATGAGGTCAAAATACAGTGAAAAAGAATAAATATAAGACATAACATCAAAATTAGCATTATCAGTAATTATTGTAAAATGATCTCCAAGCGGTTGACAATGCATCTGCATCTCTATGGTTTATACAACCAGTTCCCATGTGCACCTTGAAGGTTTCTAATTTCTCAAGATGCTTCACTGCTTGCCTATTCGATATTGTTCTGATGATTACCTGATCCCTTTGAATGCTAACATCTAACAAAAAGCCACGTACACCACAGATCCTGACATTGTGGCAGATTTCTCAAGAGCAAAATTATACTCACCACTCCACAACCTGATCACCTCAAATGGTTGTAAGCAGTGGAAATTTTTAAAGCATACATGACATCCACGTACATTAATTCGAGAGACGAAATATGTCTTTCAATGGCCTGGCAATCTATACTACACAATGAAAATTAAATTTACAGAATTACAGATGCTACAGGAACACATGGACATATCTTACAATTATACGATCTCAAACATTCTGCATTTTATTTACAAACTCTGAATTTGTGTTTAAGATCTGTTTTTTGCAAATGGACTGGTAATGTATAACATTTTTTACACTGCAGGTCGATCACTATTTTTAGAACATTGTTTTACAATGCACATGGACAGTTTAGAACATTTCTAAACACTCCACATGAACAGATACGTTAAAAAATCCAGTCATTCGAATTTTACATCGTTTGATCAACTTCAAAGTTTTTATGTTCAAATTTGTTTAGAAGATCCAGCTCGTTTTTCCTGAGGAAGAACCAGGAAGGGTTTAAGAAAATGTTTGATTTCTAAGTGAAAATTCGTATTATGCAATGGTTAAAGGTTCACGTAAGTCAATTATTTTGGTTATATATTCCTATTCTAGCCCCCTTTTCCAGTTCTGGTACATTTACGTTAGCCCTTAAAGGAATGCTTGTAAGTTTCATTTATATCTGTTTATGTCTAATTCATTTTTTCATGTGTTTTATCTTTATTTTGTTAAGAAGTAATCTTTATCGACGTACATTTACTTTTTATTTCATTAACTAATTTGCATTTGAATCAAAGAATTTGAATTATATTCTATTCAATCAAAAATTATTTCTGTTAATTGAGTAATGTTTTACACATTATCCAATTAACAGAAATAAAGATAGCAAATTTATTTAACAATAGAATAATAACAGCAATGAAATATTTATAATATTTTTAATCTTTACGTAAATATTTATAAGGAAGTATAGTGTAGTTTGAATGGAATAATCAGGTAATCATCATTTGTGTAAGTTGTCCTGCTATAAAACCATGATTTTCATGATTTTTAATGAAATGGAATAGCATATTTATATATTTACCTTTTTCACAACAATACTGCAAGTTCAATACTATAAATTATATTTACATACAAAGTATATTAGACAGTCAAATGTGGAACCTGTCTAATAATAAAACAGAGAGGAAAATCGTGCCATATAATGGAAAAATCAGTATCTTTATACAACTTAACATAAATTTAACAAGAGGATTAAAAGCCTAGCATGTATAAATCATAACAAAGTAAAAAAAATACACATACACAATACCAAATAGCAAAATATGACTACTGTATTACAATAATTTTATTGTGATTTGAACAGTCTTTGCATGTTTTTATTAACAGCAGTTTTTACAGAAATATGTGATGTAATTATAAGTTGTGAAATTTAACACATTATTGTTAATGTGAGATTGTATTCTTCCTTTTGATGCTTATTTTAAACTTGTTTACATCACATTTGGTTTGTATAAAATTAAGTCAAAATGTCTGCCGATAAAATGCATGTCGGGCATATTACCAATATGCATGCTTTCTAAGTTTCATAAAGGATATCACGCTACACAAACAGTGAAAAAATAGTTGTACTGTGTACAGGGAAGATGCTTCTAAACTCTGAATGTATCAAATATGGTTTTGAAAGTTTCATGTGAAAAATTTTAAACTAAAGGATACAAAACATATGGGGCCCAAAAGCTGTTAAAGAGAAATTGCAGGAAGAAATTATTAAAGATTGACTAACAACTCTGTGAATTTGCAACAAATCTTAGTGAATCACATACATGATTGTATGTGACACATTCTAATTGTATGTATTGTTAAAACATTTCATCCACTTGAAATGGTTGTAAAACATGCTGATGATTGTGTTCCACAAGCAGTTTTTTCTTTTCTTTCACTTATACTCAATTCAGTTTGTTTTTTCATAATTTTGTCTGATGAAGATAGGCAGCAGCTGTAAGGTTTTATTTTATTTTTAAACTGGTTACTCATTTTTATCTCAGGGAACTTTTTAAGGATAAATGAAAAAATTAAAGTTAAAATATAAATATTTGTTATTAACTGAAAATTTGTTCTAGTGAGTGGTGATTGTTCGGTCGAGTACCAAAGTACCACTGTATTTGATTCATGCAATTTCAATAGACGTGACAACATTGAGAAATTTATTAATCTCATTAATCAAGGGATACCTACAGTAGGTAACATGTATATAGCGGAAACCTGTCTACAACAGAAGAGTTGTTCATTCCTTGGGGTTTCATTATACACAGTTTTGACTGTATAATAAACATCATCGTTATGGCAATTACTTTCTTTTATGTTTAATGTCAATGATGATTTGATTTTATCATAATATTATGAAAAAATATTTATATATCCTTTTTTTTTAAGTTCTATAAAATCTTTGGTAAGATATCTGTTACAGTCATAGTTACTTTATGACATCACAACACACAAGATCTCATTAATTCTTTTCTATCGTATCTCTTGGATGATACTTTGCACAATGTTTATATGTAAAGAGTATTTACTTTACATCTAAACATCCGTACAGCATTGAACATGCAACAATTAATTAGCCAATGTCAATGCTAGTTGTCAATTATAAATATTCAACTTTCCATAAAATGCTGAATTTCAATAATTAAAGATCAATTTATCACCAATCAAAGCAAAATTTTGAAAAGAGTAATTTTACCTAATTACTTTGATCGTGAAAACAGCAACATTTCCTAATATTAATTTATTTATCTGCTAATTAAATTTCTATTAACCAATCCAATCTTATTTTAAAAGTAAATTTAATAAATTAAAAAATATGTAAAATTATACAAAAAGACTACATTTTTAAATACAATCTTACATCAAGACAAAAAATTAGAATGTAACAAACACTAAGAAAAACTAAGAAGTGAAGATTGGGAATTACCAATGTCACTTTTTAAAGAAATCTGTATCATTTTAGAGAGATTGACTCTCCAATTAACATACTGAAGGTTGTTTTCTGCAAAATTTAGCTTCTATAAAAAAATCTGAATAAAGATTTTATATTATTTAAATGTAATGATTATTATTATAAACAATAATAAGAAGTGATAATGGACAAGTTGTCTAGGTTGTTAGTCTAACATTTCAATATGCTAAAGGTCATGGCTTCAAGTAATGTTATGACTTTTTACCTGTACTTTTGTGTTAATAATCAAAATTAACCTATCTAGTAAGTTTTAGACTGTACATAACAGCTGTTTTCCATCATTTTTAATTAATTATAATCTATTCATCCATATAATAATATAAAATTTGATGGCAGAAGCAGCCCCCTTTGTTTCAAAAAGTACACAATTTAAGATCAGTAGATGATAATGATCTTTTTTATTACCTTGTTTACAAAAGAATGACTCCTACCTGCTACAGTATAATTTGAAGAAGTGTTTGCAGAAAGCTGTTAGTGAGTGGTCAGTCATTGACATTGGAAAGTCAATGACTATTTTGACATTGGAAAGGTAAAATTGCTAGATAAAGCATGCACTAGAAATTCATAATTATTCCAGAAAACAAGTCTGTTGTTAAAATGTTGTAAAAAAATATGTACATTTACAGAATTCTTTTTATCCATTTTAATTTGCAGAATTAAATTATAGTAGAGTCCCGTACAATGCACAAATAAAGCAAGCAACAACCCTTGAATTTTTTCGATCAGAGGTATATGTTTTTTTTTAAACTTATAGCCCAAGGTTTAAACTTTCATAAATCATGTGATAATGCAATTTCGATAACACATTTTCCTATAATGAGTAACGAATCCCCCACATTGTACGGGACTCTACTGTAAAGTATGTTTCTTATCTTGACATTTTAACTTACTTCAAAATCCACATAGGGTGTTATTTCTGCTGGATGTCAATTCATCCATTTTCTGTAATAAAATTAATAAGTAGACTAAAAACAGTTATGTGCAGTATAAAACACCAATGAACTAAGAATCTGGACAACTTATCCATCACCACTTCTTATTAGTATTTGCAATACCCATAACATTTAAATAAGATAAAATTCAGTATTTTTACACAAATAAAGAATTGCACAGAAGAAAAAGACCTTCAGTATGTTTATCAGAGAAGTAAACTCTACAAAATGATACTCATTTCATTAAAAAATGGCATTGATAATTCCCAACCTTCTCTTGTAAGATACAACATAATTACTTAAATCAATGATTTACTATTGTTTTTGCTTAACCATTTTCCAAGACTGATTTAATCTACCAAACCTTTTACATACTAATACAAAATATGAATAAATTACAGGTATGATAAAAATTTAAAAAAAAAAAACAATTATATCTTTTTTAATTAAACATAGAATTATGTTCAAAATTGTGTTTTACTGTAATAAAATTTTAAAATATATCAATTATTACTGTATATTACTATTTTTATTGTTTTTAAATATAAAACTAAATTTGTTCACTGACCCTCAAATGACCTCTAGTAATTTATTGATTCCCAGATAAATTAAATTTCTATCTTAGGGGTTGTTTGTGACCAGGTTGTAAACCTGAACCAAACTATGAATTAAAAAGAAGTTAATACAATATAGTTTGATACATACAAAATCTAACAATTTTGTGCATAATAAACTATTGGGACATTCCAATTTTCAATGCTGACTCAGCTCTGATCTCAACATTCGCTAAAAGTCATTCCTTTTTTCAACGTTGAAGTGGCGCTGTTGTCAGCACTGACTCAACATACTCAGCACTCAACAGATATGTCGACTGCTACTTTCCAATGAATTGTGGGTAATTGGTACAACATTTGAATGGAATCCATTTTGCTGAGAATGGAATTATGGGAACTAAGCACTTCGTACTCAAGTTGGAACATCATTGATGCGTCAAACTGTTGGTTTCAACACTCAACACTCATGTTGAAAATTGGAATGTCCCATATGATGATTCATCTATAAAATATGTTCTCAATAAATGTCAACCATCATGTATCACTGAAAAATAAGAGACTACAAACATTAAATACGTTAATAATGTTTCCATTCAAGCATAGCAATAACTTAGTTTTGACAAAGGAGCAGGACCATCCAAAATTCATCAATGAATAATTGCAGTATATGAGAATGTACTATCATTGACAACAGTCAAGTATCACAGTATATATTTTTGATATACACATTTTGTTGGCAGACAATGCTTACATAAAGTCTAAAAAATAGTAACCTGCAATGACATCATCTAAAGAGTGTGTCAGAGGACAAATTTGACTATTTAATAAATATTAGTTAGAGTTTTGTTCACAAAATCACTATGAACCATCTTCGCTTCATTATAAAAAGATCTACATGCAATGTCTCAATACATGAAAATATATATCAGAAGGCAGGCTGTGTTATTGGAACAGTTCATGCACTACTAATTGGAAGAAGACAAAATTTCTGTTACAATTGTGGTCAGGGTTGAAACACACTGGATAAATTCCTGGATAAAGGAAGGACAGTGAATACAACTGTCCTCCCTTTATCTATGAGTACCAGGAAATGCTATGCTCTCTACAATCGTGGTTCTCAATCCGTGGTCCATGGAACATGGATGCTCTGTGAAGCCACTTTAAGTGTTCAACAAAAAAAATCAAATATACAATTAAAAATTGTTGCAAAAAGAAAAATCAATGTAAAATAATTTTCATACGGGAATGTAATCAGCAAATGCCAATGTCATCACCTATTAGACTGAGTGCACTTGATTTCAAAAAGGTTTGCCACCCTGCTTTAAAGCTGATGTATCATTAAGTGTTCTGCAGAAAAAAATGTCAAAGTTTAGTGTTCCCAACTTCAAAAAGATTGAGAACCACTGCTTTACAACAAGCAATTGGGTCCAAATGACCTTGAGGTTCTCTAAAGACATTATTCTTCATGACAATGACCATCCTTAAAATGCCAACATGACTAAAGACACATTCACTCAACCATGCCACTCAGTCCCAACTTCTCAATTTACAATTTTGCCAGTTTTTGGAAACTGGTAAGCTTTACAAGGCTGCAGATTTCCATCAGACAACAAATTGAAAGCAGTAGTTCAAAAATAATTCTAGAAGCTGCTGAAGCAAATTTTTGCCTCACATCAAAATAGAAAAAAAAATGCCTAAATAAAGTGGGCAATTACTTTTGGGATAATTAAGATAACTTAACTCATTATATAATGGAGAGACTTTTTAAATTGATCTTCATGTAAGTCATTATGATAGATTGCAAATTTGACTTCAGGTAAATATTTTTAAATATTGTTGTTTCACTTATAAACTTTATATTTCCTGTGAAATTAACCATACTTAATAGTTGCCATATAAATATTTAAGTTATATCGATAATTATTTCACTATTAATGTTACAGGTCTATATAATTACAAAATCATATTATCTCAAACAAAATATAGTCTTTCAAATGAATTTTGTTCATCATTATCATAGTTATTATTATAGTTAAAATTCATTGATACTGATCATTAAATTCATTAATTAATTAATGTAAAATGAAAATTTACATTAGCTTGAAAAGTCTATAGTAGTACTTAAAATCTTAATTTTAAATATTGCTATAGACTTGTATTAAACTCGCACATATTCAAATTAATAAATTATGATTGTTGAAAGCAAAATTTTCATATAAAAATGTCTTGTATAAAGTTCATTGATAATTAAGCTGGTATATATAAATAGATAATCAGGCTTATGTATATGTTCTATTTATAGTCAAATGTTATATCTATTTATATATTCAAAGGAATAGATTAGTAATTGTTTACAAATTACAATTAATGAGTTATTAACCTTTTTGCAGGCAAGTTTAATTCCTGTTGATAAAGCTTGATGGCAGGTTAATTATGTCAAGGTTATGAAAATATTTATGTAATTTTCAATGTGTACATTTGTGAAATTGTTGTGTTGTTTTATAAATCAAAATACAGCTTGTATATAATTAGATGCAGTTATAAATACACAGAAAAAACCAAAAACCTAGCAGCAAAAGAATACTTTAATACATAAAGTTTTCGACCATCTTAATTGTTAGTCCTCAGATTTTAAATATAATAAATTCCATAGAATTTAATTATAACAACTTTTAAAAAATGGAATTATTTTATGAGTTACAGTCACATGCATCAAAGAGGACATATATACATCATTGCAAATAAACCAATGACTGTTTTTAGGGGTTGGTGCAGTTTCCAATAATATATCCTAAAACAAAGGGCTTCATGTAGGTGTGATTGTATTAATAATAATCCATTTAAAAAAAATATATTCTAATTACATTCTCCTATCAAATTTATTGTATTTAAAACTTGAAAATGACCAATTAGGATGACTAAAAACATTTGTTTAAATATTACAGTATTCTTTTTCTAATAGATTTCTGATTTTTTGTGCTTTTATTTTAGCTTTCAGGATATATTTGTTATCTCTAATTTCAATATATTTTTTTATAATTTTTCAGCTTTACTTATTAAATTTTATGAATTGTCCAATTAAATTTTTTTTATAGAATATTTTAAGAAATTTATTTTGTTTTCTTAAAATATTATAAGTGTGGTATGTACTACACTCACAATATTTTCATTTCATTATGACTTGTTATAAGAATTTTACCTATTATAATTAAAAATTATGGACAAAATGATATGCTAACTTTAACTATCAGTAACATGTTACTGATTGATGAGAACTGGGCTGGGAATTGAATTTGGTTGCTAGATTATGCAAAAAAACGGTTTGTGATCTTTTTTTATCATTCGGGAAACTTATTTTCTTCTGATTAAATTACCGATAGGTAGAAGCTTATTAACAATAAGTATACTATTATACATTATTTTTTTAAATTTTGTCAATTGTTTTTATTTTATTAAGTAATTAAGGATATAGTATTTAACACAACCTCTAAAAAAGATTAATTCAGTGAATAGACCCAGTTTTACCACTTAATAGAGGTTTGTGAGATCGTTTAGCATGAAGAATTGGATAAAGTGCTTTCATAACAAAGCTGCTTGAAAGAGGATAAAATCTAAAACACTTCCTGACAATCACTTTAAGGGTCGATTTACACACAACAGTGACATGCCGGTACAGTGCAGTAAGCATCGATAAATATCACACATAGCCAATCAGAGTTTCATGTACGACACTTGTATGATTGACAGAATACAGATCACATGTCGTAGATGAAACTCTGATTGGCTATGTGTGATATTTATCGATGTTTATGCACCAAATGATCACTGTGCCGGCACATCACTGTTGTGTGTAAATCAACCCTAAATGACCCATTAGATGCTAAACATTAACATTCAAAACCAGCATTTTACTTCAATGTTTATTTCAAATGGAAGAAAACATTTGTTGTTTTGTGTCAATGTTAAGTAGTTGTGGTTAATACCAGTTTTAAGTATTGATTACAGCCTATCAGTTTTTTTATTTCCAAATGAAAAGCTATTGAAGTTGTTGAATGTACAAAAGACAAATGAAGGAAATTTTCTTTATCTTGTAACATTATATGTTACCTGTCATTGACAGGAAACACTTACCTCAATAAACCATATTCATTTACATGAATTGTTTGTTACACCCTTTCCAGGTATGCTTATTGAATAATCTTTTAATATACAACATTTTATGTTTTATTTTCAGTAGCAGAAATGAACACAGCTGCTACTAACATTTGAGCATGTAATGTAGAATTGGTATTGTAAAAAGTCCCGCAACCCTCAGGCTTTGGCCTTGTGTCTTGCTAATAGTTCATGCAAAGCAGAGACTCACTAGAGACTACAGGTGCTTAAATTCAAAAAAGAGTAATTCATCAGGATTAATGGTATGTGTGGTATAAATACTGAATCAAAATAACAGCTTGTATCATATACTTGTGGAAGGCTTTGACCTGAAGTCTGGTTCAATTGCACAATTTAGAAGGGCTCAAACTGCACGAGAATGATTTGCATGCCAATTTTTATCATTATTTTGTGTCCACAAAGACCAACAAAGTAGTAACCAAACAAAAACACAGGGGAGTAATGAATTATGTTGTCTTGGTTTGACTTTATTGACGGAAATGACGGAAATATACAAAATGAAATCACAAACATTAGAAAGCAAGGTACAAAGATCTTCAGAAAGATTAATAATTTTGTCATTATCCCCATGAAGCTGTTACCAATTGACAGCAATAGTTAGGAAAATCTACTGCAATTTCCATTGCCTCCAAGATTTACTCTCATATTTTGTATCAAAGATAGTTTCCTGATGTTGAGCCAAAGGGTCACCTCAGTGACATTAATTTCATCTACTCTGGTCCTTCACACATGAGCAAGGTTTGCCAGAAGTTGCGAAAAAAAAAAAAAGTGATTTCTCCAAAGAAACTATTGACATTTTGAATGTCCCTCAGGACTGTGTCAACCACTCTAAATCTTGGAAAGCATAAATCCTTAGTCTATTGGCAATAAGTCATTCTTCATGTTCAGAAGTACTCTCAGAGGCTTGCAAAAGCAACTTGCTATTCTCTCTGGGAACTAAGCCTAGCCTGTTTCAAAAACTGGTTCTCAGAATTCCTAGACAGTCTTACCTGTTTACTTTTTATTGAAGATCAATCAAGGTTTCATCGTTTCCAAGTAGGCATGCTAAATTCTGTTAGATCAATCTTCTATATAACTAAAACTTATACCAATATATGGCCTAAGAAATCATAAACACAACACAAAATCATCCAAAAAATCCACCAGACGTAAATGTAGCACCAACCAGCACAGCGACCAACTTCTCATACATTTTGATAATTTCTCACTAATTACTTTTCAATATTAGTTCTCCAAACATAATACTATAAATGTGGCACTAGAGTTAGGCATTAGGCACCATCTCTTATTAAAATTAATAATTATAAAATTTAATTAATTAATTTAGATTAAACTGGAAGAAAAGAATCGGCCCGAAACAGGACTCGAACCCACAACTCCCGCTTACCATGCAGACGCATTGCCAGTTACACTACCCGGACCTTCGGTCTGATCTCTTCCAGCATATATAAGACTAAGATATAGCCATCCACGGTTATTATAATCATAATACTAAACTTCAATACTACAACTTTCTTACAGATAATCGCTTGACGGACAGCTGCCAATTCGTATTGCCACGTAGCAGAGAGACAAAGAAAGAGAGACAAATCCGTTACAGCTTAATTTATACATAATACAGATTTCAAGTTATGTGTATTTAACCTTCTCCCGAATCGATAAGATTCAAAATACGAAGTTCGACTAAAATATGTCCAGACATTTTCCTGCAATTCAGGAACATACAAACCAACAAATCGACTGTCAGTTTCATTTTTATAGATTTGCATTATTGTAAACAAGCCATCAGAACCAAACCAATCATAAATCTGTATTTAAATATAAAAGATCAACAACTATAAGGAAATAAATTTTTAAATTTGACTCAATTCTTTTTACTCGACTTGCATTCCAACAATGCACAAGTCGGAATGACTCAAAATATCATAGATCTAGTGCAATCACAATTCATATAAATATAAATGATGACATATATTAGTTACAATAAGATACAAATTGACAGCAATTAAAACTTAATACTTTTTAAATCAATTGAATAACATAATAAATATTAAAACTCGAACTAATCGCGTTATTATAACCAAAATAAAAAAATAAACAAAAAAAAAAAGAAAAACGTCATTCAAATAATTATCAATTTCACAAAATTAAACTTGACATTTCAAAATTATATATCTTTCATTCAATATCACGTCTGCAATCGTTTTAACTAACAAAAATCAATTTATAAAATGAATTATCATTCATTTTGCTTAATGAAGTTTCATGTAGATCCTGGCTGGTCTAAGCCTAACACGTTTTACCTCCTATGTGTAGCATGTGCTTCCTCCATTCTTTCACATCCACGATATCCATTACAATGTTACAATTGTATACAGCTTTATTTATATAAATTAATAAAACTTCGATAGTTTTGAGTATTTCTTATCGTTTTGTATGGTTATTTTCTGTAGAAATATTAACTTAGAAAACTTTTTAAATCGTTTATTAAGCCTAACATAAGCCGGCAAGTCGGATGAATTTTCATTAATTACCTGATCTAATTGTTTTTCGGCTACTTCTCTTTGATTAGGATCGATCGTCGCTTTTAAAATTTCCACTAGTTTATTTGTATCCATTTTTGTTTCTAAACTGCGTCGAATGTTACTGCTTGTGGTCATAAAATTGAAGAAAGGTGGCTGTGAAGTATACAACCAGCGTGAACAAGAAAGTTAACTAAGTAGCGCCCTCTTCTTATAATTGAGATTTTCTTATAAAGAAAAAAAATTTATATATATATATAATAAAAATAATTAATTAGATCTTGAATTCTTTTCTTAAAAAATTAAGATTTAAATTATAGAAAAATAATCTTAAAAAAATAACTTTTTTAATGTCAATGTAAATTTCATTGTCAAACGTTAAATGTCAAACGGGAAACGTTGGTGAGTAATGTTACGGCGAAGTCGATCAATAAGTTGTAGGGAAAATATGGAGAAAGTATTTTCGATTAATTGTAATGTACGATGTAACCGAGATATATTCTTCTTGGAAGATTTTAAACCAAATTTATTTTTTAATCCTTCATTAAAATGCATTTATAATATAATAATGTCATAGATATTCTTTATCTCTTTTCTGTATGCTTGTTTGACTAGGCCCACAATGGGAAGGACGGATAGCCAAGCGGTCAAGATAGCAGCCTACCGCTCTAGGGGACCCGGGTTCAAATCCGGACGAGTTCCCCTCACCATCTTGGCAGGGGGCAAGGTCCATTGTGGGCTTGTCCGAACTCATAATGGACTTGCTAGAAGAGGACCTCTAAACAGGAGTTTAGTTCATACTGAGCGAATAGCGAAAGCGAACGATAAAAGCGAAAAGCGAGTTTTATTCGCTTAGCGAAATTGACCCATACAACCAAAAGCGAAAAGCGATTGCGAAATTTAAAGAGCCAACCATTTGCAAACCAGCGAAAACGTCATCTCGAAAAACAAAATGGCCGCTTCCGATATTCCGTCGTTAACCACATTTGTTTATTTATTGAGAAAGAAAAATAAGTCAAAAAGAAAACGATGCTGGGTGAGAGAAATATTAAAAAACCGTAATTACAATATGTATTCTGTTGCGTGAGAAAGTTTCTGCAAACAACAAGAACCACGTTCTTGTTGTTTGCAGAAATGTTAGTTGTCACGTGGTTCTTGTTGTTTTCAAGAACGTCTTGAAAACAACAAGAACCACGTGACAACTAGCGGGAATACGATTGATGTGAAATTTTTTCTCTAGCGGAAAAGCTCAACAGTTCCGAATTTCGAAGCGATTCGCGAAATGATGAAAGTCGCCGGAAACGACGTCATGTCTGACGTGTTATTCGCTCTGTTTATCGCTTTCTCCAGCGAATCGCGCTCAGTGTGAACTAAGCTTTAGTGCCCACAAGGCGGAAAGAATTTTAAAAAAAGGCCCACAATGGGAGGTGAGGGATGGAGTCTATGTATCCGGGACAGACCATCCCCGAAAAATCCCTGGAGTTTTTGACCCGTTCAGATTCGATTCCCGGTCTCTGAGAGACCGGGAATCGAAACTTCGGCCATTCGGTCGACTTACACTTTGACCATACGGCCACTCTAGTCTTATAATTCTGAAGTGGTAAAAACGATTCGATTTGAAACACATGAAATTACTCGTTTTAGATTTGGTAACTCATTGAAAGTGCAATTTTAGTAAGTTACAATTTACAAATAATTCATCGAGTTGTAAAGGTGAAATTGTGTTTAAAAAGCTTTATTGACAGTTAACTCAATAAAGATGACAATTTCACCTGATAGGTAATCGCTATTAATACCAATCACGTTTCGCCACCTTTGTTGCAAAGTTTGCATCCTGTCGGCATAAAATGACTGGAGTTTTTCTTTGAAAAAAGTCTTGAGAGACGGGTATTGTCATTGAACAGTATATTGGCAGTATAGTTTTGTAGGGCGCGAAATAGGTAGCTAGTTGGCACCAAGGTGAACAAGGTAGCACAGATTTGCAATTTCTCTAAGGTTATCTTTGCTCTACGTGCCAAAGCGTTGTGGTGGCGGTATCGGACTTTATCAATGTTTGCTCCTACTTCTTTGATCTCGATGTTCAAACGATCCAGTTATTCACAGTAGAGTTCTTTCGTGATAGTGATATCAATTGGTAGCAGCTCTATCAATTGATGCCAAACAAATGCTGATTCTGCGCTATCGGTCCTTTGACATGTGCAACAGCTGGTTGACCTTTGTTCATCCATAAGTGCTTTAACAAACGCTTTGCAGATGAGATCGTGAGGCTTCGTTGCGTTGTGGCCACTTTCGAAGTGATACAGAAACAGCGCGCGAATGTATTATTTCGAAAGTTTCATATTGTTAAACATTCCTGATGCTCTATTTCCAATGAAATATATGATGAAACGCCTTTTTGGTTACTCTGATTACATACCGAAATCGAACATTCTAGAACATTTTTTCCAGTTGTTTCTTGAAAAAATCGAAATGTCTAAATTTAACCTTTACAACCTGATACAATTTACTCAATCTTTGTAGTGGCACCATCCGTTTGCCTCTAGAATTGGTGTGGCGAAAACTGAAGCTCTAAACGTAAGTTTGAGTCACGCTCGATTTTTAAATCGAGTGTGTCGTAGTCAAAATCCTAACCAATAAGTTATTCTTCCGACTGTACAGACCGAAAAACGATACTTAAGCTTTAACCTTTGACCTTGTTAACAAAATTTGCAAATTGACTGACAAGTTTTAAAAAAGCTATTAAATATTAAAATAATGATCGAATATCTTAGATTTCTTTATGAATTATTGAGTATTACTTATTGATAAGTTAAATACTTAAATATTTATGATACCGTATTACTTGAAAATTTCAAATTGATTTAATTTTATAAATTATAAATAATTTTTTTCTATTGTATAAATCTATTTCTTATATTTTTTGACAATAAAACAATTTAACTTTTTTTTTAAATTTTTGTCCTCTAAATTCTGTTACGCACGCTCAATTCCATTAGGATGCATAGACATTATCACTTTGTCTCTATTGTATCTCGAAAATGAAATCATGGATCCCAATTTTTATTGCATTTTTGGATTCGTCGTCGCAATTAACGGAAAATGAAAATGTTTTATCAAATTTGGTCCATTAAATTTTCAGAATGAACTCAATTCCATTAAGCTACATAGAAGACGTGCAAAGAGGAGTCCAGATAGCGCCAAAAACGATATAGACCCCGGCGGTGACAATATTTGGAGGGCCGAAGCGTTATAATGCGTTTCGGCGGGTCATTTAGATAGGATTTTTCGAGTTTTGAAACGACAGTAATATTGATAATAAGAGATACCTATCTTTCGGAAAATGCAGATTAAAAGTGTTTATTCGGATAGCATAATAATTAAAACTACAGGACTTAATTGTCAAAATATTAGGAATTCGTGCAAACTTGCAATATTCTTCATGTTTTTCTTCTATAATACATCCGCAGCTTCGCGTGAGAACAAATCTCAGTAGAATCTGAAATAAACTAATGTTTCCCAACTTTCTCCAAAATAAATTTTCCGCAGACGTTTGATATCATGAATTTTTGCGGCGTTTAGGAAAACTTTTTTGGCTTTTCTTCTGGTTAAATATTTGTTGGTCTTTTTTGTTTACGTTAAGTTTCAATGTAAATTTAATATAAAAAACAATTAACCAAACTGCAACTTTCTTTTTCAAATTTTAAAACAAAAGCTGTATGTCTTTACGCAGAACAGGAATCTGTAAAGGCAGCTTAGATTGAAAAGTCGCTGTTCTGTATTATTTTAACTAGTTTAAATTAATTTAAACTTTATTAATACCGGGACCTCAAGAGCATTGCATACCTAAACTTTATTTGTTCTTGTAGAAACTCTATTGAAATAAATTTTTACTATTTTTCTTTTATATATTTGTAGTCAATGTTGTAGTATGTACTTTTGAAACTTTTCAACCTTCTTAAGGCGGCTCTTAGCGCATAGAAACTTACTAAAGAAGCTTGTTTTGCACTCCCATTATGAGTTTGGCCAGATTCACAATTAGAGTCACCATAAGGCGAAAGAACAGGGACAAGCCACTAATAAAATTTTGAACAGTGAAATCGGAACCGGATCTTCCGGAATGACTACCGAATATTATCTATATTCTTTTAAATACATTTTACGTTAAAAATAAAAAATAAAAAAAAAACAAAAACCCATTTTCTTTATTAAACTTGCAAGTTCAGTTTTGTAATATCACTTTTTGTTAAACTTTTGAAAAATATGATCATTTTCTAAAAATTTTGAAAATCGAAGGAACAAATGCCTATAGATCCAAAAGAAAAGTTGTGGCTGTAGTTTAATAATATTTAGTTATAACTGAGTTAAATTTTTGAAAAAGTCTATACGAAATTTAAACATTGATGTTTTTAAATTTACTAAAAAATTTTTAATAAAAACTTCTAATAAAATCATTTTTCTTTTGCTTTAATGTAAAGTACTGTATAGTAGAATTCATTTCGTTTGCGAGCAATCTCTTTACAACTGCCACTTTTATGATTGACACATTTTCTGTTCTATTTAACTAGATGCCATTACTAATCATTAATCCTATCACTAATATTTGACATGTACAGGAGGGTCTAATGATGTGTTCACTTGTTTATAATCGATCAGCGCAAATCGCAACCGTCAATCTCGTAACGGTCAAATCGTAACGGTCAACTCTTTGATAACAGGTGCGTGTCTGGGAATTGTAACGGATAAGTTACGGCGGCGCTGATCGATTATAAACAAGTGAACACATCATTAGACCCTCCTGTACAGTACCGGGCCTACCAGTGGCCAAGCCGTCTTCGTACCCTGAACACTGGGAGTTCGGTCGTGGGTTTGCGCCTCGCTCGGAGGGGCTGGCCACGTGGAGTTTTCCGGGTTTTCTCCACGTCCGTAACGCCTAAACAGGGGCCATTTTCCCTTAAAAAGTCCTCCTGGAAGGCACCCCCTAGGCAGATCGCCCAAGTGTTGCGTTGCCATAATTTAAACATTGACACGTACTGTACAGTACGTACCCTATATAAGATGTTGTAAACTACGTTGACATCATCTCCGTTTCTTGAAAAATTACACAAATTATATTTAGGTCAATTAGGACTGTTAGCGAACAATCTAACATTAATTCTTTTACCTTTTTCATTATACTCTCATGTAAGTTTTTAATGTAAAAAATTTATATTAATAATATAAAAGCTGTCGTATGTGTCTATGTGAATTCCTTATAAACTCCTGAAATTTTGTCCAAATAAAATTTTGGTTATATTTGTTTTATATTCTGAAACACCGGCAAAGAAACTAAGAGCCGACGCGCGATAATGCAGGTCTGTGAAACAGAGGTTGGTCCAAATAACAAGACAAACTATTAAAACTCCGGTAAGGACCATACCAAACATTTGTACTAAAATTTGCAAACAGCATGTTGTCTGCATAACCCAAGTATAATCGATACAGCATTTAAATTTGCTCATAAAGTAGATGATGCTTTTAAAAGACTAAAAAATTAAGTGTAAGGTGTCTTACTCACTAATAAATCGTACTCCTTTTCGTGACTGACAGTCTCCATATTAACACCCCCTCAAAAGAAAGACTTTGACAGTCAAAGATCTTTGGTACTATCGAAACCGTGTTGCTATTTGTATTTGGTATACTGGCACAACGAAGTGACGCTTAATCAACTAACTAAAACTAAAAATACGTCTTAAAGGTGTAAGGAACCAAAGTCCGAGCGTTATTTTTTATTTTACTTTTATTTTGCCTATTATTCTATTTTTGTTTGGGGCTTATGTTTTGTTAGGACGAAGGTTTCCTCACCATTCACCTTCAGTAATTAAAAAGAGAAGAATTAAAACCCAACTCACCGACGAAAGAAAAGCGCCATAGGACTCACGCACATTTTCGCGCCCCGAGCGGCAAAGAATAGGTCCGCACCGAGAAGAGGGGGGGGAGAACCCACAAGCACGAAATAAACTCGCTAAACCTTAAGTAATAAAAAACGTCCCGGAAAGAATTGTAAAAACTAATAATGTAAAAGGTTAGTGAGTAAACTGTCGGAAAAAGGGCTGCCAGACGATGAAAAACGTTATTGTTAGCATTTAAGTATGTAAATGAGGGGAGTGACCGCATTAAGAATTGTGACGTCACCTCACACTATAAATCCCGAATCTCAAGTGAAGACGGTGAGGTGAATTCTGATAGCAACGAGCTTGGTGAGCTTCGCAGCAGTAATAGAGAGGTGTCCGATAGGATCTCGAGTAGTTCCAAGGTGATTTTGAAGTGATTCGAAGTTTGGATCGACAGTCTGAGAAAGTCTTGAGAGTTTAAGGAAATAGGTTCCGAGTATATTGAGGTGACGCTTAGGATTTCTAGTTTATAAGAATTATTGTTATAAGTTAAACTTTTGGTTTTGTCGGATTCCCAAGGGGAATAGAGTTAAGTTAGACATAGATTTGAATTGAGAATTGTCGGGTTGACTTTGTTGAATTTCTTTGAATAAATTATTGTTTGATTTTACTAAATATTGTACATAGTTATTGCTAAACGATTAATTAAATCTTTGGTTTTTTTCTATTGACAAATATTGTCTTTATTTAATTCGGTGCACGCTTAAAGTCCAGGCCTGGCACGCTAACGCGAATCCGAGTAAAGTACCCGGTAGGTTAACGGTTGTTTCCGACACGGTAGAGTCGATAATCGTTGTAAATTAAAATAGTACTTTACAACTGGCGCCCGAACAGGGACCCTAAAGGTTAATATTAGATTTTGTTGCTTTCTTTGTTGATCTTGACTTTAGCTTAGAGGAATAACACCTCGTAATCTCAGAAAAAAAAAATGGAAGATAGTGCACCAGTCACCCGAGCCGAATATAACCAGTTGCAACAACAATTGTCAGTACTGTTGCAACAAGTGTCATCCTTGTCAAATGCCGTGACTCATCTGACTTCATGTGTCACGTCTGGACTTGTAGAGCCAACAACACCGAACGTTACAAGTGCTGTACGGCCCGAAACTTCTACTCCGAGACAGGAAGTGCCTACATCTAATGCATCGATGGTCTGGCTTCAGACTGCACCGCCGCCGCCAGCCATCCAATTTAACGGTAGGTCAGCATTAACTGCTAATGATTTTTTGCAGGACCTCGAACAGCATTTCCTGGTAAACCAAATACCGAACACTAGATGGGTTGATACTGCCGCTAGTTGTCTTCGCGGTAGCCCAGCAATGTGGTGGAAGAATGAAGGACGCCACCGAATCGGCAACAGTTGGCCGTTGTTTAAGCGATCTTTTCTGGATCTTTACGCTCCTTTAGCTGACGAAGTAGCTGTCGCTAAAGAACTATTTAGTCGACAATACACAGGAACCAATGGAGTCGAGCAGTTTATATGGACCACAGTGCAGCTATACCGCACGTGGAGACCGTTAGCTCGAGATGAGGAAATTATACAATGTGTAGTTGCCCAGATGCCTCTTCCGTTACGTGAGTATCTGGAAAATCGCCGTTCTTATTCATTAAACGAGTTAGTACGTACTGCGAAAGAGTACGAATTTAGACGAAACGACCAAGGTTCTCCTGACAGTGCAAAGCAGATTAAGGACTGTCGAAAAGTAAGTAAGCAGCTAGAGCCGAAAACTTTTGCACCGGCAAAGTCACCCATGACCTGTTATTCATGTGGTGAGGTGGGACATTTTTCGAGGAATTGTCCAAAAGGGAAAGGACAAAATGATCAAACAAATGTCAAGATGCCCAATAGTCCCGAACGAAAAGTAAGCTGGAAAAGGAAGGGTAATGAAAAAGGAAAACGTTTAAACTAAACTGGAGACAGCGAGGGGAGGATCCTGTCTCCAATATGGATCCAAATACCTCCACTGTAGGACTAATCGTGAGTGAAGCCTCCAAGTTGCCTGAGGTAAATATTTTTATTAATGGAGTACTAACCTCAGCCCGGATTGATACGGGTTCTGACTTTACTTTAATCAATGAGTTAGTGTGGAGGAGAATTTCTTTGCAGAATAGAAATATTCGGTTACAAGCAGGACCGAATTTTAAGTTAGCCATTGAAGGAGGAAAAGGAACCTCCATTGGAAAATTCCTGGCAAAAATCCAGATTGGAAGTGTTACCCTTCGACAAGCGTGCGTAGTAGTAGAAAGGACTTATAATACCATGCTTACTAGGGCGTGATTTCGCCAAGAATCATAGAATGACAATGGATTTTAAAAGTCCATTGTTAATTTCTTTGGACGTAAGTCATCCCAAAGAGAGAATTTCACCTAAGTGGGACGAACTCCAAACCACTTTAAGTGGTGAAAGGTTAGTAACAGTAATTCCGTACAACTTACGAGAGGATGTATTACAAGAACTACACAATCATCCCACTGCTGGCCACTTAGGTGTACGAAAGACTACGAAAAAAATACAACAACGTTGCTATTGGCCTGGAATGAGAAAGGACATAAAAGAATATGTACTAGGATGCCATACATGCCAGATAACGAAGTTCGACCAGAAGAAAACGGCCGGACTAATGCAAGTCCCCGAGATAACGGAACCAGGGGAAAAGGTAGGCGTAGACATTATGGGACCCTATCCCAAGTCCAACAAAGGTAATCAGTATCTTCTTGTTATGGTGGATTATTTCAGTAAGTGGGTGGAGATTTTTCCCCTGCGGAAGATTACCGCGGAAAATGTGGTAAATTGTATGTATAAAGAATACTTTTGCAGGTATGGCATGCCAAAAATCTTAGTATCCGATAACGGACCCCAATTCATATCTCACCTCCTAGCGGAAGTTTGTAACCGCACCGGAATTAAGCATATCCTGACGACGCCATATCACCCTCAGTCGAATTTTACGGAAAGAACAAACCGCACCTTGGGTAGGATGATTGCGGCATACATCGAAAGGAACCACAAAGAATGGGACACACATATATCGGAATTTGCGCTGGCCTTACGAACTTCAGAACAGGATTCGACGAAATATACGCCAGCTAAACTACATCTCGGGAGAGAGATTGCACTCCCGTGGGACCGTCTAACGGCTTATCCAAGTCGCCCTACGACTATTAGAGAAAAATGGGCAGAATTACAACAGATAAGAAAACAAGCCCGAGACAACGTGCGAACTGCACAACAGAAACAGAGAAGGGCTTACAATTCACGAAGACGGCCAGATACATTCAAGGTGGGTTCATTAGTTGTCTTAAAAGCTCACCCTATTTCTTCTTCTAGCCGACACTTCAGCGCTAAATTGGCACCTAAGTGGTCAGGACCTTACGAGATCGCTAAGATTATCTCACCAGTAGTTTACGAGATAAAAGATCCCCACACTGGGGCCAGCCACGGAAGTCAACACATCGCTAATCTGAAGCGATACACCCTTTTTCCAAAGAGGAAAACTACTACACCCCTACTCGCAACCAATAGGGGCAACGTTAGAGGATCACACTCCGTTACGGGATCGTCGATGGATCACGGAACCCGAGCGCCGTCCATCGCCAGAGCTAGACCGTCTGGAGTCATCCAGCGACGATTACGACCGATGCAACGAGTGGATTACAGACAACTCGCCGGTCTCACCAGGAAGCCGAGAGCTCAAAGATAGAGAAGGAAACCAGAGGTATATATTTTTCTTTACAGATGGTCCTTGACCAAATTAATTGTAATCCAAGGGTCCCTAGAAGGGAAAGGATTTTGGCTACGGGGGGGGAAGAAGAAAAAAAAAAAAAAAAAAAAAATTATTTTTTTGTTTTGTTTTTCTCACGATGACGGACTGGAGTAACCACACACTAAAACCATTAACAATGCTAAATTATAACCCGACAATCAGTCCGTAGCGTAAGAAAGATGATAATAATCGTTAGAACAAAATTTTGGGTTAACGTTTCACCCTGCTCACGCCAAATTAGAGCGTGAAAATGGCAACAAACCTTGGAACACGAAATGAGCACATGTCAACAGTTTCCCCTCTATTGTATCATTACGTTAGAATAAAGTTACTAAGCAACGAGTCACTCTCGCTTATGATAAATCATTGTAAGGGACGGATTCCTTTGTAACCTGGCAGCAATTGTAAATAAGGCGCACTACTTAAAAGAAAAAAGAGTTGGAGGATTTTGGCAGTAAGTAAAAAGAGAAATAACTTTCTCTTTACTCTAAAGGGGAAGGGGTGTAAGGAACCAAAGTCCGAGCGTTATTTTTTATTTTACTTTTATTTTGCCTATTATTCTATTTTTGTTTGGGGCTTATGTTTTGTTAGGACGAAGGTTTCCTCACCATTCACCTTCAGTAATTAAAAAGAGAAGAATTAAAACCCAACTCACCGACGAAAGAAAAGCGCCATAGGACTCACGCACATTTTCGCGCCCCGAGCGGCAAAGAATAGGTCCGCACCGAGAAGAGGGGGGGGAGAACCCACAAGCACGAAATAAACTCGCTAAACCTTAAGTAATAAAAAACGTCCCGGAAAGAATTGTAAAAACTAATAATGTAAAAGGTTAGTGAGTAAACTGTCGGAAAAAGGGCTGCCAGACGATGAAAAACGTTATTGTTAGCATTTAAGTATGTAAATGAGGGGAGTGACCGCATTAAGAATTGTGACGTCACCTCACACTATAAATCCCGAATCTCAAGTGAAGACGGTGAGGTGAATTCTGATAGCAACGAGCTTGGTGAGCTTCGCAGCAGTAATAGAGAGGTGTCCGATAGGATCTCGAGTAGTTCCAAGGTGATTTTGAAGTGATTCGAAGTTTGGATCGACAGTCTGAGAAAGTCTTGAGAGTTTAAGGAAATAGGTTCCGAGTATATTGAGGTGACGCTTAGGATTTCTAGTTTATAAGAATTATTGTTATAAGTTAAACTTTTGGTTTTGTCGGATTCCCAAGGGGAATAGAGTTAAGTTAGACATAGATTTGAATTGAGAATTGTCGGGTTGACTTTGTTGAATTTCTTTGAATAAATTATTGTTTGATTTTACTAAATATTGTACATAGTTATTGCTAAACGATTAATTAAATCTTTGGTTTTTTTCTATTGACAAATATTGTCTTTATTTAATTCGGTGCACGCTTAAAGTCCAGGCCTGGCACGCTAACGCGAATCCGAGTAAAGTACCCGGTAGGTTAACGGTTGTTTCCGACACGGTAGAGTCGATAATCGTTGTAAATTAAAATAGTACTTTACAACTGGCGCCCGAACAGGGACCCTAAAGGTTAATATTAGATTTTGTTGCTTTCTTTGTTGATCTTGACTTTAGCTTAGAGGAATAACACCTCGTAATCTCAGAAAAAAAAAATGGAAGATAGTGCACCAGTCACCCGAGCCGAATATAACCAGTTGCAACAACAATTGTCAGTACTGTTGCAACAAGTGTCATCCTTGTCAAATGCCGTGACTCATCTGACTTCATGTGTCACGTCTGGACTTGTAGAGCCAACAACACCGAACGTTACAAGTGCTGTACGGCCCGAAACTTCTACTCCGAGACAGGAAGTGCCTACATCTAATGCATCGATGGTCTGGCTTCAGACTGCACCGCCGCCGCCAGCCATCCAATTTAACGGTAGGTCAGCATTAACTGCTAATGATTTTTTGCAGGACCTCGAACAGCATTTCCTGGTAAACCAAATACCGAACACTAGATGGGTTGATACTGCCGCTAGTTGTCTTCGCGGTAGCCCAGCAATGTGGTGGAAGAATGAAGGACGCCACCGAATCGGCAACAGTTGGCCGTTGTTTAAGCGATCTTTTCTGGATCTTTACGCTCCTTTAGCTGACGAAGTAGCTGTCGCTAAAGAACTATTTAGTCGACAATACACAGGAACCAATGGAGTCGAGCAGTTTATATGGACCACAGTGCAGCTATACCGCACGTGGAGACCGTTAGCTCGAGATGAGGAAATTATACAATGTGTAGTTGCCCAGATGCCTCTTCCGTTACGTGAGTATCTGGAAAATCGCCGTTCTTATTCATTAAACGAGTTAGTACGTACTGCGAAAGAGTACGAATTTAGACGAAACGACCAAGGTTCTCCTGACAGTGCAAAGCAGATTAAGGACTGTCGAAAAGTAAGTAAGCAGCTAGAGCCGAAAACTTTTGCACCGGCAAAGTCACCCATGACCTGTTATTCATGTGGTGAGGTGGGACATTTTTCGAGGAATTGTCCAAAAGGGAAAGGACAAAATGATCAAACAAATGTCAAGATGCCCAATAGTCCCGAACGAAAAGTAAGCTGGAAAAGGAAGGGTAATGAAAAAGGAAAACGTTTAAACTAAACTGGAGACAGCGAGGGGAGGATCCTGTCTCCAATATGGATCCAAATACCTCCACTGTAGGACTAATCGTGAGTGAAGCCTCCAAGTTGCCTGAGGTAAATATTTTTATTAATGGAGTACTAACCTCAGCCCGGATTGATACGGGTTCTGACTTTACTTTAATCAATGAGTTAGTGTGGAGGAGAATTTCTTTGCAGAATAGAAATATTCGGTTACAAGCAGGACCGAATTTTAAGTTAGCCATTGAAGGAGGAAAAGGAACCTCCATTGGAAAATTCCTGGCAAAAATCCAGATTGGAAGTGTTACCCTTCGACAAGCGTGCGTAGTAGTAAAAGGACTTATAATACCATGCTTACTAGGGCGTGATTTCGCCAAGAATCATAGAATGTCAAGATTTTTAAAGTCCATTGTTAATTTCTTTGGACGTAAGTCATCCCAAAGAGAGAATTTCACCTAAGTGGGACGAACTAGCCGGAAAACAGATGACACTGGAGGTTACAGACCAGTAATTCCGTACAACTTACGAGAGGATGTATTACAAGAACTACACAATCATCCCACTGCTGGCCACTTAGGTGTACGAAAGACTACGAAAAAAATACAACAACGTTGCTATTGGCCTGGAATGAGAAAGGACATAAAAGAATATGTACTAGGATGCCATACATGCCAGATAACGAAGTTCGACCAGAAGAAAACGGCCGGACTAATGCAAGTCCCCGAGATAACGGAACCAGGGGAAAAGGTAGGCGTAGACATTATGGGACCCTATCCCAAGTCCAACAAAGGTAATCAGTATCTTCTTGTTATGGTGGATTATTTCAGTAAGTGGGTGGAGATTTTTCCCCTGCGGAAGATTACCGCGGAAAATGTGGTAAATTGTATGTATAAAGAATACTTTTGCAGGTATGGCATGCCAAAAATCTTAGTATCCGATAACGGACCCCAATTCATATCTCACCTCCTAGCGGAAGTTTGTAACCGCACCGGAATTAAGCATATCCTGACGACGCCATATCACCCTCAGTCGAATTTTACGGAAAGAACAAACCGCACCTTGGGTAGGATGATTGCGGCATACATCGAAAGGAACCACAAAGAATGGGACACACATATATCGGAATTTGCGCTGGCCTTACGAACTTCAGAACAGGATTCGACGAAATATACGCCAGCTAAACTACATCTCGGGAGAGAGATTGCACTCCCGTGGGACCGTCTAACGGCTTATCCAAGTCGCCCTACGACTATTAGAGAAAAATGGGCAGAATTACAACAGATAAGAAAACAAGCCCGAGACAACGTGCGAACTGCACAACAGAAACAGAGAAGGGCTTACAATTCACGAAGACGGCCAGATACATTCAAGGTGGGTTCATTAGTTGTCTTAAAAGCTCACCCTATTTCTTCTTCTAGCCGACACTTCAGCGCTAAATTGGCACCTAAGTGGTCAGGACCTTACGAGATCGCTAAGATTATCTCACCAGTAGTTTACGAGATAAAAGATCCCCACACTGGGGCCAGCCACGGAAGTCAACACATCGCTAATCTGAAGCGATACACCCTTTTTCCAAAGAGGAAAACTACTACACCCCTACTCGCAACCAATAGGGGCAACGTTAGAGGATCACACTCCGTTACGGGATCGTCGATGGATCACGGAACCCGAGCGCCGTCCATCGCCAGAGCTAGACCGTCTGGAGTCATCCAGCGACGATTACGACCGATGCAACGAGTGGATTACAGACAACTCGCCGGTCTCACCAGGAAGCCGAGAGCCCAAAGATAGAGAAGGAAACCAGAGGTATATATTTTTCTTTACAGATGGTCCTTGACCAAATTAATTGTAATCCAAGGGTCCCTAGAAGGGAAAGGATTTTGGCTACGGGGGGGAAGAAAAAAAAAAAAAAAAAAAAAAAATTATTTTTTTGTTTTGTTTTTCTCACGATGACGGACTGGAGTAACCACACACTAAAACCATTAACAATGCTAAATTATAACCCGACAATCAGTCCGTAGCGTAAGAAAGATGATAATAATCGTTAGAACAAAATTTTGGGTTAACGTTTCACCCTGCTCACGCCAAATTAGAGCGTGAAAATGGCAACAAACCTTGGAACACGAAATGAGCACATGTCAACAGTTTCCCCTCTATTGTATCATTACGTTAGAATAAAGTTACTAAGCAACGAGTCACTCTCGCTTATGATAAATCATTGTAAGGGACGGATTCCTTTGTAACCTGGCAGCAATTGTAAATAAGGCGCACTACTTAAAAGAAAAAAGAGTTGGAGGATTTTGGCAGTAAGTAAAAAGAGAAATAACTTTCTCTTTACTCTAAAGGGGAAGGGGTGTAAGGAACCAAAGTCCGAGCGTTATTTTTTATTTTACTTTTATTTTGCCTATTATTCTATTTTTGTTTGGGGCTTATGTTTTGTTAGGACGAAGGTTTCCTCACCATTCACCTTCAGTAATTAAAAAGAGAAGAATTAAAACCCAACTCACCGACGAAAGAAAAGCGCCATAGGACTCACGCACATTTTCGCGCCCCGAGCGGCAAAGAATAGGTCCGCACCGAGAAGAGGGGGGGGAGAACCCACAAGCACGAAATAAACTCGCTAAACCTTAAGTAATAAAAAACGTCCCGGAAAGAATTGTAAAAACTAATAATGTAAAAGGTTAGTGAGTAAACTGTCGGAAAAAGGGCTGCCAGACGATGAAAAACGTTATTGTTAGCATTTAAGTATGTAAATGAGGGGAGTGACCGCATTAAGAATTGTGACGTCACCTCACACTATAAATCCCGAATCTCAAGTGAAGACGGTGAGGTGAATTCTGATAGCAACGAGCTTGGTGAGCTTCGCAGCAGTAATAGAGAGGTGTCCGATAGGATCTCGAGTAGTTCCAAGGTGATTTTGAAGTGATTCGAAGTTTGGATCGACAGTCTGAGAAAGTCTTGAGAGTTTAAGGAAATAGGTTCCGAGTATATTGAGGTGACGCTTAGGATTTCTAGTTTATAAGAATTATTGTTATAAGTTAAACTTTTGGTTTTGTCGGATTCCCAAGGGGAATAGAGTTAAGTTAGACATAGATTTGAATTGAGAATTGTCGGGTTGACTTTGTTGAATTTCTTTGAATAAATTATTGTTTGATTTTACTAAATATTGTACATAGTTATTGCTAAACGATTAATTAAATCTTTGGTTTTTTTCTATTGACAAATATTGTCTTTATTTAATTCGGTGCACGCTTAAAGTCCAGGCCTGGCACACTAACGCGAATCCGAGTAAAGTACCCGGTAGGTTAACGGTTGTTTCCGACACGGTAGAGTCGATAATCGTTGTAAATTAAAATAGTACGTTACAACTTACAGTATCCTTTACCGATTATTTCAGAATTGCTGACTTCGCTTAAGGAAGCGAACTTTATAACTACCTTGGACTTATCGGCTGGTTACTGGCAAGTGCCATTAAAGGAACCAAGCCCAGTTGTAAAGTACTCTACCGTGTCGGAAACAACCGTTAACCTACCGGGTACTTTACTCGGATTCGCGTTAGCGTGCCAGGCCTGGACTTTAAGCGTGCACCGAATTAAATAAAGACAATATTTGTCAATAGAAAAAAACCAAAGATTTAATTAATCGTTTAGCAATAACTATGTACAATATTTAGTAAAATCAAACAATAATTTATTCAAAGAAATTCAACAAAGTCAACCCGACAATTCTCAATTCAAATCTATGTCTAACTTAACTCTATTCCCCTTGGGAATCCGACAAAACCAAAAGTTTAACTTATAACAATAATTCTTATAAACTAGAAATCCTAAGCGTCACCTCAATATACTCGGAACCTATTTCCTTAACTCTCAAGACTTTCTCAGACTGTCGATCCAAACTTCGAATCACTTCAAAATCACCTTGGAACTACTCGAGATCCTATCGGACACCTCTCTATTACTGCTGCGAAGCTCACCAAGCTCGTTGCTATCAGAATTCACCTCACCGTCTTCACTTGAGATTCGGGATTTATAGTGTGAGGTGACGTCACAATTCTTAATGCGGTCACTCCCCTCATTTACATACTTAAATGCTAATAGAATCGTTGCTAATAGAATAATAGGCAAAATACTCGTTGCTAATAGAATAATAGGCAAAATAAAAGTAAAATAAAAAATAACGCTCGGACTTTGGTTCCTTACACCGAGCATATATCGAATCTAAAATACAACCGCTTAAATTCAGTGTTTCACGATCACTGTGTAATTAACAACTGTAATATTGATCAATCGAATATACAGATTTTGCCTAACGAAAAGAGAACATATGATCGAAAATTTAAAGTGTCGAAATAATAAAAAATAAATATCAAAATTGTATAAATAAGAACCTAAGTGTTAAAATTAACAAAAATTGGATGCGGATACTGTGATTGGTTGAATATTAGAAAAATTGAATGTTAATAAAAATCAGTTAATATACTTTAAAGATAGTTGTTATGTATACAAATCCAGGTGTATTTTTGTTGTTAACTCTTTCCGATAATTTATGATGAAATTTCAAATGTAATATTAATGTATGCCGATATATATGTAAATTAGTTAATCGGATAGCCGTGTCGGGATGGCAGTTTAAAGAATGTGTCTGGAAGAATTGTAACACTCAATGTAATTTTATACTGTGTTTTACCTTATTTTATTTAATTTTATAGCTTGTTACTTTCAAACGCTGTTATTAGGCGTAACCTTTGTAAAATCAATCCTTGTTTCATCCATCCTGCAAAAAATATTTTATCTATATGCTAATGCTTGGGATTTTGAGGTATGTTCCTTTTGTTTGTGTATGATGCGTGTTAATTCTCGTATTAAGAGCAACAAATTGTGCATACATTGATGTATCTTAAATGATGTTTTAGCGTGTATATGAAGTTGTTCACTAATATTTTAAAATTAAAGGAAACCAACCGTGCTATTATGATTGTCGTACGAGAACTGTGTTTATAGATACCATAATAATTGTCATGCACTTTTTTGTCGCCTGCCAATCCGTTACATGCTGTTCGCAGGTGTGTGTTTTAAACTAAGGTATGTTTTACTAGTTGCGAAATAATTTTTATGTTCGGGTTATAGTTAAATTTGTGGTTTCTTATGTTGCTTTATACTTTTTTTTCATGTTTAGTTAGCTGAAGAGGGGCGAAAGCCCGAAACACATATGTAAAATAGCGTACTAACTTAACCTTAAATGGAGCAGTCCATCCTTCCTGACAGTTCGTCAGGAGGTTGGTACTCCAACTTTATTCACGACCTTGCTTTGCAAGGGTTTAAATACATACTTGCGGACGTAGCCGCTATATTATTATCCCGACATTGTTATCTAATTTATAATTTATTTGTATCCGGATAATGTTGATGAGTTCGAAAGTTCACTCATGTTAGAACGTTTGTTAAGTTTTTGAGTAGTGACAGTTTGTCTTTTCCTTGTCTAAACTCCTATGAACTCCCCTAACACTTTGTGCACAATACTCACTTCGGTATTAAGAGGATTCTTATGTCTTATTGTGTTGTTCTATGGTATTAGTGTGTATTTTCTTCTTCCTCCCCGTTGTGTTTTATCGCTGTTTTCCTGTCCTCCGTTTCGTTGTATTCTATCCTTTCCCATCGTGCTATTCTGTCGCATGTTCCCGATACTTACTTTGGTGAGGATAGGGGTTTCCCGTCTTTATCGTTGTGTGCTATAATAGTATTCTGTGATTATTCCTCCTAGTTGTTGTGTTATATCTTTCTGCTGACGTTGTATTCTATCATGGAGTTTTATTGGTATTTTCCCTTCGTTGTTAATCTTGTAAATGTGTTTGCAATTAGTGTTTCATATGAAACCATTTCTTGTTTCAGCGCGTTTTCTCAGAACGCACTGGTTGAGTTCTTACATGTATTCCATTATATATTAGTTATCGGTTATTATGGTTATAGAAACAATAATAATATTAATTGCTTTATAATACAGTGGAGAGTGTATCACTATAATCTATGGTCGGCTACGAAAGTTTATTTCACAAACTATTCCAAGCGTACTAACTAAAAAAAGATGGAAAACTCGCCCAGTGTTAAGCGTCACTTCATTGTGCCAGTATACCAAAGTCAAATATCTGTTAATTACGAAGGGCCGACTCTCTCTAACGCGAGTCGGCGGGTGTCGTGTGGTACAGTAGGTACACACACACACACTAGAGTTATCTTAAGTATGGTCACGTTTCTTATTATGAAGCTTAATATAGAAATGCAGCGCTGCACAGCAAAGCGTTTCTATATTAAACCTCATAATGTAGCGAACCGTTTCTAAACGTTTGTTGCAAGGGATCGCTGCAACAAAGATAAAGCAGCTTTGACGTCCGCTAAACGTGTAAAGCAAAATGGACGCTTGTGCGTATAATACGATATTATGCTGAGAAAATAAAAAAACGTCGAAGTGACTGAATCTTTCCATAATATTTTAATCATAATTATTTATCTCCTATCTCTTTAGTTTTGTTTTTACGTAGCAGCCAACCACTGGCAAATGTACAGTACGTGTTCAGCAAATCTTTTCAGCTTGCTTTCAAACAAAATGATTTTTCTGTTCAAGTTCCTGTACTACAAGCTACTGCTCACAAAATTTGTATTATGATACATCCTTAGGTACTTATACGCATCTGTTATTGTATCCGATACTTAAATTATTCCAGCCTGTAAGGGTGCATATTGTATAGTGTGTATATATTCCCATCTTAATTATGTAATGTTATTTTTGTTAAATAAATGATGTCTTCCCCTTTCACCTCCTTTTATACTTCACCTTCTTCCCTTAACAACTTTCCCTTCCACATTTCACCCCAGGCAATACCTGAGTGGCCCTGGTTTTCATCCCCTTAAGCTAGTGTCTCTCTCGCCACACCAACTGGAACCTGACTGAACCAGTGATGGATACTGGGATTACCTTGTTCGCAATCATTCATAAATTGAGGTACCAAGGTAGCTCAATTTCTACCACTCGTACTCAGAGTTTGGGAGAGCAACTTTAGGACTTTTTCATGAGCGATTTGTGATGAATATGTCGGGTTCCGTTCCTCACTATTGGACCTGGTCGAATCTGTGATGGACACGTATAAAAGGCCCTGTTGGTGCTCAAAGAGCAGAAAGTAATCATTTTAGCAGTTATCCCTTGTTTTAATCTTCTTCTCAGAGTTACTTGAGTAGGATCATAGGATGACTTGGTGGCACGAGAGAGGACTATCACAAAATATAGGACAAGTTTTTCTCATTAAATAAATCTAATAATTGTTAGCCTATACTGGTATAATTAACACCTTAGGTCAACCCAAGGTATACTGCACATTTTAATTTATGACTATTTTGGAAATCTTAGAAATTCTTAAAATGTAGGGCATGTCCAAAAAAGAAAGGCTGTCTAGTCACCCTATACTTAGTCAGTTTTTTAGTATAGTAAATATTGTACTAAATGTTCAGGACAGTCCTACCAAAGAAGAAAATTTCAAATTCAGGTCAAAACCCATAAGTTTTCATGAATAGTTTGAACTGGATGTAATATAAAGACCTTAGTTAGCATAGAACAAGAATTAAAATAAATAGTACAGTACATTTCAATAAAGGATCATTATGTATACTGTAAAATCACTAAAATGCCACCATATATATTTATATATACAAAATCTTTAAATTTAAAGTATTTAACATTTTTAAAACCTTTAATATTTCATTTAGAATGGTAGGAGTTATGTCAATCTTTGTTTATTCTTTTACAGATAAAGCAGTGTCGAATAAGGAGGAACAACTTCAGGTTATTTTGATGGTAGGGACCCACAATCAGTGTGACATCACCAGACAAACTACTCTAAAGGTTGCATCCACACACTACTAATCATAAACTTCAACAACTTTATTTTCACTGCAAATTCCCATCATCAAAATAATTAATACATTCCTCCTTTCCTAGTATCATATTTCATCTGTAAATGAATAAAGAATTATCAACATAACTCCTATGGTTCTACACTTATGGTCACTGTATATATCAAAACGCTCTCATTATTTTAACAGTTCAACACGCTCTCATTATTTTAACAGTTTCTTGCATTTACTTATGTCAGGATACAATATTTATGTGGCTTTTTCAGATGATTATTGAATTTAATAATGTTAAAGCCAATGTTAACATTAAATATGACCTGCAATATGAAATTTAAAAACTTCATAAGCCTATGAAATTTCAATTTAAAATAAGACCAACATATTCCAGAATAATACGTAAATTTGGCATCAAAATACTTAATGTTTGTATAAATTAATACTAGATAAAAATAAATCTTATTATTATTAGATGTTCCTCAAAATACTGTGTATCTACAGAAATTGTCTGAATATTTGGAATTGTTCTTATATCAGACTGTTCACATTTGTGAAGATGTTTTATATCTGCAAATGATTTACATGATTAAAATAAAACTATAAATATTAAATTAGCAGCTGTAATATGTATTACTTTTGTTGTGTTCTAGAAATTCAATTTTTCCATCATTTTGCATAGGAAATAAAAAGTTTACTTCTTGATATAATAAATTTTCTTTACTAAGTTATAGACATAATAATAAAATCATATTACTTGTGCAAATATTTATATAAGAAGTCAACCAAAGTTCAAAAAGTTCTTTCTAAAATAAATATTAAACTAAAGAACGTTGCAACAAACAGCATGGGCCAAAAGCCAGTCAACTGAGGAATAATTTAACAACTTGGAATAGTCGCACAGCATTATTGGTGATTTGGCCATTTCCAATGGTGCAACCAAACAAATGTGTGATTCCTCTAAAATATTTAATAATAATTAAAAGAAATTTAGAACAGTTGTATTTATTATTTTGTGTACTGATGTTAGTTATTTGATAATCATCAAATCACTAATGTCAGTGCAAAGCTGTTTCAAACTGGGTTTTTAACCATTCTTAAAATTAAAATATATCTCAGTTTATTGGATTTTGAGCAATCTTGTATATTTGTGACTAATTTTGCATTTAATATTCTTTTATATACAATTAAGGAAATCTACATATTTTGAAGAATATTTGAAGTGTTGATTTAGTCCTTTTCAGCAATCTTTATGCAAAATTTCATGAATAATCAAAATTAATTGAACTACTAAGATAAAGTTTAATATTGATCAAATTATCTAAGTGGTTTCAGTATTTCATAGAAATATGTTTAAAGTATATACAGTAGAGCGTCGATAAGTGGAATGGCCGGAAAGTGAAACGATTTTCAGTCGGACTGTGTCGTGCTGAATCGAATGTTTTTGATACTAAATTTACTTCTAAAGTATAATTTTCATGTTTTTTATATTCTTTAATATATTTATTTTGTTTGTACAAAATGCAGAAATAATTTTTAACGATACGATAGCCTCGATGATTATTATAAAAATTTTCGTTAGGCTTAAAATCGACGAAAATTCAACAGGAAGCGACACGCAACGGAGAAAAATTCAACAGGAAGCGATACGCAACGGAGAAAAATTTGAACATCGGACAGGTTAATGTATTTTTTCGTACAAAGTCGGAAACTGGAACAAATCATTAACTGGAAGGACCAGTCCCCAATTGGTTCCACTTATCGACGCTCTACTGTAATTGTATATGACTAACAAATTCAAAATATTGAAAATTTGAAAATAATATGAATAAATCACATAAAAGTTTTGTTATGGAATGTAATAGTTCAAGATTCATTTCAATGGAATTTTATATAAATCAAAACAAGTTCCATGTTCCAAATTTAGACTAAATTTTATTATATGTGGTTTCTGAGCATCAGCATACATTTATCATATTAACTTACTTGTATGTTTGTCATTATTACTATTATTGGTTAATGTTACCTTAGGATCCAAAATGGCGGCCAGGGAAATTTTTTCCCTACGTTGGAGACTGCAACGGGGAAAAAATTTTTCCCTCCATTTAAGATGGCCGCGATTCCGGCCGCCATCTTGAATTTCTCTGCAGACTCCGCGGATTTTTTCACCGAAATAAGCAATAAAAAACAAAAAGAGGAGTTTTTTACTCACTTTTCAATTGTTCGATATTCTGAGTATGATCTACTGTTTGGGGGTCGACGAAATTTTTCGAATCGTTGACAGTTCTATGTCCGACCACTACTCCTTCTATGTCGTCAATATGCATATATCCTTTCCATTCGTCCGTTATTATCGTACTGCCGGAATTCACGTATTTATAAACGATCCAATTCACAGTGTTTTCTGATCTGTCGTTCACCTGACATATGAAGCAATTCTTATCTTCATCGCAATGAATGTAAACGGACTCGGTCGGCTGTATGCCTAATTTTACAGCAAAATTTGTAAACGGCGTTATCGATACGAGGAGGCAAACCTAGCTCCGAAAAGTCGTCTTCCATCAACTTGTAGAAATCACGGGAAGTGTATCTCGACCAAAATTCGTCGTTGCTACTCAAATCGGCAAAACTAGTCATTATCGAACAATTGGCAATAAACAAAACGAGGGGAGGTAAGGATAGGGAAAAAACACGCTTTTTCCTTAATTTCTGATTACTTGGTTCTCTAACTTTTAAGATTAAATTGTTATAAAAGAAATAACAGTACTTAGTAATACTGGAGGAAATAATAATAATAAATATTCAACGATAGCAATTTGTGCGCGAATGAAATATCGTTACGAAAAAAAAACACAGCAATTAATCCAATACGCAATTCGTCGCAACACAGCAGTAAACGATTCCAACTGGAAACTAGTCGATTTGCATAAAACTGCCCAGAAAGGAACAGAAATCACGTCACAGATTATGTATTTGCATATTCGTTCGTAACACACCTACGAATTTCGCGCCGATTTTACTCTTGCACGACGTCACGAAAAGGCTCCCTCTACCTCGCAAATTTACACACTGCCGTCTCCGTTTCGAGGTTACAGGATACTCGGCAACATCCAACACAGGGTAGAAACCGAACGGGGAAAAATTCCCCACGTCGTCGACGTCGCGACTCTAGGGAAAAATTTTTTCCCGTCGCAGTCTCCGAAGTAGGGAAAAATTTCCCTGGCCGCCATTTTGGATCCTAAGGTAACATTAACTCTATTATTCATATATAAAACCTCATTCTCCTAATTACAGGGTAAGCTTGATATTAGACATTTGATACATGGTGTCTGCTTAATAATCTTTGCAGAGTCAATGATCTTTCTGCATTGGAGTATTGTGTGCGCATTGCTATGTGATATTTGAATTTAAGATACTCTTATGTACCAAGTATTTAAAACTGCTGTTTTTCAATTTACAATGTACTGTTCATTACTTTTATTGTAATACCAATTACTGTATTGTGTTTATATAAATGTCTTCATAAAATTCTTACAGAAATTTTCTGTTGTACTGTCATTAAATTTATTCTTTAAAGAATGTCATGACCTCAGCTTTCAGATATATAAATTCCTATTCACAACTGTAAATGTTTTTATCTTGACCATTTGAGTGTTTTAAGATTTCTTATCTAATGAATACAGTTAATGAACAAAAGCAAACAAAAATGAAAAATTTTCAGTTCTTTATTTCATTGCATATTTTAATACTAACTAGTATTTGACAAAGTCAACAACAGAAAAATGTTTGAAGTATGTGCCATTTGGAAAACTGGATCAATGTACATTCCAAAAATAATGAAAATATTGGAGAAATTTATAAATCATCATTCAAGATGTTTATGATTTGGAATAAATTTTTTAAAGTAGGAACTCAATGATTATAATATTAAAAGTGAAAGACAATGACCTGACTTAGTATAAAGATATGGCATTAAAAGAAACATATCACATATACAAGAAATTGTTGATGTTATTAGGACATTATAAACTGTACAAAGGCAGTAATCATATTACTTAAATAATTTTTTTGCTCTTGTATTGCAATAAAAAAATTAAATCATTAAATTAAATAATGCCTGAAAATATTAGAGTCTATTTATGTAAAAAGTAATGCATCTCTCTCTCTCTCTCTCTTTTTCTGTAGGTTTTCTCAGCTGTCTTGAATGATTAAAAGTTGAAACTTAAAAACTGTAAATATTTGCATAAGATAAAATTTTTGTTGAAGCCAAACTGGTAAATTTGTATTTTAGAAAGAAAATTCTGAAACTGTCTTGATTAAGAGAAATACAGTTTTCGATTCAAAATTGAATTTTATAATTTATAATTAACGTGACTATTTGAAGCTTTATCCGGAAAATAATTGAAATATTAAATGTCACAAATCTGTTTGATCAAACTGTTGACTAAAAAAGACTGCAAAATGTATCAATGCATTTCTTGGAAATGAATAATGTTAATAAACAATTATCTATGTTATCATAGGAATCAATTTCCAATGCCACATAATGTTGATGGAATGTTAACACTCCCTAGTAGCGGTGAATATTATCTTCACAAGGTTGATACCAACGGTAAAATGCGATATAATCTCACTACTAGTGATAAACAGTAATACCATAGACTTCGAGCTATCTGTGATTTTATCATAAGGAGTCTCCAGGCAATAACAATAAATAACAAATTAATCAATTGGGAAAATAAATAAGCCCTAGAAAGAAAAAAAATATTTTAATAAGATTATATTAAAAATATAAAATTTATTTATTTAAAATTGCATAAAACTGAAGAAAAAGTTACTCTCATTATAAATAACACAACAAATTACAAAATTTTGCCATACTAAACACATTACACAGAGTCAGAAAGTTCTTAAATACAGACACATACACAACTTTTTCTATAGCTAAGCCTTGACCTTGATCCGTCATAGCACTGAATACAGGTTTTAACTAAGAATACATTCTACCAACATTACAATAATAAATTTTAAATTATTATCATTATTATTAATTCTTTTCCTATCCCTGAAATAGATATGGGAAATTTAAAATAAAATTTCTCCTTTCTATTATTAAAAAATTTAATTCATTAACATATTATTGTACAGGGTAATTAGAAATAAACTGATGGTACTCAGACACATGGGGAACTGGTTCTACTGAATCCAACTGAATGAAAGTTGGTACACATGCAATGTAGATATGCAGGGAGAAAAGATTTATGGGGAAAAAATTAACAGAAATTTTTACCACCTGGGGAAAACGTGGTGCTGTTCATTTAAAAACATATGTTTCTGGTTGTGGGGTTATTTGAAAGATTGTGTGTATTGGGGCATTTGCACTCCATCTCAGAGCTGAAGGCCAGTATAATGGATGTCTCCCAGATTCATCCTGAAATGTTACATGCAACAGTTAACAATTTTACAATTGCAACATGTGGTTGACAGAAAAGGACCCTGCATTGAGTACACACTATAAATGTGTAAAATGTAATTTTATTATTCTAATAAAATTCTGTCCATTTATCTTATAATTTTCATCCTTACATTTCCCCTAGTGGTGAAAATCTTAACTAATCTCCCATGTAAATCTCTTCCTCGTGATCTGCATTGCATGTGTACAGTTTCATTCAATTCTACTCAGTAGAGCCAGCTCCATACATTCGAGTACCATCAGTTTAATTCTAACCACCCTGTATATTACTGAAAGACTACTTGGTTTGTAAATTTTTTCTGGAAGGAACCTTATTTTAGAAAATCTAATCTAAACAAAACACAACTTTTAACAGAAAATTATGATGCTCTCTCAAAAATTCATAATTTTCATCAGATAATTATTATAAATTCACTTCACCAATCAGTAGACAGCTTATTAAATCATCTTCAATAAAGAAAACTTAGTAATGGAAAAAACTAGTCCATCAATAATAGAATTTTCAAATACATTGGCTAGCACATTAGGGTTGATTTCCATTATATGTATTTGTCTATTAGACCATATTCCAGTAAAGTATTGCCATAGTAACAAGTTAAAAGGCAAATCCAAATACCAAATGCACACAGTAATCACATCCTATTTCTATTGCACTAAAAGAGTATTGTGATTCAGTTATCACTAGGATATTTGGAAAATGTCATTGACATAGAAATCAATATGAAATGTGTGCCAAATATATGCAATCAATCCAGTAGTAAATCAGACAGATACTTTGCATGAAGGAAAGCCTTTGAAAATGCTGCAGGCAGCAAGATGTTAATAAAAAACTTAAAAAAAAAGATTTTGAACTGAATTCAATCTTAGTTCCCAGACAACAGGCATTTTACCACATGGCTAGCCAACCAACAAATTTTAATTTTCTTAACACTTCTAGAGTAAAACTTAAGTTTATCATGCTAATTCTAAAATCAGCATCTTAATGATTATTAAAAGGAAAGAATAAATTAGTTCCAAATCATATTTGATGAAATACTGCTGTATTTGTTGAATCATTTACAGCATCCTATAAAAATGAAATGATTAATCAAATTATTGTTGAAATCAACTAAATACAGAGAAATAAACTGTTCTGTGACCTCTACAAGTCTTAGATATGGTAAAATCTAATCAATCAGTTTCTTTAGAAATAAATTAATAATCTTATAAAATTTGCAAATGAAGTTTTTTTATAATTATATCTAATATTAATTATATATTTTTTTGTAATATTAAAATAAAAATATTCTATTCTATTCTAATTTTTAGGTGATATGGTATCTTAATCTGAATTATATTTAAAAAACTAGATTTATTATATCTTTCTTTTCTCTGCAAATTTCAAGTAAATTTGAGAATTTCAATATAGCTCAAACTTACTTGAAATTTAGAGAAAACAAAGATAGAAATTCAGCATCCCTTATCCACATTGTAGTAGATTATTATATTTAATCATCATTCATACTTTCGAAGTTTCTTTCTGGCTATAGGAAGACTAGAGGTTTCTTCTTTTAAGATGAATTGTCGAGCACCAAGAACATAATCTTGCCAATAACTGGACCAGTTTAGCTGCTTTATATCAAAATTAAATATCTGAAACATAAAACATTTGTTTAGTTTTACATTCATATGGACAAATCTTTTGTTTACTACTTAAAAAAATTTCTTATGGCAGATACAAAATAAAATTAAGAATAAAAGAAACAACATTGTATAAAAATAATTACTTCAAAAACACAATTTTGTGTGTTCCCAAAAGGCATAAGAATATTCAATTTTAATATTAATAGTTAAAATGAAAATTAGGTTAGGGACATTGTACAACTTTGTCATATTGCAAAAAAAAATGAGGCAGAGACAGAAGGAGAGAGGCAATCTTTGCACTCTCCACTGCACTCTTATTAAGTGTAAAAATCTTTACACTTAATAAGAGGCAATTTTTACACCTTCCATCAGAGAGGTGATTCAAGAACAAAGCAATTGGTGTTGATTATGTTATTCTTGTGTTTTGTTCATTTTTCACACAAATTTCTGTTAGGCATGCAAAATGCTGTTTTTTTGTTTTCCCCCAAATTCTGTTAGGTGTGCTCAATTGCATCAGAGTACAGACACTGACACAATAACCCCACTATGTCTCATAAACAAGGTCATGGACTACTATTTTTGTAACATTTTGATTCTTCATTGCAATTAATGGAAAATGGCAAAGATTCATCAAAATCAGCCCATTAAATTTTGAGAATGAACTCAATTCTACAGGCCATATAGAAGACAGGCTAACAATCTTGGGACATTGTGCAACTTTGTCAGGTAATTTGTATGGTGTTGCTTTGTCACATGCACTCATACTAGCGACCTTATATCTCAAAGCAAAGTAACAGATCTCCATTTTTTATTAGATTTTTGGATTCTTCATCACGATTAATGGAAAATGGCAAAGTTTTATCAAAACTGATCAATCAAATTTTGAGAAAAAACACAATTCTGTAAGCCATATAGAAGAGGCTTCACTAACGCTCTGCCTCATTATAAGTACTAAATATAACTTTTCCTTCCAGAAATAAATGTACAGGGTAAATAAAAATAAAATACCTGTCTATCTTTTTCTGACATCCTCTCCATCAGCTTAAATTGATTATTACAGTGGAATTTCCATTCATGAGTTGTAAAATAATTCAAACTTTGAATGGCTCTATGCAACTTTTGATACAATTTCACCATCCTATATAATGAAATTATTTTTATAAATTTATTAAACTTGTTTAATAAAATGTTCAATAATGCATTTTATGTTGTACAAATGTATTTAAATAAAAATTTACAATCATATTTAAATTTTGTAATATTCACATTGCCATAATTTAAACAAAAAATGTTAACGATTTATTAGAAATATTTATAAATTTGACAAAACAATGAAAGATAAAAGTTTAAGTTATCAACATTATATAAATTGCAAATACACTTAACTAAAATTAAAGGTAATGAAAATGAGCCTACAGTGAATTAGCATTATACACGATTAATATACCTTATATAGAAAAAAAGTGCAGTTAAAACTTACTTTGGCTTTCGTCCAATAAGCAAGGCAACAATATCAGTTAAATAAGCAGGAACATGATGATAAAAGAAAACACAAATGTTATTTAGAAGACGGCTATTTTTGAATGTTGCTCCGGGATATTGGAAAACTTCTGCACTTGGATTTTGTATGATGTAAGGAAGAGCAATCCTGTCCAATTTTCCCCAAGTAATTTGATTTGTAGTACCAGAGGTACAGTGATAAATCAGATTATTATTTGTCCTGTAAATAAATAAAATATAAGCAATTTTTTAAATCAAAAACTTTGTTTAAGTAGTTATCATAAAATTAAAGTTCTATGTACAGAAGATTTAAAAAATATCATATTGAATTTAATTTTTATAGTAATACAATATCAGAAGTCAATGAGTCTATTCACATTAATGATGTCAATGCAGTAAGGACTATTCTAATGATCATAATTTTCAAAAGTTAAACAATTCCCAACAGTATAATCATTAGGATAATTTGAAAAAATTATAATTAGAAACTTGGTGTGAGAGTAGTTTTAATAAAGAAAATTTTCAGTACAAATTTAGACAAATAACTGTTAAAGAATGGCTATATTTTTACTTCTTCATTGTTTACTAGGCAAGATAACTGCTATATTAAAAAACACTGTTTCTAAGTGCTAAACATTCTAATTTCTATCTCAATTCAAATGTCATATAACAAGAACTTTGCAAAATAGAAAGAAACAATGGGATAACTACAAAATTTCTGTTTAAGTTTACATAATTGATAATTGTTGTCTTGTCTTGCAACAATAGCCTATTAGAATATTTTAATTGTAATACTTATTTTCATTCATCATACAATATACTTTCTACAAGAAAAACTATTTATTTATTAAACTTAAAAACAATGTGGTAAGCTGGAATCACAAGCTAAAAGTAATTTCTTGGCTATTTCCATGAATTTAAAATATTTTTGTTTAAAAAACAGAATAAAAGTAATCATAATCTAAATTTCATCATCTTCAGTGATTATTTTATCTTTGAAAATCAGAAAGGTCATAAGAATAGTCATTATAGATTTGATATACACAATTTACATTCTTATAGTTATTGTTAGATTAATAATAATCAATTTTGGTCACTATATAATAAGTTTCAAGAACACTTTTCATACTATATTATGTGAGAACCCGGAATTTGATGAAAAAAATACACAATGTTGTCAACCTATTTGGATGACTGTTGTCCTTTACTACCTGAGAACATCTCAATTTACATTTTCTTGACAGTGAAAGTGATACTTTCCCATGACCCTTTGACCTCCTGCCGTTCTCTACCATTTTAATATTATAATTAACAGCCAAAGGAGGCAGTCATAGCCAGTTCCTCCCTGATGCAACAAGTCACCACCCTGCCCTATAATGGAAGTCGCTGCCAATTCTTTGACCGATATCATTAACTATGTGTCTCCAAAACAGATATGTGATTGACTCTGACATGGAACATTATCCAGAACTCTTCTAACGTGCCAACCTCCTCGATTATTCAGCCTTCCTAACAGACAGGTTGAATCTCTCCTGCATCAAGTCTACAAACGGATCCTTCAACCTACAGGTATTTATCTTCATGCAAATCACATGTGAGCTCTCTCTTGCGAAAAGTGACAGTATCTATACCTAGTTTAGTTCATTACATTATAACCCATTAACGAAAATGTATACTATGTATTCTCCTTTACAAATAAAAGGTTTTAAGTTGTTAATCTGGTCTCAAAGTGATTCACTTCTGACATGCTGTCTCTCCGACCTCCATCCTGAACCCAAATCGCACATGCACACAGCTGCTCGTGTAACCTCACAACAACAACCCTGACATTAAACAAAAACAGTCCTAGTTGCTGTGAGGTGTCTTCTATCCTGATGTAATCATCGTCGAAGTGATGTTGACCCTTCTGTCAAGTGGTGCCAAAGCATAGGGGCACTTAGTTCAATTAATACAATTGTAACAATGCACGAACAATCTTGAAAAATTATATTATTGATCAACAATCTTTACATTTTTTATTGACAAGACTATGTCTTGTTTATAAAATCATACATCCTGTTGTCTTATCAGCTTAGAGGTATGAAGAAGTACATGTCAGGAGTTGAGATTCGGCACAGAGTATTAGGTGCCCAGATCATGCGCACATAAAAAAAAAACCAGACTTTACTTTATTAGCTATGCATTATATGAGTTTCCCAGAAAGTAATAACATATAATTTAGTTAAGAAAAAATAATATTTCCATTACAAATAACATTGTTTTGTTCATTTATGTTAAGTTTTCCATAGTTTATATCCATTTCTACAGTTTTGTAAGGTTATAGAAATGGAATTAAACTGTATTAAAAAAAAAAAAAAAAAATTGAATAGGCCTGAATGCTAGCAGTCTGCATATCTCTGAAAATAATTTCAAGCAATCTTACACAACACTTTTGCTTTTATAGTACATTTACATTACTTAATTTCTATATGGTTTTTATGGTTTTATATGGTTTTTATCCTGATTACAAATTTTCTGATGAAAGAATGAATGAAGATACTTATTAACAAACTTAAATCTCACACAAACAAACTAAAAAATGAAAAAAAAACTTTAAAGAAAAAATATATTATATTCCTGGTATGAATCTTCAGTGAATTTCATGATAATTTAAATTATAAGTCTTTAATGAATGAATTAATTCAAATAAAATTTCTATACTTGCTTCTAATCTGAAGACTTGTCACTTTTTAGCTTTCTTCTTTCATTAAAAGTAGAACAGCTAAAACAGTCTCTTGGTGTCCAATTGAAAACATTCCCAAAAGGTGTGAGAAGTCCTCAGATTAGAAGCAAATATAGAAGCTTGATAACATTAAAGAATAATTTAGATCAGGGCTTCTTAAACACTTTTCCATTGACAACCCTCTTTTACATCAGAAAATTTTATGCGATCCCCAATATACAGGTATATAAAATAGTTACATAAATAAAATCACTAATAATAAATTATAAAACAATTCTTTAATATATGTATTATCTCACCATTTATTAAAAGCAAAACAAATTTGCATACTACTGACATGGATATGCTTGTTTATTTCTACATAAAAAAGTAAATCTTGGCTGAATATTTGATATTACAAAATGGTAATGATGCTTACCAATTTGATTTTATAATCATTAATACTAAAAATGCTGCTTTACATAAATACATAGTACAAATTTTATAGTTGTCAAATTTTTGTCCTTTGGGATTGCAACCAACAGTTTAAGAAGCTTTGATTTACATTATATGAATAAAGTATTAAATACCTGTGTACTGCAGTGCTCCATGCAACTGTTATCATCAGATTGATAACAACATCAACTGGAATTAAATCTGCAACTCCATTGCAACGACAGTGTAAAGTCTGCAACATACCTTTAGTGGACTATCAAAAAAAATTTACATATTAAGTATCTATTAACACATTGAAAATTTTTATCTAATTTTATTCTGAAAATAATTAAAATCTTTCAAAATTACAATTCTTCAGGAAAAAGTTTTTGCTATAAATTTAATACTTTCTCTCTCTTCAAATAAAAAAAATTGTCAAATTTTTTAAAACCCTGTAGTTTCAATTCTGTTTTTTTTTTTAAATAATTTTACAAAGTTATTATTATTAAAATTATAATCTTTGTATATTTTTACATTAGTTTATCACATATTGCTACAATTTCATTGCAAAAATTCTATTTACCCAATTCTACATATTTTAATAAATTATTCATATCCTAATCATTAAAACTATGATTGTCTCAAATATTTTAAGATTAAAAGTATTCATTCATCTTCAAAGACTTAGTTGTACTTAACATCTTTTGCAGAAAACTAGAATTAAACTGTTCTTACATCACTTTATATAAACAGCCTGAAGTTTTATAAATAAGATAATTTTTATTATGGATATTAAAGAAAATGAATAAAGATCAAAGCAAATACCAAAATAAGTATATCAACATATATATATTGATATTCAGTAAAATCTCAATACTCAGATTGTTCTTGGCTATAAAGTCTGAATGTCAAATTGAGAATTTTGCTCCAAAATTAATAGTAAAATATTAAAATTTAAGTCAAAATAACTTGTTTTAATGTTAAAAAGAAAATATTTTTTTAAACATTGTAAAAAATTGTAAAATTAATAATAATAATTTAATATTCCTTAAATAATTTTAGAATAGTCTGAGAGAAAAGAATCATTCTGGAGTGGTATTTTATTAAAACTGAATATGACTTAATGATTTCTGGGGATTTTACTACTTTGGAGTATCTGAAAGAGGCTTTTGCCATGACATCCATTGACATGTGATGTATGTGATCAATACAACTATTTCATTAAAAAAAATCACAAATTTGTAATTTAGATAAGAGCAATAGAGTAGAAGAAAAAAACTCCAATAAAAAATTCAGAAATAAATTTTGAATAACATCAGAATTGCAGGTTTTATAAAAAACATTGTTATTTTTTATATTATGATTGCTAAACAATTATTTATTGTGACGACATTACAACGCCAGGCTGCAATTTTTAATTATATTTTTAATTTATTTAATTTAAAATATATGCTCTCCACCCCATTAGTAGTGGCTTGCCCCTGTACATCACACTTTTCTTTTAACAACAGAGTTGTACCAGTCATCTATCTAATATCCTTCACAGAAAAATTTTTGAATTGAAATAACACGACTCCTGGTTTGCATCAAAAGTTCTTATATGGTTAATCAGGGCCTCCTGCCCCTAAAGTTTTTATAGCTGACATTTTCTTTCATCTATGCAACTCCATTCTTAGGATTAAGAAAAAACAGATAGATGGATGGACAACAGTGGGAATTTATATGTCCACAATTTTTTCAACCTGCAGCCCAATAAATTTACATCATAAAAAAAGTAAAATGCATGAATATATAAATAGAAAACATATTTACTAATCAAATATGAAATTTAATTTGGATCCTAATTATCCAATAAAGATTCAACAAAGTATGAACTAATAAGGCATTAAAAAACTAGAGTATAATCAGATAATGAACAAAGAAAATTTTCAAGTTTAAAATATAAAACCTTTGAAATTAACTAAGTTTTTTTTACCAGTACATTATAAGAAACACCAAAAGAAAATTTTAATAAAGTATTTATTATAAAAGTAAAACAATTTTAATTATATACACTACAAAAAAAATTTCAATGCAAAACGAATTTAGAATATAAAATATTAAAAGATCAGAAATTTAAATTGTTAATTAGTAGTAGTAAGACTATTTAGCTATTTAATAATTTCAGTGAAGTAAAATAAAATACTTACAGCCACAAGCAAGCCTGTAGGACCATTTAAATTGTCAACCCATCCCTGAAATAAATTTGTATTTATATAAATATTCAGTAAATAATGCAAAATGTTTTAATAAAAATCAAAGGTTTTAAAATATATACAAAGGGTGTGTGTATCTTGTGTATTATATATATATATATATGTTAATCCGTGCCAACTTGTGCATCAATGTGTCAAAAACAAATCTGGACATGCCTGAATTGTCATTACACAAAGAGCACTGTCAGCTTGTGTTCGGATTCCAGCTGTATTAGATATATTTATGTGCACCTTTACACTAACATTATGTTGTACAAATTATGTAGTCCCAAAGATAGTGTGTTTTGATAGGGAATGCAAACCACCAAATAACCTGAGGCAAACTGCCATCAAATAGAAAGTGCCAGCTGTTTTATTTCACAACATACTAGAGGTTAAGCTAACTAGAAAGTGAATGGTTTTTTTAATTTCAGAAATAAAATTAAAATAAACACATTTTTATGATTAACAATAATTATTCCAATATTTTTTTTCCTGAATGTTTTATTGTACTCTCCATTCAAGAGAATTTTCTGAAAATATTTTGTTGTTTTCAAATATAAATTATTAAAACTTCAATGGATTAAATAATTTTAAACATTTTAATCCAACATTTTCTAAGTCTGTAGCAGATTATTATATAAAATTTAAAAACAAACTGGAATAGGCTCTCTCCACGCTGCGGTAACAATTGATGGTCGAACAATAGCGACTGGAAGATTTCCGCATTCTTCTACTAATAAATTTTCAGCTAAAGCTTTTGTAAACGTATATGTATTAGGCCGTCCTTTGATCAAGTGAGGAGTGAGAGCTGTCATTAATTCAGCATTCATCCATCTGTTTAAAATTTAAGAACACTTAATAAATTTAATTAAATTGATAGATTTTTATTAAGTTATTTTAATAAATTTCTTTACTGGAATGTAAAATAAAAGCAACTCACTCTGTGGCATCAATTATCTTTTGTGGTGTTACAGGTGCTGGATAAATTATTTCTTCAATGTCTTCTCTATCACAGTTACAATATGCTGTTGACACATGCACAAGAGCCTGTCGAAGTAAAAATGTTACTATATACAGATAAATATTTTTAGAATTTTAATTCTTAATGCATTTTTTTTATACATTAATATAGTTATCAATGGTTTTGATATAAAATAATCTTAAATATTACAAATAAGAAACTTAAATAAAAAAATACAAACAAATATTTTAAAATATTGATATACAGTGGAACCTTGCTTAACAAGCACCTCGCATAATGAGCAAAATAAATTGTGAAAAAATGACTTGCTTAACGAGCGAATTTTCGCATAACGAGTTGCCAGGAGAGGGGAAGTCCTGGATTGTGCGTATGCTCCATCTAGCATTCGTTCAGCTTGCATCTTAGTGTCGCCTGTGATCACACATTTTTCCAAATTTTTTCCAACACACATTACGTATAAACATCAACAACCATAGCCCATTACATAATAAACCCGCCAAATGATAATGCAAAATTCTAAGGCTACGTAAAGGCTATAATTAAATATTAAAAATTACTTAATTTGACTAGAAGTAGTCAGTTATGCTGCCATCTTGTATTGAATTTAATGACCGATTCCAAATTAAATTTTAGAAATGTCTAAGTTAAAAATTAATTATTCATAATTATTAAATTTAATACAAGATGGCAGCATAACTGTCTACCTCTAGTCAAATTAATTAATTTCTAATATTTAATTATAGCCTTTACATAGTCCAAGAATTCGGCTTGTTTATCAGACATTATCTGTGATTTGTTTTGTTTTCTGCAAATGAAATTTGCATTCCAGGTTGGTTCACTCTGTGCTAGAAGAAATGATGATGATTCATGTTCCTTAACAATGTATATTGTATAATTTTCTTTGAATAAATGTAATACATAAAATATTTGAGTATATTTTTCAGCATGGAACACATTATTGTATTTTACATTAATTTCTACGGGAAAAATTGTTTCGCTTAACGAGTGTTTTGCAATATGAGAAAGACTCTGGAACGAATTATGCTCATTAAGCAAGGTTCCACTGTATATCCCAGTAGCATAGCGAACATAACTGGCATCTGGGGCATGACACTTTATTGGTGCCCCCTCCCTTCTCCAGAAACACACATAGTTTGTCTTGGAGACCATTTGGGCACCCCTCTGCAAGTGGTGCCTGGGGCATGATACACCCCCTTGCACCGCCCACGCTATGCCACTGGTATATCCAAAATTATATTTACAGCTTAGCTTCTTACGAGACTAATTTAAAGGATTAAACTGGAATAAGGAATAAATCTGAAGTAATGCCAAACAATTGCTGCATTACACTGGGTTATAATAATGCTACTATTTAATAATTAAATGTCAAGTAATTTGGCCTAGAGTTACTTGACATTTAATTATTAAATAGTAGCATTATTATAGCCCAATATAATCTAGCAATTTTTGGAATTAATCTAAAAATCAAGTTAATATATTTATTTGTAAACCTAAAGTTTTCTTTAGCACTGGGGATATATAAAATTTGCATAAAGTAATTTTTTCCCTCTTTCTTTCAGATGGATATGCAGTTTATAATGTTCAATAATCTATACTCAGGATGACCAAAAAAATTTAAGTATGATATTACAGCTTCTCTTGCAGAAAATGGTAAAAATGTCCCCTCAGAGATCCCAAAATCTGAGAAACGAAGTCCAGAGATATAGTAGGCCAGATTCCACAAGAGATTATATAAGTAGCAAAAAAGTCTACCAAAAACTGCAGGCCAAGAACCAGAACATTTGTGAGCAAGCAGTCAACTACCACAAAGTGGAAACACAGGACACAACTTACATGTCTTGTAAGCAATGCTGTATAACTAATATCATTACAAATTTTTCAGTGCACAGTAACTTTTCAGACACCTTGTAAATTTGTTTATCGACATTTTTACTATTAAATTATTTTGTAAACAAATGTATCAAAATTTATTGCCAATATTTAATATTTAAAAGTTTATAGATAACTGGGAGACAAAGAAAAATAAAACCGAGTAAAAAAGGTTTAAAATTGATCTAAATCTAAAAAAAAAGTAGTCATATAGATTGATGTAAAATGACAGCAATTGGAAACTCAATTGGACATGTAGTGCACAATGATTTTACAACCAGCAATTGGCCCAAAGACTTTACATGGTGAACTATGACCTCAAATATCTTGCCACAGATTGAATTTCAAAATTCTGGCTTTGTAACAACATTGCCTTGACAATTTGTAATTATTTGTAGAAAAATCACATTCATTGGTCATGTGGTTGTTTCACAAACAAAACACTTTCTGACTTATGCAGAGTTCCATTTAATAAAGATATCTGTGTGTTCAATATTTTTTTATTTTTTATTAAAGAAATTTGTTTTTATCAAATTCAAAGGAAATGGCATAAACGTTAACAATTAAAAAGAATTCAATACAACTACTCAATTGGTATTTTATTTTAAGTATTTTCCAGTGTGTAGAAGATATTGAATTTATATTGAATATGAATTTCTGAACTCATTAGATTAATAACAAGTTCATAAATATCAAAAATAATGCTATTTCATTTATCTCATTTAATAATCTAATAGTAAAAAGTTATAAACTGTAGAATGTTTTTTTTCTTTGAATAAATATGAACAGGTAGGGGAGGATAGCATATTGTTTATATAACAGGAGACTTAACCCCTCATGTATCCAGAAATACATGGTGTTTTTTTTCTATGAATTTCTTAAATGAACTGTGGGCTTTGTATTAGTTCTCAATTGATATGTTCTGAAGTGATTCCTACAGTGGGTTTCAACTGTAGGAATCACTGTAGAAACATTCATTTTCTGTCAAATTGTTATAAAAAAACTGAAACTGCTAATAACAGATTTCAATGTAACTCCAAATATACATAAAATCACTATTAAAATTTAAGTGTACACTTTTATAAATCAAATTTTCAAGAAGAGTTCATTTTTGTTGCATTTTCAGATAACTAAATCACTCTTCCTATCAACTACAAAAGCTACCACCAATCAAAGCTGAAATTATCGAGCTCGAAACGGCTATATTAATTATCTTGTAATTTATAATTAATATAGCCGTTTCCAGCCAGATAATTTCGGCTTTGGTTGGTGGTAGCTTTATATGTTACGGGTCAGCTGTTGTTGATTATTTGCAACTACAAAAGTATGTATCTTGTCATGATGACAGAAAACAAAATTATTACACATCCAAAATCATAATAATAATAATAATAATAATAATAGAGTAGGATAGATAGAAGCTTCAATAAAGGATATTCACAATATTGAAAATTCTCTGAAAACCTATATAAAATCATCAATAAGATCTAATATGTATAATACAAAACTATTTATTCATATTGTACAATGTAATTCAACTCTTATTAGTTAAAAATACAAAGTTTTTGCTAATATATATATATATATATATGTTTGGGTGTTTATGCAGAACAAATAATTGAACTTTGTCCAGATCATAGTTTCAGAGACAAAAGTACTTGATATAAGTCACTTTAGTATATTCTTAGAATTTCTCTACCGTTAATTAAATGTACAGTACATCACAAATGTTTATCATCATATGTAGATATATTATTTCAGTACAAGAGAATAAAATAAAATGATTTATAATTAAAGTTATAAATTATAAAATAATCAAATATTGATTTCATACGAAGCTAGAGTATTTAATTTTTTCTTTTTTAAAAAATTATTATTATTATTATAAATTCAGATGCTTCAATTCCATGAAATTGAATCATATCATAACCATCCAGGAAAATCTAAATATTCAACTTTGTTGAGTATATATCTAACATTTCTGAGATGAAAGATGATATAATCTATCAAGAATGGTTAAAATTAGTATGTGTTTTTAATTTTTCAAATTAATTGGATAAAACGTAACAATCACATAAATAAAAAGTTAAAATAATTAAAATTTAATAAAAAGAAATTTTTATGATAAGTTTTAATTTTTCTGTACATTTTAAAATAAAAAAATACTTACTTCAAGATGAACCATTTTATGACAGAGATTTACAAGTCGTCTTGTTCCTAAAACATTCAGTTCTACTGAAAGTCTAGAAAGAATTTAATAAGATTTACATAAAATCAATAAATTAAATTTTCCATTTTACAGAATATCAAAACTTAATCGACAATGATTCTGGATAAATTTAATTAATGATTAACTTTTAAAATCTTTGTGGCCTTATACAGTACAGATCAGCTGTACTGTATCAGTACACCTTCCTACTCGTATTTATTTAATTATATGATGTAGATTTGATAGTAGAGATGATGGAATCTTAATAAGCAATCAAATCATCCATTTAATCCAATATATCAATGATATTGCAATCATTTCACCATCAAAATTACATCTACAAAAGAAAATTGATTTTTATTTTATTCAATTAAAAATGAAGGGAGAGAAAAATCTATGCATTTCCAGTATGGGGAGATTGGTTAAGATGCACTGAATTAATGAAAATGGTTTACATTAAAAAATTATTCTATCTGAATAATGTAGTATATGGTTATGGTATAAAACATGATGTAAACATATTGAAATTGAAGGCTTTTTTTGATAATTAGAATTATTACTTTTTTTAAAAGAATAAAAAATATCTTTCTCAAAGTTTACATTAATAGGTATAATTTTATCTCAATGTATTGACAAAATAAATTAGAAATAGCATTTTCTTAAATTATATCAATATTTAATGTTTATATAAATATGCTTCTATATCTATATGACCATACAGATCAGGGATCAATAGTCCTTTATGATTATTGTGTCAAACTTCCACTTAGTTGTGGAGACATTAAACAAACAAAAGAGTGCAGAAAACATTTTGTATAAATATACAAAAATGAACACGAAATGCACCATTTTTATTAATGCACTTCTTATGATTTTTACATGCAATATTAAATTTTGATACTAATTATAAACAATAACCCTTTTGTTAAAATGATATATATCTCTACAAAATTTGTACTACTAACAGATCCCAACAAATAAGAGTCCTTACTATAAACACAACAACCTTTTTCTTCCAGCAACTAAATTTTGAGCAGATTCACAACCCACCTTCAGGTCCAAGTTCCAAAAATTTATATACTCACTTATGATGCCAAATATAGCATAAGGAGAAAAAAATGTAGTCTTTCAGCATTAAATTTATTTACTTGATGTATTAAACACATGCAAGTACTTTTGACATTTCAAAATATCATCCTCAAACAAAGAAGGAATATAAAAAATTTGAATAACGATTTTTAAAAACTCTTTACATTATGAAAACTTATGAATCTTTTCTTTTTTTTAACCTAAATGTGTTAGAATTCGAACAAGTGCAATAAATGTTATTGCACACTTTCATTATCTTAGCTATCTATTGTATTTTATTTAATTTCTTTAATCACATTTTATATATCATGAACACACACTGTATTTGTTTTAAATTTAAATCAAAACTTTATTGCACACATTTGAATTTTAAAATATTTCGGTTAAAAAAAATTCTTAAATTTGTTTAATGTAAAGAGTTTCTTAAAAACAATCAGAGTTCAAATTGTGTGTATTCTTTCTTCACTTAAAGATGACATTTTGAAGATGAATGTTAAGTACTTGCATGTATTTCATTCATCAAGTAAATAAATTTAATGCTGAAAGACAGACATTTTCTTCTTTATATGTTCAGGTTCCATCACAACATATTGTAATGAACTTGGACCTAAAGCTGTGAATTTGTTCAAAAAATGTTTTTCTTACTATTAAATAAAGTTGTTGGAAGAAAAAAGTTGCCTTCTTGATAGTTTTGAGCATTTCCAGTTTGAATTTCTGTGTAAGAGTTTTTACAGTTAAAGTTTCTGACAAAATTAATAAATCATTTTATTAAAATTAAATTTTTTGCCAAAAATACAATTACTTTTAATCAATATTTCTTAAGATATATAAATTATATTAGTATTGAAAGAAATTTATAAATATTTTATAGTTAAATAAATTTATAATTATAAATTAACGATCAATACATAATTTATTTACCTTAAAGGTTCATCAAATTTTACTGTGGCTGCAGAATGGAAAACAATTGATACTGTATTGGTTAATAACGTAATGTCCGACTGGCTAATACCTAATTCGGCGGAAGTTAAATCACCATGAACTGGAACAAGTTTTGTGAGCACATGAGGTTGTTCTTTTTTAATTTTGTCGAAAATCTAATAAAGAAAATGTATTAAAAATAATATATAAATTATTCAATCAAATTATAACACATTAAAACATAATTATCTAGAATCATATATTTTATAATGCACTGATTATAAAATATGCAATTTTTTTTTTCATTGTAATGTCATCAAATAATATAAAAGATGTTAATTTTTACAATTTAAAAATTATGTATAATATAAAGAACTCTGAAAGTGAAATATTTATGCACAAAATGAGGACTATACTTTTTATAACTACAGTGTATATAATGTTTATTTTAACATTAATAAAAAAAATTACTCAATTTACAAATATTTGAGGTGAAAGAAAATTTAATTCCACTGGAAATCAATGTTAAAAAAATCCAAGTCAAGTAAATTTATTGATTCAAGAATTTAAATTATTCTAAATCTTGTAAAACAATGATTTCAAATGGAGTTCAAACCCACAATTGTCATCTAATATGTAATTTCATGCTAATTATATCTTATTGTTAGTCTTCCAGAAAATTATCTTTAGATTAAAAAATATCATAATAGCTATTTATCACACAATGCTAACTGGGGATGACATACTGTAATTTAAAAAAAAAGAAAATAAGTATATAAAAGTTCGAACAAATTGTTAATGCTTATTGATGATGACTTTTAAAATTTTTCTGAAATAAATTGCAAATATATATACAATGGAAATACCCTTTATACATTTCATATACTGTATGTCTTAATTATTTAGTCTATCTTAGTTAGTTCCAAAACATTTCTATTCCTACCAATTGCAAAATATTTCATACAGTATTCCATTTATACATTCTCTCTTCTAATAAAGATAATAGATCCTGCAATAAATGCTCTGTTAGGTACTCATCATTTTTAGAATGCTGAGTATCTTCATTCCCATACACATTTTTTCACATTCCCAAAATTAAATGACTTAAAACTGACCTTGGGTGATGTAGTATTTCTCAGAAAAAGAGGGATAATAAAATATTATTTACTAAAATGAATTGGAATCAATTGCAATATAGAAAAAATCTAGATGTTTGTAATATCTGTAACAGCAAGTGTTCATAATGAAAAAATGGTTTCCTTTTAACAAAACAAAGTTTATTTCAGAAACTATTTCAGTGATTCTGTCACAATCACTAACTGATATTCTAAAAAGAAAAGTGTGTAGAGGGAATTATACCATCCATTTGCAATGGCATTGGAGTCTTATATAGACACAAAATCACTTTGGAATTTATTGCTGTTTTTCTATTATAATAATAATAATATTGTGAGGAAATTCCTGAATACAAACACACACTGATACACTTCTTTAATTTTTGTTTCGGTCACTATGCCTTGACTTTGGTCTGGCATAGTACACAGCCACCGGTGTTAACCGAGTATATCTCACTTAACCCAACATAATAATAATAATAAATTTATTTGACATATAAATGAATACATCATCAAAGGGGAAGATAAAACAAAATTTTTTTTAGCTCAAAACATTAATTTCTTTAAAAACTTGTTAAATTTTAACAAATTTTTGGATTTGTTAAAATTTAACACAAATTTAAGTTTGAATATGAATTACCAGATGACATTCTTACGTACTCACCATACATGTTATTTCCACATTTACAGAACATGTGATAACACCAGTCACTATAGCTACATAACTGATTACAAATCATACACACCAAAGATCCACTTCTTGACATAACACAATTCAGCCTCAATGTTGCTATTTGTTTTTTTGCCACAAAAGAGAGTCCACCATCCCTTAGATAGTCTGCCATTCCAAAATCAGGCTTTACCTTACTATAATAGCATAACAACCCAGAATTGTTTAACACATTCCTCATCTCTTGTAGTTCCAATTCTATACATCTCAAAACTATAGACAGTATTCGTTCTTTCCATCTATCAATTTGTTTCTCAATAACCACATCACCAAATCCCAGTTGCTCCAGCCAGTGTTTGAAATTAACCACCATGAATTACTCTTCGCTGCTGTTTTTCTATTAAGATGTTTACATGGCTCTTTAAAAAGGCAATTACATAACTAAATCAGTACATGAATTATATTTATTCAACCATCAACTACTGTAACTCCAATAAAAAGTTGTTACTGTAGTTGGTGATGTAATGAAGTTGAAACATTCATTAAAAGCTGTAATATTGAAAGTTTGTAAAATTAATAGTTTTATGGAAATCTTCTGGTCATGTCATCTTTACTTAAATTTTAAATATATATCTTTCTGGTCCAATCTGTTGAGGAAAACACAAAATGTACACAAGCACACAGTTTTGATCAGTAGTCTAATTCATATTTTACTGTGTCATTAACTCCAAGTCAAACTATTTTAAATTATGATATTATGTGACTTTAGATCTGTTAATAAAAAATTAATTTTTAAAAATATTTAGTTAAAATGCTTTTAATTGCACTTAACATTGATGTAGATGCATTGAACATAGATATAGATCTATGAATAAAAAGTAACAAGAAATTTAAAAAAAAAATAAATCTGTAAGAATATCAAGAAATACTTTTTATATTTACATTACTTATTTCATATATTTGCATTTAATTTACATTTTCATTTCATCAAATTTAAACTAAAAGCAAATATATATTAAAAGATTTAATTGCTGATTAAAACATTACAACTTATACAGGGTGGGCCAACGAAAACGAAACGGCAGAGTGTTTGTGTTCATCCAAGCAAATCGCTCAGACAGGTCGATTTTATTCTCGAGGGGACATCTTACGCAATAAAGTTTTTGCGAATCTGAATATTAACTAAACAAACATTTTTTTCAAAATAAATGTTTGTTTAGTTAATACAAAATAAATGAGTTTTTAAAATTTTTTGTCGTCTGTTGTATTCAGAATCGCAAAAACTTTATTGCAAAAGATGTCCCCTCGAGAATAAAATCGACCTGTCCGAGCGATTTGCTTGGACGAACACGAACACTCTGCCGTTTCGTTTTCGTTGGCCCACCCTGTATACTGTATTTACTCGTGTATAAGATGATCTCGCATAAGGGCAAAGTGTGACTTTAAAGATCAAAATATAGAAAATTAGATTTATTAATACAATTCTAATTTTAGTTTGTTTAATCACAAATAACAAATGCACGTAAATGCACACATTGTCCTGCAAAAATTACTAACATTTTAAACTTCAAGGAAAACTCTTGTAAAACTGACAACAGGTCAGACCACCTAAGAAAAATTCCAGAAGTTGCTTGCCTGGATTTGGTCCCAGGACTCCTAGAGTGATAGACTGATGCTTTAAAACCTTAGTGTGTGGCCCACAGGCACTATTTTAAAATACTAATGAAATTTCAAATATAATTAATATATGAAATCAATATTTTTATGATGAAATGAATTACTTTTAATCAATAAATAAGAAAATTGACTAAAAAAATTACCTTTACATTTAATAATTCGTCAAGCCTCTGCCTTGGGTCTTGTCCTTCTTTTGACCGCAGTAGTAGATAGACAGTTTTAACATTTGGGCAACACCTTAATAGTTTTTCAACCAAGACCTTGAAGCAAAAGATTTATATTTTAAAGTGATGAAAATCTGAAGTAATAGACAGTTATCACAAATCAACATAAAAAATAATTATTAACATAGATTAATTTTGTGATTTCATTGATGAATTCATTAAAAAATCTGTACATCAAAACAAATTAAATCTCAATATATCAAATTAACCAACATAGTGAATAGTTAATAAAATGGCCTAATATTTAATAAAGATTTTCTCCTCAGTTTCTTGTCACTTTTGTGATTTGTTGAAGAGATTGCTGCATCATCTTTGTAAGCATGAAGCTCTTTGTTCTATAGACTTGTCATCTATCCTCAAAAAGGATGAACATCATTGATCATTTATATAAGAGTTTTATTCTTTTTGAGAGCTCAAACTTCTAAGTAATCTTTTATGAGGTACACAAAGGATCTTTTAGGGCAAGAAACACTAAGCTTCTGCTCTATTCACACCATTTATAATCTGCAATCAGTTTGAATAATGATCAAATCATGGCTCACAAGCCATACTTTGTTTCATTATATTTTTGAATCTCAGCCATTTTATTAACAGAAACAAGTGTAATTAATCCTTAAAGTTAAACAAATTTTAGTATTTACCTTTCCCATAAAACCCGTTGCTCCAGTTATAAAAACAGACCTGTCTTTATAGAATTCTGCTATTGCAGATGCATCTGACTGAGCCATTTTGGAAATAAAAATAGCTATTGGAAAAATATATATATATAATATATTAATATAAATTTGCTATTTTAATAAATAATAAATAGCATACATTTTTATCTTTATCTTATCTTATCATAAATTGACAATTATATATATATACAGTAGACCCCCCAATAACACGGGTTCATATAAAATGGATTCGTATAACATGGCGGAAAAATTGAGATCGTGTTCTGGCCAACTCGTGTCTCGACAGGATTGGTCAAATCTGGACCAATAGTGGACTAGCAGTGGACCTACTTGAGAGCTACCAGCATAGTGAGGACAGTGATTGGAAGACCACCATCCAGCAGCACATGTATACATGGACAGTTTAGGTGGGAAAGTTGTGTTTTCTTGTGGAAAAAAAAAAAAAACATTTATTATTCATCAGCTATAAGAATTGTTGTGCCTTAGTGCCTTAAGCCTGATTACTAAAGAAAGTTATTTTAAATATAACAACTAAGTTAATTGCTTTGGACTGTGAACGGCTCATGTATTTGTAAAATCTAAGTGACTCGTACAACATGGATTCATATAATACGGAACGTATCTACCGTGTTATACGGGGATATAATGTAATAACTTTTCCTTGATTAATGTTATTTTCAAGAATATAAAAAAATATAATCCTTAACAATAAAAGAATCCAGAATTTTCTTGAATTAAATACATCTGATGCAAATCAAAATCCAACAAACTGACACATAAATAGTCTAATAGTAAGATAATGTAAATCGGCAGTTCATATTGCAAAAGGATTCAAAGATACATCATGTTTCTGTTGACCTGATATTGGCCATTATCAGTCATATTGATCATCATCTAGCTGCAAGTAACATATCATTTAGTTTCAATTTCTAGGACAAACAAGTGAATAAATTTTTGCTCTGTAAAAATCAAAGAAGGACAAGATGGAGAGAGTAATAATTTGGACACTTTAACCAAGTTTCCTTGTCTCAAGTCTTTTTTTTTCATGTGTGCAGACATACATTTTTTTGTTGTTGTTTTAATTTATCACACAAACAAACAAACAACAAAACTGAATATTGAGAAGTGAAATTGTGCAAATTTTCTGTACAATGAACTGAATATATGCTTACTTCAGATAAACATTTGTTGCATAGAAGTGTAGTGATACCCTTTATCTTTTACTATAAAACAGCTTGTATTTATAAAATTTTGTATATACTTATGTATAAAACTGTTTCAATTATACAGACAAAATTAAATGAAGTTTCATTAGAATGTTTTGAGTGAACAACCCATTTGCCCAGACCCTCAATGCAACTACAATTTCTATATAGATGATAGTGTAGCTTCCAATTTTTCTATCTGGATAGTGTCAGCATTTTAAAAAAATATCAATGATGATGTTTGTGAAATATAATAATAATAAATCTTCATTATCTACTAAATAACTATTAAAACTAGTAGACAACCACTAGTACCTAAGCAAGGACCTAATCTTGCTTAATTCATTCAAATCTACTGAGATAACTAGAAGTTCAGCTAACAAAAATCTTAGTGTATTATTATTAATATTGATTATAGCAAAGAAATCAAATATTCTATCAATTATTAGTATACATTCAGTTTACATATTTATTACTTAAAAAGTTAATAAACCTTAAGATTATTATGTAAACATTTCCATCCTAAATGGAACTTCTCTACTAAATCTAAGTTATCATTTAATCACTATATTATGTATTGTTACTTCTGTTCATCCTTCTGAACAGCAGAGATTATTATTTATATATTTTCAGAAGAAATTAACAATAACAAAGTTTAGAGACACACATAAGTTATCATATAGAAAGAATTTCAACAGACACAAGAAATAAAAATTGAATGAACATTTTCATAATATTTTACTGAAGGTAACAGTTTATTTTATTAAATTACAATATGAAGAATTAATGTTTCTGTACTACTAGATGTATTTTTAGTTTTACATGAATAACAAAAGATATTTTATATTTTTCAATATCTACAAATGTTCTACAAAATTTTAAATCTTGTATTTGATTGATTAAAAATAAACTATGAAAATTCAAAAATATTTCAGGAATATAATTTTGAAACAAGTTTAATAGTAAAAAGTACGGATTCAATTACATTTTTAAATTGGCCTCTCTTAGTCATAAAGTTAAAAGGTCCCATAAATACAGTTATTACAATAAGAAAAGTAATTAGAAATACAAGAAATTATTTATTGTGGCATCATCACAATACTGGGCTGCAATTTATCATCATATTTTTAATTTATTTAATTTAAAATATATGCTCTTTGCCTCAAATTAGTACTATAGTGTCTTGCCTATGTACAGTACATCATACTTTTCCTGTAACAATAGAGTAATGCCAATTATCTATTAACTGCTTTCAGGGGAAAATTTTTGAAACAACATGGCTTCCGGTTTGCATCAGAAGTTCATGTATAGTTAATTGGAGCCTCCTGCCTCTAAGGTTTCCATATCTAATCTCAGATTTCATTTATCTAAGTCCATTCTCAAGATTAAGGAAAGATAGACAACAGTGGAAATTTATAAACCTACAGTTTTTCCAAATTGCAGCCTAATAAATTTTAGCTGCTGGATATTTCTCCAATCATGTGATTACATTTATTGTTCTTTTCAATATTTAGCAGTAACATGACTATTTATATAAATATTTTTTTATCATTATCTGTGCTAATTTATTTAATCAGTGTACATAACTAGATATTGTTAAGTTGATAATGGTGTCCAATTTACTTTTAATTATCTGCTTTGATGTCTATTTTTTATGTGATTATTATATATATGACTATTCAAATTGCTAATAACAAAAATTTGTAAGTCTGTTTTAATTTTGTAATGCACATTTAATATGGCTAATTTAATTTTATTCTTTCTTTTTATACTGTCTATATAAAAAGACATTATACTGGTGTAGTTTCTGATTAGCAAAGAGAGGAAATGACTTCTCTTTGTTAATATATTGGTATAGTTCCTGATTATGTCCTATTTATAAACAAGGACCAAGTGGAAAATATAAAACATTAAGGACATAGATGTAAAAAGAATTAATGGCTAATTTCAATTTTTCCTATTATGGGTTAGAGTCTATTCGTAATTTCAATGTATATGCATTGAAATTGGTCAAAACAGAAATGAATAAATAGGGAATGATGCCTCAATCAGAAATAACTCAAAAACTTATTAATATCTAGAATACTTAATTGATTTATTCATGTGGCACCACTCGTGTTAAGGTTGTCACACAGTACAAACTTGTTCAGCGAGACCGAACAAGTCATATTCAAATATATTCTTAGTTCTACAAGAATAAATTGATACTAAGCACTCAAATTGGAATTTGAATGCCTTATAGTAATACAATGATATCTTGAACCATCTGGCCAAGGGTGAAGGACCTTTTTTCAGTATATGTACCAAAATAGGCACACTTCATTGTAAAAGTGTCCCTGTGCCAAAACTTAAGAGTTAGAGTAACTATTTTAAAGAAATAAAGTAAATATATTTTAATTAGACTAAATTAAAAAGAATAATAAACCAAAGTTAAAATAAAGCCAGAATAAAAAGAACAAATACAGTAGAATCCACTTTTAATGTAACTACTTTGAACTCTTGTATTAATGTTGATATCCTGTTTGTTTTCGGTCAAGTAAATAAGACTACAATCAGTGGTAAACGTAGTTTTATTAACAAACATTGAAAAATCGTAAAACTTGAATTTTTATTAATTTTGTTCATTATTATTATTTGATTGTTTCCATCTTTTTTTGTAATTCGATCTTTAACAGGCAGAGTATAATGCTGACTATTTTAAACTGCAGATTGAGAATCCAGTAATCCCTTTTCCTCCAGTCTGAGAATCCAGTAATCTTCAATCCCTTTTTGTAGGGAGCTCTGTCCACATGATTTTTTCTGCCCTCTGTCGATCCCAATTTTTAATGTGTTTACCAAAATATTCAAAATTTAAACAAATATGCATTCCTTCCAAACAGACCAATTAACACCTCTACGTGATTTTGTCTAAAATTAACATGTCTATGTGAAAGCTTTTAACATTTAAAATTTTGGTGGCGCCATCTGTTATCATATTTTATTAAAAACGTTTTATATTTTTAACCATTACAAAACCGCAAAAAACTTAATTTTTGAGGGTATGGATGGGTTTTATAAAAAATTGTAAATGCTAATAACGAGTAAAATCGTAGTTTGCCGACCTCTTTTCTAGAACATTCGCTGGCTGAAATAAATCTCAATATGCCCAAAAAGTTAATTTTGAAAGAGATAAGTTTTAAATCTGACCTCGATTCGAGATATTGTGAATAAGCTTATGAAGGATAAGCATTTCTAAATCAGTTCTAATTATCATCATCAACGGAATTTAGAATAGGCGAAAACACAAACTTTCTGGCCTTTCTTCTCCAAAAATTACCCACAAAATCCGTAAGGGACGAAGTGATTCGAAAAATCAACGTTATGATCAAAAAAGAATCCTCCTGCCGAAAATCCAACGCCAAAACAGTTCTGGAAAAAGACTAAAGTTCACGTTCAAAAAGAGTCGCACATTGGAAACGTAGACGAACTGCAGCAGCAAGCTTTACGAAAGTCAACTAACAGGAAATAAGTCTGAATTTGCAGTGACCCTGAATAAAGCTTTCTTTTATTTACAAGATTGCAACGGAAGACCGAAAATTTATTATGAAAACGAGGACAAGAAACTCCAAATTTCTTCTGCGATACGTTCACGATCGTTGGTGCAATAAAAGTCGAGGTGTGCAACAATTAATCAACGTTCCGTTTAATGTTGATATTCTCATTATTATAAAGAAAACGTTTTAAAACGTTCTCTTTATAATAATGAGAATTAATCATAACATCACGGCAAGTGAGCCAACGTTTTAAAACGTTGGCTCACTTGCTTTATCCTGGAGAGTAGAATGATGTGTATGCCCGCCATAGTATACTTATAAAAAAGAGATTGGAATACAACTGATTTGAAGAGTAGAACCTGAATAACAGCGATTTCCAACTCTAAAACCGGGTACATGAGTACCGATATTCCTAAAGATATACCGGTACGTGACATTCCTGTAAAAGAGCCCAGCAAATTACGCACGGATTTCTTTGAGTCATTATGCTTAGTGTATTTATTACTTCGAATCAAAAATTATTTATTTATTTACTTGTTTGTTAATAAAGCAATTGAAAAGTCTTGAAAATCTTTTCTAATCCACGTAATAGGAAATTCATAATATTGTCTAAATACTGAACTCACTAAACTACTACACTTCTCTGAAAGACATCCTTATAAATCAACGACCTTTTTCTTGAATACGGTATTATCAGTATGTATCGTGATATCTTAATATTTGATTTGCTGGTTTACGTTTTAATATTATTTAACTTAAACAGCAGCATTTAACTTGAGCTGTACTTCTACAAAGACCTCTCCACCTCAAGATATTTTTTGATGATAAACGGTCAAAAATTCGAGTAATTTGATTATCACCTCTTATTTGCCTAAATAAAAACAATAAATGTTACTCACCTTTTAATTCACTACAAATTTAAAATATTCTATGATCATTAATTTTATTTTTGCCACTTGAACTTCGTTCTCTAGTACAAAGCCCAGTCTAGACAAATTTCAAAACGTAGGTGGAACCTTGAAATATCGTAATTTATCTAACATCGTACGATTGGTTAACACTGATACCAATTATCAGTAAAAATTGAAACTTGCTTTTAACACTAAATCAATCAAAATAATTAAAAAACTATTCTTTAAGTGTAATTTACATAAGTTTTACTCCAAAGTATTATAGTATCCTTTATTAAACAAAAATCTGATAGTATGGTGCATCTGTACTTAATATATTCAGTTTAAATATGGTAGCATCAGGGAGAGTATTGTATTTAAAGTTTAATTCTTCTAATCACTAACCTCTTATTAATAATTTTCGAATTTCGAAAAAGACCATCGTAGATTTGGCCAGGCTCCCATAGGTTGGCCGGATGGTAACGGATAGGGTCCGGACGTATCCGGCAAAAAAAATCCTGAGGATTCTCGATCGCCCAGATTAGATAGAATGGTAGTTCGACGCCTTAACTGCATCGGTCAGAGGTGGCAGCCTATTGTACTGGGGGAAAAAACCTCAGTAATTTTTTCGGGAGTGGTCCGTCCGGATATACACGGGACCCGTCCCTCGCTACCCGGTCGCCCCACTGTGGGCCTGGACGAGCCCATAATGGAAAGATCTTCTTAGTGCTTACAGGGCAAAGAATTAAAAAAACCATCTCGATCATCGGTTTGACAGTATCGACTACTATGTTTTTAAAACTCTTTCCGCCCTGTAGGCACTAAAAGGGCCTCTTTTAGCAAGCCCATTATGGGTTCGGCCAGGCCCACAATGGGGTAGCCGGGTGGTGAGGGGCGGGGCCCAACATATCCGAACGGGCCAACCCCCGAAAAACTCTTGGCGATTTTTCGACCCTTCCGGATTTGAACCTGGGTTCCCAGAGCAGTAGGCTGCCACCTTGACCGCTCGGTCATCCGACCGTAGCATCGACTACTAGTAAAGTTTATCGCAACAGATCATAAATGGCTGATAGATTTATAATGATATCCTAAAGATAAACCGTACAAAAATAACAGATGAAATGCTTTTTATAGGAGGATTAAAATAGAAACAATAGATAAAATTTCAAGAAATAATTACGTCATTGATAAAATTCATTACGAATTAATAAATATATTTTAATCTCCAAAAACATGTAAACCTTACAGGTACAGAAAATGCCGTCAAGCTTGCGTTGATCAGTAGTTTTCAAATTAATACCGTAATATCTTAATGCAAGTACACGAAACACAATAGAGTATGAATCCTTCATTCAATGATTACGTTTTACATTCGTAATTTCGCTATGGAAAGTCGCGATATCAGGGACATCAAGTAATCGTTCCGACGTCAGAAGCAGTAATAGTGATATCAAGAATTTTCATTATATAAAGCATTTGTATCGGTGCCAATGTCATTTGTAATAAAACAATATTTCGGTTTGCAAACACGCTTGGCGTAGATTACAGATTTATTTCATTAGAAATGATTCCAAAGTTTATTACAACATAAACAGCTTTAAGGAATTATCATCGCATTATATACACTTTAAAGCAACAGTGAAAGGCATTGTGATCTGTAATGATCACACCGCCAAGTACGCGTTTGCAAACCGAAATATTGTTTTGTTAAAAATGACATTGGCACCGATACAAAAACTGCATATAATGAAAATTCTTGACATAAATATCACAGCTTTTCACGTCCCCGACATCACGACTTTCCACGGCGAAATAATTATGAACGCAAAACGTAGCACTGAAGGAAAATTTCTTATTATGTTGTGTTTCGTGTATATCTAAAACTGCATTCATTTGAAAACTATTGATCGGTTGTTGCCGTATTCTCGAAAACTTCAAAGATGTTAGTATTAATATGAGGATACAATCTTCGTGAAAAGCTTCGTAGATATTTTACCGTAATTTATAAAATCGTGTATATACGAATAAGTTTTGTGTTGTAATAAAAAAAAAATCCAGTTATCATTGCTATACAGAATTTGTGTATGGTTGATATCGGATATGACAGGAAAAATAATCGCAGGATTCTGAATATAGCTTGGTAACATCGAATAATAAATACAATTTTGTAGAATATGTGCAAAGCAAGTCGTGTGCAAGTCTACTAGTTTTCCATTACGTATAACAGTTATTTTTATCATTAACCCGTTGAGTAGTTTCATCTCATTACTGATAAAGTTATAAATGAAATCAGATAAGTATTTTAAATCCACCACAAAAAAGGTCAATAAGATAAAAGACAAGTGACATTTGTGTGATTCATATAAATTATTTAAATCTTGTACTAAAGTAGAATAATATAAATCACTATTTCGAGATTTACAACTACAAGATGATCATTCTAATATTGACAATATGAAATCAATTCTCCATTTTTCTTCTACTAAAGTCCATAAATTAAGTATAACCCGTTCTTTTTGTAAAAACTTTGAAAATTTTAGTCCACAGATTAAAAAAGTCGAATTCGTGTTTTCTATGAAGGAGACTTTTTCTCAAAGTTTCCATTGTCTCAATTGCCAGCACAACCATTCGAGGCATTTGGCAGTGAAGCCGGCTTTTTTTAGACAAGATTCCCGATTGCTTCTTTGAACTGATTCTTTTTTTTAATAAGGTAACTGTTGGCTTATCCTGCTACTAATCTAAATTAAATGTTATAACTCCTAATTATTCGGGCGTTTTAATTTTAATTTTTAAAAATGGATGGATCTGATTAAGAATATTTAAAAAATATATATTTTTTAAACCTACTTGCAAACGAGTTGAATTTTGGTTAAGAAATGATTTAACACACTTAACACGCGAAAAAACTACATAATAGAAAAGTTATAAAATATTACCTGTGTAACACTTTAGTAATAAGTTCCAAGGTTATAAAAAGAAATAAGTATAGGGAGCCCAGTTTGCCACGGTGGGAACATAACATTGATGTCACGCATTAAATCATTAAATAGCAGAAAATGACCAGTACTTTGTAAGAGAAAATCTTTTTGAAACGACGTAGTACGAGTATATTTAATGCACTATCATCATATGAACTTTTCTACATATTTGAATAATTTGATACAAAGTAAAACAGTAATCAGAATTGACATTTCTTTCTGTCTTTTCCAATAGTCTAGATTAAACTTGGCTTTCTCACAATACAAAGAATCGAATCTTCAAATGAAGAATAAACAAAAATGGCACCAAAAATTGGCTCGTTATTAGCAACCGCGGCAAAAAATATATTGACGAATAGGTATATGCAGCAGAAATTTTAAATTTTATTTTATTAATAGCTTAGATGAGCGTAATTATTAATATTCATTTTATAAGATAATTGGATAATTAAATTACTTAACAATACGTGTACAAACAAACAATAAATAAGGAGTGTTGACTAATTATAAAAGTAAAGATATTTATAGAAAGATATCTTATCTAGCAAATCAATGTTCTGTGGGAAAATTACGACCGAAATTAAACGCTTTGTATTTGGAAAAGCCTCATTTATTTTTAGTGCCTTACTTATTAAGAAATCGCTACATATACGCTGATACTAAAATTCATTCCATAAACAATGTACTGTATAAAGTGATTACATTATTTATAACAACGCTACTTAAATATTGTATAATCATCGTTTAACGAAAAATAACAAGTGAACATTTAATAATCATTTACATTTTCAAATATTTATATTCTTAATAAACATGCGATCTTGCGAGGTTAACCTTGCACAAAAATAAGCAAAATTATATTTTACTATCATAACTGATTAAAAATTTTCTCCACAATTTGCTTTTATAATTCATGAGATAATTATGTTAAAACTTTGTTATTATTCCAGTACACTAAACGACGAAATCTATAACTCGGTAATAAAAACACGTATATTTTACATATCGTGATAGGTCGAGGTCAAACTTTGTAGCCAGAGAAAGATGAAAAAGTAGCAGTAAAAATTTAGAAAATAGCAAAATCTAGTAAATTCAGAAATAAATCTTTATTGTAATCACACATTACAAATTGTAAGAGAACCAACAAGTGAACTTCTATAATTCCTTCACATGTTACTACAGTATCGGGACAAATATCCTGCTTCCAGAAATCCGGTTATTTTTGAAAATGGCTAGTTTTTCATTTGGTGGGTTGTTGTACAGTACAGCTGTAGTTAGCCGCGAGGCCGCTTTGTTTTGGTTTGCGTGGTGCACGTTGCAAGTTTCAGGGATATGATGTGTTAAAAAAGGAAACCTTTTTTACTTTCTATTGTTTATCCTATATTTTAAGTAAATATATATATATATATATGGCCTAACTGATTTTTTTCTGATCACATTATGCCATTTTTTTATGCTCATCGGGTTCGAAATTCAACAGAACTTCTACCACATAAATGCATAAAGTCTAGGTTGCATAAATGGACCATATAAATCTAAGAAAAATAGAACAACCACTAAAATTATACACTTACTGTTTTTGTTCACTATCAGAAATAAAGACTGTTGTTTCTCAAATATTCGTTATTTGTTTTATATTTCAGTGATATTGTACTTAATCATGTTCATTGTGCAAAAAAAAAAACATTAGAAAAAACAAACTTTGCACATTTTTTAAATTTTTTTCCTATAAAATGTGAATTTCTATTAGCATTCGATCAAAAAAAAAATTTACTGGGCCAAATGCAATTTCCATTTCCACAGGGCATGCTCTATTTCCATTACGTTCACATATGGCTAGCGTGTTGTTACCCCGCGGATTTCAATTGTGCATTTGTTGTGCGCATAGCATGTGTTGGGTAATTTGCAAATTTGCAACACATGGCGCTTAATTTAATTAATTTACATTGAAGTTACTACTACAGTAGATCACCCATCTTTTCAGTAAATCTATTACGTTTTTCAGTATTCCAGTTTCTCATAATACAGTTAAAATGTTATCTTAATGTCAACTGGTGATAGAGGTGCATATTTAAATGCAGCAACAATGTTTGGATCAGTATCTAGTCTTACACATCATCTGCACACAGTAATGCATTGCGCTATAGTGCTGTTTTCTATACAAAAATTTTTCAATTCCTATATTTTTCAAGTAATAGCCTTCCTTCTGTTCGGGGAATCTGACAAGAGTTCTTTGCCGTCGTAATTTGTAACAAATTTCTGAACTGTTTTGATAAGTCCAATTTGTTCGATGAAACTTCTAAAATTTTAATGAAATAAGAAAAAAAAAATGCGAATTTATTAAAGGCAGATTACTTTTACAAGAATTCTAACAAAATCTCTTCGACATTTTAGTTATATTAAATAACAGTGATATTAATACATTATGAATTCCGCGGCGGGCGCGATGGTGTCGTCGAAACGGGAGAACCATTTTGAAAATTTTACTAGTTTAATTCATTTTAAAAATTTCTTTTTCTTTATTTCCTATTTCTAGGGAAATATTTGTAGACTTGGCAAATTTGCACTGAAGATTAGTGAAACTAGCGCCATCAAACGGTAAACTGTCATTAATCCTTTTCTTGGAAAGAGTACATTTAAAATACAAAAGTTTACTAATTTTATATAGAAAAATTAGATTAAATTGTCTAAAGGGTCAAAAGTAACAAACAGAAAAAAGTAGCCAGTAACAGCACAATAAGAGTTATTCAGAAGTGTTCTAGAATCATGTTCCATAAAAATATGTTATCAGAGAAGCGCCATTGTTAAGCAGGAAAAAAAGTAACAATTGCAACCAAATCTGATTTCAAATAATAAAATCTGATGATTAAAAGAAGAATTTTACTTACAGAAAAGCGTAAACAAACTCAATTTTGCAGAGAAAGTTCTTATTGCTTCATTTCGTTTCTGAATTTCTTCACTGAATGCTTTAATATTTTCAAAATTAAACTACTCTATTTTTGTATTATGGAAAAAGACTTGAAAATTTTAAACAAGCAATTTAGCTATTATTAAAGATGTTATATGTTTGCGACATTGAACTTTTTATATGATTTAATCACAGTTTGATTTATTATTTGCAATTTATTTATATTACACCATTCATTTAAAAAAAAATCATTAGTGATAGCAACAAAACTTTCGTATAAAAGTGCCAAGTATACTTTTGTAAAAAAATAAAATAAAATAAAAGAAATCGTTTATGATCCAGTGCCAAGAAGCTACTCGAAATGTTGATTTGAATCTCATGTTTATAAACTTTTCGAGATTTCAGACTACTGTCTGTGCCAGACAGTAGCTTTGAACTACTGATAAGAGACATTTGTAAATATTTAAATCACACGATGTAATTATACAAAATAAATATTATAGAATTAACACTGTGCTAGCTTCTCAACCAACAGTTAGACACTACTCTCTGTCCAACAGAGATATCATTGTAATCATTGAAATATTAAGTAAGAATATTTAACTGAAACAGAACAGTAACTTGGCATCTTATGCACATTATTCACTTCCTAACTTTTTCTTGTTAATGGGCGTTTTAAACGAATTATATGCATATCAAAATTCAAAAGTAAAATAATTTCACAATTTAATTATCACTTACTTATTACACATACTTCATAATCTTATGATTTTTAACAGAATACAAATAGTAGTATTACGAAAAAAATTAATCTTCTAAATTTCTGAAATATATATATTTTTTCTTTTTGGTGTTTCAATTAGCATTACTGCTCGTTAAATCAATTTTGAAACATGTTTTGAAGTATTTCCACATGAGGTAAATATTGATTTGTGTATATGATCGGCTTACTCGTTAAATTAAACAATGTAATTTTAAAAAAATATATCAACAAAAACTGCTTTATTGGATGGAACTCATTAAAATAACAGTTTAAGTTCTTTCGGGCAACTTGAAAGTATTTAAGAAACTTATTCTAATGGGTTCCAATTTAAAAAAAAATTTTTTTGCTGTACTTTAATTTGGAGTTTATTATTTTTATTATTTAAAAATATACATTTAAGAAAATAAATTAGAATGTAATTTATAATTAGTAAGTCAATGAAAAAGAAATTAATGTAATTGTCAGTTATTAGTTATTGCATTTGTTAATTTGTTATAAGAATTCAAGTGAAGGACTATGAAGAACAAAACCTGAGATGTAACTAAATTATAAATAAATTTTTATTAGCCTACATATTGATAATAGGACATGGTTGGAATGGTTGAACACCAACAAAACTCCATTGCATTTTAAACTTTGTTCTGTCCACTCCTCCTCAACTCTTAAAAAATTTATTTTTATAATAACAACAAAGTTTTTATTTATACTAGGGCTTGAAATTTGAAATATCTTAGCCTCCAAGAATTGTCACTGCTGACTTTTTTCTACAAATGTTGAACAGTTCAAAGTCACTCTTTTTTCAGATACAATAGACAAGCAAATACTTCATTTAAAGTCCTAACAATGTTACAAAATACAATTGTAGGAAATTAAAATCCATAAATACTGTACATAATCATATCTCTACTTCTAAAGTAATTTCACAATAAATTTTTTATCAAATTCACTTTAAAAACATTTCACATCCTTCCTAAACTTTGTTATGAGTAATTTTAAGTTAAATATATTATTTTTGATATAATTTACCATTTCAGGAAGCTTATTTTTTAAATTTTATTATCAGTTAATTAGAATAAATTAAACAAAATGAGAGGTGTACTTACTACATCATTCATTTCCCATATTTGACATTAGTTCCAGACAAAAATTAAGATTTTATTAAATCACAATTTTCAAAATAATTCATCATATTACAATCCTATTTGTTATGATATTCAAGCTAAATGGGGCATTTTTAAAAATTTTTTTTTTTAACAAGAATAAAATCCGAGTACCTTTGAATCAGAAAAATGATCATAAATCAAATTTTCAAGTAAATTGAAATAATGGGCAAAGGTTTTTTGCCTAACAGTTGACAGTTTGTTCTAACAGTTAACACAATCTCCATAGAAACCAGCAGATTGATACAATAGCAACAACATCAGCATCAACGAGAATGGGCTCATAAATTCCGTTGGTAAAATGAGAAGTGGAAGAGCCACAAGAACCCAAAGGGGGCTAACTCAAAAAATTAAAAAAATATTTAAATAATTGTACATACAGTACTTTCAGAAGCAAACAATAATTAGTTTTGTATATTGTAGTGATTATGCTCAATTACTATATGTATTAATTATGGCTTTTGAATGGCAAGTGTTTTGTTTTCGAAATTAGCACTTTTCTCCAAACCTCACAGTACTTTTTTCTAACTATGCAACTCATTTTAAAGAAAACAGTTTTAACTTATTTCTAAGAAAATAATAAATTCAGAATGCCTCATATAGATTTAAACTTCATTATTCTACACAAAAAAATACCAATATCTTATAAAGACAAGAGATCCAAATGACAAAAGATCCTTTTAAAAGAAAGAAGAAAAATTAAAAATCCAGCAACTAATTGCTTAACTTTCCCAGCAATATTTAAACTGCGTGTTGCCATTTGTTATGATATTTTATTATCAAAAACTTCTTATGTTTTTAATTGTTATAAAATGGCAAAAAACCTAATTCTGAGAAAGAGATGAGTTTTATAAAAAATTGTAAATGCTAATAATGAGTAAAATCATCATTAAGTCTGACTCTATTTGAGATATGACATGACTCCCTCTACCTCCCACTCTGTTGACCTTTAACTATCAAAATTTAATAGCATTAATCTACCTAATACACAAACCTCTCTGCAAAATTTCAGAAATTTTTGACAAAAAGTACAAAGGGTTAATAAGCTTCAAAGAAAGTGAACAAAATTATGCCCCTCACACACACAACATCTATACATATTGGAAAAAATGCCAAAAGTATTTTTGCATTTGTCGACTTTTCAAAGACCCCAAGTTCAAAAATGTAAAATTTTGGGGTCATTTTCTGAGCGATCGCCATACTTTCCCTCTGTTATAGATAACAGCTGGGAAAGTAAAAAAAAATATGCTTTACATTAAAATAACGCATATAGAAGTACATATAAAAATGGTGGAAAGTTATTAATACATATCATAAATAATATTTTTATGTAAAGTGCTTAAAACAAAATCTTTAAAAAATCTTCAGCTGGAAAGTGAGCATTTTATAAAAAACAGGAATTTAACATATTTATTCAAATAACTTCATTAATCAACACTTAAAAACTTCCATTAATTTCGTATTTGTAGATATTTGTTTATTCAACCTAATAAACAATTGAATTTATTTCATTTGAAATTACAAATTTAATTTTAACTAATAGTAAGTTTATAAAATCTCATTTACCAAAAAACTTTAGTAATTCTTTTACCACACCCAATTTACCCATAACACCCTTAATTTAAATGTAGATGTTAATGAACTATTATAAAAATAAGAGAATTTATCAGTGCAATTCTATCATTATTCAATTAAATTGTGTTGATAATTTTCTCATAATAAATTCACACCTTGGTCTTTAGATGATAACACACACACATATATATATATATAATCATTAATAAGTGATTAATTCAATTAACATATTTATTAATTTTGTTCTCTTATTGCTTTATGTTACATGTAAGTAATTTTTAGAGCATTACTGTAATGATTTTAAATGTGTATCTTGAGTATCCAATAAATGACTATCAGCCATTCAACACTAGTTATAGCTAATGATTAAATTTTTGTATATATTTATTAAAATCAGTGCTGATTTAACTGATTATATACTGTATTGTATATAATTACAGAATTTTTTCCATATATTAGACTAATATATCAGACCTTATACAGACACTTTGAAATTTAAATGAAGAAATAAAAATTCAAAACTACTTTATTCTGTTCTGTGACATAATTGATGATATGGTGATGCTGAAGATACATCAGTACCACCATTGTAAATGTGTTCAATTGAGACTGACTGACCATCTTCTGTTCTTTTCCATGGAAAAAGAACTTAATCTCAATCTAGGAACTAAACTGTTTAGTATTTATAGTAGTGGATTGACCTGATACATAATTATATGCAAATAGATTGCCTAAAACACCCAAGGCAAATTTGTAAATAACTTATGCTTTCTAAAAAATAATAGAGATCTAGGCTCAATAAAAATGTCTTCATTTATAGTAACTTAAATATTTTATTTTCCCCAAAACAATAACTAACTAACTCCCTGTAATAAATTTTTAATGTAATACTGTTGAAATTCGTTTCCTCTAACCAATTCAGTTAATATTTTATTCTTTTATCAAACAATATTGCTAAAGAATTCATATATCCAATTATGTTTATCAGATTATTACATTTGACAGAATATTTAAAATCTAAAGGCCACAAGCAGCACCAAAAAGGTTTGAGACTAATCCACATCTGCTGTGCAAAGGTATAAACACTCAAACTAACTTAAAATTAAGCAATAATTTAAGAACTAAAACATTTTTGGACATCTTCGTTATTAGATTATTGCAGCTTTTCAAGGTTGTTTGTTTGTGTATGTTTGTTAAGAAGTTTGAGGCTTTTCACTAGGAATCTTGAGGCCATATACTAAAAGATCTTTCAGTGTTGGAAGATTTGGAAATGTTAATGCATAGCATGACTGTTGCTAGCAGGAAAATATGATGTACAGGGAAAGACACTACTAATTTGGAGTAGAGAGCATATATTCTAAATTAAATAAATTAAAAATTGCAGCCAAGCATTGTGACAATGTCACAAATAATTGCTCATTAAAATGTTATGTTACTACAAGAGCTTAGGTTTTTGTAATGTAGTGTTACAGAACAGTCCCGTTTGCAGAGGACTTCTCTCTTTTTGAAATAATCTATTTATTGTATTAAATGACAAAAAGCATAATCTGAATAAGTTCTGTTACAAGATTGTTTTTCCCTTCATTATAAAGTTTGCAGCTATAATGATTTATTTTGTTTCTATTACACAATGAAGTGTAGTATAATTGACACAAGGCATTTCTTTACAGCTTGCTTTTAATCACAAATAAATCCTGTCTTGACAAATGAAAAAGTGGAGTAAAAGAAGGATGTAAAGAAAAGCCTTGTGTCAATTAAATTACACTTCATTGTGTAATAGAAACGAAATAGAAAAACAGACACGGTTTCAAAATAAGAATATAATGATTTATGTCAAATAAGTAAGGATTTCCTTTTTTTGTGTTCTAAATTATAAAACTTTTGAAGAACATTCATGCCACAATTTTTTGTTCTGTTAATTTCCTTATTACTCTCAATTTATTTTGTTAAAAATAACGTGATATAAATATCCATATAATTACATAATTTTTAAATATAAAAAATGACTGTTTAATTTTAATTTTAGATACTACTAAAAAATATCAGCATAATTTAATACAAGAAAGTTTTTTAAATCACTAATGTCAAAACTGGAGTTAACTCATTGTTAAAGAACAAACAAGACAGAATTCAAGTAATAAATAAAGTTATGTAATTGATATTTAAGTTAATCTAGACTTTGTATTTCATTTGAAGTCATAGCAGTGACTCTGTACCAAATGAAAAAGTCACTGACTGACTATAGAGACAAGAATCAAAGTTATCAAGTTTTGGGGATCAATTTCTCTTCCTCAGACACCTATAGTAAGTCTAAATATCTCATTTAAAAGATACCTGTTTTCTTAGGTAGTGTGCAAAATGTCAAGTTTTTCTATAAAGCAGTTGCTGAAATGTAAGCAATCAAAAAATGCAAAAATTGACAAAAAAGCTGCATTTTCTTCTTTTCTACATCTGGCACTGCAGACACTCAGAGAAAAAACTACTGGGTCTAGAAAGCTCAAATTTTAAACTTAAGCCTTTCTTGTTATCAGTGAGATGATGATGAAACTTCTGAGTCAATAGCTCAAAGTTTACAAGGGTTCCCCATAGAGCTATATTACTTTTATTGTTTAATTTTATGCTTGTAAGGATGAAATTGCATTGAAACAAATTCTTTCCATTCAAAATGTTATCCAGAATAACAAAAACCTAAATTTATGCCAATTAAAACTTTTTATAATAATTTTACTAATGGCATATTGAAAGCACTTGGTTAGTAGCTGTCATATAGTGAAGTGCCAACCAAATTATACAGTACACTGTTGTCTTAGGTCTTGAAAAGAATTGATATTGAAACAAAAACATATAAGAAGTGAAAAAATTACACCAAGTAAAAAATTATGACAATTTGGATGACAGTCAATTTTTTTCTTATGGGTTTTTCTTTGGTAAAGGTAAGCTTGGAATTTCAAGTGCTAACCACAAGATTTTTACCTGTATTTTGCTTTGAAGTATCAAGCTTATCTTTATCAAAGAGAACTCCTAAGAAAAAAAAATTTGATTGTCATAAGTTTTTACTCAGAACAATTTTTTTACATATCAGATGTTTTTGTTTGGATTATTATATTCTGTTAGCAATACTAAAAAATTTTTAAATCAAAATTACTACTTACTTGATATTGATCTAATGCACACTTCAAATCCAGTTAATGTAAAATGAATGGCCTGAAAAATTTCAGTAAATTTATGAAAACAGAAAATTACTTTTAATTAATTAAAAAATATAATTCCAATCCTAAAAATGTGTTAAAATTTACAAAGTGATTACTAATTATTTCAATTTGAAGTAATTTGAAGAATGTCGTCTTTATGTATCACTGATTATTTCAATTTACTAAGACATTTTTTATCATTTGTAAATAAAAATAAATTTTGTATTAATTCATCAATCCATAAGACCTGAGTGGTCCTGAATTAACAACATTTTTGAGTTCTCACAAAATTTGATAAGTTACCATATTTATATAAATAAACAACAACTAACCCGTTACATATAAAGATCAACAACTGCCGAATTATCGGGCTAGCAAATGGCTATAGTAATATTAATAATTAAAGTTAATTTGCTACTAGAGTTAGGCGTTAGGCGCCATCTCTTGCTAAATTTAATAATTAGAATTTTAATTAAATAATTTAAATAAATTTAGGCCTAACTGGAAGAAAAGAATCGGCCCGAAGCGGGATTCGAACCCGCAACTTCTGCTATCCGTGCAGACACGTTACCAGTTACGCTACCCGAACCTTCGCTCCGATCTTCCCTTCCAGTTGATATAAGATTACCATACCACCATCGACGATCATTACAACTTCTGCACGAATAGCAGAAGTTGCGGGTTCGAATCCCGCTTCGGGCCAATTCTTTTCTTCCAGTTAGGCCTAAATTTATTTAAATTATTTAATTAAAATTCTAATTATTAAATTTAGCAAGAGATGGCGCCTAACGCCTAACTTTAGTAGCAAATTAACTTTAATTATTAATATTACTATAGCCATTTGCTAGCCCGATAATTCGGCAGTTGTTGATCGTTACCATATTTACTTGCATATAAGACAAGGTTTTTATTCATTTATCACAGATTCAAATTCCTGGGTTGTCCTATATGCATGAGAGAAAAATTCTTTGTGTTTTTGCAAATAATTTTTGTGAATCGTGTATTCACATTTTTTACCAGATGCTTACACTCTTGTATTTAAAAACAAGTACTTTTTATCTGGGTCGTTTGAATTGTTCTTGTATATTGTCAGGAGTAAAGATCAATAGCAATAGGTAAAACAAAGCTGTTGAATTGAATTCCAGATTGAAATTCCAAAATCACACAGGAGCTCAATATAAGTTTTAATCCATTCCCATGTAAAAACAGATAATTGGCAGAAAAGGTTCCCGATTGTCCAGCTTTACATGAATAAATTATGTTGTCGATTTTACAAGATTTTTCCTTAAAGTTTAAAATTCCAGTAATTTTTGCTGAATGTGTTCATTTACGTTCATTTGATATTTTACTTGTGATTAAACAAAAAAAATTAGAATTGTATTAATAAATCTAATTTTCTTTATTTTGATCTTTAAAGTCACACCTCGTTCTATAGGCAAGGTTATCTTAAATGCGAGTAAATACGGTATATGCAATCTGAATGTTGCAGACATTACTGCACATTGTTCTCTTGCACAATGCTGTATGTCTCTGATTTGTTTATGCACCCTTTTTTTAATCAGTCTAAAGATACAATGCATGACTATACTGTGTCAGTTGATTGAAAACGTGCAAAAAATGTTAACGAACATGTTATTTTACAAAATTAACACAATTATTCATGTGCACATAATATTTAACTGTTTTACAATTAAACAGTTATTTAAGTTTTAAAATCTAACAGCTGTATAATTTGTTTATATATTTTACTTTGAACCTAAAAATTACACAGCTGAGCCATTGATTTTGAAAGTGGGGCAAGTCCATTTTGTGAAAAAAAAATAGTTAAAGCTAATTTTTATTACAAATTAACATAAAAATTTATGTTTTTAATCAATTCACAATAAATATCTTTTAATATCAGTATAAATTTGTTACTAGTAATTTATACTGTCAACAATATTTATTGTGTTGATTTTGAAAGTGAAGCAAGTCCAGTCTAAAGAAAAATATAAAGATATGATGGATTTATTACTCTATGTACTACCCATTCATTATGAATACTTTAAAAATCTGCACAATCTAAACTGAGAAATATAATTATATGCATGCAACTTATTACTGAATATTTTCTCTTATTTTATCCACATTTTCCTATAAAATTAAATTTATTTTTTGTTTTATTGTAGCTTTTCAAAAGAAGTATGAAATGCTGAAATAAAATAAATAAGTAAAAATAAAATATTCAACTTTTTATTATTATAATTACATTCCATTAAGAAAAAACATCAAAGTTTTTAACAAATCATTGCTTTTGAAGGTGAGGCAAGTCTATTGGCACATGCCAAAACAAAGACTTTTTTCACCTAACAAGGATAACTATTATTGCATATTAAATTTACATGAAATAAGACCAAAAAAATATAAAATAAGTCTATTACTGTTTATGAATATTTTTAAATCCATTCAAATGCAGACCATTAAATATCTAGCAATAACATAACATGGACTTGCCCCACTTTTGAAATCAACAGCTGTTTGTTTAAAGTTTAAACAAAATTTTAAAAATTAACTTTCAAGTTTGAATTTGTAATGATATAACCATCTGTATTTAAACTTAAGCAGCTGTTTTATTTGACTGTACAATAGTTAAACATTTAGATGTAATGGTGAACAGAATAATCCTGAGAAACACTTCATTGAATTAAAAAGTTGACTTTTTAAAATGATTTCGTAGTTATTTCTGTTTCATAAACTGTATAGGGTAGATGTACCAGTTTTGGCCAGTGTAGTACCAGTTCTGGCCAGAAAACAAATTTAACTTAAAAATATAATCACAAATGAAACAAACTTTTATTGTTAACTGTGAGAACAATTAACAATAAAAGTTTGTTTCATTGGACAGATTTGAATATGTGGTAATTATATTTTTAAGTTAAATTTGTTTTCTGGCCAGAACCGGTACACTGGCCAAAACTGGTACATCTACCCTACATACAATTCACAAAAGCTACAATTGTTCCACGTACTGTACATGTGTGAGGCTAAACTCCCACCTTCACTCTAATTTCTACCTGGGTCTTTTGTGCACTTGTCCAAGTAAATTTCAGTTTATGGAATAATAGCATGCAGGATTACTGAAAATTCTGGATTAAACTTCTACTGTAGTTAAATTTTATTAATGTTTTCTACTGTAAAGTTGTTCTTTCTGAAGATGACAAACAGTAATAGCAAGGTTGAGGCTGAAGTTTTAAACGGACATTCAGCGCCGCTTTTCCTGTAAACCTAGAAGTTTGACAATGGCGTTTAGAATGTCGAGCATGATTCCACTGACTTTCCAAACACCATTGTCAAACATCTAGGCTTACAGGAAAGCAGCACTGAACGTTCGACGTACACGTTTTCGCATTTAAAACTTTGGCCTCAACCTTGCTAATATCTAAAAGTGTTAGGAACACACCAATACCCCAAAAGTTAAACAAACACTAAAAAATATTAAATATAATAAACATTTTCATCCTTATCAATCAGACATCCTCAGATTACATAAGTCTACTATACAATAGAATACCAAATCAAATTACAGAACTCAAATTGAAATTTTAAATGGCCAAAGTTTGGACACACTCCAGAAGCAGAGAATGTATATCATAAAGAAAAAGTAAGTGAATAAACATTACAAAATTAATAAAATACAAATATTTTGATTAGTTCACATGAAGACATATATGAAATGATTTACTGTAGTTCAAACCATGCTCTCCATGCCACTGACAGATTGTCAAATTCCTTGAAGTTGATGACAGCCAAATTTTCTTTATGATATACATTCTCTGCGTAGCATGCAAGCCCAAACCTTGACCATTTAAAATTTCAATTTAAGTTCTGTATTCAATTTGGTTTTATGTTCTCTAGTAGACTTACACAATGATGTCTGATTGATAAGAATGAAAACGTTCATTATATTTAATATTTTCAGTGTTTAACTTGTTTAGTGTACTGGGGTGTTTTAAAAAATATTAAACACCTCAAATAGAAACACTGTTATAGGTGTTTCTGTGGGATTCTGCCTTGGAGTAAAACATCCATAATTTACTAATCAACAATTAACTCATTATATTCATGTTCTTTAAACAGATTTTTATTTATACTATTACATTTAACATTACATAAATAAATAATATACATAAAAAGCAAGCAAAAAATCCAACTAATCTAAAAACACATTCCAAACAATATAACTCCTATATATGATTTTAAGGAAAACTAGTCATTTCATCATGATTGGATTATGAGTGTAGTGACTTTTAAAATTTTATAAATAAAAGGTATGAGTAAGTAAATTTAGTAAAATAAACAAATATGATAAAATAGCTGGCAAGGGCTCTTTATCAACTTTCCTGACATCCAAACAGGAGGCAAACGAGTCAATTAGGAAGCTTGATAATTTTTCAATTATACTAGGATATAAAGTTAAGAATAAGTAATAACAAAAGCTTAAAAGGAATAATTTTGTTAAATTATGATAAAAAACATTTCCATTTAAAAAAATATTTAAGTTTAAAAAGCACTGACACTATCTGAAAGTTGAAACTGTGTATAGCACAATCTGTTATATACTGTTAAAAAACAAAAAGAATACCAAAAAAACATTAATATTGGAAATAGGGAAAATATTTGAAACAAATACAGTTATTTTTTTGGTAAACTAAAAAGTTATAGGAGTTGAAAAAATTTCAAAATTTGGAAGCTTTTTGAGATATGGCCACCATCCCTTAATATTGCCTAAACAATGCTCTAATTTTCCTGAAAATTCCTAAAAACATTACCCCTAATACATAAATCACCCTGCAAAATTCAGAAATTTTCAGCAAAAGACATAGAAGTTAAGCTTCAAACTAGGTGAAAAAATCATGTCCCCCACATACTAACATCGATACATAAAGAAAACAACTCCCACTTTTTATCCTTCTAAAACTTTCTAATTTCCTTCCTTATTCCTTCTTGGACGTGAAGGCCACTTCCTGGAATAACCAGTACAATGAGTATGAAATTATACATGGGAGAAGAAGGGTCACTTTTGAGTTGGTGCTTGAAGATATAGGACAATGAAAAGGCAGAGACTTGATATTGTCCAATATCAGAGTAGATTGGGGAAGTTAAGTTTGAGTTGGGAATCCTTGAAATTCCTGGCTTGAAGTTAGTGTGTTGGAGTTGGCATTCAACATGACCAGTTGCAAGTTTTGAATGAACCACCAATGATTTGGATATAAATAAAAACCAGGAGCCAAGGAGAAGACAGATTTGTGAATTTTGTACAAGAAGGTCTATGTGGCCCCTCATGACAATGAGAATTGAAAGACATTCACAAGACCCAGGACCCTTTGTTCTGTACTATTTGCCATCTTATACTTCTCACCCTTTATCTTGAATTTTCCATATTTATGTAAATTTAATATTTAGGATTTGTTTTAGGAAAATTATTACTGTAATAATTATTCTAGTTTATTGCATTGGATTAGTGTTATTGCAATTCAGTGTGTTGCGGCTATTTTTAATTCTGTAATTTCCTCTGATGATTGAGTTTGGGTTTCTGCTGGAAAAACTGTCCTAGAACCTACATCTTTGATTGAATTTGTAAATAATTATATCACACACAATTAAATTAATTTTCTCACATCTGTGTCTTTAGTTTATTGGGTGTTTGTCTTGTGAGTTAACAAAAACTCTATCACAGTGGTTGGCAACTAGTGATCTACTGATGTCTTGCGAGCCATCAGTGGTCCACGAACCACTGATGATCTGTGAGAAAATTTGGACATTGATCACTGTCCAAATAATCAATTACGAAAGAAATACAGAATGCTTAGTTGCTTTTTTTCGCTCATTGGGAGGCTTTTTATTTGAATCTAAAACCAAATACGAAGTGACTGTTATCAATAAATAATGAACAATAAACAATATTGTGAATGCGATTGTTGTCCTTCGTGGAAAAGCACTAAGAATCCATAAACTTATTTCAAATAAGCAGTAATAAACTTTAAGCTTGCATTAATTTATTATAATTAAACAAGTGAGTTTCATATCAATATAGTAAAATTGAACTTTTATGATCATTATTCTACAGATTTTGTATCGTTTAAAAAAATTTATGATAATGGTCCACAAAATTCAAAATTGCGAGTTTAGTGGTCGGTGAGGTCAGAAAAGTTGCAGACCACTGCTCAATCATATATCTCACAGTGTAAATATACATGGTCTAAATGTAAGTTCGACTCTTACAAAATCATTAGAAGAATCATTAGATTATTAGTTTGGATATATCCTGAAAATTTATAACTTTTTATGTTAATAGAGTTCTAGTTTTCTAATTAGGAAATGAAAGAATTAAAAATTATAACATAAGAAATTGAATATAAAAATTAACATTTAAAAATTAAAATTTTTGGCCAGATTTCATAAATCTCAAAAATGATAAATAATTCTAAATGAAATTTAAAACAGTAAATGTATCAGAGAACATTACTTGATATTTGTTTTAAAAAATTAACCACTTCAAAATATATTTTTTTCATACTGAAAGTAAATGTTTATGTAATATATGCTTATAATATTTAGATATGAAAATATAAAAGGCAGGTCACTTACAGAAATACTGATTTTTAATATCTAAATTGAAGAATCATGGAATTAATGCGTAATCCTAAATTTATTAAAACCAAAGATACTTAAAGCTAAGACAATTAAACTTTTGTTAAACTATTTATTTAAAATTTATGATGCTAATGCCATATCAATTAAATGTTTATGGCAATAATTTCAGAGAAAAATAATCATATTTTACTGAAGTTATCACATGTTACAAAATGTATGTATAACAAATAAAAGTTATTACAAAAATGTTTAGTTTTTCAATTTTATAATTTATTGATAAAACAAAATTTAGAATAAACACTGTTTTAGCTATTGAACAATGGCAATAAAAAAAACAAAAAACTAATGATTAGTTAGTAAGTTATTTATTCTATATAAAAATGTTATAATATTAACAACACAGATTTAAGTAAGGTTAAATTAAGATTAGCTTTCAGATTTTTTAACAGAATTTCTAAATTCTATTTATTAATTTTTTTTTGGCTTTTCGTGTTATCCTTTATTATACATTAAGTTATATTCATATCAGAATTCCACGTAGTTATATTACTTTCTCAGCTATGTCTTTATGACTGAAAGAAAATCCTATCTTTTTCTTATTGATCTGTATTTCTGAATAAAACCTGTAGATACATCTATAAACTCTCAGTTATCAAGAAGCTTTCTCTGAGACAATGTTTCTAAAAACTGTATAAATCTCAAAAGACATTTTTTTATGATGAATTCTTTGCTTGTATTAGACAAACAACACATGAAATCTATGTACTGTTTTAAATAAATAATTCAACAGATTCAATTTTTATCCCTTAAATTCAGATTGCAATAATTTCAAAAAAAATAAAATAAAATTCAAACATTTTAGCATTTTTCTAATCTGTAGGATTCTCAAAACAGAAAATTTGTGGAATCTTAATGTGAGAAGATGCAGCACTTGTAGTCAAGAAGGTATTTTTAAGTTTTACAGAAATAGTATTGATAATCTGTTCCCATTTGAATGAATGAACTTGTTCCTTCTAGAATTTTTATTCCTTTTATCAAGACTTGAGTTATAATTACAAAATAATAAGATAAAATCTATTTTTAAATTTACTGACCTGAAAGTAAATTGAAAGATATAAGACAAATATTTTTGTAAAAAATATCCCTTTTTGCTTGATATTTTGTTATTATTTAAGAATATCTTCTTTGATTGGTAGCTTTTTATTTAATTACTAAAACTGGGTAGAGCTAAACAGAATTTGAATAGTAACTCACTTGTCAGTTAATCAGATCTTTCTGATCTTTGAATTTAGATATTAAAAATGAAGTTTTTAAATCTTCTTTAAAAACTTCATTTTTAATATCTAAATTCAAAGATCAGAAAATTATTACATGATCCTAAAAATTTATTAACACCAAAGACTATCATTGAAGGAAAATTAAAGCAAATTAAAGAGGAATATAATTAAATGGACTGGTAAACTTGAAAGCTGATGCAATAGTAAGCAACAGATTTGCATTAGAAATAGCCGGGACGATTTCATATTTAGAAAATAAAAATATATTTCTTACTAGACTATACATATATGTATAGTCTAGTAAGAAATATATTTTTATTTTCACACGCTTTCATAGAGGTATTAACAAGTCTACAGCAGAACCGTCCTTTTATTTGAGGCTACTGTCCACCAACAAATGTAAAAAAGTTAAAAGTCCTCTAGCAGTGGCTTACATAATCTTTAAAAATAAATTATTACATCAGAAATAGCCAGGACGATTTCATATTTAGAAAATAAAAATATATTTCTTACTAGACTATACAGTATATTGTATAGTCTAGTAAGAAATATATTTTTATTTTCTAAACAGATTTGCATTTTTAAGCATTCAAATGGAACAACAGATGCTGTTCCATTTGAATGCTTGAAAATGCACGTCTGTTGCTTAAGAACATGATGATGACTGCTAGACATATAGTTGTAAACATTTGTTATTTATTAAAATTCTTGCTGGATTTTATTGTTGTTGAGTCTGTTCCTTAATTAAATGGACATTAATGTGTTACTGTAATAAAATAGTTAAATGGCATAAAAAAGAAATGCTGAAAAGATTTATTCCTATTAATATTTACATTGAATTTTTTTGCTTTATCAATCATATTTATTGGAAGAATATTTTAATAAAGTATACAATAATAGTTTATATTTTTGATATGAAAATTTTAATCATTCAGAATTTTTAATAAATTTTTAAAATAAAATTCCAAAATTACATATTAAAATGTTTTCAGTGAAATTCTGTATGTTAAAAAGAATCAAATACATTTTAAAATATATATTAATGTTATAAAATCTTAAAAGCATTTATATATAAGTTTCTTACTTATTAGCAGCTCTATGTTCTCTTCACATGTTATGCTATTCCTTTCAATATATTTATAAATTCATTTATAATGAAAAAATTGATATTTTCATAATTACAAAACAAGAGAACAAAAAAGCATTATTTTTTTAAACTAATTACTTCATTGATTAAATTTGTTATAAAGGAGGAACTACAAACAACATATCATATTATAAACAAACTTATTTGTAATACATTTAAAGAAAAACTGTTGGATTAACTTATCTTAATCTAGTTGTCTCGAAGATCTATAATCATGCATAAATCAACTGCATAATTAAATTTCACAAATGAGCCATTTTTAAAAAAAATTAAACTGTGAATACAAATGATATTGTCACATAAAAAATAAATGATATTCCTATATTTGATATTTATAATCATTTTTTAAACTATATATCTAAAGGAATACACATTGAAACTAAAATTTACACACACAGTATGTTCCTTATTTCTGTAATTGAAGCAACACTGATAAATTTTTCAACTTAACTTTGGGGCTTTTACTCATTTTTCAGATGTTTATTTATGAATTCTGATGATAAAAATATCTAAAATATTTATCTTTAAACCTTAACTCATCTCCACAAAAACTTCAAAAATTAACTAGCTACTTGTTTTGGAGACAAGCCTGTGAATTATTTTCTCACTTTATGGCCCATGTAATTTCAGGAGTATTAGACTCATCTTCAGGGATTTTTTTGCTGAAATCCTTATTTTTCAAACATACATTCAAGAGATTCTAATGTTTGCATTTTCCAATTTCTTTTTGAATATGTAAATTAAAAATATCCAAGAAGGGGCACTCACTATATCAGAGAATATGTCTTCTTTATGATTTGAAATTTTTTAAAAAGTTAATAATAGAACAGAAATGAAAGTTAATACAAGGTTATAAACTGTAAGTGCTAGCAATATTAAAAATTTAAAGTTTTATTATCTTTAAAACCAAAACAGCACCAATAAAAAATAAAAAGTATAATGAGGAATATGCTGAGGAATATGAAATATACTTTGAAAATGATATATTTGCTTCACATATCCATGTTTTAATTATCAATAAACAATGGTAATAATAGATTATTAATGAACATAGAAAGTAAAACTCATTACAAAAACTTGAGTAAGAGTTACATAGATTACTATATTATTTCACAAAAATTTTACTTTTTTATCTGCAGTAATTGATATTTACCTAATAATTCTAGATTCTTTTATTTATATTACATTTTCAACAAAGTTCAGTTAGAACTGGAAAAAGCAAAAAACAGCTATTAACGTTTGTAACTGTGCATAAATATTCATCGTGCATTCTGTACTTATTTGAATTCTGACAGCAGCTCTGTATGTAAACCATCTATTTTCCAAAAAGACACTTAAAACACAAACTCCTATCCTTCAAAATGTAAAGTAGAATTAGTTTCATCAATTGATATGGCCACTTTAACACTTATTATAATTTTAATTTGATTTATTTCTGCAACCCAAATATATAACTGCATTTTTTTAAGCTTATTCTCAACAGCTACTTAAATAAAATGTTGTCATCTTTCATTTTTCATCATCACTTCAAGACAGTTTATATTCATTAAACAGATACTACTCCTGGCTGTTCAATCTTAGATCAAGTGTATGTATGTTTTAAACTTGTCAAAACATGGCTAATATATATATATATATATATATATAGAACATAAGAACAGATGACAAAAGTGACTTTAGTAATAGTATCGTATGCTTAATATATTTATATATGCACTATCAGACGATGATTCATTATTGATTTGCATTGATCTTCTAAATGTGAATAAACTTAACTAAGTACATTGTTCAATTTTATATGAATTTAGTTTTACTAATTAAAGTGAATACAATACCAAGCACTGCTACCCTATTCTTTTTCTTATTTTAGATAATAGTAAATATTGCCTTTCCATTCAATTTAACATACAGAATAGTCTGAAAGTTACACTTCATTACATGAATACAAAAATTATAATAATAATATTGTAAAAGTGAATGTGACAAACATAAAAACTAATTGTTAAAGTATAAAATATAAATTTAGAACTGCTAAAATAATTAAACAAGCTATGATTAAATGCTATTGATATATTGCATTGAACAGAAGCAAGTACAGTACATATTAATAATTATTGCAAATTTAACAATTAAGTAATTTGAACATAATTGATATTTTATTTTTTCTTCTTTATACTTGATTTATACATCATCAATCTCCACCTAAATCTAATGTACTAAAATTAATAATGTCATATAACACCTTTGAAACAAATTTTTACTAGTTTCAAAATGAAATAAAATGTAAATATTTATTACAAAACTTGCTTATATTATGACAAGGATTTCTTCAAAATAGAAATAATTAGGTTTTAAGTGATAAACCTAATTATTCACAACAGTTGCAATTATCATTGTTTTAAATTCAATTAAACTGTTAGAAGTAGCTCAATTTTTTTTCTTTTTCAAGTTATTAATAAAATATCGTTTCTTCAAAATTCCTTTACATAATGGTATTAAAAACTTTTTAGTTGTGTACCTTCAGCTGAATTTATAGACAAGTATTAAATAAAAAAATATTTTAAATTTCATTAAGATTAAAATATCAATTTAAAGAAAATAAAATAAAATTCTAATTCACTATTTGAACTGAAAAATCCTTTCAAAGTTGTACTGTATATTCATTAACTAAAGTTCTCTTTTGATTTTTAGATCTGTTCAATGGATGTAAAAAAATAATAATCAAGACAAAAAGCAATTATGTTTTTTTAATTTTTAAAAATTGCATAGAAACTTGTATATTAAAGAAATGTGTGTACATTTCTTGTAGGATGAATTATCTATTTTAAAAATGATCCTTATTTTTATTTTACAGAACATTAACAACTTTTCTAAATATTTATATGATTTAAACAGAAATTTTAGAAACGTTGAGAAAATTCTAATCTAGCTAATTTTCTCATAAAAATTACACTTTAAATTAGTATAATACACAATTACAATTATCAGTAAATATTCTTTTATTAAGATCGATAATATGCAATTTCAGTTATTGAATTTTTTTAAATTGTATAAATTAATTTTTATCCACATTAATTTTTTAAAATATAATTTGACAAATATAGCCAAATAAATATTATTTTTATCTTCTGTAAAAAGATAAAAATTTGCTATAGATTAATGTTAAGAACCAGTGAACCAGACCAAGTTATAATGTATACAATTCACTGTATATATTTAGATAACATGGAATCTTATCTAAAATTATTTTAGCTTCACAAACACTAAATATGATACATTTTAAATATAATATGCAAAGTTAAATTCAAATCAATTTTTTGTCAACAAGTAAATTTATTCTCAATTTTGTAAAATCTCCAATTTATTTCTGTACAAAATACATCAAGAATAAACATTTATTGGCCAAAAAATCCAATGTATATCGATTATCAAGTATTAAATTTATATAAATCCTTAAAATGTTTTCTCAAAGTTTAATACATACCGATATAACAAGAACTGATGAAGTTAATAAGCACTTGATTCTAGTGTGTGGGAAAATAATTTATATAAATTAATGTACATGTTTTTCTACTTTAATGTATATAAAGTACATTGTAACTAATCAATCTATCGACTGTGAATTTGGTTCTTATGTTAATTTAATGAATCATTACAGTTTCAACCTTGATTTAAGAAAATAAAATAAATAAATAAAATATGTGAACCTTCGTTCTTAGAGCAAAATGATAGAATAATCAGTAGAAAATATTTGTTTATATATTTACAGTAAAACCTGTGTAAACCGGACTCGTGCGCTGTCCAATATTTTTTCCCGTTTTGAATAGGTTTTTGACGGAAAATCGCTCCGTTTTGAGGAATCTTTCCGTTTAGACGCGTTTCCGCCTTAGACAGGTTCCGTTTTACACAGGTTTTACCGTATATACATTATTATATAATGACTTAAGCCTAATACTTTAAACTCGCCGGTAAAGATAATTACATAAATACTCACACATATTGTAATAATTCTGCAACTATTCGCCTACAATTATTATAAAGATGATGCCTGATAATGAAAATAACTTATAAAGATTCAACTGCAATTATTTCATCTTTCTTTTTCAGACTACTGGTCGTTACATCCCATCAAACAGACATCCGGAATTCTACTACTATCTAGATCTTGTCCGCACCCCGATTATCGCCCTCTGACGGTAGAATGTAGCAAACGATGTTAACGTATTCTGATAATTGATAATGTGGAGACAATCCAAAGATTTATTACAAAATTTCCGATATAATGATTTTCTTTTTATGTTTTGTAATATTATTAATATTTTTATAACATTTATAAATTTTAAAATGTTATTAATATAAAAAAAATTTTATCGACGTCTAATCAGAACTGGCGTTACATGTTAATATAATTATATATTTAATTGTAATATTAAGTATGTAATTATATTATATAATTACAATAAATATCTTTTATTTCATTGCATATAATATATTGTTTTTCCTTGATATAATTTTAAAAAGAAAAAAACATTATAAATTAAAATACACTTGAAAGAAATCAATATGGCGTTTTTTTTTTTTTAATGAATAAATATTTCTAACGAATTCTTATGTACTTTTTGAGTTGTAGGCTACTATAAATTTATAATTAACTAAATTCAAAATTTTACATGAAAATAGTTTTGTGTTATAGTAGAAAACAAGAACACCCATAGACCCTGTTTACGGGTGTTCTTGTTTTCTAAGAAAGACATTTTCCCCTCCTAAAATTTGCTTTTTTTAATTCTTTCTTTCCTTGTTTGCTCTTTTTGTATAACAATTTTATAAAGTATAATTATTTTGTAAGAGTAAATTTATTATAACATAGTCGTTACTACACTAAGTAACTACGGGCCCTTTAATTTTTGTATACAGGTGCTGTACTTTTAGAAGACTCAAGGTTTTATAGGATAGAGATTTTACACGTATTTTATTCACTCTCATGAATATTGATGGAGATAATATCAATAAGAATGAATATGTTTAAGGAGCATGACTCTAATAAATCAACTGGTTGATTAGTTTGCTTCTGAGGCAAAATCCCGATCCCCTCCCTGATAGCAGGAATTTAAGAGCTGAGATAAAATTTTATACTATAAGTCAAATCTTAAATATATTTATTATAACTTTTTAGACTTTGATTGTTCTTGTATTGTGTTGCCTTATCCCAAAAAACAAAGCATAATTAAATATTTGGCTCTTCCAGGACCCGCTAAAACCGAAAATTTTCTTTACTTATGTTACTTTTTAGAAGTTAAATATCTTTTAAACTTTTAAACTTAGTAATTTAATATTAATTTTTAAAAATTTATTTCATTCATCCATTATTTAAATCTATTATTAGATTATATCATCGTTAATTTAGATAACATTTACACGAACCTACTCAGGAATTTAGATAGATAAACTCATTTAATTTATCAGTGAATTAATATTAGTATATTAATCGACGCACTTTAAATTCATAATTAGATATTATAATGACAAAAGTAAAACTTTTTAAAATGTTTCAGAGATCCGTATTTAATTTATTTGAATTGAAAATAATGTTAAAGAAAATAATTCTTAAATGTTTCTTTCCAACAATTATATAATTAACCTTGAATTAATTTAGTTCACTTTAAAAAAATTCTATAATATTCAGTTAGTAGTGTGTCGTATTCTCTCTCGTTTTACTTTTCGCACACGCCCTGCACTTATACATGTAATTTATATTTAAAAAATATATATATATATATATATATTTGTTCATTTCTTTGGCGTGGCGTGCTCGATATAATGGTTAGAAAATTTAATTTTGCTTAGAAAAAAAAAAATTTTATATATATAAATTGAACATTACTTAGCCTAAATACATTTTACGAGTATGTGAGCTACCTGATATAGACATAGATTTTAAACATGAAATGGCGCAGAAACTATTTTTATTTATTTATTTATATATTGACATACATTGTAGGTAGATAAAAATCAGCGGGGTCATTTGGTCTAGGCCACGGGCACGAAAAGTCCCGAATTTAAAAGGTTTCATGTGAGTGAAATAAATTAGTTTCTTTTGATAAGTTTCTTTTCTCGAAATGTTTTATTTTTTGATTTTATTCATACATGTTTGTGGCTTTTAGAGAAATAGGGACTTATATTTTACCCAGTATTTCGTCCCATCTTACATCTATCAGCCTTGTTAACACAGACACAAATGTATATACAGTATTTATGCACCGGCACCCATCTTCTGGGGGTTTTTCTCGAGTAAAGCTTGTTTCCTGTTTTATTTTCTGAAATGCAATTTAATAACAAAATATATTTTTTAAATGTAAAAAATTTTCTTAATTTATAAATTGTTATTTTTATAACTTTTTTTAAAGTCCTGTTTTATATTTTTCCTGAAAATTTCCGTTATTTAATTCCGGGTGATGTTAGCAGGAAAATAGATAAAGTACTGTACATCGAATTATTTTAACGTGACCGTAAAATCCAGGTCTATAACGTGACGTTGGTCAATAATTTCGTATTTTCCTCATTGGGCTGAAAAAACTGTAGACCTATGAATTCCTATTGTTGTCCGTCTGTCTGTCTTTTCTTAATCTCGAGAATGGTGTTAGATAAATGAAAGACATGAACAGATATGAAAAACTTTTCGCGGAAGGCCGTGATTAACTATATAAGAACTTCGGGTGGAAACCAGAAGTCATGTTATTTCAATTCAAGTTTTCTCCTGAAAGGTGTTAGATAAAAGACCGGCACGACTCTCTTGTTAAAGGAAAAGTATGATGTACAGAGGCATGACACTACTAATTTGAGGTGAGAGCATATAAATCAAATGAATTAAAAATACGATTAGAAATTGCAACCTGGCATTGTGACGATGTCACAATAAATAATTTTTAATATGCAATTTTTAATATGCATGAATACATATGTTATAGGTTTATTGTAAAGCGTGCAGGAAGTTAACCATGTGTATAGGATACGACTCTCATTACTGATTAAGGCTGACAGAACTCGTGAAGACCTTTGCATAAAAAGCCCTTTTAGTACTGTACCTACATGGCAGAAAAGTTACTTTACAATTGAAAATTATAATTTTTGTATTAGAAACGATGCCAAAAAACTAATAATAATTTTTTAAAACTCTTTTCTGCCTGAACACTAAAAGGGCCTTCTTCCGGCTCATCGTGGGTTCGGTTAGGCTTACAATAGGGCGGTAGAGTGGTAAGTGACAGTTCTATTATTCGTGGGACAGATCATTCCTAAATAATTCCAGGAATTTTTCGATTTCCCAGATTCGGTCTCGGGTCTTCCAGAACGGTAGGATGACGCCGTAACAGCTTCGGTCATCCGATCGTCACCATTGGAGAGTTAATAAATATTTTAATTAAAATATTCAGATTTGAATGTTTTTTTGATATGTGACAAAGGCGTACAATGAATTAATGTTTCGTCTGCATTAGATACACAGATCGCAATTTTATCCATTGCAAATGAAACCAAGATTATTTGGGCCCACCAAAAATGACCGAGTGGATAAAACCACTGAAAACTGGTATAGTTGGTTGTGAGTTCGAGTCTCACCGATGGCTTGGACACATGGATTTCTTCACGTTTGTAACACTTGAATAGGGGTCAGTTTTCCGTAAAAAGTTCTCTCGGGAGGCATATCGCCCACGTGTTACAGTGCCGTATTCTTGGTTTCTTTTAGAAACCAAGAATAAGAATACTAACAATTAAATATTTCGAAAAGATACTTTCGGAAAAATTGTCTTATTATCTTTTATTTTCATGAATTTTAAAGAAAAAGATTGTCTTATCAAAAGTCAATTTACCTTTACATTAAATTGTCCGTCGATTAAATACATTTGTACAGTACATACAGAATTAATTTTTTAAATTAGTATATCTTTATAAAATTAGATTGTTATGAGTTACATCTTTAGCTCCATAAATCCAATTTATGTTATTCTAAAAGGAATTAATGCTATATTAACGTATAATTTCTGTATTTAATAAATGTTTACGCAGCTAATTAGTTAATTAGGATATAAAGTATTTTGTTTCTTTTTAAATTAAAGATTTCTATTATACTTTTTTGCAGTAATTTATAAAGTGCTGATTATATAAAAACAAGTCTTATCTAGAAAATGTATTAGAATTACATTTAAGCTAGCATTGTAAGCTAAAATTTGTTATTGTTTGACGGTTTTTTGATAATGGCAATGCAATTTTATAATGACTACGGATCTCCAAATTGTTTATTTAATCAGTTAGTAAATCAGCATTTAAGATATCCGGAAAGGTCATCTTTTTTTAATGCATGAAATATATTATAAACACTGATATTAATATTCTTGAAATAAATATATTTTAAATAAACTTTAATGTAAACATATGACTTAGATAGTACTTCAAAATATTACTAGAGCCTACCAGAGGTCAAGTATATTTTTTCAATAAAATTTGACAATAATAAAATCCTTATTACGAAGAAGTGCACATTTGTAACAAGTGCTTTTGAGATGTCTGTAAAACACTTATATTTACAGGGACAATTGTATTCAATTCTTATTACCGTGACGTACTCATGGGGATGTTGATCCTTCCACAGAGGCTTCAGGGATAAAATTTAAACGAAAAAATTTTCTTAAACAACAAATCTAAAATGACATTTTATTAATTTATAATTCAATATCAATCAATTATGTTACAATAAAAAAATGAATACTCGGTTGTCAATCGCTTATTTATACTACGTGGCTGTGGATTCTTCTATAACAAAGATTATGGAAGTTTATAGTTAAATAAGTTACAAAAATTATAATTCAGGTATCGAGTTTGTTCTTGAAGTTTCCTTCCAGATGTATCGGGAATATTGTAGAACTTTTGTCTGGCGGGTCCATAAGGAACACTCATTTGTCGGAAGCGAGGAGTAAGGGACACTTAATTTTTCTTCATTCTGATTGTACTTTTTAGATTCTGAACCCAGATCATCAACAGAGCAGAATCTTAATTACGCCACTGCCTATTACGCCAGAATCTTAATTACGCCACAGAGGGGCCATGCCCCTCTAGCCCTCTGTGATACAAGTGAATATTACAATCCATAGAAAATACATTACGATTTTAGTTGCAACAGTTCTATATCTATTTTAACCAAATGTTGCGATTAAAATGAAGTATTAATATGTCCAAAGAAAAAAAAATTTGGCCTCTATTAAGTAGCAATAGGTTTACATAATCTTAATGAATACTGAAATTCACAAATTTGAGCCTTTAGCATTAAGCTTACAACCAATTTTGGATTTATCAGCATGTCACAGTGGAGATATTTGTTTATTAATTTCAGATTAATATGTTATTTTAACTAAGTTACAAGTAAATTCTATCATATAAGCCTCTCGACAGGAATAGAAGAGAGTCGTATGGTCCTACAGATCCGAATTACTATCACACAATATCAAATTACTACTTGTAGGATTTTTTAAAATTATTATCAAACAGATTAAAATAAATTTTTAAAATTATTTTATTGAAATAAAATACAGAAAGAGAATATTTCATGTTTAAAATACTGTACTTTGTTTAAATTTTGTTAATTGCATCTTTACTAAGCTTAAGTGTTATTAATCCTAATTAATATTAATTGTTCTCGTGTGAAAACAAGGTCTTTAAAGCATATTTGGCATTCTAGTTAACTAAACTGTGTAACGAGAACGGCAATTTATGCACGTTAAGGAGATACAAACTTAATTATAATATGATGTTACGTAAGTAGGATCATTTAATTCGATCAAGTTGATTATAGTAATCTTTGATAATTGTTTTGATAATTTGCTACAATTTTTTTTAAATTAATTTTTATTGGTATTTGACACAAATTTATTTAATTTTTCTTTCTTTCTCTCAAAATTTGGTAATTGTGGGTTATTCTCCGTTTTATGTCGCTTCGTCGTATTCCAATCTCGCGTCGAAATGACGTAAATGAGTTCGAATTTAAACTGAAATAATTAAATTCCGCATAAATAAAAAATTTATTTAAGATTAATTTGCTTCAATTACACTAAAGAATATTTATTTTCATTTATAAAGTCATAATATTTTAAGAAATTAAACATGATACTAACACGCTCTAAAATGCAAATTAGTCTTCGATTTGAGAATTTGTGTCGGTAGCTCGGTTTATGCAACATGGATTATTCGTTCAATATCTAGAATTTCTTTTACGTTTTGTGTTCATGTTCTACATAAATATAGTGAAAACCTTCACAAAAAAAGATGTTAAAAAGAACTTTTATTTAGAGTGAAAAAATCCAAAATGGAGGTGTGACAAAACAAGTATAAGTGTGTGTATACGGACAAATACGTGTAAAAGGCATATATTTAAAAAAACATTGAACTTGTTGGTTAATGTTACCTATGGTTTCAAAATGGCGGCTCGTCTCTGATTCCAGCAAATAGAAGAAAGGAAACAGTGGGGACGCACGTTCTAACCTAACTTATTCTAATAAATTACCATAATTATTACCAACAAAATTATTAGAATAAGTTAGGTTAGAACGTGCATCCCCACTGTTTCCTTTCTTCTATTTGCTGGAATCAGAGACAAGCCGCCATTTTGGAACCATACGTAACATTAACCAAATTGTTATATTACTGAATTCGTATGGGGAAGATCATTTCAAATGGAAAGCAAGTTTCATGAACTACTGGAAACTATTGGATGAAAAGTAGCCACCCCCATTAAACTAGTACTTAGACAAGTAATGTAAGTTGAATGTATTATATTTTAATGTTATTGTATGACATTGAGAATTAAAACAATTTATGTACAGTACAGTACGTTACGGTGATGAATATCATTCTTTTTATAATTTTAATATTTTAGTAAATAAAGTATATGAATGATTACTCGATTAACATAAGAAAAAAGCAACTCGTAAATTTTACAACTGTAATTTCTATTTGGGGTTTCGCATTGTTTCCACTGCAACATGGCGCCACACGCGAAGACACCCATCAAGCACGGAACGGGTCCATTTCAAAACTGTAAGTCGACCCTCGTTTTGTGAAGAAAATATACTGTGATAATCCAAGCAGCAACTGAAATATATTTTAAATAATTTACTGTATATTTTGATAGTTATCAGTATTTTACTGTATTTGTGCCTTGTACAGTATATGCTGTAAATTATGTCTAAAGCATGTTTCACGAGTATAAGACCAGAGATCCAACATCTTAACCCATGTATAGTCTTTTTAGCCATCCATCTTCAGACATTCTCGATGAGATTTAGGACTGGGGATTTTGACAACCGTGAAGAATAGTTATTCCTTCCTTGAGAAACCACTCTCCTGTCAAATAAGATGCGTGATAAGAGTTTAATCTTTTGGAATTTTCAGTTTTAGTCTTTTCTTCGGCCAAATGGAATTAATGAAATGCACAGCCTCTTCTAACACATATCAGTTCAATAGATCAATTGTCTATATACAATTGATCTATTTTTCCATAGCTGTAGTTTCCCATGTTCATGCTGATACAACCATTCAACTGAAATTTAGAGTCTTGGGATCTTGACTCATGATAGCACGAATAAAGCCACCAGTGCTTAACAGAATCAAGCCCGACAAGAGTAATTTTTCTTCCAATACGAAATTAGTATGAAATTCCAATCTTCTCTTATGACAACTCGTGTTTTTTGACCCTGTGTATGTTTTTGTGGTGATCCTGAAGATGATGATTTTTTTTTTGTTTATTTACGGAACTTCAAAATATTTATTACAAATTACTCATTCAATTAAATTTCTTATAAAATCTTTATTTTAAAAACAGTTATTGGGCTGTAATTTTCAAATTGCAGACCTATATGTTTCCCACTATTGTTTGTCTGTTGTGTGAGACATTCGTAAATCTCAATAACGAAGTTAGGTCGATAGAAATCGAGACCAGATATGGAAAGCTTAGGAACAAGAGACCCTGGTTAACTTACTGTCTAGACCAGAAGTCATGTAATTTTCTTAAGACTAAGAAATTGCAGCAGGCATTGTAACTAGGGATTGCAATCCAGCAGTGTTTTGAATCCAGCTGGATTTTTGCTGGATTGAAATCATTCCAGCTGGATCCAGCGTGGATGTATTTTTGGTGCAATAAAGTGTTATCTGTCTATCCTGCAATTTATGTTTTTTTAATGAAATAAAACATTTTTTAAAAATACTTAAAAAGCTTTTATTATTTAGACTGGTCACTATAAATCAGTAAAACTTCTTACACATTTTTTTTTTTTTTTTTGTAACTCTTTCCGCCCTGTGGGCACTAAGAGGGCCTCTTATAGCAAGCCCATTATGGGTTCGGCCAGGCCCACAATGGGGCGGCTGGGTGGTGAGGGACGGGGACCGACATATCCGGACGGACCACCCCCGAAAAATTCCTGGGAATTTCTCGACCCGTCCGGATTCGATCCCGGGTCCCCCAGGGCGGTAGGCTGCTAACCTTGACCGCTCGGCCATCCGGCCGCTTCTTACACATTTAGGTAGTAAACTTAACTTTGGTTCGGTTTAACACTTGAGATAGAGATAATTAACTTTAAATGTTTAGTTAGATTATAATTATAATGTAATCTTTAAGTTAAATAATAGCAAAGGTAATTCTACTGATTAATTTATATTAATATATTATAATAATGTAAGGACGGATAATCAGTGGCTAAATGGCTATCAGTCTTACCAGTTTTCATATATAGGCTCTACATATTAGTCTGTCGCTATTTATAAGTATATAAAACTATGTACTGGAAGTAGAATAAGTTAAATAAACTACACCTTTATCAATCCAGCAAAATTTAATAAAATAATAACGTTTTCAATCGTTTTTAACGATCTTCCTCGGTTACAAAAAAAATAAAACACTAAATATAGAACATAAAATGTGTTCGGAATAAATATGAAAATTAACGGAAAACGCCCAAACGGACAAAATATAGATAAATAAACAAAATAAATAGCGGAAAAAATATATACAGGGTGTTTTTTTAAACTGACGGTACTCAGAAACATCTGTAGAGCAATCTAGCAGCCGGACTGTCGCCAAATTTGGGAGAGTGACTAAGGACGACATGGAAAAGTGATTCCGCGAAGAAAAAAGTAGTACCTAAATTCGCCGGTAGAGAAGGATTTGGCGCTGTTGTAGCGAGAAAGCTACCAGCACTTCACTGAAGAAAGGGTCATCAGTCGCTTTTTTCCACTTGCATGGCCGCCTCGCTCCCCGGATCTAACCCCATGTTACTTTTTCCTGTGGGGTTACTTAAAGTCCAAGGTCTATCTTGGTAGTGTCCCAAACTTGATGACTTTGAAGGACAACATTTCTCGAACTGTGATGAACATTCCTGCGGACATGTTACGTTCGGCCATAGAGAACACGGTGTTCAGGATGCAATGAGTTGTCCAGCAGGACGGTGATCACATTGAAGAAGGGAGAAGGTTATTTGCTGATTAATTAAACTTTCGTTATTACACTGAAGCCTCTGTCTGATTATTCATTCGTGTGTTTGTTAATTGCAGCTGGATTTTATGCAGATTCTTAGCTGTTTTGCTACAACAGCGCCAAATCCACCTCTACCGGAAAATTTGGGTACTACTTTTTTCTTCGCGGAATCTCTTTCCCATGTCGTCCTTAGTCACTCTTCGAAATTTGGCGACAGTCCGGCTGTTAGATTGCTCTACAGATGTCTCTGAGTACCGTCAGTTAAAGAAAAAAAACACCCTGTATGTAAGATCCAATGAAACCAGCATTGTCCGTTAATAACATTAATTAATGTAAAAGGATCTCCACATGGTAGACAACGAGTCTGCATCTCTATGGTTTATACAACCAGTTGTCATGTGCGCCTTGCAGATGTCCAATCTCTCAAGATGTCTGACCGTTTGCCTATTCGTCGTCGTTTATATAATTGCCTCTTGATCCCATTGGACGTTAACATCCTTCTCTCTTGCGTATGATGGCAGCGCAGTGTTGTTAAGGTTCTTACCGATTGTATATTTGTGCTCTTGAGCCTTTGTTCTAAACTGCGCATCGTTGCACCCACATAAACAAGCTTGGAGTTGAAACGTTGGTTGTGTAAAGGCACCGAATATATACCCGTTGTTGAATTCTGATCCTCTTTTTTTTATCGTTTCTTAAAAGTTTGAAAACAGTGGGATTACGTCGGTATACAATACGAAAATTATTAGACCTGCAGTACATCTATGTATCTCGTTTAAAAAAAATGGGATGTAATTAAGCACTATTCTTTTTATATTTATTCGAAACACATTTTATGTTCTGTAGTTAATGTATTTTTTTGTAACTGAGGAAGATCGTTAAAAGCGATTGAATACGTTATTATCTTATTAAATTTTGTTGGATTGATTAAGGTATAGTTTATTTATAAGTAATTTAATTATTAGTGTTAGTAAAGTAGTGAGTAAGTAATTAGTAGCAGTCTAGTAGTTAGCAAAGCGGCAACGCAACGACTTAGACTTTTGCTCAATTATTTAGAAAGTTAATTGAGTATTTGCGGATCCGCAGCGCTGGATCCAGCACTTGGTGCTGGATCCAGCAGGCCGAAGAATGCGCTGGATCCAGCTGGATTGCTGGATGAGGGATCCAGCAATTGCAATCCCTAATTGTGACTTTGCCATAATAAATAATTACTCGTTTTTTTTAATTTGTCCATTATATTTTACTATGTTAAAATATAATACAAATTTTTAACGCCGTAATATTTCAGGGGCCCGAAATTTTTGAATATCAATGAATTTAAAAACCTTTTGCTTTTTGATCATTAATAAAATGAGAACTTTAAGGATTTCAATAAAATATTATCTTAAGCAGTTTATAGAAATTTTGAACCATTCGGTTGCTCTTTTAATAATAATTGTCTTTTTGGTTTTCTATTTCCATTTCCTTTCACCCAATTACCTTTACAAATAAGCAAACAAAGAAAAAAAATTATACTGTAAGTGCAGGAAGAAAATTTGAATGTGACGACTCACTTATACACCTGTGTAGTGTATATAATATCTGAGAGTTTAATCTTTATTCACTGCTCTAGTGACTACATCCAGAGTGGACAGAGGTGATGCATGTTCTGTTTTGAGCCTTCTCCAGTATCAGTTCTAGTCATGCTCCTGCCTATAACTTCTTGGGGCCCAAGCAAATTTGAATTAGGGAGCCCCATGTGTTGACTTCATACATTTTTTGGAGGAATTCCTCCGTTTCCTCGTTCATTTTTTAACCCGACCCCTGGAGGCTTAAGTTCTGTGCCGCGTGCCACGTTTGTTTTATTTTATTATGTTACCTCCTATGCCATGGAGGACTTTGTCTGTTTTCCCCCAAGGGGCTGTTCATACGCGCTTTGTGTGTTGAGCACCAAGGCAAGTTAGCCGTTATGGGGCTCCTAATGCCTGAAGTTGTAGAGGCAGTCATTCTGTACACAACTATATGTTTGTAATTTGTATTCATTGATGTTATACAATTGGCTCTCAAGTGGCACATTGTAGTCTCATATTTCACACTTTACTGTCATTCTTTTCTTTTCTTTATTCTTCTAACTTCTATAACTCTTCATATTTCTCTTTCCAAGGCTATACCTATTGGTGGAGGCCTTCTAATTCTTTGGTAAATGTAAAATGTAAAATGTGCCGCGCCACACCGGCAATATAGGGTCTTCAGATATGGCTCCAAATTTAAATTTCGGTATTCCTACTAGAGTAATGAGTTTATAAAAAATTTGTTTGGTGCCCCTTGTTGCTGGGGCCCCAGACAATTGACTTTTTTTGCCCGTAGGATAACGCGCCATTGCTCTGACATTGCCTAATGAATGAAGCTTTAGCTTTTAGGCCGCGACTTTTACTAGCCGTAAAAGGGCCGTAAAACCCCTCACCGTAAAAGCTTTTAATCCCATGACCATGATATTTTACGACCTGCTCAGGCGTAAAATATCATGGTCATGGGATTAAAAGCTTTTACGGTGAGGGGTTTTACGGCCCTTTTACGGCTAGTGGAGTCGCGGCCTTACATTTTACCTTCTTCTAGGTTCAAAAGTTTAAATCTGTTTTCATTTTATTTGAAATTGTGTATAATTTTTTTATAAATGTATTCTTAAATGCTTGTTTTTTAGTAGGAATTCGTTTTTTTTTTGTTTTTTTCCTGGTTATAAAATGTAAATTTCAGTGCATTTATGAATTTGTCGTCTGTAAAATAAATTTATTTTCTGTAGGAAGAAAAATGATTCATCTCAAGTAATTAAAACAATTACTGTAATTCAAGTTAATAAATCGTTTTAATTTATGTAATTTCTTCCTTATTAAAATAATTTATATAAACGGATGATGATAATTTCTCTGGCATATTTTGAAATTATAAACAGAATGGTAAATAACATTGTTTAAGTAGTTTCATTTCGTAGATTAGGAATTGTCATTTGTTTTTAGCATTAACAGAAATAATTATTTCGGTAATAAATAAATAAATTTAATTTCTGAAGATTTAATTTTTCGGGCTATTTTTTGGATGTTCTTTACGTGTCTATTGCCCAAATAGGGCCAGTTTCCTACAGGAAGTCCTCTCGAGAGACATTCTCATCAAATCCAATCTCTAGAAACCAAAAAAGGTCGCAGGGTACCAAATACTCAACTATATTTTATGCATTTTTTAAAATCAATAACTGCTGTTTTTAATTTAGAAACTTCAAGAAATCTGTGACCATTTTCTTGTTAGTCATACATTTTATGAGTAAGCATTCTGATGGCAACAGCTGTCGTCAAAACATTGTTTTCATTTACAATTTCCTTTTTTATAAAACTTATCTCTTCCCTAAAAATTTTATGGTGGCATTTCAAATTATACAAAATCATTTTTTTTACACTGGCACCTATTTATAGTACACAAATCAGTTCGGCCTAGGACAAACTAGTTTCGCCTGAAATCGGGTTTGGCCGGTAACATATACATCTTATGACCCACTACCATCAATAGATACTAAGGATCCTATTACGACACGCATTCCCATAATTTTACGTTTCCACTACTGTGTTTTATAGTAGTTGTAAATTAACATGTTTCATTTATTCTTTTGCTTTCTTCATAATCAATACAGAGTAATAACAATATGTAGAGAAAGTGCATAATCAGTGAGGCAGGGGTAAAGTGGTCATAGTTTTTTCCAGAATCCCACAATTAGGTCATGACAACTTTTACGCGAATTACGCAAAGGGCAAGCAGTTACTATAAATCCGGTGTTAATATTTTTTGAAGTACTGTCCGGTGAAATATTTTTTGAAGTGTAATTTTTTGAAGGTGTGTGAAAGAAGTGGTCACGTCCTTACTTCTTTCACACACCTTCCTGTCCAGTTTCTGATGTTTCATATTCAAGTTGTTTGGGTTCTCCTCTAGTGTATTTAATTTTTTCTCTCTCAGTTAGCCTTTAAGTTTTCCAGGTTATCTCTCTTAAGACAGTTTCCCTCTTCATTATATTGTGTGATAACTTTCTTTTCCTTTCTATTCTTTTTAGAACTTTTTTTTATTTGTGAGTCTTTCCGTCTTCCTGAAAGACCACGTATTTATCAGGGAACTTATATACTATGTATATATTACATACAATTTATAATGTATCAGTTAATTTATTAAAATTCTCAACAGATGGCGACACGCATATATACTGTATATGTTACCGGCAAAACCCGATTTTACGCCAAACTAGTTTGGCGTAAGCGTGTCAGGCCAAACTAGTTTAGAATTATTATTGAAGTATATTAATGGTTAAATATATTAATGGTTAATTTAAGTTCATCATAAAACACAAATAAGTTCATTTTTAATTTTAGTTTGATTATAAAACTTATTTTTATTAATTCGTTTGAATTTTTGAAAATATTTTCGAAAGTTAATTACCTTTAAAAGTGTATGGCTTAATAAAAAAATACAAATTGATAAGTACTGATTAGCTTATTTTTATTTTATAGTTTTGTACAAGTGTTGTGTCATTTCTAATCAATACCGTTTTTGGTTGATGTTACCCTAGATATCGAAGATGGCGGCTCGTCTCCGATTCCTGCGATCAGAAGACAGGGAACAGTGGGGACGCACGTTCTAACCTATTTTAATAATTTGGTTGCTAATAACTATGGTAATTTATTATAATAGGTTAGGTTATGTTAGAACGCGTGTCCCCACTGCTCCCTTCTTCTGAATTGCTGAAATCAGAGACAAGCCGCCACCTTCGATATCTAGGGTAACATCAACCCCGTTTTTTATAATTAAGTAGACTATGTTTGAATAAATATTGTTCATCTAATTGATTGCCTTTTAATTCTATTTTAACTATTAATATATTTGACCATTAATATACTTGAATAACAGTGGCGTGCCGTGACATTTGAGATAGGGAAGCTGTGTTTCTGTAAGAAGCCGACTTACAGGGACAATCAATTAATTGCGCGTCAGGGCCCGTTCGTATTCGTTTGTTCGATAAGCCAGTAAAAACCGTATACTTCTTTAAATGTATTTTCAATAGATTATCTGATGTACTTAATAAATAACAGAAATAATTATATTTAACTTTCTTATTAGATTCAATAAATTCCCTGTGCCCTCTAAATTCCAATTCTTGCTTTGAGAAAAAACATATAACATCTATTAATCGTAATTATCGCGTTATAATTTTCAATATTTATTTTATATTGTCTACCAATGTTAAATTCTATTCTATTTTGATTTCCAAATTGCTTCAATTTTACGAAAGAATCGTCATTCGTCATAAATTTTATCGTCAAAATGTCGAAATTTTTTTGTTGACGTATTTATATTTAATTTAGGCATTGGTCTTTCTCTTTTAATAATGTTTTTTTTTTCATTATATGGTCTTGAACCAAAACTTTTTTAAAATAAATTTTTGAATCACTAGCCACGATATAAGGGCTAAAATTAAAATTATAAAAAAAAACTTACTTGGTAAAACAAAATGTGTGATGAATATACATGCCTAGTACAAAAAATTTTTCAATTGTATAATATACTTTTAAAGAAACTTATAATTAAATATAACTTTGTGAAGAAACGTACATAAAAATAACAAAATATTCTTTATTTTTTAAATCTTAAAACAATCCACTTACAAGTTAGTGAAATAGCTCCCTACGAGTGGCTGATGAATGGAATCAGAGACGATCCAGGTAGGTGTGTGCCAGTGGCGTAGCGTAGGTGTCAGCCGCCCGGGGCGGAGGAAATTTTCGCCCCCCTCTTAAATAAAATACGGGGAATCCCTACAAGTCAGTACAGTCTGTACTGTACAGATGGTGTTGTCAGTCGCTACAATGAACAAGATGTCATTATTATACATTCATTTAAAGAAGGGGGATTCCCCAGTTTCGTCACAGAATAAGTAATGAAAAATTCCGTGCTCATTTCAATCGGTCCGAATCTTAGGTGCGATAAAAATATGAAATGAAATGGTTCAAATTTTTACAAGATATTATTATTATTTATTGTGAAAAAATGCCGCCCCGTAAAAGTGCCGCCCGGGGCGGGCTGCCCCTGCCGCCCCCACTACACTACGCCACTGGTGTGTGCATGCCAAATCCCGAGGGTGCCGATACCGGTCAACGTCAAATGCCTCTTTTGTCGCATCACTAGTATACTGTATATCAAAGAACGCGACAGGGTTGTTGTACATTTTAAACGTTTCTCACCATAGCTGTAAAAATCTAAATATGTTAAACTTAACAGATTGTCCGTCGTTCGTTTTCTAACTAATTCGTTTTAGGACCAAGTGTTCACGGAAATTTCCAAAATTTACAACTTTTCGGTCACTCTCATTGAACTGGAAAAATTTCTGTCTTTATTACATCTAATATTACGAAGAGATCAGACCCCACTGCACTCGGCAAGAGATTGATTCGGTTAAGCTTCTGTTTAAGTAAAATTTCGGGTCTTTCATCAGGATTTTATATATGTTTCTAATTCCCTAATCGCTTAATTATTTAACTTCTTCTCAAGTAGAAATAAGTCGAAACCGGTTACTTTGTACTTGAATATCTGTAGTCTTGGGAAAGAAGTGGAAAGAAATTTTTATGACAACCGATACATAAATCGTAAATTTAAGGTAAATAAATTCTAAAGCTTTTTTTGTACCATTGTACTGTACGTCTCATTCATTAAATTTGGTTGTAAATGATGCTGCCAAAGTAACAGTTAATTTTTTAACACTGTACTAGAATTGTACGCGTTTTTTCTCCATCCCCTTACAGATGGGACATACTAAATCGCAATATCACCGGTTTAACATTGAAATCCGTAAGTAATATAAGATGGGAGAGCGGAATAAACGCAGAATAAATATATCAAATATTTTAATGGATTTTTTTTAAAACTCCTGTCAACTATACAGAACTATCATAAAAACATACCAGTAAATTCCTATCGGTTGGGTTAAGTTATAAATCTAGTCTAGGGTGAGCAACCTTTTTTATAACATGGGCCAGAATAAATTTTACGTTATTTCCGCGGGCCGTAGTAGTTAATTGACGCCTTCTTGTGACTTGTAATTTTTTTAGTCTGCAAATATGAAATAAATAAATAAAAAGTTAATTACTACATTTATTTCTCTTATCGTTTTCGAAAATTACAAAGAATTGGAAAAATAACTACTAATTAGTTATTTTTCCAATTTAATAATCTATCAAAGATCTCGCGGGCGGATAGAAACTTTTCGCGAGCCGTAGCTGGCCCGCGGGCCGGGGATTGCCCGCCGTTGATCTAGTCTACTCATGATTCACATAATCGGGCAAGGGTGGCCGAATATCTAGCAGGCAGGCGGCTAACAGCCCACAACCGGTCCGGGATATAAAATTAGAAGCTTTATGTGTGAAGCATCCACCAGCTAAACCGGGTGACGTTGGTGCTCTGTATAGCGCATGCGCCAATGCCTATATAATCTGGCTGGTTGGAAACTGACCCGTTTTTGACATTCCTTCGCCACCGAATTATTCGAATATACAATAGCAATCTTATCGTTTTTTTTTTTTTTGTAGTATAGAAATTTGTAAAAGATACATAATGCAGTTATAATAAAATATTAATTTTAATTAATGCTGTACGTTAAAATATGAAAATTTATATTTTATAAAATACAAGGGAAGGTCATTGGAAGGTGGAATCGGCGCTTCCATCGCTTCCATCGCTTCCAATGACGGCACGCCACTGTTGAATAATAATTCTAAACTAGTTTGGCCTGACACGCTTACGCCAAACTAGTTTGGCGTAAAATCGGATTTTGCCGGTAACGTATATACTGACGAAATACAATAATGTGTTTTTAAATTTAGTGCAAAAACATTTAAGTATTATTTATAAAATTATATGATTTATCGGTATTTGAAACCGTGCCTATGTTCTTTGTATCTCTTAAAAAAACACGAGTGTTGATTGAAAACATTTAGAATATTTATCAAGTGGTAAGTAGGCTATTATCAGCACGGAGACGAAACGAGAAAAAATTAGTTTATAAAATCGCCAACAGGTGACGTTGACATACAAAATAAATACAAACGACAAAGAGCAATTATTTATTGTGACATCTTTACAATGCAGGGCTGCAGTTTTTAATTTATTTAATTTAAAGTACGAGGGCGGTTTATTTTTTTGTCAAGCTCCGATGGTCCATAAACAAAGACAAGTGTAAATAAGAAAATGAATTTATTTCCAAAAGTTAGGTACAAACATGGTTACTTTTCGACATAATCACCGTGAAGATTGAGGCATTTGTCATATCTGTGGACGAGCTTTTCCATAGAATGTTGCTGCCAGTGAATTAAGATGGCCTTAACAATGTTGTTTTGAAGATCGTCATTAGTCTCGAATCTCTGCTCTAATAGCCACGTTTTCAGTTCAAGAAAGAGGTGGAAGTATTCACACATTAAAAAGTTTTAAGCTGAGTGGAAGTCTTCACCAACTTTAAACACCCAGCGTATAGCCTCGATTTAACGCCGAGCGACTTCCACCTTTTCCCTGAACAGGAAAAGTGGCTAGGAGGACAGAGGTTCGAGACTAATGACGATCTTCAAAACAACGTTAGGGTCCATCTCAAGTGATTGGCGGCAACATTCTATGACAAGGGGATGGAAATGCTCGTCCACAGATATGACAAATGCCTCAATCTTCACGGTAATTATGTCGTAAAGTAACCATATTTGTACCTAACTTTTGATAAGTGTAAATAACAAAATGAATTTATTGTCTTTTTTTTATGGACCATCGGAGTTTGAAAAAAACCAGCCTACGTATATTCTTTCCACTTTAAATTAGTATTGGGTTGCTCCTGTACATCATACTTTTTCTTTAATAATAGAGTCGTGCCGGTCATCTATGTAACACCCTTCGGGAGAAAACTTTAAATTAAAATAACGTGACTTCCGATTTTCGAACTCCTGATATACGATTTCTGATAAGGTTTCCATATCTGGTCTCGTCTTTCATCTGTCTAACTCAGTTATCGAGATTAAGGATGGACGGACGACAGTGGGAATTTATAGGTCTACAATTTTTTCAAATTGCAATCCAATGAAAGTGGCTTTCAATGTGTTTGTTAGAGAAGTATTGGATAGGGTCTCTACCACAGGTTGTAACACAATTTAGCCGAGTAACATCGCCCGCAGCTGCGGGCGGAATGTTATTTCCCAGCGAATAGCAATATTTCTCATTTTCAATAACGCGATTTCTGATTGTGGGGCAAGTCATTCTTGTTGTTCGCATTATTTTTGTATGCCGATGCCATCTGTCGGTGATTTTTGGAACTAATTTTTACCACGTCAACGGAAACCCCTTCGTGCTGACAACACTTACCACGCAAACCTCATTTCATTCTGATAATTCTTCCAATTTTTATGAATGTTCAGCTTTTTACGGATTTTTTTGTTTACCCTGCATTAAAATTTACAATGTATCCTCTTGGTTTACATATTATATAATCAAGGAATATGTATATACAGTATATTATTTTACGTATATTCTATTTTTATAGCTATAAATACAGGTTTTTTCTTTTTATTATAGTTATATATTATTTCTTACAATTTTATCACTTTTATAGTAATTTAAGCCAATTATCATTTTTTTTTAAACTCAGGAAATATTTAAAAATCCAAAAATAAGATTAATAAGAACATGAGTGTAAAAATAAAAGATAATTGGCTCATAACTTTATCATTTTTATAGTAATTTTACGAAATAAAAAAGATAACTAAAATAATGGAAATTTTAAAAAGTGTATTTATAGTATTAAGTAGATTATACGTAAAATAATAAATAACATACAATCAAGGAAATTTGCAAATTTATGGAAGAATGCGCCACTATGTTTGTTTTGAAACAACGGTTTTAATCTAATTTAAGGGAGTTTTAAGGGTTTGATAAAATTAAAAATACTGTATATGGTAAAAATTGTCAGTCTTTGGAATAGGTAAACTAGGTGAAAATGATCGTATCAAAACGTTTTTTGTTTAACAAGAAAATGGGAATAGAGTTCAGTATTACGATTATATGCCGATAGTATTAGTATGTCGATTGGCTTAAAAAGTAAATGATTTACCGTTTAAATTTTTAACTGAAGCGGGAGTCCTTTCAAGCCCAAAACATGGTTTTCACTAATGTATTGAACAGATTAAAGGATAATAGAGAGGTCGCGGCCTACGTTTTAAACGCGAAAACGTGTATGTCGGACGTTCAGCGCCGCCTTCCTGTAAGCCTAGAAGTTTGACAATGGCGTTTGGAACGTCAGCTCGACGTTCCAACGCCATTGTCAAACCTTCCGAACGTCCGACGTACACGTTTTCGCGTTGGAAACGTCGGCCGCGACCTCTCTATAGAATAGTCATATCTCGGAGAGGTCGGATTTAATGAAGATTTTATTCGTTATTAGTATTTATTTTTTTTTTTCGTTTTATAAAACTCTTTTGTATCCTCAAACTTAAGCTTTTTGTCATTTTATAATTAATAATATAAGTTTTTATAACAATGTCATAACGGATGGCGTCCACACAGTTTCATTCATTATGATTAATAATATAAAAGTTATTTTTTAAATAAAATCTTATAACAGCCGGGAAATTTACGCAAATTGTTGCCAGATTTTTCTAAAGTGTATAAAACATATATGATTAAAATTAGATACTTTAGTACAGAATATATTAATTAATGTTCATATACTTACTCATTATTCTAGATCATAAACAGTAAAAACCGTAAAACGAAAGCTTGCCTAAACGGAAATCAAATTTTGGAACGGATTTATTTGCTAACAAGTAAAGGCCCAGCAGGGGTCAAGCAGTTCCGTTCCCTAAACACTGGGAGTTCGTCGTGGGTTCGCGCCTCGCCAGAACGGACTGGCCACGTGGACTTTTCTGGGTTTTCTCTACATCTGTAACGCCTGAATAGAGGCCAGTTACCCTTAAAAAGACCTCCCAGAAGGCATCCCCTCCTAGGCAGATCGCTCAAGTGTTGAGTTGCCATAACTTAACAAAAACAAGCTAATAGGTAAAATACTGTTGCAAGCCAAAATTTTGCAAAAGGAGGAAATGCGAATTGAGTGCCAATTGCAAAAGATTGGATTTTTATTGTCTGGAACCACTGGCTCAATGTTCATGGGGCTGGTCTCCAAAGATGCGCAAAAGTTAAATCCATGACGTTATTTCTCAAATTTTGAATTAATTGACCTCTCCGGATAACCGGATAGAGGTCATTCTAACTTCATTGAAGAGTTTTTCAAAAGAATATTTACTGAAACTCTTCGGTTTTGTGGTTGCAAAGCTGTAAGCATTTAAATGTTTCAGACTCCAATTTTTGGCCAAATATCTCACATGTATGAAACTCTAATAAGTATTAGTCTTCGTTTCTTAGTTGAAGGCGTCAATGTGAATATTTGGATAAATGTTTATAATGAAAAGCTCATTGTTGAGTAGTAAAAATACCCGAACAGTGAAATATAGCCAATTTAATAGATCACAAAATTCCGTGATAGAATCATTATCTATAAAATCGCATTACCTGATTGAAAGAAAAAATTCAGCCATTTTTCAAATTTGTAGGGCATTAAGTTTGAATTTGCATTTCCTACAAATGAAAAAAGGAGTATGACTAAGTTATTGAAAAAATGCTCTCAAACAATTTTCATGGAAAAAGTATCTAAAGATGTAAAAGTTTGGGAATGGTAATTTTTAATCAAAAAACAGTACCTAGGAGTTGTAAAAAATGCAGAGTAGAAGACGCTGACACTTTCAAAAAAGTGCCCGATGTCTTACCTTCTTTAGGTCTGGCTTTAGGTCTTTAGCTTTAGGTCTGGCTTACAATGAGGAACCTTAGCTATGAAGAAACCTAAATATGGATATACAACTGATTTGGAAAAAAACATTTTGTGCCTTCTACACAGTCAACATTAAAGACCTTACATACCTATCCCATGCCCTCTTGGTACCCACAGGGCAGAAAGAAATAAATCACACACACCCACACCCCTACCTACCTGTACTTAGAGAAAAGATACGCGAAAATATGCATTTTTCTTGGGTACGATTAGGCCAAAAGGATATTATTGCATTGACCTGCTTTATCTGAAAAATGACTGGGCTCATGACTACATGTACAGTACGTCTACACCTGCAAGATATAGATACTCAACAGCAAGAAGCAACACAGTTACAGAAGCTTTGGGTTTTGGGAATGTACCCGCTTCTGATTTATAGTATTTCTGAAAAAATGGAGGCGCAGGATATGGTTGTATAAAGCTGCATTAAAGTTGTATAGCAAATTGTGAAGTTAATCAAGTTACTTTCTGACTATCCCGGAATAACTTCTATAAAAATTTAAATGAAAATATATTCATATTATTTATAGGTGATAGGTTTGCACCCTCGATCGACTTGAACTCTTGGACGTTCAGTTTCCTTGAATGGAGGGAGAGATCATTCTCCCGCTAACGGAGGAGGGCCACTCCATTTTATGGCGTCAATGGTCCTAGGTGTAGATTCTCACGTTGGCGAAATTTCCGAAGTGTACCGTGGCAATGTTATAGTTTTCACAAAACAGCTTCACAAGAATTCGCGTTTCGGCGGAGTAATGACCATCTTAGCTGATATGGATGATATTCGACCCTTTCATACCAAGAGCTTGTCTGCAACACGTGTGCTTAGGCAAATGAAACTATTTTTTTTGTAAATTTCTAGATACAGATGTACTCGAGACTCAACATTTCATTGTTTGGAATATCTCTGTATGAAATGAGGAGCACGAAACACGAATGGAACGCTTCTTTATTTCGTGACTAATCAGTAGACCATGGTATCTTTTACATTATATATTATTCAGATGTGACTGTGCAATCGTGAGATATTGAACAATATAAGTATTCGGTCCCGAATAAATCACCCCGTTTAAAGGTAACGACACGCTTTTCACGACGTTGACATTATGACAGTTGTTGTGTGGTTAGTCGAGAGAGTTTTGTTTGAGTTCTTAAATGTATTACATATTACGTTTACATTTTAATTGTAACAAGTGAAATTTTAAATTGAAACTACGAAGTGAAATTAAAATTTGCATTTGAATATTGCATTTTACAAGCGTTGAGTAAAATGTTTCGTGACCATAAAAATGTCTTTTCCATCGCTTATAGCGCTAAAAGTGCTATAACGACAAGTTTCGATATTAATGTTACTTTTTAGAATGTCTTTCGCTTGTCCCGATTTCGAATTACCGGGCTCTGTTCGGAATTTTAACTTATAATGTAAAATTATAAGTGTTTGTGTGTCTAATTATTTGATTTTTAGATAAATTTGTGGGTGGGTCTGACATCGGGGCAACAGTGTGCCAAATTTATAAAAGCGGCTTTTATTTATTACGGTCTATTTATTTTAATACATAGTATAAATTCACTATTAGAATACATACCGTATGTCAGTTATGTACAGTTACAGCTCCTTTATTATAATTTCTAGAAGCAAAGTCATTTTTATTCCCGGATAAAGCAGAAGAAAGTTTAATCTTTCATTTGTGTCGCTATATATCGTGTATACCGGAAGTGAGATAGCTTATCTTAATTATATGATTAAAATTATCCTGTCTGCAATTCTCACTCAGGGTCAAATGTATTTTCTTTTCATTCCCCTCTGTCTGGGCTTTAATTTCTACCGATTTTGCGTTAATTTACTATAATTAATTTACGCATTAATGTTTATACATTCGAAGTTATTATTCGTATTGAAATTATTAAACTTTTTGAGTAAAAATCATTTTTTAATTAATAGACTGCTCGTATTCAGTTTTTGAAATGATGTACTGTACGTCTCTAGTATGTCCGTCTGTAGGACTATTAATGGACAGACACTTCCATAGGCATACATGGTAAACTAGAGACGTCTCTTGTTATATGTATACCTAAGGACGTCTCTACCCATATTTATCAGTGGCGTGCCGTCATTGGAAGCGATGGAAGCGCCGATTCCACCTTCCAATGACCTTCCCTTGTATTTTATAAAATATAAATTTTCATATTTTAACGTACTTTGAATTAATTAAAATGAATATTTTATTATAACTGCATTATGTATCTTTTACAAATTTCTATACTACATGTGAGAAAAAACGATAAGATTGCTATTGTATATTCGAATAATTCGGTGGCGGAAGGAATGTCGAAACCGGGTCAGTTTCTAATCAGACAGATTATATAGGCATTAGCACATGCGGTTTACAGTGCACCAACCTCACCCGGTTTAGCTGGTAGAAGCGACACACGCGTACGGAGTCCAACTTTATAACCCGGACCGGTTCTGAGCTGTTAGCCGCCTGCCTGTCAACTTCCAAGCAGCCAGATTATAGGCATTGGCGCATGCGCTTTACAGAGCACCAACGTCACGGTTTAGCTGGTAGAAGCGACACACGCGTAAAGAGTACGCGACTTTATATCCCGGAGCGGTTGTGGGCTGTTAGCCGCCTGCTAGATATTCGACCACCCTTGCCCGATTATGTGAATCACGAGCAGACTAGATCAACGGCGGGCAACCCGCGGGCCAGCTACGGCTGACGAAAAGTTTCTATCCGGCCCGCGAGATCTTTAATAGATTATTAAATTGGAAAAATAACTAGTTAATAGTTATTTTTCCAATTCTTTGTAATTTTCGAAAACGATAAGAGAAATAAATGTAGTAATTAACTTTTTATTTATTTATTTCATATTTGCAGACTAAAAAAATTACGAGTCACAAGCATCATTTACAACCAAATTTAATGAATGAGACGTACAGTACATACAATGGTACAAAAAAAAGCTCTAGAATTTATTTTCCTTAAATTTACGATTTATATATCCGTTGTCATAAAAATTTGTCTTTCCACCGTTTTCCCAAGACTACAGATATTCAGGTACAAAGTAACTGGTTTCGACTTATTTCTACTTAAGAAGTGACTAAATAATTAAGAGATTAGGGAATGGGGACATAAATAAAATCCTGTTGAAAGAGCCAGAATTTTACTTCAACAAAAGCTTAACAGAACCAATCACTCGCTCAGTACAGTGGGAAATTGATTTCCGTGTACACCTGGTATTAAAACGAATTAGTTAGAAAACGAATGACTATTAAGTTTAACATAGTTAGATTTTTACAGCTACGGTGAGAAACGTTTAAAATTTACAACAGCCCTGTGGCGTCCTTTGAGATATACTAGTGATGCGACAAAAGAGGCATTTGACATTGACCGGTATCGGCACCCTCGGGATTTGGCACGCACACACTCACTACACACCTACCTGGACCGTCACTAGTTCCATCCATTAGCTACTCGTATCGAGATATTTGACTAAGTGGATTGTTTTAAGATTTAAAAAGTAAAGAATATTTTATGTTATTTTTATGTACGTTTCTTTACAAGGCTATATTTTAATTATAATTTTCTTTAAAAGTATATTAAGTATTCTTTAAAAGTATTCTTTAAAAGTATATTACTAATCGAACAATACATTGTACCAGGTATGTATATCCATCGCACATTTTATTTCACTGAGTAAGTTTTTATAATTTATTTTTAATTTTAGCCCTTATATCGTGGCTAGCGATTCAGAATGTAATTGTGATATTAAAAATACATTTAGAGAAGTCTACAGTTTTTACTGGCTTATCGAACAAATGAATACGAATGGACCCTAGACCAGTAATTCTTAACAGGGGGGCCGCGGCCCCTGGGGGTCCATAAGAAGTTTGCCGGGGGCCGCCAAATTATGCAAAATTTCCTTCAGAATATAATAAAAAGAAAATTGATGTATAATCCGAATATCGTATTGAAAAGTGAAATAAGAAAGATAAAGTTTTCCTATTTAGTTTTTATTTATTTATTTTGTATTTCTTCCTACATACAACTTTGTTAGTACAGAAGAAATAAATGTAAATATGCTACTTACACCGCAGTATTTACTTCTTTTATTCCAAAGCAATTTTAAGAAACTATTAATGCTTGGAATTTTAAAAATAATTAGGAAAAATAGTAGGCTTTGAAAATTTAAATATTTTTGCAAAAGATATGCAAAATCCTTACGACAAGTGGGCGTTTTAGTTTTAGTTTAGTTTTAGCATCGACATTGGATCGATTTATCGACATGTTTCTTATTTTATTTTCTGTTAAAAATTAATGAGTTTTCGTGTTTAATTGTGAAGTTTGAATGTTATTTAAATAGATAATGAAATAATAAAGTTATGATTTACATTTATTATATAAAAAATAAAGCAATAATAAAAAAATCAATTTATTATAGATAAATTATCAAATTATCAAATATAAATTATTATTAAAAAATGGGGGTCACAAAAAAATTATGAAATATTTGATGGGCGGCGAGTTTAAAAAAATTAAGAACCACTGCCCTAGACCATCACTGACGCGCAATTAACTGATTGCCCCTGGAAGTCGGCTTCTTACAGAAACACAGCTTCCCTGTCATCAAATGTCACGGCACGCCACTGTATTTATATACGTCTTTGGTATGTTCTAGTAATTGTTTACGTGAAAACTGTATTGTATTGATTTAAAACAAGAAGCGGATATTAACAGCACTTTTACGATAGCGTAACCCTTACCTTTATAAATAAATAAATGAACAAATCGAATAAGTGCAGCGAAAATTTGAATGTGACAAAATCACATGCACACGTGTGTACTGTATACACTATCTAAGAGTTTACTCTTCGCCCATAGAGCTAGTGGCTAAATCCACGCTGGTTCAGGGATGAATGCGTGTTCTAACGTTCCTATCGGATCTCCCTGTAGTATCTGTTGTAGTTACGCCACTCTCTTCTGATTTGTGTAAACGTTATCGAGTTGAATAGATGTGTATCATATTATCAGATGATAATACTCTTCTCTGTTATTATACTTCTACTTTATATCGCTCGAGTATATAATGTACGACAATACCTCGACGTACCATACCTCGTAATACCATTCTCGTAAAGCGCCAGAATGTTATCTGACGTAAAATATCACGTGATTTCTTCTATTATTGCTCTATTATTATTTTATTCTGTTTCTAACAAGTAAGATACGACTCGGAGTCATGCTATGTAATCTTGTATAATGTGTCAATTCTGGATAATTCGTCAACCGGAACCTGAACTAAACAATAGGACAATATGTAGTGTGAAAAGTTTTTCTAAAATTGCATTTTAATAATGTCAGATATCAAGATATGTATATAACAAATGTTTTTAAAATAACAAAAATAAAGTTTTGTCTGTTTATTAGGCCTATTTTATGATTTCGCTAGATTTAAAACTAACTTGTATTTTTAAATAGGTGGAAAGTAATGTTTTTGTTTTTTTTTTAATCAGAACCGGATTATAATTGCAGAATAAAAAAGTTTATAAATTTCCTGATTAGATATGCAGATATATTGAATTTATGTGTAGTCAGAAAATATATTCTTTTACTTGTATGTATTCCACAGTGTGACTTGATTCGTCAGAGTGCTTCCCCTATTTTATAGGCTCATCGGTGATCCAGTGGATAAAATTACTAGACACTGGTAGTGGGTTCGCTTGTCGTCAACAGGCTAGTCGCGTGAAGTTTACAGAATTTTCTTCGTCTAAATAGGGACAAGTTTCTCAAAAAGTTTCTCTCGGAGGCAGATTGTTCGTGTGTTGCGTTGCCTTATCCCTCAATCCATTCATACGTCGCATATTTTATTTAGGGATCAGTATGGTGGACCTATAAGTATACGAAAAAAGAGAAATTCCTAATTACGTTTTATGTTCGTGACCCCTAATTTGCTTTAGGGTATTAGGGACCCGAAAACAATTATCAAAGGCTGATTTAACGACATACCTCTGTCGACATTTTGGGGATGATATCCGCCATCCTTACGGACATTATCTTCCACGAAGGAAAATTCTCTGTATAAATTTTATTTAATGCACGGCCACGAAGTCCGATGCAGCTATCTATACACTGTATATTATAGTGTAAATTTATAATATATATATATATATATATATATATATATAAATTTACACTATAATATATATATATATATATATATATCTATATATATATCTATATATATATATATATATATATAATATAAATTATATATTAATAGAGTTTAAATGTAAAAAATGTTAAGGAATATAACTGGTTTGCACCTTTACAGAATTTTATACTGATTACTCATTCATAGAATAATTTATTGAGGTTTAAAAATATTTCTTTATTAAACTATTCAGATTAAAGTGACAACGAGTATAAACGACTACAATTTGTTTTTTAAAGAAGACAAATAAAAGATAACGGCGCGTTGTTAACTAGACCAAAACCTAAAATACAATTGAAGGATTTATAATTGCAACGTGTGTGTGTGTGTGTGTGAGGGCCATATCTATCTACGCACAATCTGTAATGTTTTAGTTATAGCACAGCACAGATCGATGTCATAACTAAAATATGTTCGATTGAGCGTAAACAAATATGTACTAAAACAAATACAAGAGAAACTATGCCCTACCAGTGCCCGGGTGGATAAAACCACTGAACACTGGTAGGTCGTGGGTTCGCGCCTGGCCAACGGGCTAGCCACGTGTTGTTTTCTTCACGTAAGTACAGGGTCGGTTCTAGGGTTTTGAGCGCCCCGGGAAAAACAAAATTTGGCGCCCTTTCATACAAGAATATACAAATTTACTGCCAATTTTAAAAAAAGTAAAAAAAGGTAAAAATTCAAAATTACGCAATAAAGAACTGTGTAAAAAATTTATTTATTTAAAGCACGGCAATGTTGCACGGCATTTATTTAAAGCACGGCAAAGCATGGTGTTGTTAATGCAAAGTTTACAGAAAGACAAAGTTATTTAACCATTAAGGCGTATGACAGGCGCCAGTATCACTTTGACTATTCGTAATTTTGTTGATATTTGTAATTTATAAATTTGATTTCGTCCATTTTTTGAGTAGAATGTTGTGATACGTGATACTGATTACAAATTATCTTTTCAAAATAAATAAAAATAAACTTTTTAGAGATTAAAAAGCATTTGTCTGCATCAATGTTGTGTGATAAAAGCCATAAAAATTCTTAGGTTTCATTATTTTAATTAGTAAATTTTTGTTTTTGTCTATTAATCTTTTTTTTTGAGTTATTATGAATTCTGACTATACAAATAGTTTTCTTTGAATAATTGTAATATTATTTATATTTGTTGACAATAATAAAATAATTAGCGTTGTGACCTTTATTTGGTATTATTAAAGAGAAAACAATTTATTGCTTGCTAAAAAAAATCGATGTCTCATGAAAAAATGATCAATTTTAATTTATAAAATCTAAAAAAATAATGAATGTAAAAAATATTTTATTTTTATATCGGCGCCCCTCAAAATTTGGCGCCCCGGGCAGTCGCCCGGCTTGCCGCCCCTTTATCCGGCGCTGCGTAAGTATCACCTAAATAGGAGCAGAAAATCCCTCCTGGAAAGCCCATAGAAAGTCCTTCCTGGAGGCATTCCTCTTGGCAGATTACCCACGTGTTGCGTTGCCTGCTTTAAATATTAGCATTATTTTTAAAACGTTATTTTCAAAAGCTTAAAAAAAATAAATACTTAATTTCTTTAGCGAGTCGACAATATTTATCTTAAAATGTGAATTTCCTCGAAGATCATCTGTACGCTTAGATGTGGATCTACGGAACCAATGAATGATCAATATCTTAAATTGAGGCCGAAATATCGAGTTTTCATTTGATTTAGAAGAATTTAAGCGTTGTAAAATATAATAAATTAGTTACTTAAATAAATTTGTATTTTCTTTAGGTCTTAAGTTAAACTCTATTACAAATTTTCGTTTAGTCACATTATTGGAATGCGTGTGAATTCATATTTTTATCCAAAAATATTCTTCCAAAAATAATTTTCTATAAATGACTTGTCAAATAAATAATGGGGCAATATATAATTCCCAATTATATAATCCAGAGGTGAGAAACCTTATTTTAAATCTCATTTCAGAAGGATCTCCTTAAGGTAGTGCCTTTTAAAAGAGATCCTTTCCTCTGAGAGAGATTTTCTCACCTTTCAGGGGAAGACCTTGTAATAATTCTCCGAAATGCCGACCCTTCTGATACCTTCAAGTGGTTGATCGGAGGAACCCACAACTCGAATTACAAGTGATCTCTTTTCTATTGTAAGTTGCATACCTTCAGCAAACGGGCGCAAAAAGTCTGAATTTTTATATGAACGAATCATATATTTAATCTAACATATAATTACAATATAACACAATATAATTTAATTCGTTGTAATAGTCTATTCTACCCTTTTTAATTATTTAAATCTTGTTAATTTATTATTAGGATCCAGTAGCATTTGTAATATCTTCACAGTGGATATGCCCTAATGCAGAGAAAATTTACTTGTAATTTTAAAAATACATTTGAAATATTTTAATGAAGAAACCAAATGAAATAAGACTGCATAAATAAATAGAAACGAATGTGGATAAATTAGAGTTTAAAAATGTTTTTATGCAAATCATTTTTCCATTGTTTTTATTACAGAACCGTAGCAACAGCGTAATCAGGAGGAGGCCAGGGGGTCCGGGCCACACCTTACCTTTGTAAATAAATAAGCGAATAAAAAAAAATAAGTACAAGAGAAAGATTTGAATGTGACAAACGTAACGCACATACAGTATCTAAGAATTAGTAAACTCAGATTCACGGCGCTAGTCGCTACATCCACAACAGTACAGGGGTGAATGCAAGTTGCACGTTCTAATTCGTTCCCCCAATATCGGTTTTAGTTCGCTATTTATTATTTCTTCTACTGTGACCACTATTATCTTATTCTACGCCATAGTACTGTAATTACCTGGGATTGGCTCCGTGATGATGAAGCTGTAATAGAACTACTGCATTTATTCATGTCATAGCAGTTCTATTGTACGCTATGGAAACTAACCCATAATTAATTCTATCAAAATATTCAAAAACATGGAAAAATAATATAAGAATAATATTTATATATTATCATCTCGCTGTATCCTACTTGGGAAAAACAAATTTGAGAACGTGTGTTATTGTTTTTGCGGGGGAGGAAGCGACATTTCTGTTGAAATGTTATTTTAATTATTTAATATAAATGAATAAAATTACTTTAAAAGCTTACGCCAATTTACCAATTAAGATATAAATAATTCATCAATAATTTATAAATACGCGAATTAATAGTTACGTAATTAGGGTGGCCTTTAGAAATAAGAAAAATTAGAAAAATACGTAAATTAATTATTTTAAACATGATATTTTTAATAGCCGTAGTATAAATTACAAAATAACTTAGAGAATATTTAATAAATAGCGCATAAATATACGTAAACGATTGATAAACTCGATATCAATCGCCTATCGAGTTGTCAGTCCTGTGTGTCTGACAGGCTCTAGTAATTATTATTATTATTAAGAATCCGGAAAAGTTTCTTTAAATTCGTATCAGTTAGGATTGCAAATGAATAAATCCTGTCGATATTCGTTCTGGTTTTAATGAGAAAAATAAAATGAATCGTTACTGTCAATGGGAATCGAGGCCGAAGTTGTTACGAAATAAAGGAGAAAACATGTTTTTTTGAGGTTAACGAAATTGGAACAGAGATTTAATATATATTTTAGATTGTCTGTTTGTTATTACTAAACACTTCTGATCCGAAAGATGTAAGTGGTAACGTTATATATAGTCACAGTATATCAAGGTAAGTGAGTCTTTATAATTACAATAATCATTTTACGTGTGATCAATTGTAAACAATGCGTACTTATATTAATAATATATTGTATTATAGTAGTAATATATAGGTTTTTAAAGTGTTTTCTTTAATGTAATATGGTTCAATTTTATTATTACTTTTTTTTCTTATAATAATGTAAATTTGATTTTTGAAACAAAAATTGATAAGCGTAAATATTAGGAAAATATTGAAATTACTGTATGAAGGTTAAAATAAAAATAGAATTAATGATAATTTTGATTTAAGAATAGATAAAGGTTAGAACGATTATACGCCTATTAGTAAAAATTAAAAATTAATGACGTAATATTGACGACGTTAAATGGAATATAAATATGTAAATTATTATACTGTGACGACTATTTCCCTGGCAATTGATTGTAAAAGTGCATACCATAGCAAGAGACCTCAATTGTGAGTATTATGTCCATTGCCTTTATCGTTTAATGCTTAATTATTGTTAATTGTGTGAAGAACTGTCCACACAGAGAACAATAGATGGAATTTATTGTGAGATAACATCAATGTCTTCATATTTATTTAAAACTTTTAATATAATTTTTATGAATTTTTACCTTGTTATCTTTATTGAAACACCAACTGAAGAAGGACTTTAAGAGTCCGAAATGCATTTTAGGTGTATTGTATACATATTAGATTTAATCATTGTAAAATTTCTTTATTCTTTTGTAAACTTAAGTATAAAATAAATTTAAGAAATTTTTTGTTCGTATTCACTGGTGTGATAAGCCCTAAAATATAAATAACTGGTTAGGTTGTAAGAAACATTTAAATGAAATTAAGGGCAAAAAGCAAAAAACAGTGTTGCTGACTTACTCGGTATTCTTTGTTTTCATCTATAATAATTGCTATCTTTACCTTTTAAGTCTTCAAATAGGTTCGGCAGATGTGACCCCCGCCTTATCTTCCGAACCAGCGATCCGATTTTCCTGAAAATTTCTAGAAACATTTTTCCCTAAAACACAAACCTCCGTGAAAAATTTCAGAAATTTCCACAAAAGGCACTGGAGGCATTAAGCTTCAAAGTGGTATATAAAAACATAAACATCCATATATGCAGTAAAAAATTCTCCCAAATGTTTTTGCACTTCTCGACGTTTCAAGGTCCTCAGAGTACAAACAGTGCTGAAAATCTTGTGAGGATCACTTTATTTCTGACCGATCACAATACTTTCCCTCTGTTACATAAACAGCTGAGAGGAATATTTATCTGAGAAATGTTATGAATAAAAATCGATTAAACTGGCTGGCTGTTTTGTTTTTTATTTTATTACAGAATATACACGGCTGTCCAATGAGCAGAGTAACAAACCCCACGTTAACAATGTAAAGCACCCAATTAAATATAGATAAAAATAGCGATAAAAATAAAAATGAGAATTATAGGTAAGTTATATATTTAAAAAAGGATAGATGGCATTTAGAAATTTCTTTAATGACTTTGTTTATGAGAGTATTAGAAGCAGTAGCCCGTATAAGTAGACAATAATCAATGATCGTTTGAAAATTGCTGAAATAAATGGTGCGTAGCGCAAGTTTGGACGAAATGTGTTTACAGTTTCTCCACAGTATTCCTCTACGTGTTACCAAACCTTTTATTATTTTGTCAGTATGAGGCTTACGTGTGATTTTTATCATCATATATAATACCTAAAAGTAAGATTATGGTTGTCGATCTTGAACGTAAAATCAGGATGGGATCTTATCGAGGCGGAATAGATGATTACAGTTTTGTTTTAGATTAAGGCCAGGAACACACATGCGTAAAATTCGGCGTAAAATCTAGCGTAAAACAGAAAGCGTAAAAATTTTTCTGAAATTTTGGCTGAAACAGAACTGAAAATAGAGTAGAGCATGTCTCTACTTTTTACGCCGTAAAATTTTTACGCCAAAATTCCTCCAATAAAGAGAAGTCTTTTCTGTGACGTCAAAGTAGACACGTGCTTTTTATTCTAACAATGGCGGCAATGAGGGTTAACCCTACAATTGTGACGGTCTCGAAAAAACAAAAAATAAATGAAATAGAGGAGTTTATTGAATCCATTCGACCACATCAGTGTCATGTATAAAGCCACTATATTTAAACAACGTTTATGGATGGCTATAGGTGCAAAATTTCAAACAACAGGTAGGTCTAGTAGAATTGATTTATAGGCTTAGTATTTAGATTACACGCACGTTCTTTATTTGAATTCGGAATACAAGTGTATTAATTTAAATTTTTCTATATTATAGCAGAGGAAGCGGAAAAAATGGAAGGTACAAAGGAATAGATATATGACAAGAAAAAATTAATAAAATTAGCACTGTTGGTGGCAGTGGTGTTTCCTATTCGGTCAGAATTTTTACGTATGTGTGTTCTGGCATAAAAGCGTAAAACAGAAACTGAACTGAAAGCTGATTTCTGATTCAGTTTTCTGCCACACAATTTTATGCATGTGTGTTCGTGGCCTAACGATGAGATTTTTCGATTATGTTCAAAATACTAGATGGTGGGAAGGAAAGTCACTTATTATCTCTGCTATGGAATATAGAATGTACTCAAAGAATGTACACTGAGCACATCATGTAATGTGCATAACTCAATAAAATCTTTCAGCAATCAAATCCTTGTGAAATTCTGACCCTAAATGATACGTCACATGACCCCTTTTCCATTTACAGTTTGAGTTGTATTCAAGATGGCGGCCGTGCGTGTAACACACATCAATCTGTTCTCCCTTGGTCTAATGTTTTCCTGACATGAGCTAATTAACTTTGGGTACATTCTATATTCTGTAGCAGGAGTGAACTGACTTTCTTTACTTCTCTGTATTAAGTTTAAGATGTTCGAGTTAGGCCACGAACACACATGCGTAAAATTGTGTGGCAGAAAACTGAATCAGAAATCAGCTTTCAGTTCAGTTTCTGTTTTACGCTTTTATGCCAGAACACACATACGTAAAAATTCTGACCGAATAGGAAACACCACTGCCACCAACAGTGCTAATTTTATTAATTTTTTCTTGTCATATATCTATTCCTTTGTACCTTCCATTTTTTTCCGCTTCCTCTGCTATAATATAGAAAATTTAAATTAATACACTTGTATTCCGAATTCAAATAAAGAACGTGCGTGTAATCTAAATACTAAGCCTATAAATCAATTCTACTAGACCTACCTGTTGTTTGAAATTTTGCACCTATAGCCATCCATAAACGTTGTTTAAATATAGTGGCTTTATACATGACACTGATGTGGTCGAATGGATTCAATAAACTCCTCTATTTCATTTATTTTTTGTTTTTTCGAGACCGTCACAATTGTAGGGTTAACCCTCATTGCCGCCATTGTTAGAATAAAAAGCACGTGTCTACTTTGACGTCACAGAAAAGACTTCTCTTTATTGGAGGAATTTTGGCGTAAAAATTTTACGGCGTAAAAAGTAGAGACATGCTCTACTCTATTTTCAGTTCTGTTTCAGCCAAAATTTCAGAAAAATTTTTACGCTTTCTGTTTTACGCTAGATTTTACGCCGAATTTTACACATGTGTGTTCCTGGCTTTATCCCTATGATCATCATCGCTTTCAATCCACTGCTGGATGAAGGTCGTCTCTAATTTTTACCATTTTTTCCTTAGTTTCCTGAGTTGTAGAGAATATTAATATAAGTAATGAATATTGATGTTTTAAAAATTTGTTTAACTTATAGGTTGAAATATGGTAAATGAAGTCTATTTTTTTTTTTTTTTTTTTTGCTATTGAAAATTTTGCATCTGTTAAAAATGACCAATTCTATAGAACAAAGATAGAAGGATACAACACTGTTATTAAATTTAATAGAAATTTAATGTATTGATTGAGAAGCCAGCTGAAATCGCTTGAACTTCTAGCAGGCAATCATCCTCCAACAAATGGCAGCTCTCTTGTTGAAACTCACAAGAATCTTGAAGTGTGTAGCCTCAAAAGTTGCCTGGCGACAAGCTCCAGGCGAAGTTGCAGACTGCATAATTATTATGCCTTTGTGTCTTTTCTTTCTTAATTTAAAATTTATTCTGTATACTAGTACTTTTTATATATTAACAGGACTTATCTGCATCCATATTTTTCAGTATAATAATTAGTCTTACATATCAAAAATAATGTTTTTTATTTAGTTCACCTGAACACATACACTTTAAACTTGTGTTTCGGACTTGTTCGTCCCTCCTCAGCAGGCCTTTAAACGACACTTTCTACAGTTAACAATAAAACATTTCTTGGTACAACTATAACTAAAATTAGCCTAATTAAAACACAATAATTTTCTGACAATAAATTTAAAATTCTCACGTAAGAATTTTGAAATTTATTGTTTAAAAGGCCAGCAGCCTTATCAAACACTTTTCTGATTTATACGAAAATTAGTTAGTGTGCCATGTAAAACACAATAATTTCCTGACAATAAATTTAAAATCCTCACGTAAGAATTTTAAAATTTATTTGTCGGAACAATAAATTTCGTCCAATTGGACAAAAAATTCGTCCAATTGTAATTTCCTAGAAACAGTTGATTTGATTGGTCTTGACAAGAAAATTATTTCTCTTAGCAATGCTAATGGGAATGATTACATTTTCAGAAGCTATTGTGTGGTCATTTAAAATTTCATCAGCAAGAAACTGTTGATTGATATCTTTGACTTCTTTATCTGGAATGTCACTTGTTTCTTTTGTAGCAACTAAGTCATTTGGATTTGATAACAAATTTTGTTTGTTACTTGATTCAATTTTTCTTCTGTTACGAGATACAGATTTAATATTTACTGTTAACAGAACTTTTTTCGGCTTCTGTGACTTTTTCGACTTTGCATTTGTTTTCTTATTTGCATTCTTTTTAACAGTTCCCCACTTAAATTCTAAATGGAATCGTCCCTTGTTAACGGGCATTATCATTTTTCCTTCTAAGCTAGATGAAGATTTTTTCGACAGAAAAAATCTTTTACCGGTGTCATCGGGTTCATTGCAGGTGTTGCTTGAAAGATTTTTTGATAAGCTTGGTGACGTTATCACTTCACTACTTATTTCAACACTACTAGATTCAAATTCAAATTTACAACGCTTCTTAGGTACCGGTACCTGTTCTTCAGTTTCTTTGGATTTATGTTTATTATTATTGTTATTCTTTTTATTAATATTCTTAGTATTTTTTTGCTTTACATTTCTTTTATTATTTTCAGTTTTCTTCTGAACTTTGGACTCTTGTAATAATTTAATTGATCTTCTCAGTCTTTCTTTCTTTATATTAGATAACTCAATATCATTATTAGGGCCATAAAACTTTGTAGTACCAAAACCATCCTGTTTCAAATTTGAAACATTTTCTTTTTCACCAACTTGAACAGAGTGACTTGTAGATTTCTTTAAAATTTTACTATTAACTCTTTTTCTAAGAACTCTGGAAGTCATCTTTCTGTTATGCTTCCAATTAATTCAATTTGTTTTTTGAATGTTTAAATCTGATTACAGAGTCTTTTTCTCAGTTACATTCATTAAATTAATCATTAATTTAAGATACTTTTGTCCACAGTTCTTAACTTGTTTCGACTTCAGACTACCACGAGAATATATCCAGCTTAACCTTGGCGCCAAAATTACGTAATAAATTTTTGAAATATATTGTCGGGAAATTATTGTGTTTTACATGACACACTAAATAATTGTCGTATAAATCAGAAAGGTGTTTGATAAGGCTGCTGGCCTTTTTGCTTTATGTGGTTATTTACTACTACTTAATAGATTTACAGACTGAAAGCTTATATTCAATCAAATGTTAAAATTTCAACGCACTAATTCAACAACAAAATCGGTTATCGGCAAAAACACAAATTGCAATTATTAAAAATCTCAAACGCATTTTCTTAATCAGATTAATGACAATCAGCACCAATAACTTACAATTTAACAGCTGTACACTGATTAACAGAAGTGAATAGTAAATTACTGTCTGTAAATTTTTCGTCCGATGGAGAATTATTTTTATTAAAGTTAAAAACGAAGTCTGCCAAAAAGGGACCACCATTTATTTTTCTTGCATTCCAGACAAAACACACATTAGGTTTGTCTGGAATGCAAGAAAAATAAATGGTTCTTGGCCTAAATAAATTTGGGCCAAATAAATGGCCCAAAAAAGCTCTCTTTTGGGCAGACTGTTTTTAACTTTTATTAAAGTAAATTACTGTGTCAAACCTAAATAACTCTCTACGTATAAATATAAGCCAGATTCTGACTTGCCACTTCACAAGGTGGTGATCTAAGCAGTTGCGCGTTGTAGCTTCATAGGGTCCAGGAGAATTTGAATCAGGTGGCCCCATGTGCGGTGTTGACTTTTTTCTTCGAAGAAGTTTTTCTTCAAGGAAATATTTTCTTATAAAAGGTTGGTTCGGAGACATTCTGTTAGTGGTGGCCTCGGACAATTGCCTTTTTTTTGCTCGTTGGATAACGCGACACCGAGTTGAAGGTTTGTACAAAGATCAACTTTGTGATGAACAGATTCTGAATTTTTCACTGAAAAAACAATGGTTTCACTTATAGTAGATAAAATATAGTTTTAGACAAAACAAGGCATTTAGAGGGTAGGAGTTTAAAGTTTTCTTTCGAGAGCAACACTCCTAAATTTGTAGATTTCTGTGTGTTGAAGTCAGAAATTTATGGATAAAATTGGAGTTAACTTATACAATTTCTAGAATTTGACGTACGAAACACCAATTTTTAAAATAGTAATTAATAATATAATAAATTAATAAACGGAAGCACACTCATAGAAAGTTAGGTCACTGTTACGTGACTGAATATTACTGAATAAAATTGGAATATCAACTCAAAATGAAAAGAAATTCGAAAAGAATCAAAAACAAAATTAACTCGGGGATTACTTGTTTGTTTAGGGGCATCCCCGAAAATCTCGGACGAATGATTAATTTTTTATGCAGAACTTTTTCTCATTTCTCCAATAAGGTAGGAGGGTGGTCCATTACGATCCACTCAAGAATTTTTCCAAGAAATGACTAAGCCATCACTTAGATTCTAGGTCAGTTCTCGGGGGAAAAGAATTGCAGTTGGTCAAAATAACAGTCCAAACATTTATTAAGGTAGGAAGCCGTAATGGAGCCCCTATCTTAATAAAAATTTGGAGTGTAGGACCTCGTGACATTAGAGAAGCTGAGCATACCTAGCTTGTCTCTTAAAATTTCTTTCCTGAGAGATTTAGAAGTTTGTAGACAGACGGGGCAAGAGTATTTATTTACAAGAATTACTTATAATTTTGACACTGGAAAGATCAAGAGAAAACACTTAAAAGTTTTCCTAGTATATAAACTTACAATACTTCCATAAAGTTTACATTATGTACAGCATACAAGTGTCGTGATGTTGAAAATGAACTTGGTTTTAGAAAACAATGTAAACAGCTCGTTGAATAGTTCCTGACGTCACTGTACACAAACTTTAATCCTAAGAAGGAAAGGAGTGTTAATTGTTTTTTTATTACTGTTACGCATCTTTGTATAAATATTTGAATTGGTTATTATAAAAATGACAGGAAAATGTATGAATAAACATCTTTATTTATTTATTTTTTTAATCGGCGAATTTTAAATAGGAAGAAGAAGAAAATAATAATAATAATAAAGTGAAACCTCCAACAACGGCCAATATTTATGTTCCAGTAAGTAGCCATTGTTCAGAGTCATATCTTATGCATATAACTATGTGCTATATACATAAGATGAGAATTAATTTAAAATATATACAGGGTGGGCCAGCGAAAACGAAACGGCAGAGTGTTCGTGTTCGTCCAAGCAAAGCGCTCGAACAGGTCGATTTTACTCTCGAGGGGACATCTTTTGCAATAAAGTTTTTGCGATTCTGAATACAACAGACAACAAAAAATTTTAAAAACTCATTTATTTTGTATTAACTAAACAAGCATTTATTTCGAAAAAATGTTTGTTTAGTTAATATTCAGAATGGCAAAAACTTTATTGCAAAAGATGTCCCCTCGAGAGTAAAATCGACCTGTCCGAGCGCTTTGCTTGGACGAACACGAACACTCTGCCGTTTCGTTTTCGCTGGCCCACCCTGTATATATATATATATATATATACTGATTTAAAAAATAGATTTTATGTAAAAATTTAGAAATAATTTGTTCCAAATCGATCTGATGTGTTCAAATATTAATGGTTATAATCGTAATGCTGATAAGAGAAATTTTGCTATATTGTTTCGCGAATATTTTTGAAAATTTTATGTAAATAAGCTTAATTGAACATAATAGTTATTAGACTTCCGTAATAAGTTAACTATAAGAGCGTCCACTACTAAATGAGTGGATAAAACTACTGAATTTTGGTAGTTGGTTGTGGGTTTGCGCCTGGCCAAGTCTGGCCACGTGGAATTTTCCGGGGTTTCTTAATGTTTTAACACCTGAGTCGGGGCCAGTTTCCTGTAGAAAATCTCCCAGGAGGTATCACTATCTTTGGCAGATTGCCCACGTGTTGCATTGCCTTATCTCATTAATCCATCCGAATGATCGGGGTTTGAATTCCAGTCGCGGCGGAGAATATTGTGGACCTGCCGAGTCTATAATAATCGTAATTAAAAAGCCAATGTAAAAAGAGCAAGCGAGCGCTTATCTCCTGCTCACACTAAGAAGAAGCATAAAGGATAAAAAATCAAATTTTTATTTTCTTAAAGTAGAAATCTTAATGAAATTTCAAACATTAAACTATATTTATTTTAAAATTTATTTTCCAATTGAAATTTCTGTTTCGAAATTTTGTAATTAATACATGACAAGTGTCTTGACATAATAATATGATGATGATTCATTGAAAAGTATTCTTCCGCATTTAATTAAAAAAAATAATTAGTTCAAAATTATGCTTTAGGAATATTAATTTTTAAATAAATTACAGAATTTATAGCAAAATTTATTATAGAATTTAATAAAAAAAATAATAATAAAACTTATATTTAATTACATTTATCGACTAATTTACTAAATATTAACATTTTCTTAAATATTTGTTTTAATTTTTACGAATTTTTTGTTGATTCAATCATTTTAAGCCTTTTTTCCTTAATTGAAACTTGGTGTTTCTTTTTCCTTTTTCTACTTTATTATTTTGAAATGAGCAAACAGGAAAAGATTAACGAATTAAACAAAGAATATTTCGTAACTTACAGTCGATTGCTATCCTCGCTATATTAATTTTTTAGTCAGTCAAAGATAAGACATTGACAATTCCTTTCCTGCAGTGAGTATTACATATTTATATTACATATTTATTTTCAATTATTTCAAAATCTGGCGGTGTTTTTTAGGTAGGTTGCACTCACCTATCTCTGGCCTTAGTAGATATAAAAATATAAAGCTTTGAAAATACTGATAGATGTAAATACTAATTTTACAATATGGAAAGTGCAGAAGTGGCAGTTTTTACATCTATTAATAGTCCCAAACTTTAAAATTCTGTACTTAGAGGCTTATATCGCGTGTCTTTATAAGTCTTTAATACGCTGTATATATATATATATATTAATAATTTGCATACGAACTGTAAGCCTGCACGAATTTATGCACTACTTATATACAAGTTCGTTTATTTCTTTATTCATTTATCACTAGCGAATTTAATTGTTTTGACATGATTTTAAACTATTATCCAAAAAATACTATAAAATTTTTTATTATTAAGGAACACATTTTGTAATGGTGTCATTGACCTCTAAACAAAGTTTTCCCCTCAAACCTATCTGAAATTTGGAAATTTCTAGAGGTAAAAGGACCTACCAAACTTTTTTTTTTAAATAAATTAAAGACGTTTTTGTTCCGAGAAGAACGTTTGTTTATTATTTTCAACGTAAATGCTTATATAAAATATTTGTTTCTCCGTATATGGCAAATTAATTTATTTTAAAAAAGAAGATTAAGCCATATTTTTAGGCCATATTCAAATAGGAGGTTAAGCCATATTTTGGTAGTAGTAGTAGTAGTTTTATTTTAAAAATGGTAAAAGTCAATAATTGTGTTTTAATGAGTTAATCAAATTTTATTCGTAGTAGTTAATGTGATCCCACTCGAGGTATCTCCCCCTACCTGCTCTATCTCCCCCTTGCTTGTAATGTCCAAATTGCAAGAACATCAATGCCCCATATATAGAAGTATTCCTGCCAAATTCCAAAAGTTTTCGGCCATGACGTTTTGAGATATAAAGCAAAATACAGCTTCCCCACGCATACCATACAGAATTTTGTTCCCGTTACTTTCTCGGTTGTTACATATAACACAGGGAAAGTATGGCAATCGGTCAAAAAATGACCCCCAAGATTTTTACATTTTTGGATTCGGAACCTTGAAACGTCGATAACACCCGAAGTTTTTTGCGTTTTTTCTTTTTTTTGTGTATGGATGTTCGTGTATTTGCGGGGTCAATTTTTTCCGCACACTTTGAAGCTTAATAACTATCACTTTTAACAATAAACAGTTAATATTGGGTGTGGGGAATGATAATTCGGGGATTTTTTCTGTATGTGTGGATGGGTTTGTGTGGGGGGCACGATTTTGTTTACCCCATTTTGAAGCTTAATAACTCCTGTGCTTTTCGTCGAAAATTTCTAAAATTTTGTAGGGAAGTTTGTTTATCAGAGAGATTAATGCTGTTAAATTTTGGTGATTAAAGGTCGAGTGGATGGGGAGATAATGAGGGTCTTGTGTATCTCCAGTTGGGTCGGACTTAATGACGATTTTACTCGTTATCAGCATTTACAATTTTTTAAATAAAACTCATCTCTACTCTCAAAATTAAGCTTTTTGCCATTTTATAATAGTTAAAAATATAAAAACCTTTTAAATAAACTATGGCGACAGATGGCTCCACTAAAATTTTAATTTGCCAGGAAAGTTGAACAACTCGTTGCTGGTTTATTTATTTTTTTTCTGATACAACACGAATGTAACATGAATGTTGAACATAAATAAATGCAAAGGCTGCTTAGCTTTAATCTACAGATGAGCAGCTTTTGCATTTATTATTATTATTTATTAATTAATAAATGAATAACAGTTTTTATGTACGCATTGGTGTAAGTGGAGGTTATCTGTAGCCAACTTTTTGGAATTCACTATCCTATGAGAGATCGCAACTTCTTCCATCAATCGTCTTTCCGCTAGTTGTGACGTGGTTCTTGTTGTTTTCAAGATGGCCACAGAAACTTTCTCACGCAATAGAGTAGATGCAATTCACGGATTTTTAATATTCCTTCCACTTAGCATCGTTTTATTTATTTATTTTTTCTCAATAAACAAACGTAGGTAACGGCTGAGTATCGGAAGCAGCCATTATGTTTTTCCGAAATGACGTTTTCTCTTGCTTGCAAATGATTGGCTGTTTAAAATTTGCAATGGCTTTTCGCTTTTCTCATTCGCTCAGTGTGAGCTAACCTTAACTCGCGATTTTTAGAACATATTCAATCGATTTAAAAACGTTGGCTTCCACTTCCAGAAGTCGCGATTATCCAAGTTAATTCCTGGAAATCGAAATCCGGTAATGCCGAAAGTTTGTCTACATTAATGATAATTAAGTTAAGATGATAAAAAAAAGAATTGTGTGCAGATTGACTTATTTGTTTTTAAAACGTACAGACTTCTTACAACGAAACCTGTCTAAAACGAAGCCAGAATAAAAGGGGAAAAATATTTGGTACCGTGCGATTTCGGTTTATACAAGTTTCAGTGTATTTCCTGGCAACAGATTAAAATCTTTTGGATCACGCAGGCCGATTTTCTTATTTAGTAAATAAAAATTAATTCAAATATCAGCGGAAATATCAGCTTTGTGAGGGAATTTTTTTAAGTTGCGTTTTTAAATATTTTGTCAAATGCCGTATTTTAAACTTACTTCGTTAAATTTATATTTTAAAAAAAGATAGCCGCATCGTGTCGCTTCTACAACAATTTTAAAAACTTTTTATTGTGATCATGTGATGTTCTATTATCCAATCGGAACTAACGATCTAACGAGCCTGTTGTTTAAAATGTGTTATCGCGCATTAACTATACTTCCACGGGCAGTATAAGCTACTTAATTTGTAGAAACATTAGCGAGGTTGAGGCCGAAGTTTTAAACGCGAAAACGTGTATGTCGGACGTTCAGCGCCGCTTTCCTGTAAGTCTATAAGTTTGACTATGGCGTTTGGAAAGTCAGTGGAATCATGCTCGACATTCCAAACGCCATTGTCAAATTTCTAGGCTTACAGGAAAGCGGCGCTGAACGTCCGACGTACACGTTTTCGCGTTTAAAACTTTGACCTCAACCTCGCTTTCAGTATACGGGATGCCAGCCGATACATATACAGGTATTTTTATTTTATTGCTTTGCTGTTTATAAACGCGTTGCTTATAGGATAAACAGGGCTCAACTCCGGAGACCCCAAATAGAAATAATTATACACCGTTAAACCTCTAAACGATAACCGCTGTCGGAAATGTAAAAAATTGACTACCCGTTTGAGGTGGCGATTGTTGGAGGTACGACTGTATTAAATTGTATTTATAAATATTTGGTTTCTTCAAGTGAATCCTAGACTTAGTGGCAACATTGAGGGAGAATCGGGCACTGGTGGAGAGGGTAAGTTGTTTAGTTTCGAGTACAATGTGTGTGAATCTATACAATAAATCACATACTTGCATTGTTTGTCTGAGTTCCTTTCATTTAAAGGAAACAAATATTAAATGGAATATTCAAGAAACCCACAGGTTATTACTTAATCCACTTCAAATATCATCGATCTTTAATTACCTTAAATTAGTTAATAAAGAATCTGTATGTTCGTTTGATATTTAAATTGATCATTGGATTGGTTGTATATTATCTTTAAATATCGTGTGTAATATCAATTTCTGCTATGAGCGATTTTCATTATCACTTCAATCTTTCTTCGATTGAAAATTCATGTTTAAAATGTATTTACTGCAGAGCAGCTACGTTTTAAGGCTAACCTAGCCTTAATTGTGCCTATTATGGATATGGCTGCTCTGCAATAAATGCATTATGGATATGGCGTTTTAAACATGAAAAGTAATGAATTAATGGCCGTTAAGATATAACAATTCGTGAAAAATGATCTTTTCGATATAAAAATAAATTTGTGTGGTTTATAGGAAGAAAAGTGAATTTTTCGACTCTTTGAAATTCATCCTGGGTTTATTATAGTGATAGGCTGCCATCTTATCCGCTTGGCCATTCGGCCAGGCGAAACTATGGGTGTTTATACTTTTGGAATCAAACTTATCCAAGATTACTCTGATTGTTCAAATAGTGTTTACAAATGAACTATACAGATCTGATCAATCGCTGTCCGCGTATACAAATGCCATCTAAAATCAACTGGATCACGATCAAACTTATCCGAGCGAAGGATAGGATCGTTTGAATCGGATTAAAAAAAAACCATTAAAGATTGCGACCTCCGTGGTTAAAATCAAGCTTATAATCGACAGCAAAGTGTGTATTTAACTGTCGACAATAGAAAGTATTTAAAACTCATAAATGGTAAGTAAATGAAAAAATAAGTATTAAGAGAGAATTATGCGGGATTATACGGCAAGAATGTGTGGCTTGCGCACACTCATTTTGCCGTTTTGTGAGAATTTTTTTTCGGAGTAGATCTAAATACGATTCGATCCTACTTGTATACTCGATTCGCCCACTAAAACACACGACAGAAGCTATCTGTATCACGTGAGACTATCCGATCTTGCAGATCAATCCAACTAAGACAAAAAGTTTATGAACCCAATGATTTTCCGTTCTAATCACCAAGTGAGAAGTCTGTCTTTTTCGACCACTTGCTTTTCGGGGTGGAAGCAACGATTCCATCTACAATTTTTCTTAGTTACAGAGCAGCCACGAACAACCCTTTTTGGATGCGTGCCGCAAGTGATCTTCGCAGGCTTTCGACGGGCCTCATACATTTTCTTTCTCAAGGTATTGCAAGTTTATAGCCTGCTGAGTATCAACGTACTCCATAACCTCCGGTACAATAAGTTCTAAAATAATACACGCTAATCAGCGGCGCCCATAGATTATAAAAAGAGAGGGGACATAAGCTATAGAAAAGGGCATAATACATTATGCAAGAAGCTTCAAACTGATTCAACGTCGGATCAGCGTTCCCACAGTAGCAAAACTAGACTTTGAAAACAAGGAATGTTCCTTGTTTTCAAAGCCTAGTTTTGAATCATCATTAATAACATAATTTGGAGCTCCCTGGGATTAGGAAAAGGAGAAGGCCCGTACATTGGGGCACGTGCGTTAATGTTAATGCATAGTAGTAATATCGGGTTGTTCTCATCTTTTCATTGATCGACTTGTTAATATGGGGTCATTTCAGGTTGCGTAGTGGCACAAGGCAGAAAACAAAAATAAAATTACGTTGCCGAATTCACAAGGCCACATAGGAGCACCCCGCGGTCCGCAGAGTTCTGATAACTGTTGTAAGAACGTCACTAATATTAATTAAAGCAGGGAGAGGATAAGTCTATTATATTAATTACAAATTATAATGCCAAATACAGAATATTTACATATATAATAAACGTACAATTGTAAAAAAATTAGCATTTAATAAATATGCCAACGTAACCCGTGTCCTGATGACTGATCCTGACATAATTACGCCCTCTAGCGGTCGGTTGTGGTTCGATTTGATCGGTTTCGGTACAGGCTTGCGCGTCGCCAGACTTAAATTAACTTGCCAAATTTAAATGCGATCGATTAAGTTCGAACAGTTGCTTAAATCCGACTGAAAAAATAGAAAATGTTATCAGTGAAGTTTCACTTTCAATTGATTGGTGAGTACCAAAAGTTGTTCAAATCGAGGCACTAACGAAATTTTAAGTCAGTGCGTGTAGTACAATGGACTCTCACAAATCCGGACTGATCAAAGGCAATCAAAAATTTTCGAAAATATTGTACCTTTCCTGAACTTACCTTTTCATATGTAATGTATAGTTTTAAAAATTTGTTTGTGTATTAAGGTTGCATTAAAATTGGTAGAAGAGCACAATGCATCAACCACCGCTGACATGATAATGATGAGGCATTTGGTGTGATGTAGCAGGTCGTCGGCCAATAGCGAAGAGCAAAACAAACAACTTTAACACAATATTTTGAAAATTAATTATAAATGTCAAAAATAAGCGTCAAAGTCAAAGTTAACATTTATATATATATAGTGGACATGTATGTTGGTCTCATCTACAAATTTTCGCTCTCTCTCATCCGGATCGCTCCCGCCCACGTTAGTTCGGATATGGACAAGGGCGTCGCCAGAGGGGGGCAGAGGGGCAGTTGCCCCTCCCTAGACATGCGAAAAAAATTATTTAAATGCTAAGTCATTTATTGCCCGATTTATAATTCCCTCGCGAAAAACCCAAGAAGATAATGTTTTAATTAAAATAATCTTCTTAAGCTTCTTAAAATTTATGAATCGTTTTTATTTTACCTACATACAATTCATATCTTCTATCAATTTATATCATCTTGCCCCCCCTGGCCCATTGGCTGGCGACGCCCTTGGATATGGAAGGATCTATGAAAACGTATTGCAAGAACAGAATTTGATATTAGAAATCGTCTCTGAGCCTTTTTTTAAAATCAATAATGTAATATAACATTATTGATTTAAAACGGTGTATAGTAAACGGTGTATTGATAAAACGGTGTACAGCCAGCGGCCATACACCGTTTTCAATACCTGTTCTCATTAGAACATTGATAAAAAGATTACCCCCGTTAATACCTGAAAGGGTGACCATTTGGAGAAAATATAAGTAGTGCTACCCGTATTTAAATCATTGTTTTGTGTTCTGAATGAGAAGTACAGCATCTGGATTGTTAGTTCGTAATTAAACACAATACTTTTAAATTTTTCTAATCAGGTATACCCTAATAATTTATTTTTAATTAAAAGGTACGATCAACAGGAGCAGCTGAACTTATCTTTCCTGCAAACGTTACTCCATAAAGTTAAACGTCTCCCTATTGCTAAACTAGAAGTAAACGTAAGTACAAATAGAGCATTTTCAGAATTAAAATTGACGTGTACGAGTGTAGAATTATATTTACATTGACGACGACAAAATGCATTTTTTAACAATGTGTTAACAGTCTAAAATAGGCAAAAACTGTAACTTACCGTGGGCACTATGACGTAACTCAGAGTGCCCACGATAAGTTACAGGTTTTTGTCTATTTTGGGCTATTATAAGTTACGTCATCGTTTTCCATTCTTCACCATGTTCGACCCCATTGCGAGTCAGACCACATATTGAGCGTGATCGTAGCCGATTATATACAGAGTATTTCGCGATGTAGTAACAAATTTTACAGTGTGTTCTAAAGATTTAGGGGGATTCAAAAATGTCTCACAAACCTACGTTCGTGGGACATTTTTGAATGTCTAGAATGTTATCTTTTGAATGTCTTTGAATGTCCCCTTTAAACACTAGAAAGGGTTAAAGTTCAGACTATCTGCCGCTTAGGATGCTGGTTTGCATCGTCCATAAGTGCTGCGGGAAAGCCTCGATCTTGCTGCTCTCAGCATCTCTCATTCAGAAGCTTATGTTTTTGCAAAATTTGTGAGGTTCTCTCGCATTTCGTAACTCTTTAGTGCAGCACGGAAGCTGAAGAGCAGCAGATTGAAACATTTCCAGCATCTTAAGCAGTGCTGCAGAGCAGCATCTTAAGGGTAACTAGTCTGAACTTTAACCCCTTCTAGCGTTGAAACAAGCGTTTGAAGAGCTAGAAGGGATTGAATGTCAGATTAGTTACCCCTTAAAATGCTGGAAGAGTTTTGTTCCGAACTAGTTACCGCTTAAGATGTTTTAGATTCTTAGAACACGCTGTAAAAACGTTGCTACCGCCCTAAAACACCCTGTATCACTTAATTTTGAATTTCTGCATTCACCAAACTCCACTAAACGCTAGTCGTGGGTTCGTGAAGAAAACGGAACATGCCGAAAGAAAACTCCATGTGTTAATAACGTGAAGTTTTCTTCGTGTTATTAACACCTAAATAGGGACCTATTTCCTATAGAAATACTATGGGAGGCATCCCTTCCATGTAGATCGTCAACGTATCGCGTTGGTATAAAAACCGACGTATTCAATACGTATATAAACTGAAAGCTGTGTTATAGATGATACTTCACTAGTGTCGGGACTTTCGGAATATATTATCTTCTAAGAAGAAATATCGTTTTTAGTTCTAAATTTAACATATCTTAATGTAAAATTGGGGAGTGGAGATCTGTATTAAAATCAATCTCGTACATCATTGTTGTCGATGAATTCAACTGATACGGGTTATTATGGAAGACATAATTAGTCTGGTGACATATTTATCATCTCCCGCCGTTTTTATTGGTGATAGGTCGTGCAGTATTTGTTCTAGATATTGTGTTTGGCACGTGTAATATTCCCTCCCCATTGATGTAAATTTGGCTTTGCCGACGGTAATTCCAAAATCTTTGTAATAGTGAAAGGCTTCGTATAAGCGAATAAAATGCAAGAAATAACAAATAAATTCGCTTTATATATAGTATTTTGGATATGATTGATGAAGAATACGAGACTAAGAATAGACAAAGTACAGTAGATTCTCGTTACCCGTATAATTCGAATTTCCTCCTAATTCGAACTGGATGCTATTCCCATTTAAATCAATGTAAGTTTCTTTCGGTAATTCGAACTCGATTGCGCTGCTGCTCCTCCTCTTCCTGTTTCATCTTCCCATATATGAAATTTGAAGATCAAATTCAAAATCAATAAATTAATTTAAAAAATAATTTTAATTTTATTAATTTAAAATTTAAAATAATTTTTCTTCTGTTATCATCCAGAAATGGTATCCTTTTAATTCGAACCGTTTTAAGGCCGTTCGAATTAACGAGAGTCTGCTGAGTAGTAACTTATCTATTGCAGACTTTTTTGATTTGATTTTAATAAAAGGATCTAATAAAAATATAAGACTGTATTTATCTAATTTAGGATTATTTTGAACAAAATTTTATTAAATTTAACTCGGTAGAAACCATTTAGTGCATGGAATGCATCTATCGATTACTCATTTATCGAATGATTTACACACACACACAAAATATATCGACAATTGTGGTTTGGAATACTTAAATTTAAATATTTTTCTCATTATTACTTGGTTTCATCCAGTTTTTTTCGCAGTTTCCCTCTCTCGAAAGGTCAAGAAATGCATCATTGAGTGCACTCTCAGGCAAGGGATGAGAACGTCTGCTTACATCACCCGACGTATGAATTAATTTATTTTTGTAGAAATTAAAACGAGTTCTACTACAAATTTTTAATCTCAATTGTCACTTATTTTATACGTCCGTAATTTTTTTTTTTTTTTTTTTTTTTTGTGTGTAATGGCATCATCATGTATTTCAGTTATTGGGTAAATAGTTATTTGGAACACGAGGTTTCGAGGTCATTCGATGGAAGGGATATGAATATTTAGAAGAATAAAAGGAATAAAAAATCGATATTTAAGTTTAATTTTTATCAAAATGCAATACTGAATTAAATAATCGTTTCGGTTAATGGTATTAATAATAGTTAATAAGGTTAATGGAACTTCAACTTCCGTTTTTTCAAGTTTTCAGTTGAAAAATGAAGTGGAATTAAGTTAATTAAGTGTTGTTATCTGTTCAGATATTAATTCTTATAATTTAGGTATTCTTGAAACCGTGTTTTCTTATATGTTGAGCATCAAACACAAGACCGTGTTATTTATTAAACACTTGGCACTTTTCCACTTCTATTAGTTGAGACGAGATTTTATTTCACTCGTTTCGGGCATTTCGCCCCTCTTCAGTCAACGTTAGTTCCTCGAACTCAAGGGTGCGCGTGCATAGCACAATTTGGACCTCAAAGTTACAGCAACAAATGTAAATGTTCTACGTACGGCTAATTAAATTGTAAAATTTCTTTTAAAATATATAAACATACAGGCTTATTTTATACATATTGGTATATTAAACATATTCGGTATCTTACTTTTTTAAAATCGAACGCAATAGATCTTTAATCTTCTTTTTACTAACTTTTTTCTTTTCTTCATTGTTGTTTTATCTTGACATAAAGCAATAAACGTTTGGACCTGGTGTTAACTAAAAAACTCACTTTTCGTCTAGTACTGGCTCATTATTACGCAGTTGTTTGTTGACCATTTGCATATTCTGCTGGTTATGACGATCTGAATTTACATAATTAACTGTATAGCCAAAAGTAGCCAAGTTAGGCTGGATCTGTTGCTTATTTTTTATATGATTATAATATTCTTAACCAATTCTTGTTTATATTTATGCTTAAATTTTTATTTATAGAATTACTGGACTTTATGATGGCCACGCTCTCTTTAAATTCTTGCTTTAGAAATTTTTCAAGGTTATATAACGTTGAATATTTGAAATCCACTATGGGTCGAACCTGTTCGCCATCTTTGTGAGTCTTAAGTTGAATATTAATTTTTGGTGTGCGATCATTCTGATCGTTTAGGATAAATTCTTTTTCAGCTTTTGTTAATTTATTCATTTTATGTAATCTTGTGACTCTACTTTTTAGCTCTTTATATATAATATCTTTTGGGTCTATCGGGAGTTGCCTAAACTGTTTACCTTCGACTAATTCACATTTCTTATTTTTTACCCAATCAGCATATACAATAATAACTTGTTTCGATTTATCTGCTTTAATTATCTCTAGTCCATTATCAACCAGGAATGTTTGTACTTTGCTAATGTTATTTTTATATTTATAATAATTTTTGTCTTTTATAACAGTTTTGCTTTTTTCTTTTGTTATGTATTTCTTAATTTTGCTACTAAGACTTGATTTAATAAGTTGCGATTCCTGAGCTCAGGAATCGCAACTTATTAAATCAAGTCTTAGTAGCAAAATTAAGAAATACATAACAAAAGAAAAAAGCAAAACTGTTATAAAAGACAAAAATTATTATAAATATAAAAATAACATTAGCAAAGTACAAACATTCCTGGTTGATAATGGACTAGAGATAATTAAAGCAGATAAATCGAAACAAGTTATTATTGTATATGCTGATTGGGTAAAAAATAAGAAATGTGAATTAGTCGAAGGTAAACAGTTTAGGCAACTCCCGATAGACCCAAAAGATATTATATATAAAGAGCTAAAAAGTAGAGTCACAAGATTACATAAAATGAATAAATTAACAAAAGCTGAAAAAGAATTTATCCTAAACGATCAGAATGATCGCACACCAAAAATTAATATTCAACTTAAGACTCACAAAGATGGCGAACAGGTTCGACCCATAGTGGATTTCAAATATTCAACGTTATATAACCTTGAAAAATTTCTAAAGCAAGAACTTAAGTTTAAAGAGAGCGTGGCCATCATAAAGTCCAGTAATTCTATAAATAAAAATTTAAGCATAAATATAAACAAGAATTGGTTAAGAATATTATAATCATATAAAAAATAAGCAACAGATCCAGCCTAACTTGGCTACTTTTGGCTATACAGTTAATTATGTAAATTCAGATCGTCATAACCAGCAGAATATGCAAATGGTCAACAAACAACTGCGTAATAATGAGCCAGTACTAGACGAAAAGTGAGTTTTTTAGTTAACACCAGGTCCAAACGTTTATTGCTTTATGTCAAGATAAAACACCAATGAAGAAAAGAAAAAAGTTAGTAAAAAGAAGATTAAAGATCTATTGCGTTCGATTTTAAAAAAGTAAGATACCGAATATGTTTAATATACCAATATGTATAAAATAAGCCTGTATGTTTATATATTTTAAAAGAAATTTTACAATTTAATTAGCCGTACGTAGAACATTTACATTTGTTGCTGTAACTTTGAGGTCCAAATTGTGCTATGCACGCGCACCCTTGAGTTCGAGGAACTAACGTTGACTGAAGAGGGGCGAAATGCCCGAAACGAGTGAAATAAAATCTCGTCTCAACTAATAGAAGTGGAAAAGTGCCAAGTGTTTAATAAATAACACGGTCTTGTGTTTGATGCTCAATATTAATTCTTATTAGGAATCTAGACCCATAATTAGAAATATGACTTATTTGGTCAAGGATTAGGGACAGGACACTACAAAAAAAATGTATGGTAAATTTTGGGTGTTACTTGTCACATACTGGTTTGGTGGGGTGATTTTTATTGGCACAGGAATCCAAACTGCTCCAAGTAACTTGTCACATTATTTAATAATCATAATTAATATAATTCTGTTTTATAAATAAGAAAAAGTGCAAGAAAACAATTATAAAAGTATACTAAACGTGAAAGTGTTATCTATACACGTGATTTTATTAAATATTTAAAAAAAAAAAGACGTCGTACTTGAGATATATTTTACTAAATTGTTCATTTGTTATAAAAACTTATAATTTAATAATTAATATATTATTTAATATAATAACAACAATTAAATTTAATAAATTAATGTGTGTAATTTTTTAGTTATTAAAAACAATTGATACATATATACTGTGGGTGTGTAAAGCAAAACATTCTTTAAATTAAATAATTTTAAAAATGTTTATATATTTTTTTATTAATTTATGAAAAAATTAAAAAAACTAATAATTAAAATAATAAAATCAGTGGAAAGATTAGTCCTTTCGTGTCAGATCGCTTTTAGTGGAAGGAAACGTGTGATATCAGGTCATCCTTTACTTTTTTCATGTGGATAAAACGATTACGTAACAAATAGGAAAAAAAAAATTTTAACACACAGGATAATTTCATAGCAGATGAACATTGTGATGCACTTATTTCAGCTTGACCTTCGACTGGAAAGTAAATGAATTTTCAGCACTTCTAATTCTTCTACATAAATAAAATAAATAAATAAAACTTTAAGATATTATACATTTTCTTTTAATAATAATTAATTCAATCAGAATTTATTTGTAATTCAAAAAAAAATATTTGTTCACACTAATTTTTTAAAATGACATTTAATAATTTACTAAAATTACATTTTAGTAAATTAACTTAAAAAATTGTAATTAAAATTAATTTTAATTTAAGTACATTTTAAAGCAATAAATTAGAAAGTGGAAATTAATTTTAAATAAATAAAAAAAGCAATGAAATTTCCACACATTTTAAATTGGTTATTGATAAAAAGTATTTGTATAATAATAAAGGAGACCTTTCGAGTTTACATCAGCATGAATGCTTACATTTTTCTATATTTATACAGTGACCATGCACGATTTTTTACAGATCAGTGCTTTAACTAAACATCAGCATTCCTTAGCAATGTTAATATATATATATATATATATATATATATATACTGTATAAGCCCTGTCGAAGCGAGAAGAATGATTTCGACTCGCCTTCTTTCTTCTATAAAGTATTATGTAATATAGGATAATATGTCATTGATCTTTATAATACTCTTGTGTTTATAAGGAGCCTTTTTTACATAAATTTAAAAAAAATTAATAAAAACGGGATATAGTAATTACGATTAATTAATTTCTGTCTCTCTAAATCTTCAAATTTTTAATTGCAATTTTTTTTCCTGTAAATTAATTAATTAACTCGACTGTAAAGTGGTTTAATAATAAATTTTCTGTGTTGTCTATACGTCCCCTGTAAAGCTGTGAATTATTATATTATTATATAGTAAGTTGGGTGGAAGAAAGAAGGGTGGAAAAACCTCTAAGGGGATTTGAAATCGAGGACGGGATTTTAGTTTTAATTATGATCTAAATCTACTTTTGACATTTAAAGTTTTTATTTAAATATATTAAAAAAATCTGTCACATTTAATTAACATAAAATTCTAATGATGTCGTCTAATTAAGTGTAGGGAAAATGCATTTTTTAAATTCGAAACCTAATTAGTGGCAGATTTTACTGGATTTTTCCCAGTTTCTGCTGTAGAGAAACCTGTTAAAAACGAATAAAAAGGAGGGAGATGATGACACGTAGGAAAGAATCAGGAAAGATTGGGAATAAAATAGGTTTACCTCCAAGTTCGGTATGTACTAGCAAACATATGAACTCGAGTAGGTCAGCATAGTTGACGTTTTCAAGGCAGGGTACGTCGCTCCAGGCAGTTTTCACAAATCAGGTCAACAACTCTGCTCAACGTTAAACACACGCTCACATACACATACGGACAGACATACGCACGTAACTGCCAGCGAAAGAAGCAGTACATTTCTAGTTGGTTGGATTAATTGTGAATGCGCGCTCTTTAAGGACACATTTTCGACGAGAACAATTAAAAATTAATAATAGTATATCAAGTAACGTTCATAATTACTAAGGACACAATGATTTGGACGTGTTTAGTCGACAAAATTAACATTTTTAAGTTGTTGTATCTACAAATGTGTGATATATGATTATAAAGGATAACAGGAACTGTATCAGGAATTCAGGTATGACCTTTATAAATAATTGTTTTAGTTAATTTAACGAGAGAATGAATGAATAATTAAGTTTATTTATTGTCGTGTTTAATTTCTTTATTTTTACTCGAATCAAATTAAATTAATTCTTTTAAAAATAATTTTGCGCGGAAGATAAGAATTAATTACGTAATATCCCAGTTGGTATAATGTATAATAATGATGTAAATTAATCCGTTATATATTACGCAAGACGAAGAAAAAGAAAAAAAAATAATGGGGGAGAATCCGGTTCTAATAATTTACATTCGAGCATTTAACACGAAGCAATTTGTCTACCTCCATTTCTCCTCAATTAGAACGCTATTCAAGTGTTTTTAACTATTTGTTCGTTCAATACGTATATTAGTTAATAAAATATGGAAAATTATCCTTTATATATGCTGAAAAAAAGAAGAAAATTCCTTCGTTTATTTTCATTCATCGAGGTATATCTCTTGACATGTGAAACGAAGTCACCCATCCACACAACAATGAGGACAGTCTGTATGCAATCGTACAACCACGTAATGAAATTGTAACCGGTGCTTCATCTTTTACACACACGAAAAGTTCATTAATTCTCAATACATTCTCATATGCGATGTGTTTAATATTATATAAACGATGCATTACTTTATTTCCTCACCTCCTATAACTGCATGCTTCACGTTCTTCCAGTATAAACTCATTTCGTCGTCGTCATGTAATCTTGCTTTGCCTTCCTTTTAAAAGTTTACAGAATTTCTTATCTGTTGAATGTTTTTTTTCAGCTTAAAAAACAAATATTTAGGGGGAAGAGCGCTTTTTTACCCTTTTATTTTAATTTGACTTTCAAAATTCATCAATTAAGAGTAGGAAAAAAGAATGGGGAAGGAACTTTGAATTCATTAACTAACTTTCGAAACTCAAACTCGATTTTACGTTTCAGTTCGTGAACAATTCTTGATTTTTGTAATTAAAATAAATTCTTGGTGGGTTTTTTTTTCCATTATTTTATTTATTTAATTATATACTTAACCTCAATATTTCAACCCAATTTCGATATTTAAACGTTCTAATTATTAGTAGACGAGATAGATTATTGCACGTCGACCGTAAAAAAAATAATCGATCTAGATAAATACATTTACAGAAATGATTAATTTAGAAAAGGTAAATAAATTAAGTGGGGTGCTTCATGATTCTCTTGCAATAAAACAGATTAAGTTCATATAAAAACGCTTCATACACCCTATTTAGAAGAATATTTCCGTACTTTTTAATACGTCCAGATGTAATTTACTGACAGACACACGCACAGATTATTTCACTTGCTAATTTCTGGTACAGTAATACAAATAAATATTTTGTAAAATATTAAGCATAAATTTTGAAATAAACCTCCCTCAAAAGAATAGATTTTATAGAGGAAGGTGATTTATTTCAAAATTTGTGCGTTTGAAAAAGTGTTCTTTAACACGCGAAGGAATTAATTAACCGATTTATTTATTTATTCTAATACGAAACAGGACAGGAAATAAAAACAAATAAGAAAACAAGGCGTGGATATTTAAATCACATCATTGATCGATTGTGCACGACACGATTCATAAAATCGGCGCATCGCTAATTACTAAAGAAGCGATTAATTAAGTCGATAGGTGGAAAAATCGTAGACGGAGAGATTTATTTTAGAAACAAACACCTATATATAACCTATTTGTGCGGGGAATTTAAATGGTTACAACAGGAAATACCTCACGAAAAAATAAAATAATGTTTAACACGATTCGGTAACCAAGACTTCTGAAACGTTTTATAAGTTTAATAGAGGAAAAATACGTGAAGATACTTAGTAAATGGAGTTTAGATGCGGATCTAATGGATATTCGTTTATGGAGTAACTTCACGTGTTTTTTTTTTTTAAATAGATGAATGAAATACGGATGCGGATGTACGAGTATGCTTCATTCATATGCACGTGTTGTTCTTATTTTTAGCCATTGTCTAAAGCGAAATAATTTAATTATAATTTATTATCGAAATAATTGAAAATTACGAAGGAGTGGGTAGATTTTTGCGTGGTAAACTTGAAGCAGTTGAATGGGAAGTACGTTACGTTTGTCTGGCCGTAAGCTTAATGTGTCTTCTTTGCGTTAATGATTTTAACGTTAAGTCAATTAAACAATTCATAAACAGAATAAATGTATATAATTTACTTATATATATAATGAGAATAAATGAAAGATAAATGAAAATGAAAAGCCTTTTCTAACTGGCCACAGTTCTGTTGTGCTGAAAATAACTATAAAATTATGATTTTTTTTTTTTTTCCATAAACTCTGAAAATAGTTAAGTGAAGTAAAGGATGCGAAATGACATAAAATTTAAATAACTGCTTTAAGTATCGATTCCATCTTGGAATTAATCGAAAATCTCGACATGAAAATTCAGTTCGGTCTCGAATATTCCTAATATATAATCTAGGACAATTTATTCGATAATTTTATTTTTCTCAACATTTAAGGAGGTTATATCTCATAAAACACTATTTTTAAATGAGTATTTTACCATTAAACTAACGTTATTTTTTTCCTCGTTTACCTCGAAAACACGGAATTTCTCAGATTAATCGAGCAATTGGCATGCTAATTAGCCAGATAGAAATTAATTCCTTATTTAATCTACGTATTTTATGAGTAAATAGTATTTAAAGCATAATATTAGTAAAATCTACTAATAATTAAATAATGCGAATACGTTCTAAAATTCTGTAAATGGCATCGTTGTATACAGGTCGAACCTCCAATAACTGCTATTTTTTTTATGTTCCAGTCAATGGTCGTCGTTTACAGGTTTGGCTGCACGAATGTAAACACGGCCTGTACTGTACTTTCGTATATTGTTGTCGTTTAAGCCGGAAGTTTTAAACTTTCGAGCAAAATTCAGGAAACTGGGCTAGAAATTCAGGAAACTAGAATGATAAAATCTGCAGAAATCTGAATCGTAATTATAGATCTGTCCAAAACACTTCCCCTTCCATTCTTATCTTTAATATATTCTAAATTTACATATTAATGATTGAAGTAGAAGGTTTAGAAGACATTTATCGTTTAATTTCTGAATTTTTATAAGAAGAGTGGGCGATATTTTAATTAATTTCTCTTATTACAATTTTCCTATTTAGATAAGTTCTAATTAGTCATTAACATTCTGTAACAGTTTCGTCGCCTATGTTTTTTTTTTCCTTTTTTAAATTTAAAATTTAAATAAATTTATCGTATTTTTAATCTATATTTCCCGTTTAAACACGCTTATCTTCAATATATAATATGGTAATTTATATAACCTGAATCTATTACGTAAGTCCAGGCCATGATGCAACTTATAACCCGCACCAACTCTCGTGAGGGCATCATTTATCATGGGTCCTGTAGTTATATGTAGTATGTATATACTGTATAATAGTGTATTTTTAATGGGGGATACAAAATCTCTGGGGGGGAAGATATTGAGAATATCACACCAGCAGCACTAACAAACGAAAGCTTGTGTATAACAACAAAGTGAATTATTTTAAATTGTTAGGGGGGTAATTTTTGAGGGGAGATTGGAAAACACTTCTGTAGACTTAGAAATGTTCTATACAAAGGGATTAAGATAAATATTTATAATAATTTGAGTTTCTTTTGTGTATAATTAAACTCAAATTATTCGATCAAGGTTAGAGATCAAGAAAGATAAGTATATAAATATAGATTTATCTTGATTTGTATCCTTGTATTGTACTTCTTAATCATTAAACCCGAATTTTACGCTGTATGGTAGACGTTAGGATTATTGTTTCTATTTTATATTTTTAAGTAACCTTTAGAGAAAACATAAAGAATTTAAGGAGCTAAGTAGTAAGTAAAGTATTCAGGATATCTTCTGTGTTTAATATTACTGTACGCAGATATTGTGTCTTATGTAGGATACGAATCCCATTGATTTCCATGTTAAATTTTAAATATATTTATAATTTAACACCATATAAGAAAGATATTATAAGGTAACCGGATATCATCGGGTCAATTTCCCCCCAGAACTTGCGAGTTTCCTTGTCGACGTATTTGGGTCATCGATCTATTTCGATAAGATCTTAACATTATAAATTTCTAGTCAACGGTGAAGTTATGTAACAAGAGACTTTTTTTTCATTTTTTAATTTTACATCCCCTAAATGTTCATTGAAAGCTCATCCTGCAAGTAAATTACAGTTCCGTCGCCATAAATTTACTTGAAAATTCGCAAGATTGTTTTGAAATTTGCAAATTTTATGCAAATTTTTAAGATAGAGGGCATTTTTTACGTTTGATCCGACTTAATTATTAAATTTACATTGATTAGTCGTTTACTCTAAATATTTAAAAAGTGTTAATAGTGATCTCCAGTTAATTCTTACAAAATTTAGAGTATTTACTGCTTCTTCAACGTAAGAACCTTCGTATTTTTTAAAGTGATTTTTCAGGTAATTATTAATAAATTCAATGAGAATTTCACACGAAATTCCATCCAGAAGTTTTAAATTTCGCGAATTCAAAATTATGTAATATTAGGAGAAATAAAATTTTACACGAAATTTAGATTTTCCGAATATTTAATGAATTTACAGTTATATTCTTGTTTGTTTGCTGCTCTACTTGAATGAAATCCAAGTAAATTTCTTTTAAATAAGTATTTTAAAATGATTTTTAACGTATTGGAAAATTCTTATAACCTGATTTAATCAGAAAAGTATTCAGGAACCAGGTTACTGACCTACTTCTTTGCGCTCAGCACCGGTGACGATGCATATCATGCAATTAGCACAATTAGTTAAAGTGGATGGGGGAATTTTTACAGATGATTTCACCACATTTTAATCATTTTTTACCCTTGTTTTTTTTAATTGAAATTATTTTTTTAAATAATGATAATTAAATCAATTCTTTAAAAATATTTTTAAGTGGGGACGGGTAGTTTTCAAATTCGCTTTCAAATTCGGCATTGGCATATTTAAGAAGTGATGAGGGGAAACGGGTTGTCTAGTCGATAATTCGCGGTAATTTTGGACAATATTGACTCACTGTTGTTAAAATTAAAGTATAAATTATGTAAATAATATTGATGTTATAAAATAGCCGTAAGTGGAACGACAATACAAATTTTTTCAGAACATTTTTAAGGGCATTCCTACGAATATCCTGAAAAACTTGGCACCTATTTTCGTCTTATTTCGCAACCAAATTCTTCCATATTCAATCTTCCTTACAAATGTAATCGTCATCATCATCTAGTCTCTAAATTGCTGTTAACCTTAATTATCTGTGTTATTTTTCTTAATGGATCAACAGTGAGAATACCATTATTAACTCTTACACTGTTTTATCTATCATTATAAGTTGTATTCACTAATTGTGAGAATTTAAGTATAGTCAAACCTCGATGTAGCGCCCTTCTAAATAGCACCACACAGATAAAGCTCGAACCAATACGTGTGAACGGATCTTCATAAATATTAGAGTGTATCTGCGAATTACTAAACGTAGGAAACCGCATTATAGCCAAATTTGAAAGCTCTCAAACTCTGTGCAGTTTACTGTATACAGAGATTTCCAAGGTACAGGAGAAGCTTGTAGACAAAGAATCGGGAGGAAGTGTTTAGTGTACAGGTTGTATGATGAGTCATTTCGGGTGTGCGATACTGCCAAACGGGAATTAATTGCACGAAATTCATACGCCTGGTCAAATCACTTGACCTAGCGCATAGTTCTGTAACTAACCGGTACGTTGCGAGGATTAAACTTGTATTTTTTAATACTCGATAGTAAGAACCACACATTATTGTTTCAGTTTTATTTAAATAAAATTAAATATAACAGTAATAAAAATCTGATATGTTTTTGCATTAAACAGAACAAGTTCAATCCTCACAACATGCCTAATTGTGAGTTACAGAACTTTGCATTAGTTGAAAGTGATTCGATCACGCGTATAAATTTTTTGAAATTAAGTTTTGTTTGGCAATATTGCAAATCCTAAATGATGCATCATATAATTAGTAAACTGTAAACTTGCCTCTGATGCTCTGTCTGCAAACTTCTCAGTACAATCAATTATGGCGCGTAGAAAAACCCCGTGTAATTTTTATTGTTTGGGGTGTTTCAGTTTAGCACTATATTCAGTTTAGTGCTAGTTTCAATACGAATGGTAACACTAAACTCGTATGCCATTCAGTCAAATAAACTATTTCCATTTACAGATTTGTCTCGTGCTAATGTTTACTTTGACATTTATACATGCATCCGACATTACGCACCGAGGAGGAGGCATTGGAATCGAATGAAATTTTCATTAGTATGAACGTAATGCTGATGGTAATAAGCGATTAAAATATCATAGCAATCAGACAATCTGCTGTGCAACAACGCAGTAATTTAAAGAAGCTTTTAGTACCCACATAGATCTCCTCTTGCCTGTTTACATTGCGTTACTCTTGCGGATACTGGATGGAATTGAAAACATACAAGGCACCGCATACTATCACAGTTGCCTCTCCGGATCCCTCACACTCGTACGTAACCGCAGTTGGGGTTTCGTCTGGTCCACAAATGCTCGATGGGCACCGAATGTACCGTTTGCATTCTGCCACGAACGGCAACACAGGATTTCTTGAACGTACCACTGTGCCGTTACGAGATAACTTCTATGGCCAGAGCTAGCAACGAGGACAGTGTGCCACTCGACACTAAAGGCGAAATTGTGAAGCCCTCGCAGTGGCAAGCTCCAATTATTTCAAGGATATTCCTGTTTCTTCTTAAATTTCAGGTTTCTAAATGGAACGACGAAGAAATTTTTGAACTTTATCTTAATTGGCTGTCATAAGATAATTTATGCAAAATTAGAAAAACCTCCACTGCAGTAATTTTTTTGAATTCGAGTATTGCTGGATGCATTCAATTTACTTTTTTTGTTGCTTTTGAATTGTTGTATTTGCATATTATGTTTAATATAATTTGGAAATATTTAAAATTACAGTATCTAATTTCATGTTTTATTGATGGATTTAGAATTTTTGAAGAAAAATATTATAAAAACATTTTTATTTATTTTTCTATATCCGTGTAGTAAAACATCTTTGTCTGATCTTGAGGGATGGAATTCAGTCCCGATCCACGTGATTTTTTTATAAGCAGTTTGGATCAAAGCATCATTCTTCATCCCTTATCTAACGTACGAGAATGTTATATGAGTTGGATCCATTTTGTATCGGTGCCAATTCATACGCTCAATAGTGTTATCCGTATTGCTGATGAAGTTGCCCCGATTATGGTACCATTATTAGCAATATGGACGATTGTATCATCATTACGAGAGTATCATTATGGATTTAAGTGAGTGAATTTATTGATGCATTAGTAAATTCTTACTATTATTACTACTAAAAGTTAGAATATGTATTAATTGAAAGAGAGTTTCAGCTTTTCCGACTTAGTTTGGGTAAACGACTGAGAGTGCAGACATGGTTCAGGTATCAAATTAAAGTTTTTGCCCTGAGATTATGCCGCCGTAGAGAATTTGTGAAAGGTGCAATGGACTCTGTAAAAATAAACTCGCTCCACCTATAATAAATTTAAATTGTAGTATAAATAATATACGTTCAAATTATTTTCTATGAAAAAAATTTTATCTAACCAATTTTTTTTTTTAGCTTATAATTTATATGAGAGGACTTTCTATGGGAAAGTTTCCCATAGAAAAAGCCCTTTTGGGAGGCGCACTTCTTGGCAGGTGGGTCAACGTGTTGCGTTGCCTCATCCCGCCAATTCTACAATCCCCGTTATGTCTTTCACTTCGGATCCTCCAGCTTTATTTAAATTTTTAAAATTTCTTTAAGCTTAAAGTTACCGAATGCTTTGTAATTTTTTAAATTAATAAACAAAGAAAAAGTGGCTTAGCTGTACCTTTAGACTCAAATTTAACAGGTTATGGTTCTAAGAAGTAGTCTGGTGATTCACGTTGACAGGTGATGAAATACCTTGCGTGTTTTCAGTCGTTATAAAAAGTATATAATTAATGTATTTTTATTATTAAACTAAGTTAATTTACATACGGATCTTTACGCAACGAAAATTTATATCTTTTTTAAGATTAACACGATTAGAAATGACAAAAGTTGGGCAGGACGTGGTAATAAATATTAATGAAAAAATGATTTATAATAAATATAACTGTAGGAAACGATAATTTTATTATGCTATAATTTAGTTGCTGCTTTCTTACGCATGATGAAATTTTTCAACGTTACGTTATAACTACTGTATTTTGTTTATAGTTAAATGCGTGTACAGAATAAATCAATGGAAAAAGATGCATTTATCATAAGTGCATCCTTCTCATTCATGCTTCAAATATTTACTTCCTTGAGCTGTTTTACCTTCAGATTTCAATTTTTGAAATGTATATACTGTATGTATGTGTTTGTACATAAGTATGTGTGTGTATAGCACAGGTGACTTTAGTACATCCAGCAGAAAGCAAACGGGAATTTAGAAAAGAAATTTTACCCGCAGCAGAGGATCGTTCAATAGTTCAAACGAATTCGAACCTAAAATATTCTTTACTCTAACAAGTTGGTCGTGACTTTGTAGAAAACAGAATGCGTCATCACTGGCCGATTGGGTAAAATCACTGGCAGAGTGGTCGTGGGTTCGCGCTTGACCAACGGACTATCCGAGTGCAGTATTTTGGGTTTTACTGGTTTTAGCTGTTTAGGTTTAAAACAGGCGAAGTTTCTTCGCCTGTTTTAAACCTAAACAGGGACCAGTATCCCAAAGAAAGGGTTCAGGCGAAGGTACCCCTTATAGATTTCCCAAGTGTTGCGTTTCTGCACCCGTAAACTAAACCGGAACTCGTCGTCAAAGACTATACGCTGCTAGTCAGTAAGTCCACGTTTCTCTTCACGGTCGAATGATTAAATGCCTACTGCTTCGGAGGACCCGAGATCGAATCCTGGATAGCAACTCCCCAAGAACTTTCCACGAGCGGTAAGTCCTGGATATATCTGGCCCTCTCCGTCAAGAAAAAGACCGTCTTAGTGTTACAGAGCAGAGAGTTAAAATAAAGGTTCTTAACTTTCCTGTCAGGCCACCGCTGCAAACGAAGCCAAGTATGTTGGGCCGCTAATGACAAGCGATCGGACACCGTGCATGCAAATTTACTTCTGCTAGTCGCTTACCAATGATTAGAGAAGGAACAGGGTTCTGTAATAAAGTTTCCGCCTATTTCTAGATGCTGGACAAAGATGTCGTTGCAGCTTTTCGTGCTTGTCTTGCGATCAGACCATCATCTGCCGATTGTCTGGGCATTCAGAACCTGCTGACCGTATATGTGCGCGTTTCACGTATTTATTGCTCAAACAGCTCCTCACAGTCATGTCAGAACGGCCCAGATGGCACAATTCAGCGAAACAGCCATCTTAATTTCTTCAGATGATGCGGATTTCCTCAGGTTTGCAAAATATCTTTGGCTGCATGGTAGAGGCATGCCTGACTGCGAAGTGAACTTGTGCAAGTCTTTATACAACAATAAGGTAGCAATTTTAAGGTACTTCTCTGGCATTACTTTGCATGCAATCAAACCATACTTGTAATCATTTACATACTGCTTCGAGACAGTTGTATGCCGAGTTTTGCAGAAATCTGATGATGATATTCTGTAACAGTATCCTCACCGTCATCTTGGATGTGTTTTGTTTTACTCGCGGTTTAATTTAACTTGTTCTACATTTTTTGATTTAATAGCAAGTTTAATTTTTTAAAATTTCCTCATTGTTTTTGTTTATATTTATAATTTATAATTTTTGACCTCGGTATCTCTACATCTTTGAACAAATTTATCATACTCTTGAACAACACTCTAAGCACAATTATTTAACATGTTGCTATTTTCAAAGATTTTGAGTAATCGTACCCTTTCAAGATAATGTTGAAGCTTTTCTACAACTAGCTAATTTTTGACTGATACCCCAAGACTTTTTCAGCTAAGCAATTATCCTACTAGAATAATTAGTATACATTTGAACTAGTTTTCTATATTATCATCTCGGAGATCCGAGGATTTATGATAAATAAACGGTCTACTATTAGATAATTAGAAAAAAAACTGGAAACTGAATTACACAGATATTGGTTAAGGTGTATTTTTTGAAGCTTGGATGGGAAGGGTGCATTCAAACGCACATTTAAACGCTCGTTACAGCTCGAATGATTTACTGGTTAAATGTGTGTTCTGATTTTACACCAAATGGGCGTAAAGTTACATTTTGGCTTCTTACTTTTGATAGTTATTTACGAATATTTGTTTAGTAATAAATTATAGCCGAATTTCTAATGCGTTACACCTCGATTTAGGGTGATTGCGCGTGTTATATTTTTGTGATGTGCAGTAAAAATAATCTTATGTAAAGATTTTTATAGAAATCATTTTGCAACTAGTGAAACTAAGTAAGAATTTACTAATACATCAGTAATTTCACACATTCATAATGGCGATAAAATCGTATATATTGGTCTAAAGGTGCCATAATTGTGATAACGTTACCAGCAATACGGATAATAAGAATGGGGAATGATGCTCTGATCCAAATCGCTTATAAAAAGTCACATGGATGGGGACCGAATTCAAAGCCTGATCTCTGAAGATGAGACAAAGATGCCTTACTACACTGAAACAGTAATTATTAAAAAAGAAATTGAAAAAATTATATGCGGTCTATAAAATAGTCATATTATTATATTACGCGATATTACCCCGGTATAATACGGTAAATAAATATGCAATTTTCAAAACACATGCTCGAATAACGTGTAATTATAGAATTAAGGAAAGTAATTTTGTTTCTGCTGTGAAGTTAAACAAATTTTTAAAAGTTTTCGTGTTTTTTATAATGAGGAACTTGTCTCCACATTGTTGGCTACGAGTCTCGTATGACGTGAAACTTATTCCAAACGTTATATCGAGGAAAAATTTATAGTGTGATTATTATATTACGACTCTGTGTATCAAACATAATTATATAGTGTATATAACACAGTTTAGATAAAAGAATTTATTTAACAGCTTTTATCGTCGTTCAGGAGTATAAGAGGCTCTTATAGTCAGAATCTTGTTGACACTTCGAATCAATGCGTACCAGTGGTCGGGTGAATAAAACCTCCAAACGCTAGAATCATTCGCGGTTCGCACCCTACATGTGAAGAAAACCCGGAAAACTTTACGAGAAGTTTTCCGGGTGTTCTTCACCTGTCTAACACCTGTATAAGGGGAAGTCTCCTTTGGCAGATCGCTCGTGTGTTGCGTTGTCCTATTCCACCGAAGCAAACGTTTGAATTGTACGTATTTAAAAAAAAAACACTAATCGTGTGAATCAATAAATCACACTAAACAAGACATTATTATGCAACAACATTATCGAAGTTCACATCAATGTGTTGCACCACAAAAACTGATTCCATTAGAAAAAGTGGAAGACTTTACCATCAAATTATCATTAAAGTGTATTCATTTAACCGAAATCTTTGTCAAAAAAAGAATAGAAAAATAACAGGGTCAATCCTGATGGTTCTTTATGGGTTCGTCGAAGCGATTGGCACCATAATGAAAACTGATTGATGGATTCTTCCGGGTTGTGATTCACCAATTTTCCGTATTTTTTTTTTTTTTTTTTAATGTTTCTAAGAAAATGCAATTAAATTTTGAATTCTTTTTCCTAATTTCTCACGCAATGGAGTGGTAAATATCTCGATTTCTAATCGAATCAATACGAGTTGCGAAGCATTTACGTCGAATTTTTCATTACAAAACAAACAAACAAACAAAAAAAACCAAAAAAAAAAAAAAATCAGAATTTCCACCGAAACGCTTTTAGATGACATGGATTATTGGTTCCTTATTTCTGAATTCCTAAAAATAGATAAATTTAAGTTCCGGTTGGGAAGCCTTTACCATTTTCGTAACCACCGAATAGAGCAGTAAACCGCTAAGACGTAACTGTTGAGAGATTTTTATATATACTTTTTATTTTTATTTTTTTCTGGAAAATCGTTACTGAATATTTTTTTCAGATTAAAATGAAATTTTATTTATTATTCCATTGACAACCAGCTTATCTATGAAGTACAGTGAAACCTGTTGAAAGGGGAACTATAGTAATAAAAACCTGCCTAAAATTCTTAGGAAAGTGGCGATTATTGCGTTAAAAACCTGTTTAAAACGGAAACCGGAAAAAATATTCGGTACCGTGCTAGTCCGGTTTACACAGGTTTCACTGTACTAATTCTGTTGATTAATCATTATTTGTTAATAGAACAAGTACAGAACTGTGAAACCTGTGTAAACCGGACTCGCACGGTATACATAAGTTTCATGTATATAATACAGTTTTATATATACAGTTACTTGATTTATTATTAATTGAGATATCCTCTGACTTCAATCTTTCTGATAAATAGAATTGTTTCGATCATAGAACCGGTTAAATCTGTAAAAAAATGTAGGTGGGGCAGGTGAGCACTTTAAGGTTTGAAAAATCATAAGATGGCAACCACTTTGAAGAGAACGATAGTTTTTTATTCTCAGCAACTACAACATTTGATAATATATAATATATAATTTAATTTTTGAAAAACGTTTTTAAAAACAAGAAAATTTAATACTTTAAAATTACATGTAAATGCACCATCTTGCCTCACCCATGGGGTAAGATGGGGGATATTATTTTTATTTACAAGACGGACAAATTAAATGGTTAAACTGAAGTTTTCTTTAATATTGGCACAAGAACATGAGCCCATTTATCACAACGAGTACATTTAGCTTAACTCTCTGCAGATGCAGATTATAACCATCCACAATAGAGGCATTCTGTGTCATTTGTCTTTTGTTTCTTGTTAGGCCTACCCTTGCTGATCCCTGTAACTGTTGATTTTACGGAATTTCTTTCGGTAAACAAAAACCGTTTTCCTAGGGGTGCCGAAACTGTTGTTGATTGTTTTTGTTGTTCTATCAGCTGCTGCTTGTACGGTGTATCTGTTGGGATTGCTGTGTTTCCCTGTCCTTCTGTTATTTTCTATTTTTTTCAATTCCAACATGTGGAATTGGCATTATTTCTACGGGAGAGACTTGAGTAAAAACTAAATGAGTAGGCCTACTTGTAGTGGTGTAATCAGTGACCATTTCTGCACCCAGATTAAACATATCTCCGTTTTCATGGTTTTGGTTGTCCCAAAACGCGCATCCTGGTGTGTCTTGGGCCTGATTGTCGTCTCTGTAGCAATAATGTCTGCCTCCGAAAATACTTTTGGATTCATTAGCCATATTCATGGTCAACCTGGGACAAGACGGGGTACCCCATCTTGCTCCCACCATCTAGCCCCAACGTGCACTTTTCATACTGACTGCAAACACAGGTCAAGTTTATTTGAAAACTAAACAATTACAGTCTTAAAGATTACTACGAATACCATAATTTCGTCATCTAAAAGATAATGTAAAAGTTCTCAATGATACTTACTTTGTAGAAACTTTGTAGCGGGCGTAAAATTAGATGAAGTATTGCTAAAACATAAAAAACGTGTTATACTTCCAAACAAAGAGAGAGATTCGGACATTCTCTCGTCTCGTGATCTCTTTTGAGACTGACATTTAGTTTCCCAAATAACAGCTAGATGAAAGCACGCTAACTGCGAATAAACAAACGTCCCTGTCTTACCCCATGGCCCCATTTTGCACCACCTTCCCCTATTCATCCATGATACCCAGTTTATAAATAATCCCGAGGTATGTTCTAAAATATCTTTACCACTTATATGTATTTTTTAACCTTTTACGTACTATATGTATTTTTTGTTATATTTTTAGTTGGCCGAAGAGGGGCATGTTACGCCCGAAACGTGTATTTTAAACACGTATCAACTGAACTAAATAAAGATGATAGAACGCCAAGTGTTTGAATTTATTACACTACATTGTGTTTAAGAACCAAAAAAAATAGTAATTTTATATTAAAAGTGAACGAATAAAGAAATTAGAGCCATTAAAATTGCCTTTCACGTCTTCACAATGCCGGGCTGCAATTTTTAATTAATTAAATTTAAAATACATGCTCTCCATCTCAAATTAGTAGTGGCTTGCCCCGTACATTATACTTTTCCTTTAACAAAATAGAGTCGTGCCGGTCATCTAACATCTTTCGGAGGGATTTTTGAATTGAAATAACGTGACTTCAGGAGTTTATAGGGGATTGAAATTTGAAAAAGTTGTAGACAATTATATTTAATTTCCATTTTATTTGCAGGTAGTCGGTTATAATGGCAGAAAGTAATCATAAAGTCTTGGATACCGAATGTATTCCATCGTTGGAAGACTTCTCACCTATAATTGAATACTACAAAGACAAAAGTATATTTATTACCGGAGCGACTGGATTTGTTGGAAAGGTAATGCTCTAGATATTATCTGGGGAAAAAAAATAATAATTTTCTCAGAAAAGATTTTCGAATTCTAATTTCCAGAATTGGAAGTAAATTTAAAACTTACCTTTTTCGCGATTTTCTAAAAGTAACTTTTATCTAAAAATAATAATAATAATAAAAATATCCAATGAAAGTTCGTGCAAAAATAAATTTTTGAGAAATTTTATAACACGCAAACTACCTTTTTTTAAATATAATTAATATTTAGAACGAGAAAACGTCAGAATTTATCAAAGATTTGTGAAGTACAAATCGATTTTTTAAACGAGATCACGTGAGAGCCAGTAATTTCTCTCGTTACGGACCCATAATAGGGTTAGGGTCAGTTAACACGAGCGAAGAAATAGGAGACACTTAAAGTGAGGTTTCGGCTCATTCAGGTTACATGAAAGGCCATAATTTCGCTAATTATGGACGGGCCGCCCCACATTGGGGTCAGTTAACAACGGTTAAAGCAATGCTTGGTATCTGTTACGAGCATGGGTTTCGTCTGTTATGGGTAGACCCGTGTTTCGGCATAAGCAAGTTTCTCTCATCGTCACGTTAATTGACTCGCAATGGGGTCAAGTTAACTCCAATGGGAGGTAGGCTCGTAATAATAGGATCGAATTCGAATCCGGAACCTTCCGAGGTGGAAATAACACACGGGGTCAACTGTAAATGTTAATAACTTCTTGTTTTAATGGTTGAATAGTTTTAAGAGTTTTTAAAAATATATTTAAATACTTAAATTGAAAAATGATAATTAAACAATAATACTGGTACAATACAACAACAAATTATTTGGTGATTTAAAAACAATGACAATAAAGAAATTTGTACTTTATTAAAAGGAAAAATATAAAGTAATAAAGAGTGACGAAACATTATTGTTCGAAATTCCTTCATCATTTTAATTATTGTTACACAATTCTTCCATAATTCCCTTCCTGGAGTAATGACTATTCTATCAAAATAACAATTGGGCGTTTTCTGTGTTTTCAGTTTTCTCCCCCTCGCGATATTTTAATGATAATTAGTGTACATATATTAATTAACTGTAATACAGTGAAACCCCTGTAAAGCGACCACCCTTCGTAAAGACCACCGCAATTGCTCGGAGCCGTCGCTGGCCGCGAAGCAGAGGTTTTACTGTATTTATTCACTCGTTTATTTATCAAAATTAAATAAATTCTGTGAGAAATTCCCTCTCCTCAATACCAGTCGGGTTGCAAAAACGCCGATCTAGTTTATATCCAAATGTAGGCCTTACGAGACTTAAATAGTAAACAATGAATAGTGTTTTATTGTTCTGTGCATAACGATTATTTAAAAATTAGCTGCAACAATGCGTTAAGAGTAATGGCTGTAAAATTAAAAAATAAATAGATAAAAGACAATTAAATTGTTAAAGTCGGATTTAGTAAAAGTCATAAGGTATTTTTTCATCAAAATACCTCCTGTAAGACACAGAAAAATAGTTTTTATGCTTAAAAATTACATTGAGATGAAGTATTTAAAACGCCATTTAACGAAAAATAAGACATTAAAATTAAATAATGTCTTTCTTTCAAAAGGGGGGAGAGACGAGGAAAAAACTAACGTTTTGCAGTTTTTTTTACTGCTTTTATCAAAATGTCACCTACGTAAAAATTTTAGTGACATTTTAAAAAATTTAATTACAGATATTAGAAACATTTTCTGGTGTTTATGATTTAAAAATATAAGAAAATATATTATTAAGAACTAGTTTTAGGTCTTAATATTTTAGATAATGGAACTTCTTGATCGCAGATCAAAGAAAGCGATCAGAAAGGATCGAAAAAAGGGAATCAAATGACTAAAAAAGTGACAAATTAAACACTGAAGTCGTTTTAGTATGTTATATAAATACTAAATAATGTTACGTAACTAATTTATATATATATATATATATATACAAGGAATCAAACACGTGACAAAAAAGAAATAATGAGTCTTATATAAAAGCTTTGTCTTCAGTTCAAGAGCTATTAGTCGTGTCGTTATATCACATCCTGTTTACCATTATCGAGTCGTAAATTATACGAAATGTCTTTCAATTATTGTCACAAATAATTACCTATCACAAAATAAAAATATCAAAGAATAAATACAAAAGGAGGAGGAAAAAAAACTATAATAGGTAAGGAGAATTTGTAATTGCGATCAATTTAGTAATTTGAAGAGCATAGAGATATTTGAATTGTTTACGGGATCGCTAGAGGTATTGTGTGAAGAGAATTTTTGTGTAGTACCATTTATTCTTCACACATAAATGCATATTTAGACTAAAAGTGTGTCACTGGCTCAAAGGTTGAGACACTTTCTGAGCAGGTGGCACACTGACATGCCGGTGACAGGTGCCCAAAGTGCCCTTATCGAGAAGTGACGTTAAAGATAACAGGCTCAGAGGGTCTCCTCACTTTTTCAAATTTCTAAGAAAATTTGACGAAAACGACTCCGTTGTGCAAATATTTTTGGGACTCAGTAATAACTTTTCCGAGGCCCCACAAAACCTCCAGCCGGCCCTGAAAGATGCAAAATTGTATGAACAGTTACAATAGTATTTTAAAATTTTGTGGCATATTCTTTTTTATGGCGCACGGGTTCGAGAATCTGTTGTATGCATTAAAAGAAATATAGATATTCCTAGAAATGTAATACCAATTTACTTGACCTTATTAAAGAAAATTGTACAGTACTGTACATCTCGTTTTACGACGGATTACGCCTGAAAATACTCACATTAATAATCAAAGTAATGAATAGTTTGTTCCGAAAGGTATCATATATCACATTTCATTTCCTTCATTGTTCACAGAATATAAATTGTTCTTTCCAATCTGCGACGGAGAGGACATACAAAAACGTTAACCTGTGTTTTATTGTGGGCGACATTTTGTTGTTAATCATAAAAATATGAAATATCAGGAGATAAAACAAGAGAAGACAAGTAATAATCCACAGTGAAAATTATAATTGCTTTAAGTCAGCTTATGCAAAATTTGAATTTAAGGCTCTAGTGATTTAGATTTAAGTTTTAATAATTTAGAATAATCTGGAATTTAAAAGTTGAAATTGGGACGTCTGGTTTACATATTAATAGTTACCCACTGATTTTTTGAACCACGGAATTATTTCATTAGTTTAAATTTACTTTTATTAAATTTTATTCCTTTCCTCGAGAAATTTCTAGAGATTTTTTCTTTTTCTGCAAAATTTCTGGTTTCGAATTTTTATTCAGATACAGGAAAAAGTAATTATTACAAGTTAAATTGATAACCTAGATTATCACAATACTAGTTGTCGATATTTTAATATATTTGTATGTATTTTGGAGTCAGACTTATTGACCTATATATAGATCCAAAGTGTATAATTGTACTTAATTTATTAAATTTCTAGATATATATTATAAATTTCACAATAATCTACATACACAGTCCAAAAATTAAACAGATACAGAATTACTATTGTTATATACGCCTATAAACCCTTTTATTTATAAAGAGGATTACATGTTATATAGTGTTTATGTACATACGTAGAAAATAATTAAATAAAAATAAATATATATTATTTTAATTATATTTAAAATAAACAATTGATTATTTATTTATTTATTTTTTATATTTTAGATTTTATTGGAGAAATTGTTAAGATCGTGTAACGGTTTAAAGAAGGTTTATATTTTGTTACGTTCTAAAGATGGGGAAGACATCAAGCAAAGATTAGAAAATTTATTAAATATTATGGTAAAGTACATTTATATATGATGATATTCTGTATTATTTACATTAAATTGAAATTTATTTAAATATAAATGAATTAAAAAATGAATTTTGAGAGTATCAAAATGAAATGTTTTTTGTAGCAAAATATTTCATTATATAATAGCAAATTGGATACGAGGCCTTTGCATCGTACAATCCTATTCAATTCGTACAGCAAATTGTCAATATGCAAATTAAATTTCAATATGCCAAAAGTGAAATCTGAGTCAAGAAATAAATTGGCACAGTGCATATTGATGAAAATTGCACACTGTTAGTTATGTAATGTCTTTATCATTTGAGACAAAATACCATTCCATGGATAGTCTCTTATCACCCGATCATCCCATTATGGGTCTGGCCGAATTCACGATGGGTACGGAGGAAAGATCCTCTTAGTGCTAGAGGGCGAAAATACCCAAAAATGAAAAAAAAAAAAAAAATATCCGTAGATTGCATCACACAAGCCCACTTGTAGACTGTTATATGAAATTTCATTTCTGGTGTTAATTTATGGTAATTGTAAACATGTTTCGAAGTATTTTCTGTGACGAGTTCAACAGAGTTGATTTGCATATTCTATAATATAATCACATTTAATTTTTATGAAATACATTTATATTTTCTTTAATATTTGCAGATTTTTGACAAAATTAAGAAACAAAATCCCGAAATCTTAAATAAAGTCGTACCCATTAATGGAGACATCACCTTACCAAATTTGGGTATCAGCAACCACGATATGTCGACATTATTGGCAAATGTATCCATTGTATTTCATTGCGCTGCAACAGTGAGATTTGACGAACCGTTAAAGTAAGTCAAATTTTTCACAATAATTAAATAATTCGATTTCGAATAAATGTATTCAATTAATGACCTTTTCGTACAAATTTCGCGGAAATCGGAAATATAAAATATTTCATGCTGCATCGAGCGTAGCGCAAAATAAAGTAGCTCGTGTGTAAAATTAAGATCAGAAAGAAACAAGAAAAATAAGTGTTATGTAAAAATTGAGTTAAAGTTTCGTATAAAATAAACAGTGCGGAAAATGCTTCAATTTAAATTTAAATATTTTCTCCAATTTCAAAGGATTTAAAATTTAAATCCTTTGCTCTGACCACCACGTTTAGGTCATTGCATAAAGCGTTAATATTGTTTGTTAGCATAATGATCGACCAGCGACATTGCAACAAATACAGGGTGATCCACTGGTGGACATTGGTAACCAGGCGCCCACTAGTGGCCGAGTAGATGAAACCTCCGAACACGTGGGTCCGCACCTGTCCGATCGGATAGCCAGGTGAAGTTTTTCGGATTTCTTCACGTGTAACACCTAAATAGGAGCCAGTTTCACGAAACTTCTCCATGGAAACACCACCACTTCGGCAGATTGCCCATGTGTTGCGTTGCCTTTTCTTAACAATCTAAAACGCCTGCAAAACTTTTTAGCTACGTGAGAATTGTGCATGAATACTCAAATAGCAAGGCAACCTCGCGGCCGAAGTTTTCATTTCTAAAACGTGAACGTCGAACGTCGGGCGCCGCTAAGCGACGTTCGACGTTCACTTTTTAGAGACGAAAACTTCGGTCGCAACCTCGCTAATGTTTTGAAGTACAAGCATTTTACCCAAGTTTTACACAGTTTTTTGACATTGGTGGTGCTCATGTGTAATAAAACGCTAACCTCTAGATACAGAAAATAGCGTGATCTTTTTCCTCCTGCTTTACCGATACAATTGTGAAATACGATTGGACAAGAACCGAAATTAGCCATTTTGGATCAAAATTTCTTTATAACTGGTATACACGGTGCCCACTTTACAGGAAAAATCTTTACAGCATTGGTTGGGTTGTGGATCGCAGTGGACACAAATACAACGGACAAATATTACGTCGCCACGACATGCGCCCATCCCTCTGCTATCTGCAACCACCACGTGCAGAAAATGCCACACGGCAATTTGAGTGGTGCAACACGATGTTAAATTTCCAGCGCGACGAACCACAACTCTTTTAGCACATTTATGGACCGACGAAGCACCGTTTTTCCGAAATGGAGTGTGTAACCACCACAATGTGCACCACTGAGGAGGGCGGTCCTCCACTATGCACGCGACACCAAGTGCATTTTACCTCAAACGGCCAGCCGAATGACCGAACGGTCAAGGTGGCAGCCTACCACTCTGGAGGACCCGGGATCGAATTCGGACGGATCGAAAAATCCCCAGGAATTTTTCGGGGGATGGTCCGTCCGGATAAGTCTGGCCCCGTCCCTCACCACCCGGCCGCCCCATTGTGGGCCTGGCCGAGCCCATAATGGGCTCGTTTTAGCAAGCCCTCTTAGTGCCCACAGGGCGAAGAGTTAAAAAAAACCCTCAAAATTCCGGTAAGGAATTTGGGGTGAACAGCTTCTTGGTCCCATATTAATTGAAGGAGTGTTGGTATATGATGCGTATCAGCAGCACCATGTGTTCTAACTTGGCAATATCAGAGACCGGCGAAACAGTGACACTGAATGCCCTGTGCCATTCGATCGTTTACATCTTTGTATTGTAACACGGACATTCTGTATACAGTAAAATCATATCTCGTATTCTTACGAGGTATTCGGTAGTACTGTGCCTTTGGATACTTTAGCGAAGAGATAAGGGCAAATTGATTCATCAAATTCTCGAGGTAGCAGAATTGAGCAGAGAAGGAAAAATTGTGAACACTTTCGTCCAAAATGGCGGTTTTTCTAGCAGACGTCGTTGATTTTGCCATACTTTCTATATCTAGGGATTTAATGAAATAAGCTTAAGAAGTTCCCTTTACGACTCTCTTTGCCTCTACACAACACAATTTTTATTAGTTTCTATGACATCGGAACGGCCTCACATTTTGTAAGGGCGCCACCATTGGCAGAAATTTTAACTAAAAAGTTGCATTTGACTTAAAGAAAATCCGTACCATTCACTGAGTATCTTCGTGAAAACCCACGTGTTTAGAATTGCGAATTTTAAGTTGTCTCTGACTTTTGAATCATTTTGAAGATACATATGAATAATTTTGAACTACGAATCCTCATGTACAGTACTTATACCATTTAAAATGATATAAAACAGTTTTGTGAATTGGTAAAATTAGAGCCTACCTGTGATATAAAATTTTATGACTACTTGATTTGAATACTGAAGTGTAAGTAAAGTTAAAATATTAAATGTTTGTACTGACTTACACAGATTTGGAATTATTGTAAATATTTTCAAGATTACGTTCGTTCCGCGGATTCACGCAGAGTAACGAGCTCTTAAATTATTAATGACATCACTTGAAAAACGTATAGAATGCTGGTGGAATTTTTAAATATTTCTGTGAGATGTGATGTGAAATTTTTAAATTTCTTTGTCACTTCAGTTATCTAGTGCATCTTTCTTTCGCAGCTTCTTGTTTTCAATCTCGAAAACTTGCACTGCAAAGTCAGAACTGCAAATTAACATTTCAGAACTTCCCACGCGTGGAATAATTTCATCGAATTCATTGTTCTATTATTTGTGAATTTCATCGGAATTTTATAATGGTTTTAAAAGATTTGTGATGTTTTGTAATTTTACTCGCGATTGGATAGAATTTCATAAAATTTGCAATTTTTGCTTTTTAATACATTTTATGTTATAAAAATATATTTTATTATATAAACACTATTTTTCAGACGAGCTGTTAATATCAATATAATAGGAACGAAAAAAGTAATGGAAATTTGTAAAAACATGAAGGAGTTGAAGGTATGTAGTTGCCATAAAAATATACTTTATGGATAGAAAGTAACTCTTAAAAATTATTTAAATTATTACATAATATTACATTATAAATGGTTTATCATACAAGAGGCATAGGCAAATGTGTATGAACTGATGTATTTTGTAAAATTAATAATTTGCGTTTCTGTATTGAGGATAGAATATTTCACACGTTATAATAGGAACTAATTAATGGAAGTCTAAATTACTGTTGTTATATTTGATAAATGTGTGTTTTCTTCACGTGTGTAACACCTAAATAAGGACCAGTTTCCCACAGAAAGTCCTCTTCCTTTGCCTTATCCCATCAGTCTCATTAACAAATGCCTAGAGCTCACAAACTGGATAGATCACAAATGAGTGTTGAAACAATTATATTAATCGTATATATTTTCATTATTAGGCATTAATACACGTTTCGACGGCCTACAGCTTTTGTAATCGCAAAGAAATCGACGAAATTGTTTACTCGGAGCAACTAACTGCTCAACAAGTCATCGAAGCTTCTCAGTAAGTATTCTTTAAAACGTCAATTGAATTTTTAATTAAGCCAGTTCTCTATTGTCTCTCTATTTTCAAGTCTTACTATTGTAATCATGTTTCCATGTGTGTTGAATTATGTGTGTCTAGTTTTTTATAAAGAATAGTGTATATGCTTATCGATTTTGTGTACTGTAGTCACGTACAAGTCAAATCTAAATTGAAAGCAATTTAGAGATGCAGAACAAAAAATAATGGATAGATTCGCTTATGTTGAATTTGGCAACTCTCGTGTATGGTAGGAGAGACTGAGAACAATTGTAAACAATTTTTATAAGCACCAACACACGAAATCAAATGAGACACATACACGTTTAAAAAGTAAGCCTTCCAGTTTCGTGCATTTCAAAATTTCCACGTAAAACTAATTTTTTATTTACGGAATTTTTGTTGAAATGCGATGCAGTGAAGTGTTACAATCGACCACAGTATACGATCAGCTGTAACATGCCTATCTGAGCCTTGCCTGCTTTGTAACAGCCGGAATTAAATACTTAAAATATATCCAAAACTCTTCGTAGTTCTGAGTCATCGTAACCATAATTTTGCGCCAATCTGCATGCCCTTTGTGATGATAACCGTACTTGGTGCCCGGAGTGTTATACTAGTCTCAACTGTTGCATGGCTCCATCACTTTGGCAAGATTATCCTTTACATTAAGTCCATTGAAACCCATAGCTCTCGAAGATGGTCGACTCCAGCTTTCTAATGGATTGTCAAAGCCATTTATTGTGCCTATTATTGGTCAATGAAACCTTGTAAGGAGAACTATGAATCGATCCATAAATTCAAAAAATGAGAGCAATTTGAATGGGTTTATATGAATCACGAGATGGACCAATTTGACTTTTTGTTTCTGAACGATTCTATTTGAATGCAATTGTGTTTAATGTATTTTGTATTTATTTAGATGGATGGATGAAGATTTATTAGACTGTATAGTGCCGAAATTACTGAACGGTAGACCAACAACATATCATTACACTAAAGCTCTGGCAGAAAACCTTTTACTAGAACAAGGAGAAAATCTACCCATAGCAATTGTTCGACCTTCTATCGTTTCGGCAACGTGGCAAGAGCCAATTCCTGTATGTATTATTATTATTATCATTATTTATTAGAATGTAGACAACTAAAATTGGCAGGGCTTTACCATAAGATATTTGTGTTAATGTTTGGAATTAAAACCCAAATTTCCTTTACGTATAGATTTTTTGTAAATGTATATTAATATATTTTATCAAAAAAATTACCTTTGAAGAAGAATTTGTTAAATAGTGTATATTATTAATTTAAATTCAAAATACGAAATGATATAAAAGCCATTACTGCAGATCATTAAATATCACTAACTGATAAGTGGATGAATATAAATAATTAAAAACAGTGTCTTTCTTTGTTAATGTAGTATGACTCCGATCAATGTATAGAGAGAGAGATTTGTCTGAAACAAGAAATGAAAATAACGTAAAAAGTAATGTAAACATGTGTTAAACGTAGGTAGATGTATGTACATAAATACTGCACATACTGTAACTATGTGCAGTTATAATAAAGAAGTTTTAATTTCTTCACTTTTCAGATTGAAAAACTTTTTCTTAAGGAAGATTTATGATATTAACTTTTGAGATTTTTCTCTCTGTTGCATGAAATTATTATGTAAACTTTTCTTGATATTTGGAGCACTCAAAATAAAAAAAATTTAGAAACAAAGTGTGTCCCTGTTTTTGATCCTTTCAAGAAAATCAGGTTATCTGATAGTTCTAATCTAAATTGTTTCTCACTACAAATTTTTCATTGTTCTTTTTTAATTGTGCAACTTTTCGTTGTGATAAAAATAATGCATCTTTGAATAAAATTTCATAATACCATGGATATGATCAATTTGTTAGACAGGAAATTGAAGCATGCATTATACTTCAGTTTTCTATCTAGCAAATTACGATCCTGTTGTCAGAAATATGAAACACTATTCAAAGTAATCGTCCTTGCCATCATCTTCCTGTTCCAACATTTTGCTGGGTTCACTTATTCAAATCCTTCCACCCTTTTCAGCCTTTTTCTAATTTGACCTCTTCATCTCTTTCTGCCTACTACCCTTGTTTTAATGTCCTCTGTTTTTTCCAAATCATCTTTTTATTATTCTTTCCAAATCATTTCAAAGTTGTACACATTAAACTGGTCACTCTTAAATTGTACTTTATTCTGTATCTTCTAGTTTTGTTTTTCATTTATGTTGCTTGTATTCTACTTACATATTAGTAGTAATCTACTGGTAAGAGCCAAATTATTTAATATTTCAATTAGTACTCTTCCATCTAGCATTTGTTGTATATTTATTTTGAGAAATGTATTGCTTCTTATTGGACCTATTACAGAATGGCATAAACCTTCTCTTTACATCAATTTGATTTAAATTTAATTTAAGTATATTGTAATATAAATAAAACCTCTATTATTTGAAAGTTTTTCGGCTAAATAAGTCTCGTAAACTACTGTAAAAAATTAAATATTAAATTAAACAATACTTTATTGCATTATCAACATTTTAATTTTTAATAATATAAATGTTGTTATTATAAAAGTAAGTAAATAAATGAATTATTTACTAGGGTTGGATAGACAATCTTAATGGACCTTCTGCTTTTATTGTTGCTGTAAGTATTGAATATATAATTAAAAATTATTCATTATACATAATTATTTAGCAACTGTTGCATATACATTTAATATTTACATGCTTTAGACAGGAAAAGGATTTTTAAGGACGATGCTGGTTTATCGAGATACCACGGTGGATATCGTGCCAGTCGACATAGTGTCTAATGCGATGATCACGGTGTCCTGGCGGACAGGAACAAAGAAGTGAGTGGTCGATGTTTTGGTTATGTGATTTCAAATCAGACTACACAGCAGTTTGCAAATCACCATATTTTTTTTAAAGCTTCTTCTTTAACAAAATTAGAATACTGAAAGTCAATTTAATTAATTTTTCTGTATATTTTTAATTCATACCACCTGATTATTTTCTTCATTCTGTTTTGAGAAACAGAAACAAAATGAATGTATATCATATATTATTAGTTATTGACATTAACTATTTTGACAATTGTTTGTTTACAGCTTATTGATACTGAAATTAATATATAATTTTAAATTAATGTTTATAGATGTAAACTGTTACAAACAGTAAAAATCTATAACAAATCCTTCAATGCTCTAATGGTATGGCTCTAGTGGTATGGTAACAATGCTCTAGTGGTGTGGCACTGGACTATTAAGCAAATAACCCTGGATTTAATCTCAGTGGCAGCTTTCTCTGCCTGTCAAGATCCAGGCAGGTCTGATGTTTATCCAGCTAGTTTTACAATGATTAACTGGAGGATGACCATTAAGGGGTATAGTTGGAATTGTCCCAGAAATGATGATCTCATCTGCTTCTCTGCTCATATCACGAATAGGAAATGTCATACACCTTTCCCAAACACAAAATTTATTGTTTAAAGCAAATCTATGTTTTACAGTCACATCATTTTACAATTTGTGGTCATAAAGCTTCTTGGTTTTCAATGCAATATGCAAACCTCTGATAGTACTTGGAAATATAGCAGGAAGTACACAATACACTGTTATTTGGTTATATTCTACATCTTAAGCAAGCAATTTTAAAGTTTAAGAACAATACACTTCTCGTTAGCTTTTCAATCTAATCTGGATTAGGTAAGCATGTTGTCACAACAGTTTGAGAAATTGTACACAAATTAAACATTTTTACCATGTTACTTTAACTGTAATTTTACTTGTGAATAACCCTGTTGATAAATGCTTTTTTGAGATCTACTGACATTCGAATGATTAATCTGGCATGTTGGTAGTTTGGTTTCAAAAAGCTTTAAAAATAAATCCCACTTTAAAAGACTCCATTACTTCAGTTCTGTCATATTTTTTATTATTATAATGCATATTAGAAACAGTGTGTGGACTTTATTAGGCAGATTCTATTATCTTTAATTATATTTGAATAAATCATCTTGCTGCGACACCTATGAGATCACAACTTAGGGCCTGTATTTTGTAAAGTTTGGCAATTTTTCTTCTTAAAAAAATTATGTAAATAAGACAGAGGTTAACTAACATAAATATGTTATTTAATAACCAGGATTTTTATTTTAAAAAATGCCTATAAAATTATTACGATATTAGTCTCTGTAATCCAAAAATTATTGGTAGACCAATCTCACAGCAATATCATTGGCAAATTGATCATTGGCCTATAAAATTAATGTTGTATGGGATCAATAAGCTATGATGCCCCTGAATATGCCATAAAACCTCACTAAATCAAGTTAAATGAAGTTGTCTACAAGTCCTATGCACAGAACATAGAGTTTTCCATACAATATAGTCTTGTTAAGTCAAAACTGTTCGTACGTTTAACTTGGACCTATTTTCCCATGTATCCTCTGCCCTTTGATGTGTTTGTGATCTTTGTTTTCTCTTATTCTGTATGAGTACAGATGATTAAGATAAACATAGTATGTTGAACACACTATGCCATTACAACCACCTCACAACAACATCCTTTTACTGATACAGTATGTTACTGGCATTTTGATTGGGACACAAGTGGGCACCTTAACAATGCCCTCAAAAGCACTGTTAACTGTATAAAGTAGGGTAGCCTATTATTTAACCAATTCCAAATTATTTTCCAAGAAATGATAAGCTTTTGCCTGGTCTAGTTGACAGCTTAATATGCTCTTCTATCTTAAAATTTTGTAATCATGCTGTGAACAGATTCTTGAGAAATGGCTTGATAACAGGAAATTTACAGCCACAGAAAAATTTGAGAAGATTGGGCATTAAACTTTATAACTTTAAACTCTGACTTGAAGTCAGGACTATTTTTTACCCCTAAACAAGGTTTTACTGTAATAATGTGAATACCTTCATCAATGCCATTTCTACTTCACTTCAAAATATAAAATTAAGGATTTTCATTCATATTAAGCCATTATTCAATAATATAAAAATTCTTTTGTTAATGTAGATCAGCAAATATTCAAGAGATTTTAGCATATTATTTTATCTAACTTTATATTTATTTCATTGTAAACAGAAAATTTCACTATAACTTTATAATTGCATGGAAAAAATCTGAAAATATTTATAATTATTTTATAGTTTTAATTATTGGTATAGATTAAAATAAATATTTATCATTATTCTAACTCAAATTAATGTGTAAATAATCCATAATTAATTACCTGTAATTTTATTATCAATATTTAATCTAATATTTCAAAAGAATTTGCTTTAGGCAAATGATTTATAATTTTAAATTTTTTATAAGCATTAAATATTTATAAAACTCAAATTCTTTTAGATCGAGAAGTACAATGGTGTACAATTGTACTTCTGACAATCACATAAAATTCACTTGGGGAATGCTGGAGCAGCATATTTATCCATTAGTTCTGAAGTATCCAAGCATGGAAGTCTATCGTTATCCGGGAGGAAGCTTCAAGTCGAATCATTTCGTAAATCAGATATGCCTGAAAGTCGAGCATGGCCTACCCGCGGTTATATTGGATTTAGTAGCAAAACTCACTGGTAACAAGCCAAGGTATAAAAATAGAAATAGTATAGAAGTTATTTGGAATAAAAACATATTTTTGAATATTCTTTCATTTAATTAGACCAGTGGTTCTCATCTTTTCTGAGGTTGTGGAACACCATCCGTATATATACTTTTCATTACATAGAGCATTAGTCTCAATATATTCAAAGATCCATAAATAGTTCCATGTTTATTGTTCTTGCAAAACAATGAAGCAAATAAACTTTATTGTTTCAAATAGAATAGTAAACACAGAATTGTTTATGAATAAAGTAATATGTTGGAGTACATTGGAATAAATTTGCAATAAAAACTTAATTTTGTGTATGTGTAACACCAGCAGCAAGTTTACGTGTTCCATGGAATATGGATTGAGAAAACACAACACTGAATTAGACAAAATATAATATAATTTCCTAATATAAAATCTTGATTTAAATGAAATGAACTATATCAATGCAGTTCTGTTAAATATACTATTTACCATTCTAGGATGATTAATAATTATTTAATCTTTAAAGATATGTTAAAATAACATTGTGTAACTCTAGCATAATATATAATGACATATTAGTAGTATGCTAAAACTTAATTTATAAAAAATTTGCAAATTATATTTTAAATTTTATCAATTTTATTTTAGGTTTGTCGAGTTATACAAAAGAATGCTAAGAGCTATGAGCATTCTTCAGTATTTTACAACAAATGAATGGACATTTTATAACGATAATCTATCAGAACTTAGGGATGAACTTCAGGGAAATGATAAGAAAGTAAGAAAATTCACTTAAAATTCCTTCCACAAAGTCAGTAGAATTATAAAGTAAATTTTAAATATATTTGTATTGATATGGAATGTGTCTTAATATATATTAAGACACATTCTGTTTAGTATCTTATGATCTTAATAACAAAACTTTAGTATCAACATACATTGATATTCAAGTCTTTTTAAATTTTACATTTTGTCATTAATCATATTCAGAAGTGGATCCAAGGAGAAACTACAAGAGCTTATGCTCTCCCATTAATCAACCCAGAAATTAAAATTTGCTTGTTTGAATTTCAAAACATTGTTTTTAAAACATCTATGGTGGCAAATATGGTTTATTGGACTGTCCCCAATACAATTGTCATACACGTATAAATAAAAGGTTCTTACTAATTAACCAAATATTTTCAAATTTTGAGTTAGATCCTCATTTTTGGTTTTTATGAATCTACTACAGACCATATACCATACAAAATCAACTTTTAATAGTATATTTAACTAAATTATATGCTTTCTTATAGAATTAAATTATAAGAGACCTGCATGGCATTTATCAGACTTCAATTAATTCTGACATTTATTTTATGGTATTTTATTTTTATTAAAAATAAAAATGTTTAATCTTTTCAATAAGACAAACATGATAGTTATTATTGTAATAAATTAAATTCAAATCTAATTTCTTCTATAAGCACATAATTACACAAAGTAGATGCTCACTTTACACTCTCTGCTTTTGTGACTGTATAATAAATTATGTAAGAAAGAATAATAAATTACTTCAATTTTATTATCTTTCTTTAATCTGCTGATTCATTTGCTTGTCTTCAAAGAATGAATGAATGGAAAATTCTCTACAGCAATGATCCAATTTGATTGCTAATTAATTGATTTCTGCATCTGATAAATTGTAATAAGAGTGAAAGTGACATATGACAATTTGTCATAAGAGAATTCATAATGTCACATGTCCTATGTATTACTCTTATCTTAATTGCTTAATTAATATCAGTTTTTGAATTAACTGTAATTTTATTTTTAATTTTAATGAAAACTCTATTTATTTTCCTACAGACATTCAATTTTGATTTACGCAACATTAACATGTCAGTCTATTTAGAAAATTACGTCAGAGGACTTAGAAGATTTATTTTACGTGAGGATGATGCAACATTACCTGCTGCCAGAAAAAAGCTTACAAGGTAATGTGAAATTCATTAATACATATTCTTAATAACCGAATGTCTTAAATGAAAATTAATTTTTACGATTCAAAAGTATATAAAGATCAATATTAAAGAAATGAAAAATACCCATTTTATCAACTAAATTAAATTTTCAATTATCTAGCAATAGAGTTTAATGATATTATTACATTATGAAGTAATTTTCAGTCAATTTAAAACGATATGCTTTTAGTAATAGAATTAAATTTGACTATTCATAGTAGTTAAAAAATATTTACATGCAAATAAACTACAAATAATCTAAAAACTAGATTAACAAAAGTATAAGAATTAGGCTAATATAATAAGTTGCACTATGATAGATTGATAGAACATATTGTATATTGTTTTATTTTCTTAATAAAGAAGACTTAGTAACCTACTCTTAGTAATCTACTCTCTGCTATAAAATAAAAATATTTAGATAAATATAAGAAAAGGTAAGTTTTTCTATAGATATTATCACACACTTGAATACAATATTTTAAATTTATCTTCATTATTAGTTTATTATTTCAAACAATTTCCATATTGTCCTATCAATCTTAAATTGTTGTTTAATGGATGGCTTAATAAGTGATTAAACTTTAATACAAAATTCTTCTAAACTTAAGATTCAGAAAATTATATTCATTTAATTAAATTACATTTGTGATATTAGTAAAGTATGATGATGATAAAAATCATTATTTACAACATACATAAATTACTTTCTTGAAACTTTTATAGATTATACTATTTGGGAAAAGTTCTCAGGTTGAGTATAGCAATATCATTACTCAGAATAGTAATGACTCAATCACATTACATGCATCATATATGGTGGTCTCTAATCTCATTATGTGCAAGATTTTATGGAGAACTATTACAAAAATTCACACCCAGCTAACACCACTGAAGATTGAAAAGCTTGTATCATCATTCATCTCTCTACAAAAAACTTAATACCTGTGTGAAGTTATGTATATTTTTGTATATATTTATATATATATATATAAAACTAAGCTGACAAGACAAAACAAAAGTCTACTTCATCATTACTTATAAATATTTTCAGTAATTAGTTGTAAAAAACTGAAATAAAACTTAATTCTTATCTTTGTTAAATACTATGAAAAGCCTGGACTTCATGAGTGTGCCACAAATTTTAAAATTTATTGCCAAAATAAATATCAATTGAAAAAGATTAATGATAGATGATACAAAGAACAAACTGCAAAAAAAAATTCTGAATATTTAAAATATTTATGCTCAAATGGTTTTTAAATTGCTAATCTACAATTCAACAAATGAACAGCCAGATTCTTTATCGGGCTTTAAGGTTAAATAATTACTAAGTAACCTGGAAGGAAGCAGGTTGCCATTCAATTAGCAGGTATGAAATTATCAAAAGTACAGAAAAATATTTTGCAACAGTACACAGTTAAAAAATTCATTGATTACATTACACATTTATGGCTCTTCTACATTTCTTAGTTTCTAAAAATAAAACAATAGACATTTTGTATGGCAAGTACTGTGTTCATATTTCAACTAAATAATTGTTATATTATTATTAATATTGCTATAAAATGAATAGAAGATGAAGAAAGACTTTTGTTTTGTCATTGTATATTTGTTATAATGTAATATTGTATAAATTTATTAATCGCAAGTAACAAAATAAAAAACACTAATAATAAATATATTTTCAGTTTTGTGTTTGTTTAAAATTGCATTTAATAAGAATACCAGATATTTTACTATATTATTATTGCTCGTTTATTGCAGGTAATGAAATATATTTTTGCTGATATTTAATACTTTTATTTGACCTTTGACTAGTAAGTTAAAATTGTTTATATTAGCCTTCCAGAAGTGAGTTTTTGACCCATTTTAAAACCTTTCAGAAGGATAAAATCAGATTAAAACATTGATTTTATGAATATGAAATATGCCAGCCATTTTGTGAATTATCATCATCATCAAATATAATTACATATGTTGGTCTTGGCTTATAATGCTTAAACAAATGATAGATCAGAAAATGATCTTCATAATTAATTAGCCAAACATAATATATAATTTGGACTAATGGACTAAACATATTAAAATCTGATGTAATAGTATCCTTTGTTGATTGATAAAATATTTCAGCAGTAAGAGTGTGAATATTCAACTGTTATAAACAGTTTGAAAAATCATCATATAAAATCCAGTAACACTTAATACCATACTTAGTTTTTCCCACTGAAATCCATAATATTTTGAGGCATTCAAATATTTAAAAGCAGTTAGAACAACAAATGTCTTTGATGAAGTTAAAAAGAGCATTTCATTTCAGATGTTTTAAAAATATTATGTTCTAGTGTGACAAAAAAAAATTGAAATTCTAAGGGAGGATAAAGATTTAGATAAATTGAATCATTACAAAGATCATATAATTATTTACATTTTTATTTTCAATGCTAGGAATGTGTTACTTAAAGAACATCAATTTCTTTTACATTTTCAATAAAATATAAAAAATAATACAAAAATCTGCTGAACAGCTAAAAAAAAAGACAAATTAATAAAACAACGTTTGGGAATGTTTTAAAATAATTTTTCTAGTCGAATAAAATTATTGTTTTGTACATTTATCACAAGTGTTTATTTTGGCATATAACTTCACATATTAATATAATATTCTCAACTCTTTCCATGATAAATTCTGGAAACAAGTATTCTGTCAAGACATTCATAATATAACATTTCATTCTATTATAGAATTTAACTGGTTAAGAATTGTGATTCTCATTTCACTTTCATAATATTCTAAAATCGGAATTCTATTTTACAGCTTCAAATATGTCATATATTTTTTAATATTTGGAGGAAGTATGCTATATACCAAATATTAGGAGAATGGCATATCTGGAATTCATCTTTGACTTTAAAGGTTACAGGACAATACTGTCAAGACTGTAAATAAAAACAATTTGTATCTAAATTTTCCTAATTATATAGGTGCATACATCACCTTAGCCATTTCCTCTAAAATGTTTTGTCTACATAGCCTTCAATCCTAACATGCACATACACAACACAACACAATACAATAAATATTCAAATTAAATATTACGCAATCATACACATATTAATCCTAAGATAACATTTCACATATACATTCAATATGATAGCAGCTACTCCAATAATTGCATTTATTATTTATCTTCATACAAAATGAAAGGTGCCAAATTCAAAAGTGATCATATTACAAATTTTTGAGGCATTTTCGGGGAGGACAAATGCCTCCCCTTACCATTAGTCTTAAATCCATCTACAAAGACAAACCTATTCTTGATGCCTGTAGGCTGAACAATATAATAATTTTATGTATCAGATAAGAAAATTTTCAGTTATCAATATATATATATTTGCAGATATGATTCACATATAGCATCTTTAATTATGCATTTATAGTAATAGAATTCTATAATTTACTTCATTTCAAAATTTTTTGTTAAAAAATTGCATTTGTTTGTATATTTTGTTTCTTTAACAGAATACTTAATCATTTTTACAAATCAGTAACTTATTAAGTATTATCATTATTGTACAGAAAGGTGCAGTTATCAGCAAGAACTTTGAATTGATAATATTGAAAAAAGATACAGTGGTGTCTTGTACTTTGAATTTAATTCATTCCAGAAGGCTGTTTGAACTCCAAATCAATTTTTCCCATTATAAGTAATAGTATCTGGGAATGGATTAATTCACTTTCCAAGCAATATCTATTTGCTAGTTTAAGGTAAAAATAACAAATGTAAATTCCCTAATAAAAAATTAAAACATCAAAATTGTAAATAAAATACATAAATAATGTATAATAAAATGAAAACTGCATTTATTGGTCCCATGCTATGGACTTCTGCATCTTAACATAGATGTGTGATTTAACTATAACAGTTGTGAAGTTTAGCATATTATAGTTAGTGTGAGAATTTATTGTTTATTTAGAAGCTTACTTTAAATTGTGTACTTCAGATTGTTTGAATAAAAAGCATATCAGGCATCTATATTATATCCTTTTTGAAACTAATGAACTATATCATCATACAAATAGTAAAAAAAAAAAAAAAAAAAAAAAATTTAATGTGCATGGAGATGGTGCACCTAAACTTCAAGCATGATTTAAAAAGTTTTATTTGGAAAATTTTGAACTAAGGGATACAAAACACATGGGGGCACCCAAAAGCTGTCAATGAAGAAAAATTGCAGGACAAAATTGTTTAAAAATTGAGGAATAACACACACTACAGTAAATATATAACCAAATGCAAAAAAAAAATGAAAAACATACAAGTATAATGCAAGCATGAGAGATGAGTTGGACACACAACAGATTGTTTATGCTTTGAGCACATTTTTTCACTGCATGCACAGTTCAAACTCTGAAGCATTGTTTCAACTCTGAAGAGAATTTTCATTCAAAGTACAAGGTACCACTGTATTGTTTTACTAAACTTATTACTATCTAACTCCAAATTTTTCTGTTAATAACTGCTATGGATTGTAAATAATTATATCTAAAGATGGCTCCACACATTTGGTACTTGCCAAATGAGCAAATATTTGACCAATTCTTAGTAGTATGGATGATTTACTTGTGATTTAGCTTGACAAATATTCAGTATTCACCATTTCCCATTTCTTATTCATTACTCTGCCACATCAGAGGTAATGAATCTTGGACAAAAATTTGTAATTCCCATAATGAACTGATGTTCGACAAATAATGGTGAGCACAAATGTACACTGACAAACAGAAATTATTTCGCAATTGGTAAATCCTGAATGTGTGGAGCCCCATAAAGAATTTTAATTCATTACTTTTGTTTGGTTTTTAATGTAACATAATTAATAATGAATGTCTGTATTTAAATTCATAAATAATTTTACATAACACAGGACAATACAGTTAACAATGATTAGTTGAATAATTTATGTCAAATATTATAAAAGTAGGCTAATGCAATGCAATGCACATATCACAGCTTCAAGATCACAAACATTTATTATAAAAGGAACCTTTATGATGATAATTAATATTGAATAGTTATTTCACAGATCTTAAAGAAATAATAATACTGCATATAAATCTAATCAATGCAAAATGTAATTGCTAATTTTATTTGCATTTTATAAATATATAAAGTTACTTGCTATTCTTGTCCAGTTAACAATGGATGAGAATTTAATAAATCAGCAGTAGTCAATTGTGATGGAGGAAGATCTCCAAACATTTTAGTTCCATCGTCTTTTACGCTGAGAGAGAGTGCTTTGATACTGGCGGCGACTTGTTCGGGATCATCAAGAGGTGGTGCCTAGAAAATTTAATTATCTTTTAATATTAAACAATAAAGCTGAATTCATTATTGAACTTGACTGACTAAATATACAGATATGTAATTTGGATCAGATCATGTACAGAAAATTAAATCTAGATCATTCAGAATGATAGTTAAAATAAAAAACTGTCAGTTGTTGAGGTAACCTATGTAAATTTACATGAAATATAAAAATTAAACAGTAACCTCTTCTTCTTCATCAGATCCACTGGAATGATTAACTGCAGCCCAAGAAGGAACATTAATTGGTAAGGATGTAGCATAACGTCTTGAAATACGCCGATAATGCACTACAGAGTCTTCGGCAGCACTACTTTCTGAAAATGAATACAAATGCATAAATTTATAGATAATATTCAAAGTAAATAATGATTATGTATATTAAACAGAATTATTATGACATAAGTAATATTTTATAATAAGCATCTGTGAAATGAATTACAAAATTTTATTTCTGCAAAATCATATATAATTGTTTTTTTTATTTTTATCCAGTAATGATAACTATCTTGATTCCAAAATAGCCTCCTTTTATTTACTAAAAAGCACTTTAAACTAGATTATAATTGTATCCTCATCCACAGGATATCATTTATTAACAAGTTCCTGATAAAGGAGATTCTGTTTTAAGCTTTTAAGAAATTTAAGAGAAAAAAGGTTCAATTAGGACTTAAATCTAACATAAGTCCTATTCTATATTTATTGAAATATGTATGTAAATCCTCACTTAAAAAGGGCCAATAGGATCTAGGAAACTGTGATGTATAATGAAAATGATTTTACCACAAACTAAATTACATAAAAGGAGTTAAGTTCTTACAGCATATTTCTGGACATGAAAGCATTGCCAAAACTCCTCTAATGTGAGATTGGAAGAAATGTGAGCTATAATTTATATATGTAAAATACTGATTCACAAAAATTTGGTAAATAAATTACAACAATCATATTAGTGATGAGTGATATGGAGGGAAAGGGAGGCTTAATTTTCAATTTCTCATCACTGTTGATAGGTAAAAATGAGTACAGTAGAGCGTCGATAAGTGGAACGTCGGTAAGTGGAATGGCCGGAAAGTGGAACAATTTTCAGTCGGACTGTGTCGTGCTGAATCGAATGTTTTTGATACTAAATTTACTTCTAAAGTATAATTTTCATGTTTTTTATATTCTTTAATATATTTATTTTGTTTGTACAAAATGCAGAAATAACTTTTAACGATACGATAGCCTCGATGATTATTATAAAAATTTTCGTTAGGCTTAAAATCGACGGAAATTCAACACGAAGCGACACGCAACGGAGAAAAATTCAACAGGAAGCGATACGCAATGGAGAAAAATTTAAACATCGGACAGGTTAATGTATTTTTTTGTACAAAGTCGGAAACTGGAACAAATCATTAACTGGAAGGACCCCAGTCCCCAATTGGTTCCACTTATCGACGCTCTACTGTAATAAGAAACAATTGTTGCAAAGCAAAATTTGTAAGGTGCATTTCCAACTACTACCCAATTCAAAAACAAATAATTGGAAATTCCAGTGAAGTGTAAAGAATTCTTCAGTTGTCTTTCCTGTCAAGTTTTCTTTCATTTTGTTTTTATACTTTCCTATAAAGTTCTTCCATTATATTTTATAGAAAAGTTTGTGAAAGTTTATAAATTACTTTCAAATAATTTACTAAAATAATCATTTATGGTCAAGCTGTGACATTACTGCCTAAAGACAAATCTGACACTAAAAACACAACTTTGTTTACTGTTTATTATTTTGGAAACGACTAATTAATAAGAACACATGATCTAAGTAATGATAAGTAATAATTGGAAATTCCAGTGAAGTGTAGAGAATTCTGTATAACTTTAAAAAATGGCAAATGCAAACAAAGCACATTTGTATGTTATGAATGTAAATGGTAAGCAATGTCTTGTGTATTGTTAATTGGATATAGGTGAAAGTAAAATTCTTTTCTTGAAATTATATTACAAACATTATCCAGTAAGATTAATAATAATCTCTAGCATTTAATTCCCATTTAATTAACTGGCTAAATATGTCATTACCATTTAAACATGTAAAATGAAAGTAAATCAGAAGCAATAATGATGCATGAATATTTTGAAAATACTTAAAAAATCTTATTAGTATTATTTCCCATTCACTTTCAATGCTTCTTTGAACATACTACAGCAATGTCTAACAAAGAAATTTAAAGTGGTAATAACTAAGATACTTTCTTAGAGGTCAAAGTCCTGGTCCTTCTCAAACTGTACTAGAAGTTTGCATTAAGTGTTGTATTACTTAAACACTTTCCAGCTATACCAAGACCTATGGGATCTACATGCTACTTCTGTGCATTTTACCTCTTTCCAAAGTAGTAGTAATGAGTAGAAGACATTGTTACAGTACTCTATCAATTAGCAGACTTCACAATAACTCTTTTTTTATAAGAACATCAGCATTGTGTGTTGCCACTTGATTTGTCAAGAATGCATTTTAATTTGCATTTTGTTGTTTGTTTGGAAAGCTTACAGAGTTTCAAGGCAAAATATAAAGTATGACTTACACATGCTCCATTTTTAAATAAATTAATTTAGCTCTAGTGTAATGTTTACAGTAAAATAATGCACCATATGCAATATTCTTGCAATGCTGAAAAGATCTCTTTTGCACCAAGATAAATATAAGTGAACACTCTGTATATGCACTACATTAAATGATTCAGTCCCATTTTCATCAATTCTTATTATCTGCAATCAGAGATATTTAATATAATTGTAACATGATGATTTTATGTATTAAGTATGTTGTTTTTATTATATTCAAATTAAATACAGTCGACTCCGCATAAGTCGACACCCCAAGGAGAAGTGGAAATGTGTCGATGTGACGACTAAAGTGAAGTTGGAAAAAAAACCACAAAACTACAATTAATAAAATACAGTAGTGCATTATACAGTAGTATAGGCTTACAATACATTTGTGTCTTCCATTTACAATTACTCTGTAGATGAAAAACTGAAAAATTCCTTTAGTGTTGTTTGTTTTGAGCACTTAACTGTCTCGACTTTCTTTTTCAATGATCACAAACGCCTCGAAAACATCATCTTCGCAATTGTCAATTGTTGGCAAGTAACGTCTAAGGATTCTTAATGCCTCTGGCATAAGAAAATGCAAAATTAGATTCTGATGTGACGTTGATGTAGATTGTACATTTTCTTTTTGTTTATCTGTTATTATTTTATACATAAAAATACATAAAATGTTAAGGCATTTTTATTAATATATATATATATTATATATATATATATTAATTATATATTAATAAATAAATCAACTCCCCCTCCTGGAAAAAAAAAAAAAAAGAGTTTGCACCACACATGTGGAGTGAATTCATTTTTTCAGGAGGGGGTGACGACTTATCGGAGTGTGGGACAGCAAAAGTATGTCGACTTATCCAGTGATGACGAGTTAAATGGTGTCAAGTAAACCGGAGATTTTTATCATTAATGCCTATGTAAGTCGGCCAGGACCACAGAAAACTGACTACTTAACCAACGGTGTCAACTTATGCGGACTCGACTGTATATATTTTTCTCCCTTAAAAATCAATAGAAATGATCCGTGCTTACTAAACAATAGTATAGTGTCTGCTGTTTTCTGTTTGTGAACTTGAAGAGACAGAAATAAAAAAACTGTTGTTCATTGATGCAAATAAAGTTTTTATAATTGGAGGAAGCAAAATGTAAACATATTGTTTCTGTACAGTTGTTAACGTACAATACAAATAACTATATAGAAACAATATTTTGCTGCAACATATCTACAAATAATCTGAAATATGGATTTCTTTGCAATTTCAAATAAGATATTTGGAGTTAGATTTTAACATTTTCCATTATCATTATGCTTAACCATTCTATGTGATGATTGTAAACAATTATTGGATAACAATTGATAAAGTACAGATAGGTCAAACATTAAGCCAACTTCATACATTTGGTAGTCACAAAATGCTAAATAAACATGTGGATGATTTATTCATGAATAATAATTGATATTCACCATATTGTGCCAAATTAAAGGGGATAAATAGGCTATTATTTGGCAATTGGCAAATACCAAAAGTGTGGAATCAGTAATTTATACTGTCAAATCAAGTCATACCAATAATATGTGACTTTTCAGTTAAACTTTTATATTCAAAAATTTTCAAAATTATGGAAATACAATAAATTTTTGAGCACAAGGGACGCTAAAACAAGTATAGTTTATTGTTATTTCTAATTAATTTAAAAAGAAAGTATTGATAACTATTCACTATTTAAATAACTGGATTTAATTATAAATAACAAAACAAAACCAAAATATCAACAATACTAAACATTACTAAAATAACTTAGTAATATATTTGTCTGCTTCTAAATATCATACTATAAATGTTAAAATAAATTTACCATATAAATAATGTTCAACTATTTTCAAATAAGTAATTGAACATAATAAAGTTATTACACATTTTTTGCAAATATAAAATTAAATTTATACAAATAACAAAGATCTATAAAGCATAATCATTTAGTAAATTGTATCAAATTAATAACTATTCATTAAAACGTTTATATTAAGATAAATAAAGAATGCCTAAATAAACCATTTATTTTATATAAAAAAAATTACCATCTGTAGAACCATCATCAGATATGCAAAATGGTATAGATTCATCACCAGAATCTATTCCTTCCATATTGAAAACACCACCTGTAATATAATTAATAAAAATTAAAGCTGTGTATAATTTTTAAATCAAAGTTCTATGATATTTTTTATCATTTATTTTACATTTTTATGTTGAATCTCCAGAAAATTGTATTTTAATATGTTACATACTATATTAATTTAAAAAGTTATTCATAGAATCCACATAAATAGAAACTGGTGAACAAGATAATCAATATTCTTGATGCAATTTCCAAAAATCATTAAACAAACATCGAATACCTTTCCAATTATTCCAACTTATGAGTAATTATTGATGCAATTATATCAATAGTTAGTAAACATTTTTTAATTTGAAATATATGACATGATAAATATCAACTGTGCTGTTCTAGAACAATCAATGGCAAATCTAGAAATAAAAATATAAAATATATTTTTTATATGAAGGTCACATTGTAATTACTGATCACTAATGAATAAAAAAGTACAAGGCGGGCTGTATTTAATGAAGTTTTTACAAGCTCTTTACATAGTCTCAGGCCATGTGTAGCATATATTGCTAATTGTGTGACAGGTGCCAAACTCCATCAGAAGAGATGTTTTTATAGAGAGAGCAATCAATGTACTCTAACTGTGCATGTGTCTGTTGCAGCTGTTGATAGCAGTCAATCTTGTACAAGAAATTCCTTGAACATCACTTATGACATGCATTTAAGCAACAACAACCAAAGTTTGTTACAAAAAATATTAGTATATAGTGGATTGGATTCAAGATTTTAATATTAAACTTTTAGTGTATGCTGCTATTACAAATACTTATATCCAGCAGTACTCTTTCTTTTCTGGTGTTTATATGGTCACACAAATATTTTTTTTTTCAAATTTTTAATACTGCATGGCACTGAAGAGGATGTAATCATCCAAAATACATTTGCCAGATTAATTAATAAAACATTTTAGTAAAGGTTTTCTCATTTACTAGATACTTAAATACTAGAAAATAAAGAGTACTGCTAGATATACTGTAAGTATTTATACTGGTAATAGCAGCTTACACTGAAATTTAATATCAAAAATAAAACATATTGCTGGTGTAATAACAACATTGCTGCAAAAAATGCAGTTGAGAGATCCTTGAACAACCACTATATTCACTCAACATGACTTCCCATCAACAGAGGGCAATTCTAGAAAGGTATGTATCTGGTTCACAGAAAGTAGGCCTGAAAAATATAACAGAAACAATTATTTCTTGCTGATTGGAATTCCAATATTTCTTAGAGCCACCTTAAGCCTTAATAACAGCTTTTCAATGCTATAGAAAATTGATTATTTATGAGTGGATGAATTTATTCAAGTGACTCTTGAAGAAATTCATCCACTTGTGAAAGCTTGTGATGCTAAACTCTTCTAACAAGGAGAGGGTTAGACATTCAGGACTCTGATTCAAATGAATCTTGGTGAGCATGTAGTCCTAAACCCAAACAGCTCCTTGTCCAAATAATAGGATCCACTTATGAAGCATTACTGAAAAACAGGACTCTGAAAATTAAGTGTTTTATTTATAAGTCTTCAGAAGTTGCCTGTTTCCTTAGAACAATGATGGCTGAGTGGATAAGATTCTACACACTGGAGCTACATGATATAGGTTCAAACCTTTGCCATTTTAGTTTTCTTTTTTTAGTTAAAAAAAAAAAAAACTAAAATTGTGAAGGTTCAAACCCGTATCATGAAGCTCCAGCGCTTAGCATCTTATCCACTCGGCCATTGCCATTCCAAGGAAACATGAAACTCAAAGACTTATAGGCCTCTGAAAATTGAGTATTTAGCTTCTTTTTCAGAAATGCTTCAGAAGTGGATCCTATTATTTAGATAAGGAGCCATTTGTGTTTAGGACTACATACTCACCGAGTTTTGTTTGAATCAGAGACCCAAACATCTAACCCTCTCCTTGTAAGATGCTTCTACAGTTTAAGGCCTATTCTCGGCAATTTTCATACTGAGAACTGCTGGCATATTATAGATAAGGCTGAGATCGGATTATTATCTGGCCAGCCACAGTATTGATTTGGGCTGCTTGTATGAATTTTGTTTTTTACCTAATTACAAAGTGAATGCCAGTTTAGGTGGCAATAATGCTAACAAACCATAAAGAAAGGACATTTTATACTTTCTCACTATTTTCGCATAATGACATGGTGCACAGTCATCTTAGAAGATACAGGATTTTGTTATAAAACCATTCTTTGGTTGTTGGAATTAGCTTGGCAGATAACATATTTTTGTAACACTTGGCATTCAGAAACTCATTTATGAAGTGATGGCTGCCAACACCTTTACTGGATATGCATCAAATAGTGTACACTATTTTATTGCATATTCATCTATTTGACTGCCTGCATTAAGCAATTTCTGTTATAACCTTGGATTTCTACAACAACATAGAGTTTGACATCAGATTCCTGCTAGTTAAATTTTGATTCACCAAAAACGTAAAATTCACAGAATGTTTTAGCCTAGAGAATCCACTGCATGTGCATTTTATTCATTTTATCAGTAATGGCTATTTATGTGAATGATATGCTTTTAAACTCATGCCACACAGTGCATTCACTTTTATGCTGGTCTGCTCTTCTGACTTTACTTTTAGCATGGAAGAGCTAGCAGTATATTCTCACAAACTAAGTATCCTATCATGGAATGCCAATACTCACAAAGTTATCTCCATAATAATCCAACTTTTCTTTCAATGTTGCTACATTCACATCTTGTTTGTAACAAATGCATAATTGTTGAGTGATGAAAATGCACTCTCTGCACTCTTTCACGAGAGGATAAATCTATCATTCAATACAATAATCATGGACTTTTTACATGTTAACTATCAAAAACTTTCCATTTTGCTTATAAAAGCATACCACTTATGCACAGGTTAATGTACCAATGAAAAATGCAATCACTAGAAACATTGCTGCAGAAGACTTTGTCAGCCAATGTAAATGCATTTTCCATGACATCTTAAATGTGAGAATGAGTCTTTATGGTTTCTTGCAGGTCTGCAAAACGATACATTTTTATAAAGTATTTAATTTAAAAAAATTGAGTTTTATGGGTGATGCAATTTCACTAATCCTGTACACAACAATACTAACCGATTAATGAATTAATATAAAATTTTTCATTATTATAAAAGCATATAAAATATCCTAATATCTTATATAAAAATTAATTTTTATAACTTAAATAATTACCAAGAGCATCAATACTTTGAGCCATTCTTTGTTGTTGAGACATGCTACGCCTAATGTATCTTCTCCGTGAAGCAGATTTCTAATAGAAATAAATTAAATATGATCACATAAAGCAACAGTTTTTAAACTACTTATTATAAAGATTAAAGATTGCTGTACTAGTACAGCAATTAAAGGATATTTTGTTTGAATTTAACAATATAAAAATGTAATTTTATATTTAATTAATATAAAAGTTTGCAATATTGTATTATTAATTTAAATATATCTGTTTTACATTTAATTCAATACTTTTGAGACAGTCTTTGAATAATACATTATTGATTCAGCTAAACCAGTTCTTAGATTCTATGAATCTAAATTCTCAACTGATTAAAAATAAATTAATTTACTACTATTTTTGTTTTTTTTTTTTTACTCTGCCCTGTGGACACTAATATCTATTTATCAAACCAATCATGGGTTTGGCCAGGCCCACAATGAGGTGTGGTGAGAGACAGGTCCCAACATGTTGGGACAGATCATCCCCAAAAACTGCTGAAGTTTTTCAACCTGTTAGAATTTGTTCCAGGTCTTTCAGAGCAGTAGGCCAGCATCTTTTCAAGGTATATCCCTTTTATACATATATTTTTCAAACATATTTAAGAAAAAATTTTTTCAATAATGAATTTTCCAAGGTATACAAATAAACGTTCAAGTCCTTTTTTTTCTATTTTCTTCCTTTATTCCGGTCAGGAACCACTGTGCAGCTGGCGACTTGAAGTCAAAAAAACTTCTAAAATAACGAGCAAAATACCATTAGACAATTCACAACACAATTAAAAATGATCTTCGGCGCCGACCTGTTTCTGTAGGCTACGGCGCTTACAAAACATTAAAAACTGTTAATCTTCCACAATAGCACCTGTGGTTCCTGACCGGAATAAAGGAAGAAAATAGAAAAAAAAGGACTCGAACGTTTGTTTGTATACCTTGGAAAATTCATTATTGAATTTAAACTTTTATTCTTGAGTTCTGTACAAATATGTAAATTTTTGTGTGATTACTCAAATCCGCCAGAGAGCCCGCAGCTAAAAGCGATTATATAACATGGGTGCTATTGTGGAAGATTAACAGTTTTTAATGTTTTGTAAGCGCCGTAGCCTACAGAAACAGGTCAGCGCCGAAGATCATTTTTAATTGTGTTGTGAATCGTCTAATGGTATTTTGTTCGTTATTTTAGAAGTTTTTTTGACTTCAAGTCGCCAGCTGCACAGTGGTTCCTGACCGGAATAAAGGAAGAAAATAGAAAAAAAGGGACTCAAACGTTTGTTTGTATACCTTGGAAAATTCATTATTGAATTTAAACTTTTATTCCTGAGTTCTGTACAAAAAAAAATTTTTTGTTTATTTCATAACTTATAATGGAATTCATTAATGCTAAATAATTATGCGAAACATTTTCAATTAGTGCATAACTTTACCATAAAAATCAGTGGTATCCAAACTACAGTCCTGTGCCAAATCCAGCCACGACACAAGTTAATCTGGCCTATGAACATATTTAACACAACACTTACGGACTGTTTAGGTATTATATCAGCAGTTTATGGAGAAGGAAATTTGTATCTGACAATTGCTGACAATGAGGGAGGGAGGATGAATCTTTGTTGACATAAGACTGCAATCAGCATTTATTTTTCTCCCCATTCATCACAGAATTGTCTGAACATCTGGTCTGATGACAAAATTAGGGAGAAGAAGTATGTTAATTTATGATGATTGGTGATAATGGAGAAGAGGAGATCAAAAAATGTCATTCAAGTATTACATAGGCAAAACTTTGCCATCTTATAAATGATTGAAATAGGCTTACTTTTTATATATGGAATATACAAAATTGTGGTCCACATATGTATGAAACATTTCAAAACCTTTAATTAAAATTCTTAACTGGTTCCTGGTCCTATATAAATATGTTAAAGACAAATGTTTTCTATCTAAATATAAGATTTGCTTCAGCTTCATTTTTGTTCTTCATTCTATATTGGAATATTTGAAAAAACAATGACCAAATTACTCCTCATATATAAAGGTTTTGAAGTGTTTCATTCACTTACATGACCAGTGTTGTAAAGAAAATTTTGTCCACAATTTGGCCTGCCAATTAAAACAGTTTGGGCACCACTGCTTTATAATATTTGTATAAGTTAGTATCTATCTAAAGATATTGAATATACTTACACTAAATGCCAAAGTTCTGGAATATAATTGAGAATTATGTTTAGCAACATGAATTACAGTTCTAGGAACTTCATCTGCTTGTTCACCTTTAGCAGAATTAGATTCACTTGATGATGATGATTCACCTAAAAAAATATAAAATTTTCAGGAAACAGATATAAGATTGATATATCTCATCTGAGAAATAAGAGAATCTTTGTAATTTATGAAGAAGTGGAAATTACTCTGCTAAATTATATATTTCTATATTACAATATGAAAATATATAAGAAACAGTTTTATTTTAAATTATGCAAATATTTCATTTTAAAATCATTTATAAGATAATGGAAAATATATAGTAATTATTTTATATTCAAGAGTGTGCACATGAACATTAAAAAAATCAATTTACTGATTTTAAAGTATTAGACTAATACTTTTAAGAAATATTTCCATTAAAACCTATTGTCTTCTCAAAAAACTTAAACACAATTGATTAATTAGAAATAATCTTTGCTGATTATAAAAAAGCATTATATGTCTTGTGGTTATAAAAGAAACTTTATATGGCCCCTCTACTTCCATCTGATGGGCATAAAGAGCACCTACAAGACATTTTTCTACTGTTAACATTTTATCGAATTTCATTTATTTACTATTCTCATCATACAAAATCATTTCAGGCTGCAGCAATGAACATAAATTTTCAATTTAATTAATATACATTATATAAAGCTAGGGGAGCTGCACCCCTCATCCCATAGACCTTGCTTCACTTGTTCAAAAAGTTTGTGAGGATTCATCGATTCCTAATGCTGTCATTCTATTTGTTTTTCTTGAGCTGCCATAAGTGGCTCAATACTCCCACTCACTCTATTCTCTCACTCTATGAGCTTTGATTCCTTATTCCCAGTATAGCCAATTCATAATGAAAATTATGTAGATTCAATTCCCAGTGTTGTCATTTCTATTATTTTTTCTGTTGCAAAAAAGTAATGATTTTAAGAAAAATATTTCATATATGTAGAATAGATAAATTCTAATATTTGATTTGAAATCTTCATCTCAATAAATCAATCTGTCAAAAGAAATGCAAGTTTAATAAAATTACCAAACACACTAACCTTATTATTAAGTTTCTTCTATCCAGGTGAAAACTAGTACATAGATGGTCAGGTCCTTTCCAGATTATAACCAAACTGAGCCCGTTACCTTTATAATTGAAAATATCCAAATGAAGAAGCGAATCTAAGTTCACATTAATTGTTTAAAACATTTCATAGCCCAACAGGAATTCAAAAGGACAGAGACTCTAGATCTATCTAACACTCAGACTGCAACAAAACCCAAATCATTATCATGAGATGTTCCATCTACATGATCTAGATCCATGGGAGGAATTTATTTTAACAAATTCCACAACAACCTGAAGTAGAATCTGAATTTGAGACGGAAATTGAAAGTAAAGAAGACGATAAAACTTGAACCCTCTACTACGCAGGAACAAAGAGAATTAGTGCCCTCACATTCTTATGCTTTGAGAAGTTAAGGGCCAGTGGAAGAACAATCCTGGATCTCTCCACCTCCCTTAATATAGACAAATTTTGCCAAAGTACCCAACCTCTACTTATCTACAATACAGAAGTTTTAAACATAGCAATAAAACAATGTTCATTATATTAGATCATTAATTATACTAAAATGAGGTTTGTTTTATATAATTTATTGAGATTGTCAAAACACAAAGTTGTTAGTTATTCTGAAAGTTTCATTATTATAGAATTTTACCTGTATTTTTCTTTTAGATATGTTCAAGAATTATCTTATTAAAGTCTATTTTATGTTAGTAGCACATAAATAAGGTTAAAATTATAATTTGAAACTTACTTTAAAATTTGTTTTTGGAGTTGTAAGATTAAATAGATCATTTCATTCGGCTACAATTTGAAAAAAAATTGTAACCTATAAATTCCCACTTCATCTCTGTCCATCTTTCCTTAATCTTGAGAATAGAGTTAGATAGATGAAATCTGAGACCAGATATTGAAAGCTTATGAGCAGGATTAACTGTTAACAGCCCCGATTAACTGTTAACAGCCCCAATTAACTGTATATGAATTTCTGATGCAAACAGAAAGTTTCAATTCAAAAATTTTCCCCTGTAGAGAGTTGGTTAGAAGACAGCATGACACTTGCTAACAGGAAAAGTATTATGTACAGGGGTAAGACACTACTAATTTGAGGTAGAGAGCATGTATTTTAAATTAAAAAATATGATTAAAAATTGCAGCCTGGCATTCTGACAGTCACAATAAATAATTGCTCATTTTATATAATGTTAATTTAAATAGATGCTACAAAACAAACTTAATTATAATACTTGAGTTGCTTAGAAATTTTTCTTATTATTGAAACTATCAGGTCAGTCCATAAGTCCATGGGCATTTTTATGACCTTGAGAAAAATTTTGTTTTGCTGTTAAAAATGTCAGTCTAATGTGATAATTTTTACACTGAAGTGTTAAATTGGATCTCATTCATATAATACTATTCAGAATTGTGAACATTTCAGTTGTTTATTTTTGTTAAAATGGAAGTAACCAACGAATATAAAAGACATGTTTTATACTTTATATTTTTAAGTGGTGAGAATGCTACAAATGCAGCCAAAAAAATAAATACTGTACATAATCAAATTGTAATTAGTGCAAGGACTGAGCAGAACTGGTTTGAAAGATTCAGAAACAATGATTTTAGTGTGGAGGATAAGGCTCGTACTGGAAGACCCGTTGACTTTGATGATGATGCTCTCTCTGCACTAGTTGAAGCAGAACCATCTTTAACAGTTGATGAAATTGTGGAACGTTTAAATTCATCCCATGGAACTGTTCATAGACACCTACAACAAATCGGAAAAGTTTCAAAGCTAGGAAAATGGATACCACATTAACTGTCAATAGCTAACCGACAACAACATGTAAACATTTGCACGTCTCTTTTATCCCGTATTGCTTTAGAACCTTTTCTTGGTAGGCTGGTTACTGGAGACGAAAAATGGATCCTCTATAATAATGTGATGAGAAAAAGACAATGGATGGATCGCGATAAGCAGTCAAAACCAACTGCAAAAGGTGAGTTGCATCAAAAAAAAATTCTTTTGTCTGTTTGGTGGGATATGTCAGGTGTAATTCACTTTGAGCTGTTAGAACCTAAACAAACAATTACAGCTCAAATGTATTGTGAGCAATTAGAGCGTTTAAATGAAAAATTGAAAAAAAATCGACTGTCATTAGTGAACAGAAAGCAGGTTCTCTTGCAGCATAGCAATGCCAGACCACACGCTGCAAAAATAACTGTACAGAAACTTGAAAGCTAAACTGGAAAATTTTACCTCATCCACCATATTCGCCAGATATTGCTCCCCATGATTATCATCTTTTTCGCAGTTTGCAGAATTTTTTAAAAGGGAAAACTTTTGAGGATGAGAACAATGTAAAAAAGGCTATTTCTGAATATTTTGATTCAAAACCGAAATCATTTTACGAAGACAGGATTAAAAAGCTACCATCAAGATGGCAAGAAATTGTACAAAATAATGGTGAATACATTATAGATTGAAATAAAATTTAATTAAAACTTTTTGCTGCTTTTTTTGTAGATAATAATACACATGAACTTATGGACTGACCTGATATTTAACCACTCTGCAGTGACCGACAGATATATCCATTGGTCACTGCAAGTGGTTAAATAGTTTAGGACAGATATATCCATCCTAAACTGCAGGACGGATATATCCGTCAAGGGTAATCGTGTGGCAGTGGTGAGGGATGGATATATCCATTAAATTCTTTTGGGGGTATCGCCAAAAACTACCGTGAAAAAAAATTCACATAAAAAAGGAATTATATAACAATAAAAAAAGACTTTTCTTTACTAGACATAACTGTTTACAAAATATTTTTCCAAAACAATAATGAGAAAAAACGTGTGAAAAGATACTTTAAAAATTTCCCATGTTTATTTTCCACTACTTTGGGCTAGCACCATACCTGACTATCCCACTGTTGAAAAGTTAATGTCCTTAATAAATTTCCTAAATTACTGAATATTAGATAATTAAATTTATGGTATTAAAAAAGCTAAGATATATTTTTAGATAAATATATCATTTGCTATTCCAATTTTAAAAATTTCCATATATATTTAATATAATAAAGTCTTGAGTACAAACCTAAAGGACCCATTTCAGAAATTAAAGATGTTGCTGGAAGAAATAAATTTGAGGCATTGTTAGAATCCACTTCCCTTTTATTATCAACCTGCTCTTCTAATTTTAATAACAAACTTAAAATTGCTTGTTTATCTTGATGAACTTTATTTTGTAAGACAGTAAATTCAGCTTGTTGTTGTGAAATATAAGACCTTAAAAATCAACAAAATTCATTAATAAACTTTGAAGTTAATTATAATCCCAGTTAATAGCATAATTTGTTATCAATCAATGAATCATTTGGTATTAAATTTACTAAAAGTAAATTTTTAGGAAAAGTATTATATGGACCGTTTATTTTGAAAGTGGTGTAAGTCCATTTTCTTTCAAAATATTTAAACATTTGCATTTTAGTTGATTCAAAAATATAAATAAAGTATACTAAGTTTGACAATGTTTCTATGACTTTAGAAATATGTAAGTTGATTGCATAAAGACTTCTATGTGAATTTAACTAAACTAATATATTCTTTTTGGGCCATAAATGGACTTACACCACTTTCATAATTATTGAACTGTAAAATTCATTAAATTTCTATTATGTAAAACTCAATTTCACTTGAAACACATTAAGTTTTATTCTGATTTTGTTTATACATGATAACAAGAAATAAAATACTGTTGTTTATTCTGAATATTAAAAATATTTACTTACCATTAAACTATTTTATAAGTTTATCATTATTATGAGCTTACCATTAGACACTGCTTTTCATTTAGGATGAAGATTTTAATGGGGGTTGCATTATGTTGGACATCCAAACAGGGGAAGGGTTACAAACTTGGACAAACTGGGACAAGAGGGGGGGAGTAAAAGTTCAAGGAAAATGAAGATGTAATTTATGGACAGCCCAAGTGCTTAATTACACTGCAGAAAATGGACTTACACCACTTTCATAATCAATGATTATGCAATGTGTCATGGTTGGAAATCACTGGGATGTGCAATTCCCGCCTTTTTTGTTTCATTTTCAAATCCGTGGACATCACAGAAAAACTGTTAGAGAACAACCGTTGGAAGAGTGACAGTTAGGACAACCACCATTAGTTTGAATCGACAATCAGTGATTGGTCGGCGGATATCATACGATGGGCTGACCTGCTGGAGACCTTGGAACACTGATTGGTGGGCCGGGAATGGCTCCAGTGAGTATAAAAGAAGCCACTTTAGGCAGGAAAAAGTTCCCTTCAAAGATCCCAAAAGGTGCTAATCTTGTCGGATTAAGGAAGTGCGTTGTTGCTCGTAGACATTTGAGGACTGTACTGCTTGATACGATCGGAAGGAAGGGCCACAAGGTGTTCTTTCAATGGACCTGTAGCGGAGTTTAGTGACTTTTGAACATAGTGAACCATGTACGAGCGGAGACACACTGTGTGGACTGTAATCTTTGTACTTATTAGTTTGTTTTACCCAAAGTTAAGCTGTAACCGTTTTGTTTGTTATAAATTTTGTGTTTGTGATTTGTGAACCATAGCAGTGTGCCATTTTTGAATTTGACTCAATGTCATTTACCAATGAATTTTTAATTGATCAAAGCATATGGTTCTTTTAAAATGCTAAGTGTGAATTGTTTATAAATAAAAAGTTTACACTAAACTGTATGTATATTATGCGATTTCTCAATTTTTTCCAAAACTGAACTTACACCACTTTCAAAATAAATGGTCCATATATAGCAATTTTTTTACTGAAGATTTCATTAAAACATTCATTAAGATGACAGTAAAACTAAATTATTATTATTATTATTATTGAGTATAATCTTAGTCTGAAACAAACAAAATCAAAGATTTGAAATATAGGAATATTTTAATTATAATAGCTTAATGGTATGTAAAAAATATTTTTTAAATGTATATGTTACTGTGAAAGACTGAAATTAGAGAATGTCAATATTCTCTGGTGAATGTCAACACATACAAAATACGTCGGCGAAAGACCAAATATTTGGTTATATTCTTATACATTCGAACAATTGCCGGTGTATGTCGACAGGCACAGATAAGCTTTGGTGGAGGTCGAAATGACACCTAAGAAGCTGATGTCAACAGAGAGGTGACAGTCTGTCGCCAAATCCTTTGTGGGTAGCCAGAGGTAGGACAAGGTTGTACCTCTTTTCCCGGCAATGGCTTCGTGGAAACCTCCCACTTTGTCACCGGATGGCTTTTTTGTTCTTTTGATCCTGTGAGGTGGGGATTGGTTTGTCAGCTTTATATCCATCATCAGTTTGTAATTTGTAAAGAAAAGTTACTTTCCATAGATGAGATTTCTTCTCAAGAAATATTGCTGAGAGAAGCAGCTGCAGCTAATTTTAAAAGTGGAAGGCAAGGCTACACACACTGTCATTGCAAAAAGAAGTGTTCCATGAATAAATGCAGTTGTAAAAGCAAGGGACTCTTGTGTAATTCAAAGTGCCATAACAGTTTAAGTTGTTGCAATAAATAAGATTGTATAACGTTAATCACATAATTTATGTGTAAGTTTATTATTGTATTATTTTCTTTAATGATTTAGAATGTACTGTTTGTTTTAGGTTCAACAATTTATTTACATGTGCTGTTACTTAAGCTTTCTCCTATTTTGACATATTAAAAAGTTGCATTTTTGTCTTAACGTAATAAAAATATTTTTATTCAACATTCATCATCAGTGCATGCTGAGTGTCAACAATTGCCAATGTAAGTGAGAAATAATGATATTTTGTACATACATGAAATGACTGCGTGAATGCAGACATTCACCACAGAATGTCAACATTCGCCAGATATCGGTCATTCACAGTAACATATATATCGATATTATGATACAGAGTACAGCAGGGCTATTTGAATAATTTTAAGCTTTCTGCATGCACTGCAATGTAAACACTGATTTAAAACCATTTTATGAGTGAGTTCTAGTTAATAAAGAATTTTATTTGGTTTGTAACTTCAAATAATTTTTCTGGATGGTTTAAAGTATGAAAGGTAAATGGTTCATCCATACTCATTTCTGAGTTTATAAAGTTTACATGTAGGATTGCCTGCATTTGGTAAGAAATAAGAAAATTGAATTGCATTCTGATGTAATAATCTGACCTTCCTACACTACATTCATGACTGGTAGTGACATCCATTGGTATTTTGGGAGAACTATGCCACCATCATATTTAAAGGCTATGTAAGGTTATTTAAATAACTGAAAATGGGCTATTTGAATTCAAATTGTTTGTATACTAAGATACAATAGTGAGGGTTTACCATTCTTTGATCTATTTCAAATGGTCAGACACTATAAAACAAACGATGACTGGTTCAAGTGGGATAAGGAGTCTGTGAAGAAAATAATTGAATCATTAGTCAAAGAGAAATAATACTGGAATCTAATATGTTTTCAGTGCCATTCATAAGTTTGTACCACCAATATTAAAATAAAAATATAGTAATATGGGAATTAATGATTTTTTTACCACAAAAATATTCATGTGATAACTCTCTTGACCATCCTAGCATTTAGCAGATAATTTTTTTCTAGTTTTTACTAATAGAGTAAAATATTTAGACAAAAGAATGTTTGGATGGCAAAAAAAATGTTATCATGAATATTGTGTCACACAAAGGGTCACAAGCAATTTATTTGTGGATACTGCAACCTGTGAATCTTTCAACAGTTTATAATTTTGTTTTTAATATAGCATCATAATTTGATTTGATTTAATGTTTATTGATTTAAATTATTTCTTGCAAGGGGGACAATTTGGTTGTATAATGTTATTCAAAATACATAGTAATAAATTATTGCAAAAATTCTAAAGATTTAGAAAAGAAAGAGATCTTAAATAAAGTAATTTTTTATATGTCCTCATTTTTCAAATGATTATACTTGAAATCTTCTCCTAGTACAAAACATTTTAGTTGATATATCACTTGACAAGAACCAAACAAGTAGATTAAGAGATTCTCTTCCTCTTTACTACTGCAATAACTACAAAACTTTTCTTTTGATATATTTATCCAGTAGCTCTTTAATAGAATCCAAATTTATTAAGTCTAAGTTGTATAATGACGCTTTTGTGGAAAAATTAGTCTCACAGTTTAAGTAGTTTGCTGTACACCATCCCAAGCATGTTTCAAAGAAATTAACTCATTTAGCTAAAATAGAGTAACCCAAGCTATCAAAAATATTCTTAACTGAAGCAGGCCAACTTTACTTATCAGGTTTGATTGCTGTTAACAAAACATTATAAGTAATTTAGCACAAATCTTATGAGGGTAACTCCATAACTTTTGGCCAAAACAGAATAGCAGCCTTGACAAATTTCAATTCCAATGGAGGTCTTCCTAATTCAAGTTGAACTGCAGAGCTTGAAGCTGAACATTCTATTTTAAAAAGTCTCTTAAAATATTTCATCTGTACTTTTTCTAGTTTAGACAGAAACTCCAGTTTCCGGACCAGAAATAAATAAGTCATCTTAGAACCAATAAAAGCATCAAAATGTTTAAAGATACTGCTCATAGAACTTATTCTCATTTGTATTTGAAGAGTAAGCATATAGCCTGTATTCTGTATGCTTCTGGCTATTAAATCAAAATGATGATTATATGCACCAGAAGAAGAAAAATGTATTCACAGATACTTAAAATATGACACAAAACTAATTTCAGTATTATTCAAAAATATCGTATCAGATTTAAGTAGTCTGCTTCCATTGTGAAAAGCCATTCCCTTCGTTTTTGTAAGTTAACTGTATGATCGTTTCTTTTAGCATAATTAACTAACAGAGAAAGTTTCTGTTGCAAACCCATTTTTGAATCTGCCAACAGAACTACATCATCAGCATACATTAAGCAATGCAGGTCAACAGATTCTCCAAGAGCAAATCCCAAAGTTTCAGAGATAGAAAACAATTGTGGTAAATTGTTAATAAATAATATAAACAACAGGGGACTTAAAAGTTCCCCCTGAAGCAAACCACCACCAGAAATGACATCCTTAGTATTTGCCAGATTGCCTCTCACATGATACCTCTCACATGTTACAAAATATATTTTTAAGTAACTTAATGAACGAAGTTGAAACTCCTTATAAATGTAACTTTTCCCATAAAATCTTAAAATTGATTCTTTCGAAAGCCTTTTCCAAATCCACAAATATCGAACAGATTTTACATCCTTTTCTTGACATACAGAATATACTGTATTAAACCACTAAGTATAAAGACATTGTACATAGTACCTTTTCCTCTAACAAATGCTCCTTGAAACTGGGAGATAACATTAAATTCTATTATCCATTGATTCAACTGATCTGCCAAAATTCTGGTGAACAATTTTCTAAAGGTATTTAACAATGTTATTGGACAATAGTTTTGTTGATGATTTAGTTTGTCTCCTTTCTTGTAATTCATTTGCAACAACACATTTTTCCAATGCTCAGGAAATTTTGATGTTTCTTTAATGTTGTTAAAGAGTTTGAGTAATTCTAAACACATTTCATCAGGTAGATATATAATAAATTCATTTTTTATACCATCCATATCAGGGGCTGATTTTCTTTTAAGTTTGCAAATTGAAGTTTTTAACTCAGAGAGTGAAATTAGATCATCTAAAATAGGAGAGACATTATCACAGTCAAAATCAAGAATTGAATCAGAACTTGGATGGCAAAAGTTATATTCTAAAAAACGTTCCCAGTCATAAAGAGGAATTTGATTATTGGATTTCTTCCTATTAAATCTATTAACAATAAACCAAAACCAAGATTGTATAGAAGTTCGCACAGACTGCAACTGTCTACTAATATTTGACCAGTAATTCTTCTTTTTAGTCTTGCATAATGAACAAAAGATGGAATAGAGTCTATTCCATCACTTAAGACAATATTTACATATTTTTAGCCAAAACTGTTTCAGAATATAAACTGGATTTGTCTTCTTTCCAGATTAGTCCTTTTTTCTTGTCAATCAAGTTAGATTTTCTATCGTCATCAGTGTCTATCAGGATTTCAGAAACTACCAAATGATGGTCAGACATATAATCTTCAGAAATAAAAAATTTATGCAATCTCTCTACCAGACTCTCGCTCAAAATCACTAAATTGACTACTGAAGCACCCAGTTTGGATGTGTAAGTCAAGTCTGCTGATGATTCAAAAAGGGTATCGACCATTTATTATGTATAAATTATAAGATTTCACTAGTTCAATAAGTAAATTTCCTCTTTTATTGCAAATTTTATCATTTGCTAGTCGAATGTTTGAAATAGCATTCCCATGATAAACAGTGTCCATAGTCAAGCCAATTTGTGCATTAAAATCACCCATCAGCAGAAGATCATAATCTTAATTATAATTAGAAATCAAATCATCCAATTTGCAATTAAAGTTTCAAAGATAGGAATATGAAGGTATGCCAATATAACTATCATTTCTCATAGCCCTTTATTTTGCCTCCGGTTAAATTTCACTCTAACAACCATTATATGTTGCCATGACAGCAGTAAGTTTACTTCCCCAGGTCTTCGTTTATACCTAGAAGTAATCTGCCCAAAGGTCTACCTCTTCCTAAACTTTTAGCAGCCATTACCTCAAAAACTTTTAATCTACAGTTAATGCTTTTAATTCTCAAACACAGTGGAGCTGTAGACCAAGTCTCGGTCAGTCCCAAAATATCAGTTTTAGAAATATGTTTAACAAAACCACTATCATTCAGATTAGTTAGGAGGGTACCCTAGGAATTCCATGTTGAAATTTTCAATCCAACTGTACACTTCCTTGGATCGGAGAATGAAGATTTTGAAAATTTTCCATTTGATTTTCCACTAAACAATCAAGTTTTAATAATTCTCCTCTATCTAGGTCGTAAGTATATCTCTCAGCACCAACCTGCAAAACATCAGCCATCAGTCAAATTCTCCTGCCTTCCAGACTATAATTGTGTAAAAAAGGCAGAAGTTTTTTCTGTCTGAGTCTTGAATGCCAACATAAATCATCAAAAATTTGTATATTCTTCAATACATCATTAGCCTTTATCTTTCTAAAGTCACCAAAAATTAATTTCTTGTCTGCAAATAACTGCAATTCCACCAATACAGTATTTGATCGATTAAATTTCACTATTTTAAATGTTGGAATTGATTTTGGTTCACCTATCAGTTTAGAAAACAGGTTTTGCGCTTTCCTATTCAAATCGAAACTGTCATCAGTCAAACCTTTAAAATATTTTTATTTCTCATTTCATTCGACACCTTGACTATAGAATGCAAGATCAAACTATTTTTCCGCTGCTTAAGTTTAGAAATTTCTTCTAATTTAATCTCCAACTGGGTTAATCATTGGTCGTGTTCATTATGTAAATTAACCAACCAGTCAATCCTCGTAACAACCTTGTTTAGAGTCAAAAAAAAGCTTATCAAATCAGTCATCCAAATATGAAATAATCTCCTTAGGAATAGATTTACTTGAGTCTTACTTTGAAGAGAAAAATCCTCCAGTCTTGCAGACTTCAAGAAAGGTTCACTCAGAGAACGACATTGTTTTACTGTAGATGTTGATGATTGAATCTGTGAATACGGTGGAGTATGATCAACAGGACCTGGATTTAATTCTATCCCACTTAATATTAACAACTCAAACACCATTATCCAAAACTCAATATTTTCCATAATTTTAAAATTCAAAAGAAAATCACAAAAAAGTTCACCAACACTCTTCACAGCAAGCAGCACCCCGCAGAAAAATAATAAATATTGCTTTCTATCATTTTTCATGAAATTGATTTATTTATGTATCTATTTTATTACATTATCCAAACTGTCCTGCTTAATTCAGGTATTTTTATTGGGTTGTTCGGAAAGTTCGTAGCGATTTTTAAGAGAAATAAAAGAAATTGTTTTAATACTAAAAATATACTTTTATTCCATTATGTATGCGCCATTGTTTTTAATGACGTGTTGCCATCTATGGGGCAGCTTCATGATACCCTCTTCGTAGAACTTTCCAGTTTTTTCCGCGAAAAACTGATCCACGTGGTTTTTGCAAGCTTCCAAAGTATCAAAGTTTTTATCATGAAGGGAATTTTGTAGAGAACGGAACAAATGGTAGTCCGACGGGGCAAGGTCGGGTGAGTAAGGGGGGTGGGGTAAAACATCCCAGCCTAGTTCCAATAATTTTTGGCGTGTTCGTAAAGACGTGTGAGGTCTGGCATTATCTTGGTGAAACACAATGCCTTTTCTATTGGCCAATTCCGGACGTTTTTCTTTAATTGCCATGTTCAGCTTATCCAATTGGGAATAATACTTATCAGAATCAATTGTTTGATTCTGTGGAAGCAGCTCATAGTACAGGATTCCTTTCCAATCCCACCAGACAGTGAGCATGACCTTCTTTGGATGAAGACCGGCCTTTGGAGTTTTTAATGGTGATTCATTTTTCTTACCCCACGATCATTTTTGGCTGATGTTGTTATAAATGATCCACTTTTCATCACCTGTCACTAAACGCTTCAGAAAAGAGTCATTTTCATTTCGTCTTTCAAGAGAATCACAAATGGAGATGCGATCCAGTAAGTTTTTTTCCGTTAAGTCGTGAGGTATCCAAATGTCATAACGATTCACGTATCCGAGCTTCTTTAGATGTTGAAATACAGTACTGTTTGATGACTTCACTATGTCTGCAATCTCTCGAGTTGTGTAATGAGGGTTTTCATCCAATAATGCTTTGATTTGGTCCTCTTCAATAACAGGAGGTCTTCCTGAGCGAGGAGCATCTTCAAGGCTGAAATTACCCGTTTTAAATTTTGCAAACCACTTTCGAACAGTTGATTCTGATACAGCACTCCCACCATAAACATCACATATCTTTTTTGCTGTTTGTACAGCATTTTTGCGTTTACAAAAAAAGAAGAGAAACAAGTGTCGATAATGCACGTTGTTCGCATCCATTTTTGCAATGAGCCAAATTAAACGCTATTTGAATAATCTTAACGGTTTTTTTGTAACGGACGCGTCTCAAGGTCATTTATCGTAATATTCATTGGTTTGTACAATTCTAATAATTTTTGCGTCAATCGGTGTCTCAACTGTCGGCTATCAAAAATCGCTACGAACTTTCCGAACAACTCAATACATTAAGAGGATAAAATGAACAGCAGCAGAACAGTTTTCAATCTAATAACTCTTTCATAAAGTGGAAAGTTATATACATAAAAATTGTACTGTATACTTAAAAGTATCTATTGCACATAGTTTTCCAGAAAATTTCCATGAAATTTAAAATTATTCATATAGCCCTGATATACTATATATTGCACCATTAATTTGTTGAATATACATTACTGCATATACATGGTACTAATACTGGTAACTGTCTGCTACAGTAATAAGTAACCATTAAGGCCTTGTAAAGACTATAAGGCATTAACTGTACATAACAGCAATGCAACCCAAGTCAAGTGTAACAAAATGTGTTCAGTGCTTGGTTCAGAGACTTCCTTTTAAAGGTGGTCTCACATCAATACAGCAAACGAATGGTCGTCAGGACTTAATTTGGGGTCTCAAGTGTAAATATCATCCTTTGTAACAGTGTTCTGAGCAGTAATATCAACACACTTTTCCCTCTTCTTGCTACTATCTCTGACTCACTGTTTTGATATAGAAGTTTGTTATGACTCAGAGCTCAGCTTGAGGCCAGAAAAGGCCAGTAATTAGACAGAACATCAAAATGAGCAATAGTTTGCTCAGGTGATGTTACATTATAGAAAAATGCTGTATAGTCTGTATAGGCTTAAGGTTACATTAATATATAAAATCTAATGATATCCTTAATAGACTAATAATAATAATCTTTCCTAAATTAAGAGAAAGAATTAGCATAAAATTATTAATTCTCTTTAAAGTTATGAATTTATATATAATGAAAATACATCCATTATAATTAAGAAATAATGACTATTTTATCTTACAGTTAAACCTACATTGAAAAATTTTTATTAGGCAAACTATTTTTACATTACAAATACTTTAAATAACTTCATATTTTTTACCTAATTCTTTCTTCCATTGATTGCTGTTCATGATGGAGATATGAAGTTACTTGTTGATGGACAGCCATAACTGCTGCTTCTAAATGTTTATTCTGAATTGCACATTCAAAACCTTGTAAAAATTTATATTAATTTAAAATGCTTTTACAGGAAAAAATAAAAGTTTTTTTTTTTTTTAAATTTTCATTAATAAATGGGCAATAATTAATAAGGTTTATGTAATATATGTTTATTCATTACATAAAAACAGACAAACATGCTTAATTTATACACTCAAACCTGTTTTTGTGCGGTCTTTTTTTTGTGCGATTTTTTATACGTGCAATGTGTTTTGTGCAATTATTTTTGTGCAGTATACCAATTTGATTGAAATTCATATACCGCACACAAAAAAATCACACAAATAAAAAATCGCACAAAAAAAAGACCGCACAAAAACAGGTTTGAGTGTACCTCTTGATTCTAAATTTAAAGGCTCTTTTGAAAAATGAATATAAAATATCAATATAAAACAAAAATAATATTTCGCATTTATTTGTTTATTCATATTTTATTCATATTATTAATTTTTATTTTCAGTACATAACAACAAAATTAACTGTAAAATGAAAATTTCATTTTCAATTTACAACTCATTTTAAATTAATTGAAATTTAAAATGAGTTTCATATTACATAAAAATATTACTATTAATTAATTATATCATTTTGAATGATGTAGCCAGAGATTAAATTGTATAAGTTAAAATTGTATGAGGTGCCATTTGAAGAGATTTTCTTAAAAAATGACTTATTAATTATTTCAAAAAAGGTGAAAAAGGCTTAATTTTGAGTGTAGAGCTGAGTTTTTAAAATATTGTAAATGCCTATAATGAGTAAAATTTCCATAAAGTTCAACCCACTTGAGATATGACAGGTGATTCCCCTCTCTAGCTCCTCACCACCTTGATCTTTAACCACCAAAATTTAATATTATCAATCCCCCATATACAGAAACAATTCTACCGTTTCAAAATTTTTAGTTTATTCAATCTTGAGATATAATGAAAAACAGACAACCTCCCCATACACAGAATTTTGTAAGGGTTTTTTTTTATTTTTTTGACTTTTGGTTCATATCAAAACATTGAGAACTAGGATACAAAAATGTCACCCCCTTATCATATTTTTATTATGTTATATTCTATAATTACAGGAGAAGTAAAATTAATATAAACCCAACCATGAATTTCCAGAAGGTTAAATTTAGGCCAGTGAAAACATTTATTCTGTTAAATTTAACCTTGCTGGAATTTCATGGTGGATGTTTATATTAATGCTAAGCTCCTTTATAGCATAAATTTTATCTATTTTTTTTAATATAAAAACATAATGGCACAATGAAATCTATATTTATGAAAATTTTGTCAAATGTACTTACCACATGCATTTTCATTTCCAGACCTATTTGTAATAGGAAGCAACATTTTAAATAATGGCGAATAATTAGGTTTTTCCATAATAGCTGCAATCCTTTCCTTATCACTCTGTAAAAAACATTTAGAAAAATTTTAATATATGAACATTATAATTCTCTCTTCTTTAATAAACTATAAAAATATTATGTAACTTAATAAATGTTAGGTAATAAAGAAAGAATAATTAAATAAACACACTAAAACTAAAAATCTAGCAGCAAAATACACTTAATAAGTTAACGTGTTCAATTGTCAAAAGCGGTCATCGTTTAGTGCAGAAATGTAGCGTTATCCCTGTAACAGCATGGACAATAATTTATTTGTACTAATATATGCATCACACATTACACAGGCAGTTACACCCAATAAAATTAATGTTCCTTCTTTTAAAAAATTGTTCCTAATTACAATCCCAAATCAAATTTACTAAATTAAAACAAGATAATGACTGTTTAAGACAGTTGAAAACATTTGTTTGCTGCTGGATTTTTGGTTTTAATGTCTTTATTTGAGTGTGAATAATTAATATCAAATGATATTAAAATCAATAAATTAAAATGAACTTTTAGAGTGTGATAATAGTTTTTAGTGAATGTTTTCAATAAAACTTATCATCAACAAAAAACAAAATAATGCATTCTTTAGGGGATATTTTTAGCACAATTCATGGTAGTGGTAAAGTGCTTATGTTAGGACTTTTGTTCATCTGTCCAATTTCCATGTGCCTGCGCAGTTAGGATCTTTGTGTGTCTGTCTGATTTCCATGCGCATGTGCAATGACTTCACTTTTGTTACCTAGTGTTGATCCATTCAATTCAAACATTCAATTTAAAAATTTGATTCAAACTTTGGATATTAGGCTTATAACTTAAGCCTAAACTTGGTTAGCTAGAAATTTCCAAAGTTAGGCTTAGGAGTTACCTAAGTGTTATGTTCCATTCAATCCATTTATTCATTGAGCATGTCCACGCGCATACACAAAAGAAAACTGAACCTTTTTGTTTATGGTCACTGTAAGCTATAGTAAAAACTACCCAGTTAGTATATTGTATTAAATTAAATTTTATAATACATTTAATATAGTAATAATAATAATTATTATTATTATTCTTATTATTATTATTAATATTATAATTATAATAAATTTATTTTTAAAATATTAGATTCACTTTAGTGAAGTGTGCTATCAGATAGGCTTGACCAGTCTTGTTAAAATATAGAATCTGAATAACTATATTTTAAACATTATTATTTTCAAAGTGCATTATTCTTATAAGTAAAGTTAAGTTATTCAAAAGTATTTACCAATAAACTAAAGCAGATTCCAAAATTCTGCTATGTGGTGACAGTTTATTTATTGATTTTAACATCTTAGTACAATTAATTATTCTTTCTGTATTATTTATATTGCAGTGTTCTTTATATTAGAAAATAAAATGTTAAAGGTTATCAAACAAACTTTAGACACATGCTTACTTAATGAAATAAACATTTTTGAATTGCTTGATGAATCATTTTCAGAGTGCATAATATTGTAGAATACAGACTATCATTAAATAATGTTTAAACAATTTAAAACAGAATGTAAAAATTGAAGATGTAAATTTTTCAATAAATCTTCAGCTTTTATATCCTATTCTAAATCTTTAAGCGGTATTCTGATTTTATGTAACCTGAAGATGATTTGACAAACAAATTGAAAAGTATTTCTTTCATTAAATTTTGGTAGATAATTTTGTTAGATAGAGGTAATGCCGTTTTTATACGCATACTTCAATAACCAGAACAAATAAAAGTAACTTAAAAGTATGTAAATAAATAAATTATATAATAATCGAAGAAAGAGAGAATTTTTTGATTAAATATAATATATTTTAGAACTTAAAAAGATAAAAGAATTTTACAATAAGAAAAGTTTTGTTCTAGCTTTTTGGCTATAAATTATTTCTATAATTATACTAAAACTTTTTCTTGAAGTTAGAAAATTTTATTAAACAAAAAGTTTTCAGAGAATTATTTCACTATTACATTTATGTACAAAAATCTGTTCTCCCTTTCATAATGAAAGAGTATGACTGATAAAATATTTTCCAGTTTATATCTTGTTCTTCTAACAGTAATAAGAGATATATGTTATGCATCTGTTAATACACCAACAACTGCCATAAATGATCGGGCTAAATTTTGGATATATGATTATAGATTAGAAATAAATTTGGCACTAGAGTTAGGTGTGAGGCGCCACATGCCTAACTCTAGTGCCAAATTTATTTCTAATCTATAGTCATATATCCAAAATTTAGCCCGAATTTACAGCAGTTGTTGGTATATTTGCTTATGTTATCAAGTTTCGTTTGATGTATATTTACGCATCTGTTACATACAAAAAAGAAAGTTTCCAAATAGAAAAACAAAATTCTTATATGTGTCTGAAAACATTATTGTTTTATAAAAGTTTCCAACATATTAATTTGAATTTTTTTTAGAATTTCATGTTATTGAATATATTGTTTATATACTGCATGGGCAAAAAGTTTTCAGAAAATTTTCACTTTTATAATGGCAACACTGAGGAGATGTGTACGGTGGTAGTGTACAACACTATATATTTCTCCATTCAATACACAGGATGAAGTTCGACAGTGCATCATTAAATTTTATAAGATGTATCCAATGAATCACTTGAAATGCATTGCAATCTTTTGACAGAAATCAAGAAAAATCTTTATTTTCCTTTTTCAACTCTCTCCACCCATGGACACTAAGAGGGCATTTTTAGCAAGCCCATTTTGGGTTTAGCCAGACCTACAATGGGGCCCAATATACCCAGGCAGCCCACAACTGAAAAATTCCTGTTTGACCTTTCCAGATTTGATGCTGGGTCACCCAGAATGGTAGGCTGCCACCTTAACCGTATAGCCATCCAGCCAGAAGGAATCTGAAATTTGTGAATGCTGGCTGTTTAAATGACTATCTTCCAGAGGTGTGCAAATGGATAAAATGCTTTTGGAAAGGAAAAGATGTAAATCAATCCATGCAAATGATTATTTGTTGTTTTACTGCTCTCACAGATGAAAATTCTGAGTGAATACAAAACATTGTATTGTCTGATTGGTGTGTAAAAACAAAAAAACAAAAAAAAAGTTGCAGAGTATCTGGGTATCAGAAGGTAGCATTCTCATAATTTTGCATGAAGATTTAAAGACGCAAAAACTTCATTCCAAAGTTTTTGACAGTGGAACAAAAACTGCAACATATGCTTGCTGCTGTGACTGGATTTTAGAGGAAATGATGATAACCATCTTGAATGAGTAATAGCAGATGGCAAATTGTAGATTTACAGGTACAACCCAGAAAGTAAATAACAGAGAGAAGAGTGGATAAGAGAGAGACTGAAAAAGAGAGAAAAACTTGACTGAAAATTATGGCAATCATTATTTGTTATTTTTGACATTTGAGATATCTCATGCACTATGAATTTGTTCTAGACAATCAAACAGTTCATTCTGCATTCTATGTGGCTATTTATAAGTGACTGAAACCAGAATTGTATAAAGAGAATTAGGTTTTGCACAACATGCACCAGCACATATGTTGGTTACTGTAAGGAAATTTATCAGCCAGAATTCCATGACAGTGCTTGATAATTCTTACTTCTCTGGCTTGGCACCATGCAATTTCTTTGTTCTCCAAACTCAAACATGTACAGAGGATCCATTACCAAGAGACACAGATGATTAAGAAAAAATTGTAATGAGTACTGAAAGCATAGTTGATGCTAAGTACCAGCACAACTTCCAGGAGTGAAAACAGAGGTAGATTAAGCATGTAAGTGTGGAAAAAAAGTATTTTCAAGGAAACTATGTTAATATACTGTAAAATAAAAAAATTATGTAGCAATATTCCATGAACGTTTTGCCCACACCATGTATACGTACATTAATAAACAGTAAAATTTTACACTGTGCATTTCAGAAAAATGAACAATAATTACTATAGTAATTTAATGATTCTGATAATTTGGCACTACAGTCAGTTGCATCATTATCTAGTAAAAAATTTAATAATTAAATAATTTGTCTAAATTTTAAATAAGTTTTTAAATATGGAAAAAACAACAACACATAACTGTTTAGTTATGTATTATTTCTAAAATTAATGCATTTCCAAAATAAAAGTTTATTTTGTAATAAATGTATAAATAAAATGCACAAAGTAAATGTTATTTATCTGTAAAGAAAATACATATTATTAGCCAAAAACACATACCTTAAAGTATCCTCATTTTTTTTGATAATTTTTAAACAAAAATTTGTCTCATAAAACTTTGGTGAAGAAATGTACGCAGTAAATGCTATTTATATAGCTAAACAATCAATCTAAGTTAAGAAATTATGGCCTTATAAAATAATATTTTACAAAAAGTTTTAAATTTTCTTAATAATTAGTATATTAAATGGAATGTAAAATTATAATAAAAGGCTAAATTAATATAATATAGACTCTCAAGTCCAAAAAAACAAGCATAACCATTAATTTGGCTTCTATCTTGGAAACTACTGATCAGAACAAATGCAAACCACGCAACAAATATTTCATTGTCAAATCATTGATGAGTGCAGCCCTGTGTGCAAAGGCATTATTGTTCATGAAAATGAAATTTGCAGTCAAAACACCTTAGGAAAGCCTTACGTGAGGGCTCCAAAACCTTGTTTTTGGATATTAAGCAAAATTGCCTTTTCAAAAATGTGGCACTCAGTGCAGCAATTAAGCATAATGCTGACCCAGACTATGATACCATCTCCAAATTCTGTGCCTAGTCTAGAGTTATGTGAATAGCAACAAATGTTGTTGAGAGTGTCATGTTCACTCATTCAGTGAATGATCTCACCAAATCAGTTGGTACCACATGATATTCTCAACATGTTGTTATTTGCATAACTTTAGACATTCTGGTCTCTTTTCATAACATTCATACAAGTGCATCAAGTTCCCTGCTCTCTCCAGATTATAATGTGACAAAGAATCATTCCATATACTTTAGCTGGACTTATCAATGAACAGAAAATTACCCCATTCATCCAAAGTTCAATGTTGACCTTCCTTACACCATCATAAATGAGCTCTTCTGTGCAGAAAGGTCAATAGAATGCAACATACTGGCATATCTGTCAAAAAAATCATTTACTTGAAGCCTCCTGTAGACAGTCTGTTGTGAAACTCTAATACTATTAGCCATAGACAGCTCCACAGAGAACTACCTGATAGGGTAGTTCTCTGTGGAGCTGTCTATGGCTGTCTATGCAACCAAATCTTTTGTTAAAACACATTGTTAACATCAAATAGGGTGGTTGAGGGCAGTAACTCTTGGATGTTCACTTCCTAGTTGACATCCAACATCTCTCATCCTTTGAAATCCTGGCTATGACACACTACACACATTCAAAGTCCTGGACAAATCTGTTTGCTACTGATACTGATACTGCTACTTCTAGCCTTACAATAATTCTTCCTTTCATAAAATCATCTTTGTGACATCTTTATGACATAATCACTGTCAGTATCCTTTATAATTGAAAGAGGTTCAGATGACACACACAAGTTGGTAACCAAAAATACTATTTTTGTTCTTTATTGCTATAGATAAAGTAACTGACTAGATAGCAAACAAGTTGTTCTCCTGGGGTGTTAATTGCTAACACTTGTATTTGGACACACTATTATTATATAATAAAACAGTAACAAGCTATCTACTGGGCTGTTTATTTTGTTTAGTTTTTGCTTTGTTTATGGATTGAAAAGTTATGCTTATTTCTCAAACATGAGGGAATATATAAATAATATATTTGACTTCTTATATGTAAAAATAATCTTTTACATAAAAAATATATAAGAAATTAAATTAATGGTATCCATCACGATAAACAATGTTTTAATTCATCACTTTTATCTACATACTGCTGTAAATAAATTATTACTTATTAAGAAAAATTAAATTCTAGTAAAGTAAAAAATGAATTTGATAGTTTGAAAACTAGTTTTTAATATTCTAGGTCAGCGATTCTCAATCGTCTTAGCTCTGCGACCTCCAAATAGTAAATATAAACAAAATTAATATTTTGCGACCCACCCACCCAAAGGAATAATAACAGTAAGCATTACTATTACTAATTGAATTTTGACTGTAATTATAAATGTAAATTTTTTAAAATATTATATAATCACATTGCACTAATTTTATACATTAAAAAAATACCAACAGTATAAAAAATGTAATACAACTATTCCTATTATTTTATGTTGCTGCATTTATAACGATGGTATGAACATGCATGTATGACATGTACTGTACCGTACATACATGAGCAATTTACAAGATCCAACTTGATGTGTATGTGCTCTTTGTAATTTGATCTCCTATAATACTCGCCATGAGAACATGTTTGAACATGCATATGGATGCCTTTGAACAAGTCATGCTGTCACTAGTATAAAAGAGGTGCTGGCGATTGCACCACTTCAGTTAAGTTTCGAATGCGAAGCGTGCATCTGGTGCTTTTATTTTAGTGTGCGGTCAACCGTGAAACTGAATTGTTTTTTTGTTTAATTTCTAATGCAAAATGCATAAATTTGTGAAAAAACAAAGTGAGCCATCTACATCCAGTAAATCAGTTGATAAAAAGATAAAATTGTACAATGACAATTATTTAAATTATGGTTTCACCTCATTGGATGGAAAGCCACAGTGTGTTGTTTGCTCTCAAGTTCTCTCCAAGGAAAGCATGAAGCCATCAAAATTAGTTCAACACTTGGAAATTAAACATCCGGCTCATAAAAACAAACCCTTGGAATTTTTCCAAAAAAAATTACATACCTTGAGAAATCAACAAACTTCTATTTGTAAGTTAAGCCATATGGATAAAAGTGTACTCGAAGCATCTTATCTCGGAGCATTAAGAGAAGCTAAGATATCTAAACCCGGTATAATTGCCAAAAACCTCATATTGCCTACTGTAATTGATATGGTCAGTGTTTTAATAGGTGTGGAAGAAGCAAAAAAATTGAAAAACATTCTGCTTTCTAACAACATAATGTCAAGACAAATTGATGACATGGCTGCTGATGTTTGCGATCAGATAATTCAGCAAGTGAGTTCAAGTGAATTTTTTAGTATTCAATTTTATGAATTGACAGATGTAGTAAACATGTTTCAGTTCTTATGTTTTGTGAGGTATGAATGTAATAGGGACAAATCAATCAAAGAAAATATGTTGTTTTGCAAAACAGTACCGGATCATGCAACAGGACAATGTCTTTTTGATGTTTTTTATGAAGCTATGAGAAACTGTACTAACATAGATTGGAGAAAATGTATTGCAATATGTAGTAATGGTGCAAAGGCTATAACATGAAAGAACAGTGGATTAATGAAAATATTAAGCGATCGTCTTATACCAAGGGCAGAATAGACACACTGCTTCCTTCACAGACATGCTCGTCTGCATGTCTGTGCATATGCCGGAAAATCTCAATCAAATTCTTTGTGAAGCTGTGAAGTTGGTTAATTTTATTAAAAGCTGACCGTACAGAACAAGCTGTTTGCTAAACTATGCAATGAAATGGGCAAAATTAAAAAAATCCCTTCTTTTCCATACAGAAGTTAGATGGTTATCACAAAGGAAAGTGTTAACCTGGGTATTGGAATTGCAAAATGAATTAATAATATTTTTCCAGGATAAACAAATGCCATTCTCATTGTTTTTACAGAATAATGAGTGTATGTTGTTGTTGGCTTACTTAGCTGATGTATTTTCGCATTTAAACGACTTGAATGTGAATTTACAAGGACATGATAAAAACATTTTATTAATGACAGACAAAGTTCATGCATTCATTAAGAAGCTTGATATCTGGCTTATTTGCCTTCAAAGCAAAAATTTGGATATGTTCCCACTCACTTCGGATTATATTGAGAAAAATTTGAATAAACAAGACACTATTATTCACCACAGTTTGGATTGCTTGAAGATACATTTGCATGAGCTAAAAACGCAATTGATGGAGTATTTCCCGAAAGATAAAAATGATTTCTCAAAGAGATGGGTACTGAATTTGTTTAGTGAAAATGTTGTTGCCGCTGCTAAGTTACCAGTTGAGATTCATGACCAGCTCATCGAAATGTCTGCCGACAAAACGCTACAACTGCAATTTACATCTGAAGATTTAAATATGTTTTGGCTTTCTCGTTGACATGAATATGGAAATTTAGTCACAGAAGCATTGAAAATATTAATCCCTTTTGCCATGTCTTATCTCTGCGAAAAGGGTTTTTCATCTATGGTTGCACTAAAACTAAATACAGAAATTGTCTTTTATCGCTTTTGTGTGTTTCTAATATAGATCCGCGTATGGAGAAAATTTTAAATACATCCATCACATTAATTTCTTTTCCTTACATGTGTACTTATTGTAAGTAAAACATTTATAAGTTTATAATAAATGATTTTTTCTCATAAAATGATTTCATTACTGTTTCGCGACCCCCAGGTTGAGAAATGCTGTTCTAGGCGATTGTAATTAAATACACCTATTCAACATTAAGTTGACAGAAGTTTAGCAGTCAAAATGCAACCAAATCTAATATATAGTGCCATTTCAAGGCATGTGAAAGATATTTCTGTAAAAAGTTAGTAAAAATACTCACACTATGGCACTTTTGATACTGCATGCAGCAACAATTTAACTTGTAAAAGACACTCATGCTGTACAGAGATTTCAGCAATGCAAGAGATACTACACATTTCTAAAGATGTAAAACCCAAGATGTAATATCCCCATTCTAGAGATGTAAAACATATGATGGAAGTTCAATGTTCTTCCTTAATTGACCCTCTATGTTGTTTCTCATATGCAGTGTAATACTGTCTTTCAAGGCTTCCAAATTTACACTATGTATGTCTTCAGGTAAAACTTAAAAAAGTATGGTTTAATGTCTCCACAACCAAAAAAAATCACAAAGATTAACATCACATCACTTGCAGGGCCAAAAGTGTCATATAGTTGAGTTATAATGTAATTTCTATTTTTACAAAAATGTCTTCTGTATTTCTGAAATGTCATCATACCAAATTTGGTTGCATTTGGCTTGTTAAATCTTTCCCTAAATGGTATTAAACAGGAGTATTTTTATTGCAATCAACCTTAAATTTAACATATAATCTAAATAATTATTTAAAAAAGAATTGTGGTTCTATATTATTAAAATAAAACAAAACAGTATGATATATATTAATTAGTAATTTATTATATTAAAAATATTTTTTACTGGTTTCGGTGCAATAACTAAATACATTTCTAATAGAATGATTTTCAAATTAAATGAAATTAATTTTCAATATTAATTTTTACATTCTACATTTTAAAACTTTTTATCTGCATTAACTGGAAAATACATCAAATTGTGTTATAATACTCCATTTATTTAGTGTATCTTTAGAGTTTTATCATACACTTTTCATGTTCTTAAATTTAACAAATAATTTTCAAATCATAATCTAGAACAGTATTTTCTAAAATCTAGCGTTTTAATATAATATGAATGAGATGTTATAAATTTATAAGGTTTTGTTACAAGAATCAACTGTTTTTTCAATAGGATTACAATTAGTCATTTGTCAACCCTAATCATAAAAGCAATTAGTAATGTTTCAAAATTTTTTATTAAATTGAATCAAGAACTGAAAACCTAATAAAACTCTAATTTCATATGCTTTTAAAGCATTCACTTCTTAGATTTTTCCCTTACTAAAAACAGAGTTATATGAACTTACAAATGTTAAATAATAAACATTACATAATAAATAAATGGCCATTTGTTTAGTTTAGTTAGTTTAGAAATTATTTTGTTGAAGTTTCCCACTTTAATATTTACTGTCTCGATGATTGCCAATGTGAAGAAACTAAATATTAACAAATAGATTAATTGCAGATATTTATACATAAAACAATAAAAATCATTCTATAAATGTTTTAAAATGTAAAACAAATTATAGTTATTAGTTGTCCATTATCAATTGATTGTGGAAAACTAACTGAAATGAGATGAGGCTATCCTTCAAGGTGTTAACAATTGAAAGTAGTAATAATATTTGTTCATTCCATTAAATAAATTAAAATATAATGAAAAATAAATAAAAACAAACCTCTAATTGCAGATTTACAAATACATTACTATCAGAATCATCATTATGATTTGCGTAAGAATCCATTCCACAGCTGAGGCATGAAATAATCTCCCATTTTCCTACTGTTCGGCTGTGAACAAAGTTGTTTTGAGACTGGAAGGAAAATAATTAATTTATTAAATGCATTCCTGATACAAAAATTGAGAATATATTTAATATCAGTTAAATATTGAAATTGAATTTATTGAAATGATTAATAAACAATAATTGTTTAATTCCATAATAATTAATTTTGAAATAAATTGGTTAGATGACTACAATAAGAAATTTTCTACTGTTTTGATAGATTAAAATATGAATTCCTTCTCGATTCTTGTAAATTTTATAAATAGTTAGATCTGGACAGCCAGATGGCTGAGCAGTTAAGGTATCAGCCTACTGTTCTAGGGGACTCACTACTGGATGGGTTGAAAAACCCCAGGAACTTTCCAAGGGTAGTCTGTCTGAATATGTTGGGCTTCACCATTCGGCTTCCCCATTATGGACCTTGCAAATTCATAATGAACTTACTAAAAACAGTCCTCTTAGTGCCCACAGGGCAAAAAGAATTATTTAAAAAATTTAGTAGTTAGATCTGAACTTTCCTTCCCAACACAAGAAAATATTGATTCTACTGGAAGCCAGATTTCATTCAAAATGAAAAAAATTGAAAGAGCATAACTTACAACAGTTTATAGTGATATATCAAATGTTAAAAATTAAATTCTGTTGATTTGTAGAGAACTATATACAAAAATTTTAATAATGATACATTATATTTTTCACATGAATATTACAATGGCCACAAATCCCCTTAGGTATGTTGACCAGACATCACCGAATTCTGGGGGACTGTCCCTTGTTTTGTCTGTTTTTAATATTCAATTATAGCACCAAACTTTGAATAGAGCAATTTTAATAACATACCAATATAATATCACCAATTAAATAATTAATTAATATATAAATAATTAAATTTTAAAAAATAGCCAAAATTCAGTTTTAGACCCCAATTTCACTGATTCCAAAATATGTTCCTGATTGGATTGTAAATGTATGGGTAAACCTACCTTAGGCTCTTTTCAATGCCTGACTGATTTTACTGCCCAAATAATTAATCAAGTGATTTGATACTCCAAAGTAATACTTATAAAGTGTAAAGATCCATTTCCATTAGTGGAAAAGTAATATGAAAACCAAAGCAAAAATATTTTCTGTTTCTGTAGCATAGAAAGAGTTTAGAAAAGTGAGTAAGAAAGTATTTTAAATTCTGTTGTTGTAAGCAGAAACAGGAAGTTGATAGAAAACAATCTTCACTAATGACTACCGGTACATATTTGATCAAATACAACCTCTTCAACCTTCAGATTTCCGGTACAAAACGACGAAAGTTAACAAACTAACATTTTCGATTCTCCACCGAGATCTTCGTCAGGTTCATTGATGCTTGCAAAATGGAATGCGATAAGAGTATCGCATTCCATTTTGCAAGCATCAATGAACCTGACGAAGATCTCGGTGGAGAATCGAAAATGTTAGTTTGTTAACTTTCGTCATTTTGTACCGGAAATCTGAAGGAAGTTGATAGCCAACAGAAAATGAGGATGACTGCAACATCTATAGATCAGCATGGCTAATAACTAAATAAAACATCAATTGCATACAAGAATATGAAATGTATTGCTATATTATGAAGCTTTTCAATATCCATTAAAATTTAACTTCTAAAAAGATCTGCAAATAATTTAATTTCTTTTAATTTCTTTAAAATATTTATCATATTAAATTCATTTACAAAATATTAATTTACCTTAGTAATTCCACCTAGATCCAAGGAAACTTTGGTTATACTATTTTTGAAAAATTTATCGTCACCTTCAGTTGTAGATAAATGAAGATCTGAAGTATTAATTGCTGAGATATCATTCCCTTTAGCATGTATTCGGATATTAAGACAAGCACAAACAAACTGCACCATAATGCTGTTAAATATATTTTAATTATTTTAAACTATCTCAAAACTTGAGAGAATATATATATATATATATATTTGTACAGTATATTTATTCCAATAAACAGCATGCTGCCTATAACTTTTTCCATCTTGCAGCTATGCTAATTATTAGAATATATATGGTATATATAAAAATAATATGTTGTGCTGAATGTAAAATTGTTATCATGCAACATATCTAATATAAAAATAAAAATATAAAAAATTGCATGATCTTTGATACAAAAGAATATGTCCTGTGAATATCAAATAAGAAGCATAAATGAAACACGTGAAAAAAAAAATTCATGCGTCACTCAAGGCCATTTTGTCCAGGCCTTTTAAAAAGAACATAATCAGAAACAATGATTCTTATATTTTATATTTTCATAACAAAGAGAATATCTGAAATTCTTTTAACATGAAAATTATTTAAAAGAAAACATTAAACATCATCATTAAATTTTATTTAACATAAAGTATGAAATATTGTGAAGTTTTAAATTTAATAGTTAAAAAGGACAAAAAACTACTCAATCTACTAGTTTCAATTAACCTGAAGCAGACCTCGAGTGAGGCCGAAAACGTTTGTTGTTGGACAGTAGAAGAAGTACCGGATACAAAGGTTAGAAAAGAGGTTACGGACAAAAAACTGCAACCTTTGTATATTTATGTTACAAAAGAATTCCACCTGGTTCCATCATTTGACCACAAATCATATAAGTTCAGGTGCAAAGCTCTAAAAATTTCCACCATGTAGAGAAGACCAATAAAAGCTTCCATTTCACTCCTTGACACATCATATGCATCTCATTCCTGGGTATAGTTTGAACATATTTTCTGTATATGTTCATTTGTATACTTCATGATATCATCCAAAATTTCATTTGTAAAAATAGCCTTCAGGTAGCGACAGGTGAATTCACATCTTTCTGTGTCGTCATATCTGGAAAGTGTCTAACTAAATCACACTTTCGGGAACCTCTTGCCGTTGTTGGACACAAAACAAAAAATCGTCGTTAACGTTTTCGAACTTGGTAGTTCTTCATCAGACGGTCTAACTAACTTGTGATCAGCTGTTCATCTATTACGTGGAGGACAATTAGTTATCCATTTAGTTTTTCCATCCCTTCATGTATATTTAGGCTTTATTTTAACTTCTGCTTCATCATCTCCAGACTGTTCTGAAACTGTATCCTGTTCCTGTATATCTACATTATGTTCAATCTAATCATCAGAAAATAATTCATCAACTGCTTAAATAGTAGGTTCATTAGAAAATAAATGTCTTGTTAAGTAACTCAGATATATAGAGAGGATGTCACGCCAAAAATTTTACTGATTCAAGTGAAAAATTCTCATAAAGAGGCATTCTATGTGAATTTACGAAACTATGTGAAATATGTTCTTTAATGCCTCTTTTATGTGAATTTTTCTCTTGAGTCAATAAATGTCTTCAAATTGCACCTGGAATTACTTTTCTTTCTTCTTCTGCAAAAATGAGAAAAACTGCATCTGCGTCTTGCACGTCACTTTCTCTTAACACTTCCATTGTTGATGGAAGTGTTATGACTTAATCCTGTCCCTCCCCCAGTGGAGAAGAATTTCGAAAAATCCCTTCTTAGTGTGTGTTCTCATGACATACCCTAACTGTGTACCAAATTTTATTATTATTATTATTATGTTGGATTAAGTGAGATATACTCGGTTAACACTGGTGGCTGTGTACTATGCCAGACCAAAGTCAAGGCATAGTAACTAAAACAGAAATTAAAGAAGTGTATCAGTGTGTGTGTGTCTGTATTCAGGAATTTTCTCACAATATGACATGTATTCAATATAGTGGCCTTCTGTAGTGTGATATATGTGTTTCTATTCAATTGTAATGTGCCCAGGCTTTTGTGTAGTGTGTGTGGTATCACATCTGTAGAGGAGAGAACAACAAGTACAATAAGCACCCTATCCATCCTCCACAGATGCCTTATTTCCTGGGCGAGTTCTGTGTACTTGCTAATTTTTTCAGTGCATGCGTTTTGTATATTGTGAGTGTTTGGAATGGATATGTCTATAATGTATGTGATTTTATTGTGTTTGTCAATGAGTGTGATGTCTGGTCTGTTGTTGTAAATTGTTTTATCTGTGATTATGGCTCTGTCGTAGTACATTTTGTGCGTGTTGTTTTCCAATACTGTCTGTGGAATGTATTTGTAGTATGGTTCGTAAGATGTCTACTAATTTGTGTTTCTTTGCAAGCTCTTGGTGTATTATATTTGCTATTTGATTATGTCTGTGTAAATAATCTGTCTGTGCCAAGAGCTTGCAACCAGAGGTGATGTGTTGTATAGTTTCTGGCATGATGTGACATTTTCTGCATGTGTCATTTGTGAGTGTTGTATCTTTGAGTATGTGTTTTCTGTAGTTTTTAGTATTTATAACCTAATCCTGTATGGCGATCATGAATCCTTCCGTCTCCCCAAAGAGGCATCCCCAAGCTAACCAGCTGTTTGACACAGTTTTGTCAACAAAATCCTGGGCCAGATCATAAGGATGCATGCCATGGAGTGCCTTTCGAGCCCACGATTGCTTAATGGTGTCTATGCTTTTTATATGTTGTGTTGTGTCCATATGATGTGAGTGTAAGTTTAATGGTGTGTTATTTGAGTCTGCTATAGTTATTGCTTTATGTAATTGTGATGTTTCTTGTTTTTTGTAGAAAAACTCTCGCAGTGACTTGTAGTGAAGGTTAACTATGTCAATCAGGCCACGTCTGCCATCTTTACATGGAAGGGTTAATCTTTCTGTGGCGGATTTAGGATGATGTTGTTTATGCTTAGTAAGTGTTGTTCTTGTTTTCCTTTGGAGTTGCTCAAGATCTGTGTGAGTCCAATGTATAACTCCAAAAGAATATGTGAGTACTGGATGACATATGTGTTTATTGCTTTGACTGTATGTTTTGCATTTAACTGCATTCTGAGAATAGCATTTAACCTACTTTGGTATTCTTTAATTAATCTTTGCTTTATTTGTGTATGTTCTGTTAGTTTGGCCTGTTGGAATCCTAAATACTTGTAGAACTCGCCCTCTTCCATGGATTCAATAACGTCTCCATTTCCAAGTGCAAAATCTTCTTTCTTCAGGATTCCTTTTTCTATGTGAACTGTTTTGCATTTATCTAGGCCAAATTCCATTTGTATGTCCTTGGTGTATGAATGTGTGATTTGTAGGAGTTGATGAAGTTGTTTTTGTGTGGATGCATAAAGTTTTATGTCATCCATGTACATGAGATGTGACAGTGTAAACTGTGTTGTTTTTTCATGTCTGATATTGTAACCATATTGCGTGTTGTTTAACATGTTGGATAATGGATTCAGGGCTAAGCAGAACCAGAGAGGACTCAAGGAATCTCCTTGAAAAATTCCTCGCCTAATAAAAATTTGGTTGTTTGTATGAAGTGTTACTAACCCTGAGATGTAGTGTTGTTCTCCAGTGCTGCATAGTGTTTTGAAAGAATGCAATGAGTGATGGATGTATTTTGTACATGTGTAGAATATGTAGCAGCCAACTGTGTGGAAAACTGTCGAATGCTTTTCTGTAGTCTATATATGCCATGTGTATGTTTCTGTGTTGTTTGTGTGCTTGCCTGTAGAATGACTGAATCTATGAGTAACTGTTCTTTGCATCCCTTGTGATTTCTACGGCAATCTTTTTGTTGTTCCGTAAGAATGTCGTGTTCTTCAACATGTTTGTATATTTTGTTTGCGATACAGGATGTCAATAATTTGTAGAGTGTTGGAAGACATGTAATTGGTCTGTATTGTGTGGGGTCTGTGGTATTGTTGTTTTTAGGTTTCATGTAGGTGATGCCCTGAGTAAGAAAATTTGGCATGTCTTGTGGATTGATGATATGATGTGTGTTAGGTGTTTAGCTAGTTCCTGGTGCAGTGATGTAAACTTTTTGTACCAGAAATTGTGAATGTTGTCTACACCAGGTGTCTTCCAGTTGTGTGTTCTGTTAACAGTGTATTGGAAATCATGTATGTTTATTTCAGCACAGGGCATAGTTGGTATGTTGTGCAAGTTTTTGTTCTCCTCCTCGATCCAGCCTGCATCAGCATTGTGCGTGACAGCACTGGACCAAAGAGAAGACCAATATGTTGTGAGTTCTTCTTCTGTTGGTGTGCCACTGTGCTGTGTATCAGTGTTTGCTTTGTTATTAATTTGTCTGTAAAAGAGTTTTTCATTGTTTGTAAATAATTTATTTTGTTGTTTTTGTAGTGTACATGTTTTGTATCGTTTGAGTCTACGTGCTTTGGCAGCAAGTTTTTGTTTTAGTGTATCAATGTATTCTGTAATGCGTGTGTTGTGATGTTCATGTTTTGTGTGTGTTTTTATTTTCTTGAAAATGTTTTTGAGCTGTTTCCTTAATTTGGGTGTTATGTTGTTTTTAGTGTATTGTGTCAGCCTGCCTAATTGCTGTCTAATGTCATTTATTTGTGTTTCTATTCTTCTCTGCCAGGCAGGCTTGTGATAGAATTGTGTTTTCTGTGTATTTGTCTGTGATTGTACTTTCAGTCCATGGTGTGTCACTACTGTGACTGCCCCAGCATAAACTAATGTATGAATGTCTGCGAGTGTAGAAATTGAATGAATGTAGTGTGGTAGTAAGTGAGTGTTTACATAATTTAGTGTTTTTCCTACTTCTTTTGACGTGTTGATTTTTGGTATTCGTGGTCGTTGTGTGGGATCTGTACCTGTATATTTAGTGAGTGTTTTCTGAAATATAAGTGAGAAGCATATTAACTAAATCCATGTCTATGTTATCAGTGATGGATGAGGAAGTGTCTGTAGTATCATTAGTGGTAATTGTTGTATGTGTGTTATTATCAATGCTTGTTGCTGGATTATCCTGACAGGTTACATGATCTTCATTAATGTTAGATGTTTCTGTCTGTTGATGTATTTGATCAGCAACCTGTTGTTTGATAAGTTCAAGTGTTGTTTGTGAGATAAGGTTGTTGTGTATAATTGTTCTTTTTTGATCAACAACTCTTTGTTCGGTGACAGTGAGGTGAGGATACTGTTGTGTGAATCTATGGTGTAGTTGTTGTCTGTATGCTGTCATGTTTGTTTCGAGTTTTGTGATGGTGTAGTAAGTACGGATGATAAACTCGTTCATTTCTACTGTCCATTTCATCCGTTGGCGTGGTTTTCCAGCCTTTGTGGTCTGTGGATGCATTGCCACAGAAACACCAAGGCTGGGTTGGTTCCTCACATCTGTTGAGGGCATTGCAGTAGCCATGCTTGGGCCGGTGCTGCTTTTGCCACCAGTAACCAAGGGAGACTGTGGGCTATTTTTCGAACGTGAGCCTCTGCCTAACCCACGAACACAGACCTTGTTAGCCTGGGCAACATCCGAGCCGGTATCACACTTTGATCTGGTTATTACCATAATAAATATCTCCACAAAATGTGGGTGTGGTCACTCTTAGCTTCATTTCTCTCCATAGACCTTACTGGCATGGGTGTCCCTACCAGGAGCTTGTGCTCCAGCCTGCATTGCCCTATGGATCAGTAAAATTACTGGGCTCTCCCACCACGACCAGGTGGTGACCACGGGAGAGTAATTATTATTATTATTATCTCATCTCGATTATATATATAGATACTAATATAACACAATAACAAAACATTAAGTTTACTGGAGAAACAAGCATATGCAATAAGTTGTGCATGGTTGAAAACACCAGGTTTTAACAAAAAGCAAGTTACTCAATGATAAAAAAATGACTGTTACTAAAACAGCACAAAAAGCCAGCAGATGAGTCTATAGAAAGGTACTGTAAGAGTGGGAGGGTCCACTATTTGGGTTTGCAAAAGCAACAACAAAAAAACAAACATGGCTGAAAAGATCAGCCATGTTCCATGAGGGTTAAACAATGTCAATATAAAATAAATTGTTTGAATCATACTATCAAAAATATTAAAACTAAACTTATCATTTAAAGGAGTCCTATGTAAAAAGCATTGGTTTTTTAAGAACAAATCTTATCTTTAGACATGAAACATTCAAAATCATTCTAATACAATAATACTGTAAATTCTTATATTATGTCTACCAGAAAGTTCTGTCTGTTTTTGACATATCAAGTTTCAACACACATGAATGTGTTCATTTGAAACATATATGACCATCTCTTTTTACCATTGTATTTCTATATATGTGCTCTTCTAAATTTACTGAAACAATGATTTTATCATGTCAGTATTAAGTGAGGTTCATTTGTGTAAATATGTCTATTGATAAAGTTCATTGATAAAGTTGGAATTCATACAGCAATGTATTCTGTATGAATTCCAACAAGGTAGAAATGCTACAGAAGCATGTAGAAATTTGGTGAAGATTCTGACTGAATGTGCAGAAGATGATTCAAAAAATTTGAAGCAGACAATTTCAATCTTAATGACATGTCAGGCTCTGAGGGACCATCTCTGATAGATGACGATATTATTAAGACCATTATACAACAAAATTGTTTCAAATGCCAGTGTTAACTCAGGATATTATTTCTTCAAAATATGAATTTAAGACTATTTAGAAAAATTTTTACATTTTCGAGTCTATCTTTTAATCCTTTACACTACTCCAGAAGTAACAGTCAATATGGTTAAAGAACAAACTTCTTTTACAAAGGAAAAATAGGTAAAAATTCACAAAGTTAAAAAGTTAAAACAAATTGTTTTTTTTTTGACATCATCATAGATTGCAGAAAAGCTCAAACTCAACAAACCATTTTGGACCATATTTGGAAACTTGGGACTGGTGTGTAAATGTTCCTCATGAGTTAAGTAAAAAAAATTTACATGACCAAGTCATTATTTGTACATCTCTGCTTACTCAGAACAAAATCAAACCTTTCTTAGACCAGATGATAACTGACAATGAAAAGTGGATTACGTATGAGAATATTGAAAAAAAGAGCATACTGTGAGCCTCGACAATCTTCCCCCTTCCACCTCAAAAGTGAGTTTGAATCTCAATAAGAGAATGCTGTGTATATGGTGGGACATCAAATGACTAATACACTATGAGCATCTGAAACACAAAGAAAGGCTTAACAATTTGGAAACATATTGTTGAGAAATGAATGATTTGAACAAAGCACTGAAGGAAAAGAGACTGGCCCTGGTCAATAGGAAGCAAATCATACTGTACCACAACAATGCCAGGCCATATGCTGCTTTGGTGACTCGCCATAAAACTATAGTCTGGGAATTCTGTTACATCCCCCATACTTTCTGGACCTAGCACCATCCAATTATCATCTGTTCTTCTCCCTGCAAAATTTTTTGAAGGAAAAAAAAATCAAAAATGAAGCAGATGTCAGTCAAGCACTGAGTTTTTCACCTCCAAAGATGAAACATTTTACAGAAATGGAATCCATAAATTACCATCATGGTGGGAAGAAGTCATTAGTAACAATGAAAATTATGTTGTTCAGTAAACATTAATTAATATTGTATATCAAACACACCTTATTGATGAGAGACTTTGTTTATTATGTTGAACAAACATTTTCAACCCACTCAAGGGAATCGCCAAGGAATTTGAATTCAAAGTGTTTCAAACAAAACATTAGTTTATATTTTATATATTTTGAATTTAACGTATTGTTCAAAACACTTTGAATTCAAATTCCTTGGCAATTCGATAAAAACAGTTCTAAAAGAACTATTGTAAAAGTTCAGGTAACATCAATAACCTGATGATGACCCCTTGAGTGGGTTGAAAACATTTGTTCAACATAATAAACCAGTGGTTCCCAATTAGTTTTTCCTGCATACCACTTCAAGAAAGAGCTCAAACTCGTGTACTCCTTATAGCATAAATTCATATTAATCCATACTAATATTATAAATTCGAAGGTAATTCTGTCTGTCTGTTACCTTTTCACATCTAAACCGCTGAACAGGTTTTAATAAAATTTGGCACAGAGATAGCTTATATATTGGAGATGGACATAGATATTTTCTTGCAGTAAAATGTAGATATTTTCTTACTCCCATGAGAAAATTCAATATAATGCAGGAGAAGCTGTGGGTAGACAGCTAGTGATAAATAGAGTAAGTGTTTTTTTTACATTTATTACCTTTAAAATACAATTCTAATAATAATGAAAATAACATAAGGTTATTTAATTTTAATGTGAAAAATGTGCAGGATTTTCTTTGCACAACTTTGTAAAATCTGGTTGCTTTTTGGTCAGCTTCAGTCTCAAGTCATCTTCGAGTTAAAGTCGGTAATTTTGAGAACACAAATTGTGTTAATTGTACAATTTTTGTTTCTTGCGTAAGAATTTCATTTAGATATTGTCACAAATGCATTTTTTTGATGAAATTTCGAGAATATTTTTAGTTATAAATAAGCAAATTTGTGCATTCAACATCATGCTGTAAATTGCTGAATTTTTTATGATCCACCATTATTTTTTTGATTGCTTCACCTCATGCATTAAAATTTTAAATCGACCGATTTTAGATTGTCACACATACCCCTTCATGCAATTTCAATGTACCACTAATTGAGAACCATGGTAATAAACAAAGTCTCTCAGCAATAAGGTGTGTTTGAAATACAATATTCAAAGATTCTGAGTACGGATTAAAGTCTATTAATTAATAAATGTATTAAAAAAGTAATATTTTCTTTTAATTCGAAAATGGACAGAACTTTCCTGTAGATCCAATATATGTTCACATAAGAAGGACTCTCCAAAGAAGAGTGACATCAGGTGGAAAACTCATTTTCAAGACACACATTCTAAGGATATGGAGACCATCTCCCCTGTTGGAAGTTCTTTTACAAATTGCCTTGATTGTATGATGATTGTACCCTGTTCCTCTCCATTCCTTCCACAACATGGACAATACTTCATTTAAAGTAATACATATTAAGTATGCCATTTATTATGCATGTCGTTACTTACAATAGCATCATTGTTCTTTTTACAACAATCTCATTCAAATTTATTAAGTTAAAAACCTGATCATGACTGTTTACGATGATTGAAAATGTTTGTCTATTAAAGTGTTTATACTGTTGAATTTTTGGTGTGTTTATTCAAGACATAAACAAGCTATAACTTAATGTTGTATAATTATTTCATTCTGACTAAAATCACTTAACTCAATTTCTGAATTTGAATTCTTTTATACACTCAAACAAACATGCTACTTAGATGAAAAACTAAATAATTTTTTTTATGTAATCTACATTTAATACCAGTGAACAGTGCAAAAATTATTATTAATTATATATAAACCAACTCATGTTTATATATATTTATTCAATAACAATATGTTAAAAAATAGAAAAAATTGCCAATGCTTATAGTTAATTACACCACTTAAAACAACTATTTTTAAAATGTAATGCTGAAAAGCATTACATTAAAAAACATTGAAACATTAAAAATTTTAAAATAAAAATAAAAAACAAAATAAAAAGTTTAAAGTAAACTGTTTCATCCTTTATTAAGATACTGTATACAGTGGAACCTCGCTTAATGAGCATAATTCATTCCAGAGTCTTACTCGTAATGTGAAACACTTGTTAAGCGAAACAATTTTTCCCATAGAAATTAATGTAAAATGCGATAATGCGTTCCACGCCAAAAAAATGCTCAAATGTTTTATGTATAACATTTATTCAAAAAATATTGTACAATATACACTGTTAAAGAGCATGAATCATCATCATCTTTTCTTCTAGTGCGGAATGAACCATCCTGGAATGAGAATTCTATTTGCAGAAACAAAAGAACATCACAGCTAATATGTTTGATAAACACTCCAAACGATATGCCAAATTTTTGGGTTATGTAAAGGCTATAATTAAATATTAGAAATTAATTAATTAGACTAGAGGTAGGCAGTTATGTTTCCATCTCGTATTAAATTTAATAATTATAAATAGTTAATTTTTAATTCAGACATTTCTAAAATTTAATTTGGAATCGGTCATTAAATTTAATGACCCAAGAATTGGCATATCGTTTGGCATGTTTATTATATAAACGGGCTATGGTTGTTGATGTTTATAAGTAATATGTGTGAACACAAGTTTGAAAAATATGTGATCACAAGTGACACTAAGATGCTAGCGGAACGAGTGCTAAACAGACTGATGGAGCATGCCGCATGCGTACAATTCGGGACTTCCCCTCTCCTCATCACTTGTTATGCGAAATATCGCTCATTAAGTGAGGCAAACTTTTACAATTTGTTTTGCTTGTTATTCGAAATACTCGTTGTGTGAGGTGCTCGTTAAGCAAGGTTCCACTGTATTTTTATTTCAAGCAACAGACAACAGTGAACAATCTAATAACATATTTAATTATTTAAAATTAATTAATCTAACTATATATTTGTTGTGTCTGATCATATATGTAAACATTATCTACAGATATGGAAAAGAGATGATAAAAAGATGGGATTTAGTGCCTTAATATTATTTCAGATTTAGCCTGGTAATTATCAAATCTTCTCTTTACCAAGGAGAGAAATCTAGGTGAGATAGCTGACTACTCAAGTTCAAATAGAATAAATGCAAAAAGAAAATTGTTGAATGGATATCAACTTAGAAATCATCTTTTGAACCAGCATACAAACACTTGAAATCTTTGTGAATTAGAAGTCTTTAAACTTAAATTTCATGAAAATTCCATTGAAGTTTACAGAGTTAAAACATTCATATAAAAAAAATTATGGAGATCAGCAAGGACTATGGAAAGAGGACCAGTTTAATTTTTGTAAAATCAAGAAATATTCAATTTGAACAGCTCATACAAACTCATAGAAGATTCCATTACAAAAACTATAGTCCAAATACCAGAACATCTGTCAGCAAGCAGTAACACCATCTACTAAAAAGTGGAAATGTGAGATGTACAATTTACAGCCCTTGCATGCAATGCCACACATATAACTTTAACAATAATACAAATTTCTCACTGCATGGTAACTTTTCAGACACCCTACATACATTCAGCACACAATTTTTTGATGCAGTAGAGTCCCGCTAGTCTGAACACTGCTAATCGGAACATCCGTCTAATCAGAACATGTTTCAGTCAGTGGAGAGGAAATTTTTTAGCTCGCAAAATATACATTTTTCGTAATACTGTACAAAATTAATAAATCAGTGTTTGACATGGCCTATTAAAACAGCATAACTATACTGAACTTACACACAAAAACATAAACAAAAATCATTGATGGAGTTAAATCTATATAAACCAGACCTGTTTTACTGCTTGGTTCTGCATTATTTCAATTATTCGGCTAATCCGAAAATCTTCTAATCCGAACAGGGCTCAGTCCCAATTACTTTGGACTAGTAGGACTCTACTGTATATCCTATACATTTTAATTATTAATTTGAAAATGAAAGATCATATTACTAGTAAACTTACACATGGTACTTCATATAATTTGTGTTATCAACAAAATTACAGCTAGAAAGACTAAGTAATTGTTATAATTGTTACATATATATAAAGTTGCAAAATTTATCAGGATGCTAAATATTTCTTTTTTTAGTTTTATGTATCAATGCTTAATGAATACATATATAAAAATTTAAATAACTTAATTTTTCAATATAAATTAAAAACAATAAATTCATTTGAAATGAAACATAAATTTTTATTATTATTACCATCTTAATAGAACCTGCAAGGAATAGTTATTGTTGTCAAGTATATATATATTATATTATACAGATAAACAATTGAAAATAGACCGGCAACAGGTATGCAAGTGAAAAAAGCTTGGAAAATGCTGTATTAATACATATAAAATAGGGCATTTTTCTGTTAACAGGACACCAGCCTATTTATATGTACAGCAACAGGTAAAATTCAAGATCTGAATGAAGGGTTTTGCACCATCCCCAGAATTGTTGACCCTTTGCAAGATATTTGCCTCCAATTTTTAACATGTATCAGTATACTGCCTACTCTACATGCTTCGCATGTAGTCGTGGGCTTTGGTGCTTGCTACTGCTTGCACTGAAGCACCCACATGCAGCTAGCCTCCACACCCCCTAAAACTATATAACATTAAGTATGCCTCAAACAATCAAGTGGGCTATTCAAAGCCAACACAGTTGCATGAGCTAAATAAATAGTTCAGATTAAAGTTACAATTGGTCTCACATTAACAGAAAAGAACCTAAAATAGTTATGTCGGCATGGCATAACTTTATGAAAATTCATTTTACAAATTACAAAAAGCATAAAATACACTGTAATATGGTTGCTGTCTATTGGTTCTTGTATGTTAATGTCCCTTTAATCCAAAATAGAGACAGTCTACCAAACATAGTTTTGGATTAAAGAGATGTTCACATACAAGAAGCATAAATAATTAAAGATGAAGAGAACAGAATAGCTTCTCTTTAAAATGAAAAAATATCTTTTTTTTTTCTAACAACAAGAATATTGTATGTTTGAAAAATATTATTGTTTTTGATAATCATACTAATATAGTCAGTCATTGGTTTACAATGGTTTGATAAATGCCAATTTGAATGTCCACTGGTTTTAAAATTTTATAGTAATTTCCTTTATTTTTTCCAAACATTCTGAGAAATTCTATATTACAATCTCATTATTAAAGAAATAATACCTTTAAAGCACAATTGGTCATATTCAGGAATCAAGAAACAATTTTAACCATTTTATCAGCAGGTTTAGCTCTCGGTTGGTAAAGCCTGGTGGCAAACTAATCATTCCATCAGACTTAACCAAGGTTATCAAGTATGAGAAATTCTTTGGAGAACCAATATTGCTAAAATTAGCAGGTACGAGAAATTCTCATTCATGCAAATAAAAGGGATACAGTCTATTATCTCTGAATATCTCTTTAAATCTCTCTGATATTTAAAAAATTAGGATATGATTCACAAACACAAGTCATGCTACTGTTTTAACACTTGGCAGTTTTCCATCTTTATTTAGTTGATCAACTAAATAAAGATGAAAAACCGCCAAGCGTTAAAACAGTAGCGTGACTTGTGTTTGTGAATCATAGAAATTAAGAAAACAGTTTCAGAAGATTGATAACAAATTAGGATATATTTAAGATGTGTTACAGCTGTTCATTCCCATAACATCTACAAAAGAATATTGGCTACCTTATAATATTATGAGCATCAATCATTCTTGAAAAAAGGTCACATTAATTTTAACAAATAATATATGATAGAAAAATGTGTTCTAAATCTTTAAAGGACTTGAAGCCATGTATACATTCTGACCACATTTGAAAACATCAAGGATTGCAAATGCAGAATAGCTGATGTTTCATAATGTTGAATCAAATAATATGGTTGAATTGATAGAGAAACATTCTGAATACTTTTATAAATTAGGAACTGGTAAATAAGATTGTATAATGCAGCAAAATTAAGAATTAATTTTATGATCTATAGAATTTATGAGCATTCTGACTAAGAGTTAAGATAAATATATGCTAAGTTTAAGCAATATTGATCTTAAATGTTTAATAGTATGTTCTGCTAGAAATCAATAGCATTGTAGTTTTACTGTCTTGCTCTACAGGAGCAGAAGTATCAATGAAATAACCCCATTTCTTATTTTCAAAAGAATGCTCATTACCAACTGATTTAAAGATCCAATTGTCCTGACCAGCATTTCTCTAGTCAGTAATGACTATATATTTATAGCTACTTTATTAAAAAATGTAATATAAATGCATGTATATAATGTATATGTAATAAACCCAAGTTTTTGCATTATTCTCATGAAAAAAAAGTCAAATTTTACCAAAATGACATTCCACTGAAATATATAATTTCTCTTTCATTCATGCTCCATATCTGAGAAATTAGTCACTGCATAACATTAAAATACTATACTTTAAAATTATGTTGAAAATAATTATTTATATTTTTTATTTAAAAATATCTTCAGTGATATATACAATTCATACTGATATTAATGTAACATTAACAGAACTATGAGAAAAGAAACATTCAGTTGGATTTTTTTTACATTTTTTACAAGTTTAAATTGCGGTTAAAATTGTAACTTTAAATTTTAAAAACTTCCTTTATTATTTGACATTTCAGTTAAACAGAATTCTGTTACTAAAATTATTGTGTCCATTTATCAATCATATATCTTTTGTGTCAGATAGTATTTGTATTTCTTCTTATAAATAAACTAAGAAGATTATAGGAATCATGTTTTTTTTTTTATTCAGTTAAACATTTTTCAGGACTTCTGTGTCCCATCATCTGACCCACAAAGTTCAAATCTTAAGTTTGAACGAGAATAACCACATGTTTCCTTAAGTTTCATTAACACAAGTTTCCATTACGCGTCCTGAAAAAATCTGAAATAGAGAAGATTTTTTGACTGCCCCAAAAATCATTTACCCAAATATAAAAAATTGACTCTTATAATCTAAGAATTTGTGTTTCTTTTTATATAATACTAGCTGTTACCCGCGGCTTCGCTCGCGCAAATTTTGCAAGCAAACCCTATTTACATTCAATATTTCAACAACCATAGTAATTGTCATATAACACCTACCGCTGAGAATTGCTGAGAATCAAACAAACTGTTTTTAATTTGATAAATTTTCTGGAACATTTACAATCATTCTATAATCGAACCAATATGCAATAACAAATTTGAATTTAAAGCAGTTCGAACATTTGGTAAAAAAATCGAAATATATAGAAAATATTTATAACAATGTCTGAAATGTTATCAATTTAATACCCCTAAGTACTCAATGAAGACTAAACGTAATTAAAAACAAAAAATCACATCTAAAACAGTACAGTAGAAGCAGTTCTTCAGGTTAGGACTTAATCCTCTCCCTCTCTCCCGCGGAGGAAATTTCGAAAAATCCCTTCTTAGTGTTCGTTTTCACTAGAAAACTAAACTTTATAAACTTCATTCATAGAAAACTAAATCTTTATAGTTAAATAGTTTTTTTTTTCCTTGTACTAGAGATAGTCCTGGGTCCCCAGAACAGTAGCTAAGTTAGAATAGCCAAAAGACACCAGGACAGCAGTTCTGTCTAGATATTTCAGGTCCCATAATTCGCCATTTAGTTGCCATATTGTGGGCCAGGACAAATCCGTGATGGGCCTGAAAAAAGGCGCTCTTAGTAACCACAGGGTAGGAAGAGTAAAAAAATACAAGGACATAGTACATAGACGTAATACTATATCATAGAAAATAAATATCTATTTTACAATAATACAAATAAACAACAACTAACCCGTTATATATAAAGACCAACAACTGCCGAATTATCGGGCTAGCAAATGGCTATAGTAATATTAATAATTTAAGTTAATTTGGTACTAGAGTTAGGCGTTAGGCGCCATCTCTTGCTAAATTTAATAATTAGAATTTTAATTAAATAATTTAAATAAATTTAGGCTTAACTGGAAGAAAAGAATCGGCCTGAAGCGGGATTCGAACCCGCAACTTCTGCTATCCGTGCAGACACGTTACCAGTTACGCTACCCGGACCTTTGGTCCGATCCTCCCCTTCCAGTTGATATATGATATGGCGCCTAACGCCTAACTCTAGTACCAAATTAACTTAAATTATTAATATTACTATAGCCATTTGCTAGCCCGATAATTCGGCAGTTGTTGGTCTTTATATATAACGGGTTAGTTGTTGTTTATTTATATGTATACGCCTTGCCGGGGTTTGCGATGGCCGGTTGAGTGCCTTTGGGAGGACATGGGCAATTAATGTGTCCCCAGCCGGCATTGTAATAGCCGTCGATGGTCGTACGGTAATCTTATATCAACTGGAAGGGGAGGATCGGACCGAAGATCCGGGTAGCGTAACTGGTAACGTGTCTGCACGGATAGCAGAAGTTGCGGGTTCGAATCCCGCTTCGGGCTGATTCTTTTCTTCCAGTTAAGCCTAAATTTATTTAAATTATTTAATTAAAATTCTAATTATTAAATTTAGCAAGAGATGGCACCTAACGCCTAACTCTAGTACCAAATTAACTTAAATTATTAATATTACTATAGCCATTTGCTAGCCCGATAATTCGGCAGTTGTTGGTCTTTACAATAATACATTTTTTGTATTCTTAATTTAAAATTTTAATACTTTGAATGGCAGAATTATTACATTTTACATCTTTCTCATCAGCACAGAATATCAAAATATTTAGAAAAAAGTATTTAGTACATTTAAGCAATCCCATACCTTTGGTATTTAACCAATTTTTTTTTTTACTGTATTCTGGTTTAAAAAAAATTAGAATGCACAGTTTTTTTATAAGGAAAAAAGGAGTTTAAAACAAGTCATTTACAATTAAAATATACTACATTAATACATGCAAAAGCTGTTTAGCCATAGAAAAATAATAACATGTTGAAAAATGTTATTGCTTAGTTAAAATAGTTGTGTTTAGATAGAGGTTACTGGTAGTGTGCTGAAGGCCATTTCATTAGCCTAAGGAAAATTGCAACTTCACATACAAGATACAAGGCAATTTTTTTAGACAAAAGTTACATATTATATATCATAAAATACAGTACATATTGCATATTTTGTTGCAGTAATATAATAAAAGAAAGTTAAATTTAAAAAAATAAATAAAATATACAGTAGAATCTTTTAAAATTTATGAGAAAAACGTCATTATGCAAATAATGTTTGATTTTATACAGTGGAATCTTGTTTTAATGATCACAGAAAAAACTGACTTTTCCCATGGTCCCACTAAATAAATGTAATTTAACCTCCTTTTAGCAGATCCATAATTCAGAATAATTTTATAGCCCATCTATTGTAAACTTCACATTTTTTCAACATTCACAAATTCTAGGAAACACCCAAATATTAACTAGAGTTCAATGATGCACTTGGTAATCTGTATAATTGAAGAATTGTATGAAGAGAGTCAGCAAGCTGATACAATTGAGGAGGAGCCACTTAGTAAACATTCTGACACTGGTCAAAGTGTGGTGGTGAAATTTAGCAAGGCCATAAAGCCTTTCCAAGTTGTGAAGGTTTTCCTAACAAGTTTCAGTGAAAACAAACAGGTTCTATGTGACATTGCTGACAGGCGAGAGGTGTTGTATTCAACAAGCAGAAAAGTGGCATCAAAAGAAACCAAGATGGATGAGTTTCTTAACAAATCATGAAGTCAAGTGAAGTGCTAATGGGCATATATAATTTACCTCTTTTTATGCTTACAGTATATAAAACTTCCATCAGCTTTGTTGTACACATATATGGCATAATGTACGATCTTGTAACAATGAGATCGCTGTTCTTTACTCTATAGAAACATTATGCAGTAAAAGAGCAGTGATATCAAAAGACTGAATAATTTCAATTCTGGTATTTCTTATATGGGGATTAAAAACTGGAAATTTTTCAAACAACAAATATTTTCCTGTGTGGGAAATCATTGTTGTTTGCAATGTAATGGATGATTTTCAGTGGCCCAAGTGATCCATTAAAACAAGATTCTACTGTACAAATGATAATGGAGAATATTTACAAAAATAGCACATACAGTAAATGCATATATTGTATTATAAAAAAAACAAAATTTTAACAAAATATTAACTTTCATTTTATATTAACTATTTATTTGTACAACAAATCTTAAAATGCTTTGAATAAAATTTATAATTCCAAATTTAGAAAAAATAATCCACATTGATAAAATACTTACCTATTTTTGTTGAAATCGCACATATATTTTCAGATTTATATTATTTACTTGAAAGATAACTTTTGTTTATATAAATATTTTCATCGTATAGAAATCTTTAAAGGAACCTATTAAAATAAATCATTATAATAGTTACAATTATTATTATTATAATATATTTACATAAAAGTCAAATATTTCTATAAATCCGAAATCTAGAAATTACATTTTATTCTTTCCTTTTCTTGCATTCTATATAATTTATAAAAAATATATTCTTAACTCTTAAAAAGAACTATAAAAAAAGAAAAATAGGGATAATAAAGAGAATCATTAATCTAATTGTTGATGTAAGATAAAACAAAATGAACTGGCAAAACAGACGTAAAAATACACAGAGCTATTTAATTGATACATTTAATCAGCATTTATATTTGGATCTTCAGAATTAATCAAAAGAATAAATTTCTATAGTGAAAGTAGTTTTATTAATTCAATAAATTTTATATAGTCAATAACATTTCAAATTTATTAATCCATCATCAGGTTATTTTGAATCTAGAATAATAAATGAGGTTTAAATTACATGTTATTTACATTAATATTAAACAGTTCTTTTACATTACATTTTCTAAGAATTAATTAACATATGAAAAAGAATCTTGTCCAATTTGATTCATTTTCAATGGATACAAACAATAAAAAAGTATACAATTTCAAATTATTTTGATAAATTGGTTATAAAAAATATTTGGATGGTTATTAAATACATTCAAAGAAATCCTATATTATGAGCATGAGTTACTAAAGAAAAAATAATAATGAACTTCACAATAGCAAAAAATTATGTCGTTGTTTTATTATACAGTTTCAGATAATTATAAAATAAAATACTGATATTCAATCTTCATAAAAATAACAAATATTAAAATAAAAACCTATTCGTCACAATACAAGAGAAACTTGTCACTGTCAAATCCCCAAAATCCACTGGCACTGACTAAACCAGAACAAGGGTTAGGTTGAATTATCCTCACTCCAACTAACTTTCTATACTAATTTTCCATTACTAATCAACCCCTGGCAAAGTGCTTTCAGCATATCCCTACCACAACAATCACGATAAATAAAATCTACACAGCAAAAGACACACAAAATAATGAGCCCTCACAAGGGACTAGTCTTTAAATTATGAGCCCTATAGGTAATTAGGTCCCTGTAGGGAGTAGTAAAACATACTAACAACATATTCCAACCTCTTAGTGTTCTCTGAGCAAAAAGAGACTTCATCCCCTCTGAAAAAACACCAAAGTAACAGAATAAAAGGTGGTTCCTTCTTTTATTCTGTTACTCTATGGTTTATACATATCAAGTATATTTTGTACGGCAGCTGCTATAACTTCTACTAAATAGAGAATTACCAGTTTCTCATTAACATGGTGATTTTTTTTTACCATCTACAGGGCTAGTTCAAATGTTGGTTTTTCAGACCTAAGATTCAGACTCTGCACTCAAAGGGGTACCACACATTCAAATTTCTAAGATTTGAAAAAAGTTTTTTTTTTTACAAATATTTTGGGCCCACTAATGACATTTTTCCAAGGCCCCATAAAACCTGCAGCTGATCATCTATATTACACCATGGATTTCTGAGTTATTCACAAAAATAAAGTAAATTTTGAACCTTATTGATTTACTCAAAAAAGCTATAAAAAAAAAACCAAGTAAAATATTTAACTGGATTCAGCAATGAGTGATATAACTTTAAAATTGAACTAACTTTGCAGAATCACTCTAGAAATATATGAAATTAGTAGTGAAAACATTCTCATGAATATGAACTTTACTGCAAATGCACAAAAACTCCCTTCAATTTGTTCTTTATTCCTGAATATTGAAATAAAACAACAAAAAATCAAATCAACAAACTTAAATATGTTTAATACATTATCGGATTTAATTGTATATTCTATTTTCATATAACCAATTTCTTCAATAAAATATAAATTTCTGATGTTGATTACTACATTGAATAGTAGAAGTTACTTTTAGTTAAATGATGTACTTATATGAATATGTAATAAGTAACTAAAAGTAACTGCTACTCATTGAAGTTTTCATTGCATATTCAATGCTTATCAATAACTATAATACTATGAAAAATGTGTAATATATGAATTAACATTCAAGTAAATAATTCTTATCAGAAAAAAACTCTTATACTATTCAAATTTACTTATAAATTTACAATAATGATTACACTTACACAGACTGCTCATCTTACAAATATAAACAAGGAAGCGCCCTCTGGAATAATTTTAATTTAATGTTAACCTTGGATATAAATTATATATAAAAAATTTTATTGCACGAATTCATTGTTGTGTCCGTAAAATAAACGATTACTTGTTAACTTATATAATTAACTTTATTATAATAGAAACGTAACTGTGTGATAATATAACGTAACGTTGTGCCTCCAGGTCTAAGTGTTACTACAGCTAACGCACTACTGACCGAAGACAAAGGAACACGACAAAGGTCAGAGGTGCTGGTTCGCCGAACTAGGTCAAGGGGCAATTCGGTGTGGGTTATGCCTTGGAGGTTTACATACATAACAATTCTCCCACGTTTAATAAAACCATGAACCATTTACTGAATGTCTTAGACAGGTTGAGAGCTAATGATTTACACGTAAACATCAGTAAGTACAAATTCTTTGAAAGAAAAGTACAATATTTAGGACATATAATTAGTGCAGAAGGACTCCAAAAGTCTCCAGACAAAATAAAAGCCATCCAGGATGCACTTCGCCCGAGAAATGTAGAAGAATTACGCCAATTTCTAGGACTTGTTAATTACTATTCTAGATTCATAAACAATGCATCAGATGTTTTATATCCAGTGAATCAACGCTTAAAGAACAACGTTCAATTCCGTTGGACAGCAGAAGAGGAAACAGCTTTCATTCATGCAAAATCTGAGATTATCAGTGATAGGGTACTAATTTCGTTGAACTCTAAACTACCAATAACATTAGCAACATATGCCAGCCCATTTGGACTCTCTGGAATATTGTCACACCAGATGCCAAATGGAACAGAACGGCCTATAGCATTTGCCTCCAGATCTCTCACACTTGCTGAACGAAACTATAGCCAGCTGGATAAAGAGGCTACTGCTGTATTCTGGGCATGTAAGAAATTTTTTGATTATATCTATGGAAGGAAATTTACTCTTATAGTCGACAATAAATTCATTATGACGATACTACATCCTGACAAGAAACCAGCGCCGTAACTAGCCTTTTATGCGCCCGGTGCGAGCATCTGTAACTACGCCTCAAAACTATGACCCAAAACTTGGTCCAGGTCATTTCTGCGCCCCCCATGGTCTACTCCTGGGCACCGCTGGCACCGCCCTAGTTACGGCATTGCAAGAAGCTACCTGTTTTGACAGCTACAAGAATGCTACGATACGCGCACTTCCTTTCCAACTTCGATTATACCAACAAACATAGGAAGTCGATTGAACATACAAATGCCGATTACCTGTCACGGAACCCTATACCCTTAACAAGAAAAGAAGCCCTGACAGAAGACCACGATGATACTTATCACGACACGGTTGTTAAACATATCTCAACTGGAACTATCACCGCCAAGGAAATTCGAAGAGAATCGTCAGTTGATAAGGAACTATCACAGATCAAAAACGACATTGTCAATGGCCGTATGTACGACCATTATCCACACACACCGGAATTCTATTTAGAGGACATCACGTAATCGTCCCAAGAAGTCTACAGCCAGCAGTCCTGCATGAGCTACACTCTACACGCATAGAAATCGTTCGAATGAAGGCCTTAGCCCGAAATTACTGTTACTGGCGTAATATTGACTCTGATATCGAGAATATGGTTAAAAGTTGCAAACAGTGCTGTGACCAGTGACGTAGCGTAGTGGGGGCGGCAGAGGCGGCATTGTTTTCACATTAAATAATAATAATATCTTGTAAAAATTTGAACCATTTCATTTCATATTTTTGTCGCACCTACGATTCGGACCGATTGAAATGAACACGGAATTTTTCATTACTTATTCTGTGACGAAACTTGGGAATCCCCTTTCTTTAAATGAATGTATAATAATGACATCTTGCTCATTGTAGCGACTGACAACACCGTCTGTACTGACTTGTAGGGATTCCCCGTATTTTATTTAAGGGGGTGAAATTTTCCTCCGTTCCAGGCGGCTGACACTCACGCTACGCCACTGGCTGTGACATTAAGAAAACCCAACAAAAGCCCCAATACACAAATGGGAAACGCCTACAAAAAACTGGCAACGTATACACATCTATCATGCAGGACCATTTATGAATCATTATTTCTTTATTGTTGGTGATGCCAAATCAAAGTGGCCAGAAATATTCTATACAAAGAAAGCACCAGACACATCTCATCCTCGTCGCCAATTGTTGTGTCCGTAAAATAAACTATTAATTGTTAACGTATATAATTAACTTTATTATAATAGAGATGTAACTGTTTGATAATATAACGTAACGTTGTGCCTCCAGGTCTAAGTGTTACTACAGCTAACTCACGACTGACCGAAGACAAATGAACTCGACAGAGGTCAGAGATGCAGGACAAGGGACGTAACTAGGACAAGGGACAATTCGGTGTGGGTTATGCCCTGGAGGTTTACATACATAACATTCATTTACTAAAAGAAATTTCTGTTAAAACGTTTTAAGTTTTTACATTTTAAAAAATATAAGTACAATTTAATAATTATTCTTAAATCAAATTTTAATTATTATCAAGTAAATTTTAATTTTTTTCTTTTAACATTTGGATGTATTTGAATAATGTTACAGTTTAGCGAGGTTGAGGCCAAAGTTTTAAACGCGAAAACGTGTACGTTGGACGTTCGGCGCCGTTTTCCTGTAAACCTAGAAATTTGGCAATGGCGTTTGGAAAGTCAGTGTAACTACGCCTCAAAACTATGACCATGCTCAACATTCCAAACGCCATTGTCAAACTTCTAAGTTTACAGGAAAGCGGCGCCGAACGTCCAGCGTACACGTTTTCGCGTTTAAAACTTCGGCCTCAATCTCGTTTTTATCTTTCAATATCCAATCACTCAGATGAATATTCGAAATAAAAATGGATTTATCGATTTGCTATTCGAAGCCATTGGAGGCACATTAAGGCGATATGTTCAGTCAGAATTTTGGGATGATCTGACCCGCAATGGGGTCAAGTAATATAACTGAAATTTAGAAAACAAAGAGTCAATTCATATTATTTATCATATATTATGAGGCCGTTCCCAGAATTGAGTGAGCATCGATCTTCCGTGGCGATGCGGTGACATTTTTCCATTTGGCTGACCCAAAATTAACGATAAAATACAATTCGGAACTTGCTCCCGGATTCCTCAGAGGGGTAGGCTAAAGATTTAACTGCTTCGCCATCTGGCCATTAATTTAAAATGACTTCTTGGTAAGGAAAAAACAAAGTCAATAAATAAATTTATGAGATGAAAAAAATATAAATTTTACATTAAAATTATTGAAAATGAAATCTTCAATTTATCAATATCAAATTTAAATGTATTACTAAATATGCATTTTCTGTTTTAAATTCTTAACGTAGACATATATGATTTTTATATTGATGAATGTGCACAAATAAATTTTAAAAAATTGTTTCAATCATTTTTAGAGTAAGCTAAAATACGCGTGAGAAAAGGGACTTTAATTCTTGAAAAGAAATTAACAAATTTTTCATGAAGATACGATTGGCTTTATTCATATATGGCAACGAGTCAAGGCTAATCGGTCAAGGGAAATGCCTACTGGGAGGACTTTCACCTTATGGGAAACTGGCCCTATTTAGGTTTACAAACGTGAATAAAATCCGAAAAAACTGCAAGTGGCCAATCCGTTAAACGCTGCGCGAACCCATGAGCAACTACCAGTGTTAAGTCGGCCACTAATGGGTTGTTGAATTCGAAGAATTTTGAGAATCGAAAAACAATGCAGCTGATGAAGTAAAGAACAAGAATAAACTTCGTTATTCGAATACGACTAAAAAACTAACAAATATAGGAAATCCTCGTTAGTTCGAAATTGAAGAAATAAAATAATCGCAACTTCGAATTATCGAGTTTCAAATTATTCGAGAATGACGTATTTATGTATCCAATATGCCAAATGTCATGAAATTATAACTGATGTAATTTATTAAGCAAACGTAATACGGCTACCTATAAAGAAAGCTATTTTCGTTGATTATTAATAATTACTGTAATAATAATATAAATAAAGCGGATGAACCGCTAATAAACAGCACGTATCCGGTCCAGGTTGCCAGATAGATTTTATAAAAACCAAAGCAAAATTCCTGAAATGTAACCCAAATTATTTCAAAAATAGACCAAATAGTATTAAACTGCCTAAATACAGTAGCCTAGAGCCCTACAAATATCTTAATAAGTTACTCGTAGAGTCGTAGCTCAATCTTACAATCCCGAAATCCAGCCATATTTTATGAGATTAATTAACGTGTAAATCTTTATATCCCCGGCCGAGACAAAAGTACAGTTACGAACTAACGGGATTTCGAACTATCCGAGTTCGAATTAAGGAGGATTTCCCGTATTATAATTCTTTTAGTGAATATTATGATTTTAATTTTTATTCACAAAAGTTGTATCATTCGTCGTCACCAAAAAAACTCCGGGTGGAGAACCCCAACAATTTTTCTTAAGCGATACAATATATCGTGCTACTATAAGGTCTAAAATGTGTGTTCAGTCCATCACCTAGTCTCTTTTTTGTAGACCTGGTCGAACCAACGCCACCTAGATAATCTAGGTGGCATTGGTCGAACCCACGTTGAGCCTAGAAAAAGGTCTTCTTAATTGCCTACAGGAAGGAGATCCAAAAATAAAAAAAAAAATTGCTTTTACAATTAAGATTAGTGCTTATTTATGACAATATATTTTGCATAAATTACGGAATACATTATGAAATTTCAATTGTATTTGTTTAAAATGTCAGAAAATTTGAGGGTTTTATATCTATCATGTAAATTATATTGTTTAGAATGTTTAGAAGCATTTAAAAGGACGCATCGTTTTATCGATTTAATTGAAAGCGCGTGCGTAAGTAGGCACACACACTTTCACTTAAGTTGAAATATAAATCACAGGATAAGTAATCACGCAATTATCGATTTTTTCACGTGATATCAGTACAAGGAGTACCACGAGCGAACTTAGCTGTTAATGCAAATTTTTCAGATATGCTTGTGTTAATAATTTTTCTACTTGCTAAAATCGCTAACTTATTAGGATTTTCTTTCCCTAAAAACAATTGTCACTGTGTTAAATGCATCTTCATGCCTATGATTAACATTCTTCAATTGTCAGGCATTCCTATATTTAATGATTTGCACGAAGATACCAGGAGTAGAATTCGTACTTATTTACAATACGCTTATTGCATAATTATTAACTTATTTATGTGGTTTTTTTTCTTTACTTACTTGTCTTATTTATTTCTTCCTCCTGACCACCATTACAGAAGATACTTTGATCTATCTGCACAATGGCCGGATGACGTATATTTGATACATATGCTACTTACCATATGGTATCTAATATTAGCGGCAATCCCTCTATTTCTCTTTAACGTCAGTAGAGAATTACAAATATTGGAACACATTGTTCAGCAAATGGATAAATTGACGGTGAACGACGTCTTGTACGATGAAATGATATACACAGTTCAAATGCTCATTGTGTGCGCTATTCCAGTATTAATAATTATAGTAGTGTGTATCCCTGATTCACAAATTATCGAGCTGAAACTTAAACACGAGCAAAGGCTTTCTGCTCCAGAGAGATCTCCAGAATGGATCATCATTTTACATTGCACATTACCCACAATTGTTCATATTTATGGCTCGGTCTTTCTAATAAGTGGATTTTGCTTTGTTTTTTTACTCTATTATTATGTTTCAATACGACTGAATCGTGTTTACAGTTATTTTCGAAATTTAAGAACTTACAAATGTTTAACTGTTGTCGAAATTCATAAGGTGCAAGTTTTTTTAAATGCGATCGACAGTATATGTGCCACAATGAATACAGGTTTTAGCAAACCGATATCATTTACAAGTAGTGTCATAGGAACATTAAATGCAATGATTATATATGTTTTAACATTTCAGAATATCGAATCCAATTTTGTTAAATTCTCTTTAATTGCCGCATTCGCAGTTTCGATAATTGTCTTCTATGGTATCACTTCTGTGTGTGAAACGGTGAAAAAATTGGTAATTATAATGTTTTATTACATTTTTATGTTAAATTGTTACAGTTAGTATTTATAACAAATTAATTAAAAATATATAGAAGAATCATTCATAATTTCGTTTTTTTTAAATTTTATAATAATCGGTTTAAATTATATTTCAATAAAATAATTGAAATATTACGGTAAAAGCAATTAATTATCTACATTGTTTTTAAATTATTTAAGTAATTTAAAAATTATTATTTGAGTAATTTACAATAATTATTTGTTTATTTTAACATAATTTTATCGTCATATTTTCAATGAGTTGAATACTAGGAATACTTTTTTTGTTTTTACTCTTCTTGGGAATTATTAATCTTTTCTTCACGCGTTCGTTGATCATGAAGATACCCCAAAAAAGCAGCTGGTGGTGAGGAAAGGTACTGTCTATTTTGATCAAACCACCAATTCATATTTCTGAAGATCTGATCCGACCTCGAGCCTGGATCTCTCAGAATGGCAGGTAATTCGGTAGGATAAAGGTATCAACCACACAGGCGAGCCGGTTGTCACCTGCAAAATTGTCACTACAGCGTGTCCCAAAAATGTAGATAATCTTATATGTTTTTATTTATTTTTAATATTAAGTATTTCTTCACAATGCGAGTGGTTATTATTGTTTATTTATAGCACTTACAATGTTATATAATTGTTTTTACAATATGTCTTATATTATAATAAGATTTTCGAGCAAGAATGCCCCACAAGTTCTCAATAGGATTAATGTCCGGGGCTTTTGCCTTCCACTTCATGACTTGAACATTATGATCTTCGAAACACTTAGTTGTTGAACGTGAACAATGAATACTGACATTGTCCTGTTGGAAAATTCAATTAAGTCCTTCAATAGGTAATAAATTATTTTTTAGGACCTCTTGATAGCTTTTAGATGTCTGTCTATCAGTTAAAATCACCAAATTTGATAAACCATTAAACCAAAAGCAGCCCACACAAATAACAGCTTATAACACCCAATTGCCTGCTGATAAACTGTACTCTTCTTTCCCAATATCATGCTAGAAATTAAGCCATACAAATTAAATTTATTTTCTTCACTGAAAAAACAGAGCCATTGGTCATTCCGCAGCATGTGATCTTTAGCCCACTGCATCCTTGCCAATTTGTGACATTTTGTTAGTGATGATTTTTTCTTCAAGGCATCAAATTTCATATATAGAACTGATGAAATTCTACGACGAACAGTACTTTTTGCTATTTTTAATCCATTTTCACGCAAAATTTGAGGAACTAGTTTATCCTGTTGTGATACAAGACGCACAATTCGATTATCATCCCTTTGAGATATGATTTTGGGCCTCCTCGATCGATGTTTAGAAGGTATTAATGATTTTTCCAAAATTTTATAAATTACAGAAATAGATCTGTTCATTAAAGCAGCAATTTCCTTGACACCGCAGCCTTCTGCTTTTAATTTTCACATTTTTGCAATTTCTTCCATACTAAACTCTCTTCCGTGTGAAATTTTAGAAAGTTTTGATTCAGTATTCAAATTACTACTTGATAACAAAGTAAAAGTGTTATGTGATGTTTATTTTTATAATTTTAAGTTTCTTTTGCAATTCTGTTTTATTATCTATACTTTAAAACAGCCAAAAATATATTTTTGTTGTTAAATTACTAATATAATGGTCTTCAATTTTAAGAAGATTAAAAATTAGTGTAAAGTAATCTACTATATAAAACTGAAAAACTGGGCAGTCTCTGTCATGGTATGCCAAAAACGGCCACTAGGGGCATTCCTAGCTATTATTTAAATTAACAATAAATTCAGTTTTTTTGCATAACAATATTAAAATAAATAAATGCGGTTTTTTGCGTTTTTGACTGCGTTTCAGTAGGGTACGCCACGAGAAATTCAGTATATAATTATTTTTATTTGTAATATGAATTTATTGTTTATGCTACGGAATGACACCGCTGCTGCTACCGCTGCTGCAAAACGATTTCTTTTGTATATGCAAACTAGTAGCCCGGGAGGGGCGTCCCGGGCTACTAGTTTGCATATACAAAAGAAATCGTTTTGCATTTCTCTTAAATTCCTAATTCTGAAAAGCAGTAAAATGTTGATTGTACTGTATATTAAGTGGATATAGAATGCGACATAATTATTCATGTACGAATGTTTATACTTAAATATGATTAATTTAGAAGAATTAATGTATAAGTATCACGAATTGCACGTTTTAAACTCATGCATAATTCAAAATGTTCTCTAAGCACATTTATAATGAGTTTGCAAAGTGAATTTAAAACATATTCACTGAGAATACTCATCTGAAATCATTATAATGCACAATAAAAATTAATTTATATTTTAATTAAGTTTGTAAATTAATATTTCAAAAATCCAGCAACGAGTTGCTTAATTTTTCCGGTAACATTTAAAATTGTGATAACGCCATCTGTTATGATATTTTATTTGAAAAACTTTTTATATTTTTAATTATTATAAAATGGAAAAAAGCTTAATTTTAAGGATAAGGATAGGTTTTATAATAAATTGTAAATGTTAATAACGAGTAAAATCGTTATTACGTTCGAGATATGACATACCACCCCCTTTTATCTTCCTAATAAGTCCTTTAACCTCTAAAATGTAATAGCATCAATCCCTCTAATACACAAACCTTCTTGCAAAATTTCAGAAATTTCCGACAAAAAGCACAGGAGTTATTAAGTTTCAAAGAGGGTGAACAAGTTTCACGCCCCACACGTATCCTTACATACAGAAAAATCCCCCGAATTTTTGCATTTCTTTACATTTCAAGATCCAGAGTCCGAAAATGTAAAAATTTGAGGTCATTTTTTAAACGATCTCTTATATACAATAGAGCCAGTAAAGTAAAAATTAAGCTTGACATAAAGATTTATATCAAGAAATAAATCATTTTTGTTTACCATTTTCAGACCAACAAACTGTATTTATGTCTTATTTCCGTTTCTACCATTGATATGAATGAAATTTGTCACAATATTGTAAGTAAATTTACAATTAATTTCTAATAAATGTATTTATATTTATTGCAATTTTAATTATAAATAAATTCGTAAAAAATACATTATAAATTTATTTAAATATAAAAAGTATAATTTCTTGTAGAATCAATTTAAAAAAATAAAACATTGAAAATAATTAAATTATTTAATTTTTATATGGTGTATACTTTGTAATTTTAGATAAATTATGAAATAATAAAGCATAATACTGAATGTGGTGTTAAATTATTTGGAAATACAGTAATTACAAGGAAAGTGTCTTTAAAGGTATTTATAAATTATCATCATAAGTTTTAAATCTAGTGTAAACAAGTAAAAATTTTGAAATTAAATTATTTAACTTTTTTCTATTTATAAGTATAGTACGACAGTAAGAATATAACTCATACTCAGTGAGCATACTCATACTTTAAAATTAATTTTTTTTACCATTAATAAACTTGATATAAAGACTATTTGATAATGAATATATGAGTGATCCTCCGAATTTAGTTCATTTGAAATAAATTATCATGTAGCATGCAATTTATATATGGTTAACCGGGACCTCCTGCCGCTAAAATTTCTATATCTGGTCTCGACCTTTATACATCTACTGTAACTATTCTGGAGATTAAGGAAGGACAACAGGCAGACGAGATGGGAATTTAGTCTACAATTTTTTTAAATTTCAGCCCAATAATGTTGAATCTTATTTTTCAGATGATTGCCTTGATGATCTCCATGTACATTACATTCCTACAAATTAAACAATTACAAAATCGAAATCAATGTCAATCGAGTAACTCATGAACGAGAAGGATTCGATTGGTTTGATGAAAGATGGAAACCAACACTTGGGCCTCCCGGAAGAATTTTCAATGGGAAACTGACATCTAGTTAGCTGTGAGTCATGTGAAGAAAACTCAGAAAACTCCACTTTGTCAGATATGAATCCACGATGAGTATTGAGAGGTTCCATTCATTCGTCCACTGGTGGGCTTTTAGTTATGGGGTGTTCGGTTCTTTGCAGGATTATGCAAACAAGAGCTTAAAAAGTACTTTTGACGCCCAAAAAATAGACACAAGATTATTACAATCGCATTAGAAACTTCTTTATGTAATTATTTCAAATTAAAACTTTGGTCAGAATTTAGGCTAGCCAAAAAACTTTGAAATTATTTCCCTCCCAAAAAACGATAAATATAATCGTACTCATTGCTTTTAACTTTGTAAAATGTACATTGCATTAAAGTGAAACTACCCATAAACTGTTTATAAATAAATTGTTATATGTATATATTATAATTATTGATAAAATGTGAATAAAATTTGATTAATCAAAAAATTGTTAATATTATGTTAATATTATGTTATCAACTTACTACGTCCTTATGGTAAAAGCATTACCAATCAGAGGCTCGTATCTTTAATTACACGCTAACATTTTATTAATTACGATTCTTACTTAATTAAATATAAATAAAAATGGATTATAAATAAGAAAAATCCGGAATATTGAGCAAATCTTCGTAATTTCTACGTGTAAAGTTGAAATTAAAATGCGTTTTTCTACTTTGTAAATGAAATCGATTTTATCTATTTATATGATATTATAACAACAACAGTTTCTTAAAAGTTTAATTTTGGTAAATTCTACGTAGGTGATGTATATATAAGTAAATTAATTTAATTTCTATCGTCAAACGACTTCTTTTTTAAAACCAAAAATTATATTGGTCTATTTTTTAATTTTTAATACTCGTGTACCGAAAACGATATTATTTACTCATACATATACAAAAATAACTTTGTCAAACAAACAATTTTTTATGTTATAAACATATTTTTGATATCAATATACATAAATTAAGTGTTACATAGAAACAGAATTAAAAGAAATCAGGTACAAACTTTTTAAAATTTTCTATTGTTATTACAGTTTTTAAAATAGAATTTTCGTTTTAATTTAAAATTAAGATCTAAAGTTTTACAATCATTACATTTAAGAGATTCTTATGGTTTATCCGGTTAATTTACATCTGAAAGTTTTCCTATCAGTATTTTTCTATTTCTTTTAAATAAACGATTTCTTCTTTGATTCGACCGATTAATATTTCCATTTTCTATATTTCCTAAATTTACTGTCCTGCCGGTAGTGAAGTTTCCTTTAGTTTAGGTTTTGCCAATAAATCTAATAATTCGGCTTTTAAATTTCTCTCAAAATCATTTTCTGTGAAGTAATCGGAGCGAACATGACAAGAATCGGGATTGAATTTTGTAAGTTCGCTGATCTGATGGAGATTGGGAACTTAATTCCCACTTCTCACCAGTGTAAGTTCTCTGACTTCTAGGGGGATCGTTAATCCCGTGACAGGATGGTTTAGGGTCGTTCGCGTGTGGGTGTGGCGGAGGAGACAAGGATGACAAGTGTCTCACAAAAAACCCGTTTATTTAAACAAAAAACAACTCACACTATGAACAGTTCTTTACACACTCAAATGTTCGAACGTTTTTAGTGTCGATGGTGTTTCCTATCGTTGCTCGAAAGTAGGCCCCTGCGGCAGGTGAAGCGACTCGTCGGTTGGCGTCGGCGGACTTCACGATGGACACCTTGGCGTACACGTCTTGACTCTCTTGAAGCCTCTCGAAAGGTCCTTCGTCATGTCCTTCAAAATCGGCTTTCTCAATCTCCGTTTTCTCCCCTTTTTCTATCTGATTGGTTCTACGTCCCTCCTTCTCGCTCCCCGATTGGTCCCTCTTCTGTTCCTAAGCGAAAAACGACCCCTGTTCGAGTGACGAGAAAGATCCGCTTCGAAGAATCTACTTGACACCATCTGTTAATTCTGGATGGAAAGTGTTGATGGAACTTTGAAACTCGCGCTCATATTTTCCCCATTGTTGCCTAGTCTGTGACGTTTTATAAATTTTAACGACCCGACGCGGTGTTCCTTTTTGTCATCAACATTTCCCCTTTTCAAAATTTCTATGTTCTAATTATTTGTATACGAGCACCTTGTCAAAGGTCCATCTCTATTGGAGGACGCTCGTTTACAATTATTAATCATTTGTAATTACTACGTTCTGTTTTACATCAATAGCATTTTTTCTCGTCGCGGTTTCATATGACTAGCATAACTAATCCGATCTTTGGTCGATTTTTAACAATGGAGGCTCTTGTTTTTTTTTCTAGTTGCGTTTCGTTTTAACAATTTTTTAATATAAATGTTTAATGTCAACCCATTTTTGGGACCTCACAATTTGTCTTTTCTTTTACAATTATGAATCCATTTTCTTCTTCTTACTAGTATTATTGGATCTTTAGGAAATCTAAAATAACCAACTTTCCTGTTTAATAACTTTGTGTTACAATAGCTGTTATTACAAGTTGCAACAACACATTGTTCCTGGCATCTAAAAATAATAATAATAAAATTTAGCTATTTTTTATTTGCCCAAATATATCTAATCAAGATATAATATTCTCAAGTAGAAAAAATAGTGTTAACATTTCTTACATAAAAATTATTATAAAAATAAATAACACTACAATAAATTTATATTATGTATAAAACATTTTTATATTTTGCATTTCTATGCATTTTACGCAAATTTGCATATTTTAAGAGAGTTATATTAATTAATAATAAACAATATCTCTTTTTTACATCTAAAAGTGTTATCGGCTAGCTTATTATTTGTAATCGTATTTCATAGTGCAGATACACGTAGAAAACTATTCTTAGTATTTTAAAGTATTTTAGTAATAAATATATTTTATCTGTAATCATATTCTGTAATTTCTACAGAAAGAAATGTAAAGATTACGACAGAATATCAAACGGCTCTAGGTACAGTGTTATTACTTCCGTACAAGTTTTATCGATATAATTATCATGATTATGTTTATTAATAGTAATAACGATAGATATATTTACCTTAGAAGATTAAGAGTAAAAACTCTCAACAAAGTAACAAAAATAGTGAAATTCCTGAATTTTCTTCTGTTAGTAACTGTTGTGAAGCGGTCGCTCAATCACCGCTCAAGTACGGATGACGTATATCCGGAATCTGGCAAGAAGTGGTTAAGTATGAGGCAACCTTATATTTTAGGATCTTGATGCCATACAGCTTCAGTTGAAATGAAAACCTTGTCACGTTAACGGTTATTCATTATCCGAGTCCCCGTAGTTACGTGGTTAACAAAATTGTGGAACACCGCTTAAAAATTCCCCGCAATCACGAGATTTCCCTGGAGGAGGGAAATTTCCTCTTGCTCCACGATATCTACGTTCGCTTTGATACATATCATCATTATTAGATGCATTATTGTGCATGAGTTTATCGTTTCAGTTTCGGTTCTGGATAGTTTTTCCGTTTCATATTTTGATTTTCTTATCGAAATTATGTCAACGAAGCGTAGCAAAACTGATAATGGAGTTTCTGAAAGAAAACGTGCTTCGGTCTAGATCAGTGGTATTCCTGATTCCGATTTGTGCTTTTGTGGTGGTCGTTAGGGGTTTTGTCCGATGCCGAAGCTACTTTCCGTTATCACCGCGCATCTCTGACTCACTGACGGAGCAGGATGTACTGTAACAGTGGCCATCACTCGAATTGAGCTCGTTTCGTAGTGTAGTCGGCGTTGCCAGATTTAGCTACTTTTTTAGTTTGACGTAAAAAAAACACTTGGCGCACTGGCAAAAAATCATTTCTGTGTATTATAAACATATGCAAAATATAAATAAAAAGATAAATTTAACTACATATTTATAACTAAACCGACACTCAAGAATTACGAGTACTTAGCAGTTGCGCTAAATTAATTTACTGCGGCGGTTAGAAAATTTTACTACCAACAAAGATACAAAAGTGGGCGGTAGGTATAAAAAGGTTGACTATCTCTGGTCTAGATGTTAAAATACACATAATTAACAATGCTAATAATATAAATGATCATAAAATAACTAAAATTAACGAAACAGGTATTAAATAAAATTCTATTTTATTAAATATAATATAAATATGTTATATAAGCTGTATAAAATAATATAAGATTACATAATATATTTACAATTGCCATTTTTGCGGACACGTTCTCATGTCACGAGTAAATCTGAGCGGTCGCAAACAATTTTGGAAATTCGTAGATTTGTCCGCAATTTTACAAGCCAAGACAAAATTAACACTGGCAGCGACATCATGTGGTAACCACGTGGTAACTGCGTAAAATTTAGTATTCTAACTTGACACTCGAAACAGAATCTACAATCTTTGGAAATCTACTAAAATTCATAAGGGCAAACATAACATTTAATGCACATTCGTGCGCTTTTCTCTTTTATATATGTTGATTAATCTGTCTATTTACACCAACTTCCGCCTGTGCCAGAAGCAAACTGTGTTTGGCTTCTGCTTCCGTCTTTTTTTAAATATTGAATCGTGTTTTGTCGAGTGAAAAGCATAATGTTATCTGCCTTAATCTGTAGTATCTTTAAAATTAAGCCCATAGATTCAAATGGTAGGTAAAAGCATGTATTAATATTATTACAAAATACTGGTGTTGAAATGGTTCGAATAAACTAAATAGTTTTATGTTATTAGGCCAAATGCGTTCTTATCCAGATTAATTTTAAAATTCCGAAAAGAAAGTGTCGATTTTCGGATGAGATGCAGAAAAGATTTCCGTCTTTTCGTCAAGGTCGAGAGGAATGGGAAACAGTGTATGACATGTAGTACGTACTGTACATCAGGCACTTATGTTTCAGTGGCTAACCATGGCGCTAAAGATTTAGAGATCCACATCAATTCAGAAAAACATTCTAGAAATATAAGAGTAGCAAAATCATCAGAGAAAGTAACAACATATTTTATCAAGCCTAACACAGAAATGGATGATAAAGTCAGTGCTACATAGGGTACCCTCACGTTCCATGTTGTATCGCACCATAAAAGCTACAAGGCAATGAACTGTACTCCTATGTTGTTGAAAGAAATTTTTCCAGATTCGAAAATAGCTGCTAAACTGTCAACTGCAAAGACAAAAACTGAAGCCGTAACCGTTAATTCTGTACTGGTTCCCATTCCCTGGATATTGCAATGCAATCATTACAAAATATTCCCTTCATTGCCATTTCCATAGATGCAAGCAATCATGGATCTACTAAATTATTTCCAATTGTTATTCATTATTTTAGTCTTGAGAGTAGTGGACTGGAAATGAAAGTTCTGGATCTTCAAATGAAACAGCTGATACAAATTCCAAATTATAGTGAAAAGTTTGAACTTGAAGACAAGTGTATAGCATTGGAGATATTTCCGCAGATAAGACGACCTTCAGATAAGACGAGGTATAAATTTTCGGCAAAGTTTTATAGTTTTAGCATATATCTGTCCTATAAGACGACCCCCAAACTATCAATGGCCTATGAATTTAGTCTAGATCAACGATCATCATCTGGATAATAATACTGTATAGCGTATACGGAATTACGTCCTATTCGTAATTTTTCGAATAAACAAATTTTATTTTCTGCCTTGCTATTGTTGCAAACGTTTGCACTGATTCTTCAAATGACCTTGGCTATTCACAAAAACGTCGTGTGGGCTATTCTATTTTGTGCACATACCCTACTTTTTACTAATAAATAATTACGGTTTGTCCGATTTTTTATAATGGTTTTAATTTACATAAATTTCACTCTAATTTGTTTGTATCTGTCCTATAAGACGACTCCGGATTTTGGGAGCATTTTTTATGATTCAACTACAGTAGAGCGTCGAAAATCGGAATCAATTGGGGACTGGGGTTGTTCCGATTAGTCATTTGTTCCGATTACCGACTTTGTACTAAAAAATATATTAACCTGTCCGATGTTCAAACTTTTCTCCGTTGCGTGTCGCTTCGTGTTGAATTTTCGTCGATTTTAAGCCTAACGAAAATTTTTATAATAATAATCGAGGCTATCGTATCGTTAAAAATTATTTCTTCATTTTGTACAAACAAAATAAATATATTGAAGAATATAAAAAACATGAAAATTATACTTTAGAAGTAAATCTAGTATCAAAAATGTTCGATTCAGCACGACACAGTCCGACTGAAAATCGTTCCGATTACCGGCCATTCCTATTACCGACGTTCCGATTAACGACGCTCTACTGTATTGTCTTATCTGCGGAAATACACGGTAATTATAATACCATGTTTGGTGGAGTTATTAGAACGGAAGAAAAGAATGATTTTTTTTTTTTAATTTTAAATCTGAAGAAAATGATTAAGAAGCCAGAATTAATTGGGATCGAATGTCCGGCACAATCCCAAACAATTGTATTCAACATGGGACAGATTTGTTGGATATAGAATTGCAGTCCTCGATTTATAAAGTTTATAATTACTTTTCAATTTATACTGTTAACGTAAAATATCTATGAATTTTGTGAATTCGTTGAGGTGGAGTACCAACAATTACTTTTGAAGATCTTTTAAGTGAAGTGTATTTGCACTATGTTCAATCGGTGATCAGTGCGTTTCATTCTTCACATCGGTAAAATAAAAAGGGAAAGCAATTCATTGATTGATGTAATAAAGAGTCTGTCATCAGTGCAAGCCACTTTAGAAGGAAGAAAAAACAAAAACATCATTCCTTTGAATGTGAAAGACATGATCAAAAAGTTTTATAATAATATGCAAGCACTTTATGAAGGATGCTTGGAATATCTCAAGATTGGGTTCAATCACAGTTAATTTTTATGTTTCAATTGGCTTGATTTTAATGACATTGTCGTGGGAAAATATGGAAGCTTTCATCAGATTTTTGACTGACAAAGCACATATATGATTCAAAATGTTGTGATCAGTACTGCAATCTGGAGAAGTTTTCATTCACCTATAAAAATCAAGTTCCATCGCAAAAAAGTGATGTAACTGTATTGAAAACTGTAGGAGTAGTGAAATGTACTATGAAATCGTAATAAGCGCGCAGTTCTTTGCTATTCCAGCACACAATGCTTCAGTCAAAAGACTACTTTCTTTAATCTATGCTTAATGGACTAACGCAAGAAATCGTCTTAGTGTAAATAGATTCAGTCAAGTCAATTTCACTTGTAAAATTTAATTTCAAACATTTCACATGCAAGCAATTTTATGGACATTTGATGCAAAAGAAAGACATTCTGGAAAAGATCAGGTTATCATAAAAATACACATGAAACAGATTTTAAATGGAATTTAATGTTACGAGAAGTGTCCTCATTTTAAAAGATGAAAATATGGCAACCCTAAATATATTATACATTTATTCTACGATCACTCCTTCCCAAATGAACACAAGATAAGAATCCCAATCGTAAAATCAAGAATTAAAATAAAAAATATAAAATAAAACCACTGTAAATCGATAAGAAAAAAATATTGTTACATACTTTTTGTAAACTTTTAATGTCGATACACAAAATGTCCTCCGTATCAGCCATCGAATTAAAAACGTCTCTCCTATTAATAGCCCTATTTATAAAAAAAGCATCTCCTAGAGGGTACGAAGTGGACCCTAATATATTATCCGGGGGGATTGTCAACAGACTACTGAAATATTTATAATAGCTAACACAGTCCTAATATTTTAATAATGAATCTATATCTGGGAGCTCAAATATTTCCTTAATTTCTTGAAGTATTTATATATATATATATATATATATATATATATATACACTATAATCATACATACTTTTTTTTTCTTTTTTAAACTCTTTCCGCCCTGTGGGCACTAAGAGGGCCTCTTATAGCAAGCCCATTATGGGTTCGGCCAGGCCCACAATGGGGCGGCTGGGTGGTGAGGGACGGGGACCGACATATTCGGACGGACCACCCCCCGAAAAATTCCTGGGGATTTTTCGACCCGTCCGGATTCGATTCCTGGTCCCCCAGGGCGGCAGGCTGCTAACCTTGACCGCTCGGCCATCCGGCCATAATCATACATACTTCATACGTATATATATTTTAATATTTTCTTACATTAATATCCGTATAATACCATGTGCCGTTTTAAAAAATTTATAAAATATAATGCCCGTATTTCAACTTAAAACTACTCGTAGTTTATTCACCATAAGTGATCCAAAGTATTATAAAAAATAATAGTTATATATAATAATAATTATTATATATAGCTATTATTATTATTATTAAGCTAATTTATCCATTAAAATATAAAATATTTAATTAATATTTGGAGACAAAGTTTGCCCATGTAGGGACCACCATTTATTAATTCTGTGTTCCAGACAGACAATACAATCTCGGCGACCGACCTTCTTTTTTAGGCTACTAGCCGCCAAAACGCTAAAAAGTCCTTTTAAAAAGCACAAAAATTTCCAATTAAAAAAGCTTTTTAGGCTAGTAGCCTAAAAAGAAAGGTCGGTCGCCGAGATTGTATTGTCTGTCTGGAACACAGAATTAATAAATGGTGGTCCCTACATGGGCAAACTTTGTCTCCAAATATTAATTAAAATTAAACAACCATCGGACGAAAAATTAATAAAATATTTATTTTATTAAAATTATTAAAAATGAAGAATTTATAAATCTATTTTTATAATACTTTACAGTAAGAAAATTTTGTAATGTTCCATTACTGCTTTTAAAATACTTTACTAAGAGGATATTGATTATTGGTAACAAGCTTACTATGTAAAATATGCACACGAGTTGCTTGTTTTACATGTTTATCATTCAATTATGGCATTACACTTCTACATTAGGCTAATGTATCTTGAATAATATAAATATCAATTAAATTCCTCCTGCCTTTCTGAAAATTAATATAGTGAAGTACAGGTACTTTACAAGCACTTAATCTACCTCGAGGGCAATTAGTGTACTCGCATTAAGTAAAACGATTATAATTTATTTTCGTAAAATTTTCTTGATTAATGGTCCTTGCCTAAAATTATACCGAGGAAAAATGTATTCGGGTCTGGAAAGCAAGTTTAAACGGTTTTATTTTTCGTCAACTCAACCTCGTTGCTTGTGTATGATATGCATTTATAAACCCACACTTCAATGCCTTAGACTTTTTGGTATATACAATTCAATTTACGAATTGGATGATAACGAAACCCGCCAAAATTTCTGGAAAATTTACTGTTTCTCTATATCGGGTATACTTCTACTGTTTTGTTGCATTCGCCATTTTATTTATCTCTTCATGGATGTACAAGATGATTATCGTAGATTGGATGACGTTTCTTCATATTGGGGTGATAATGCAAATTTCGTGATGGGTATTTATGCTATCTGGTATTTCTTCATCACCGCTTCGATGGCAATGTTGATTTTAACTAACTTCACTAAAAAATTCTCGAATTTATCTAAAAGTATTGATAAACTTAAAATTTCGAAGAAGGATGCTGAAAAAATTCTATTTTATCAAAATTTTCTATGTTATATTGCATTCATAGTTATTACCATGAGTTCAATCACAGGCAATGTCCTCTATCTAAATGCTAAATATGAGATGGTGACGACATTACCTCCAAAAATTTCTTTCTTGCAATCAGAAATCATCCAAATTATACCTTCTTTCTTGTTTTCTCTAGAAGTATTTTATTCTCTCGGCTTCTTCTTATTCCTTTCTCTTTCTTTTATGGTAATATGCACAATATTAAGCCAGCAATCGAAAAATATCTCTGATATGCTAAATGAAGTTGTCAAAAGTAATAATTTTCCACAGAAACATCTGATTATTTTAAAAAACAAATGTGAAATCCTACACGAAATTATACATCTAACTGATCAGATATTTAGTCCCATATATAGCTTGGCTATAGTATTGTTTCTGATATGTGTTACTATAGTACTGTATCAGATAATATTCAAGCCTTCAGGTTCAGCAATTACACTCTTGCTTATTATATTCGCTGCCCTTTGCATGCTTACTTTGAGCCTTCTATTAATGTCAACGTTATCAACATACGTAAGTAATTCTTTATTATATACTTAACGTTTTGATAATTATTAAATGTCAGCTATTTATTTTAATAATTTAAAAATAATTTTTAATTAATTTCCATAATAATAATTTACCATTTATCACAGTATCATCGCCCGTTTAATGTTCTATGTCGAGCTGTTTGTATTCAACTTAATTCTATTGATCAAGATAAGGTTTGTATAAATAAATAAATAAATTTATTTATTTAATATTAAAATATATAAATATTTATTTTTTAGTTAGTTTATTTGTTGAAACGATTCGGTTTATCAGCAGTAGGGATGACTTGGTTCAAGATGTTTGTGATAACTAAAAGCAGTATTTTAAAGGTAATTAATTAATTTAAATTATATTTAAATGTAAAAAACTAATTAAATTTATTTTACAATTTATATTTCCAGGTCTTTAGTTTCGTCATATCGATTTTTCTGTTTCTTCTTCAGTGCGAACAGTTAAACAAGAATAATCATTCATGTTCAAAGAATAATGTCACGAATTAAACATGTCAGATGCTTATATTAAAAAAAATATATATATATATTGTAAAATCATTAGTTAAAAAAATAAATTCATTATTTAATTAATAATATGTTATTTTTAAATTGATTCTTATAACACTACATCATAAGAAATGTGTAGAATATGCTTAAAATATGCCCACACTAATGTCCAAAAATTAAATATAATCAATATACGTGTTAATACGAAACTCTTATTAAAATTGGACAAACACAAATATTTCATTCTATATCTTAAATTGACATTTTATTTCAGAAACTGGCAAATTAGAAATATCCTAGAAGCATTCTTCTGTCAGATGTTATGACAATATTTTCTGATTTATCTTTGTGAAGAAGAGAGCTTTATTGATCATAAAGTAGCAAAGTATGTTGTTTATTTTTGTGTGTGATGCTTTTTGAAAATTTCAATGCAGAAGTTCTTGCTTTTTAAAAGATTTATAAAAGGAAATTTGTCAGCGTATATTTATTAACTAGCAGATGAGCTCGGCATTGCTCGGGCAAAAATAACAACAAACATTAAGAATATTAGATTCTTTCGTACCTCTGACCCTTCTATTATATTATATTATGGTATTTGATTTATATAACTACAAATGTTATCTTTCTTAATTAAAATATCAAATGCATAATGTCACGCATTTTAAAAATTCTTTAAATTGTGTACATCACAGGAATAAATAATTTTAAAAATGTATTGGATTGGTCACTCGGTGTGATAAACCCTTACGTGAGATAATCTTCGTAGTTATATAAATCAAACAGTATAATATAATGAATATTAAAACGAAAACTATATAAAGAGTTTGGTTTTTTAGCTTGTCGTTGTCAGGTTTATCACGATACGCGAACGGTACGAAACGGCCCAATTTCATTGATCAAGTAGACACCAATTGAAAATGTGGTATCTTAAATTTTTCAGATAGGCTTATCATTTTTTCTCTACCTCTAGCCCTTTATTCCATTCACAGCCGAATATCAAATGGTCATTTGACAACGAATCAAATGTCGCGAAAAAAAATGGAATCAATGTAGGTACTGAAAAAAAATCAGAAGCATTTTCTCTCTCGAAATATTTTTGCCGAGATAGAGAACGTTCTCTAATACTATTGTACAGCGCAAATAGCATCGAGTCGTCCACATTGTATATAACGAAATCGAGGCAAAAGACGAAAGACCGGTCGAAAGACAACTATCCGCTAGTCTCTGATAAACGAGAGAAGCGAAGAGAGAAAAAGTTGTCCAGAATCGCGTTTAGAGAGACGCGATGATCTCTCGAGACGTAAACAAATGATTAGCCAATCAGCGACCGGCTTGTGAAAGACGAGCGACGAGAGACGATGACCAGAATAGGGCCCCCGAACTGTAGGATATGGGTTCAGATCTTATTCAGGAAAAAATATACTGTTTTGACCTTAATTTTCATTTATCTTTTATATTCTTAAAAGAAAATGTGAATAATCTACATGTATACGTTGAATTTTGACTAAAACTAAATATTTAAATTATAATAAAAGGATACATTATATATAAAGATGATCAATTTTATAAAAAAATATAAAACATTTTTAAAATTCTGTTTTAATTTTCAATTTTTATTTACGTATTTATAATTCTAGATACAATAATACCAATAAATTCCCTCTGTCTAAGTTCCATAGGATTAGTTGACTCGGGCTCTGAATTCAAAGAACCTGGTTGCAAAGATAATAGAGGGCTGTCCTTCATCCTAGCAAAGGACTTAGCCCTGAGTTAGAAGCGGAAAGAAGAGGGAGGAGTTAGGGAATTAGATGGAAGAGGAAATAAAAAAAGATAGGAAAGTTAGAAAAAAAAGCAACCTTGAGGCTCCCATGGAACTTATGGGCGCCTGCGTCTCCGAATCCGAAATACCAAGGGTACAGTAATATTAGTGTCTTACAAAGTAACAAAAAATACAATTGTAGAGTAATTAAGGAAGGACTTATTCCCCTTTCGCAAACAAAACATATTTACAATATTTACAATATGAAACCCAGCTTGGGTTTCTGAGAGATCACTCAGTCGTGGGTTCCAACAATTGGACTTACAATGGAACAGTTTGGGGACAGTCGATCAAGCAATTGATGTGAGTGATAACTGTACTTGACACACTTGTTTATAGCAGAATTTCTAGTATCATTTATTCTTCTTTTCGTTGTTTTATTGGGCAGACTACGTGGGGCGGGTTCCTTTCAGTCGCTGTCCTCAGTTGTTGAGTTTGTGCTATGTTCTTCTGTTTCCTCGTCTTCGCTTGTATTTTGTTCGGTTTCACGAGTATCATGCTGTGTCCGAATCTTCTGTCGATGATATGGCCGTATGAGAGTTTCTGTGGCTCGAATGTATTGTTCGAGTGCTCTAAACAAGGTTTTATTTTTCACAGTTTCTGTTTCCTTTGGAGGCCAGTTGAATCCTGCATATAGGCACTTCATTTGGAATTGTTCTCGTTCTTTCTCGTATTTTTTGCATTCGTATAAGTAGTGATACACGTTGTCTTCTTTATCCTCGTCTGTTTCGCAGTACATATTGTCAATTTTCCGAAATCGGAAGAGATAAGAACCAAAGTTCCCGTGATGTGTAAACCGTTCCACATAAAGTCCCTCAGGAGACACCCTCCTTGGAAGATATCTTAGGTTTCCTTGTCTTATTCCAATCCCATTCAATCCTGTAAAAAAACAAAAATTTTAAAATACAGTAGACCCCTATAACACGGTAGACACGCTTCGTGTTATATGAATCCGTGTTGTACGAGTCACTTAAATACTTGAGTCAATCACAGCCCGGCACGTGTGACGGCCGGATGGCCGAGCGGTAAAGGTGGCAGCCTACCGCTCTGGGGGACCCGGGATCGAATCCGAACGGGTCGAATAATTCCCAGGAATTTTTCGGGGGGTGGTCCGTTCGGATATGTCGGGCCCCGTCCCTCACCACCCGGTCGCCCCATTGTGGGCCTGGCCGAACCCATAATGGGCCTACTAAAAGAGGCCCTCTTAGTGCCCACAGGGCGGAAAGAGTTAAAAAAAAAAAAAAAAAAAAAAAAAAAAAAAAAAAAAAAAAAAAAAAAAAAAAGCCCGGCACGTGTGCAATTTAGAGACTACGGCCGTTTGAAAGGTTTTCTTCCGTAAAATTAATCGATTCTAGACTAATTTGACTCAACATTTCCAAATCACGCATAATTTTTTCGGAATAATCCATATAAACTATGCTATAAACAAAAAATTGTTAGATTACTAACCGAGTGCGCACCGTTCGACGACGCCATTGCTTAAGCTTATTTTCGTCGCTGAGCGGCTCATCACGGCGGGCGAGTGTTTCCTAATCAGCGAATTTTTCGCAGAAAAATAACTTAACTTTGGAGACATCATTAATAAAAATATACTTTTTATGGCCGTTGAATAATAAATGTTTTTTAGTAGGTCCAATGCTCGTTTAAACTCAACGGTTTGTACAATATCCGCTATTGGTCCAGATTCGACCAGTCCTGTCGCGACACGAGTCGGCGATGACGTTTTACCGTGTTATACGAACAATTTTTTCGCCGTGTTATACGAATCCGTGTTATATGAACCCGCGTTATAGGGGGGTCTACTGTACAGTGTATAGGAATTAAATTTAATCAATGGCGGCCCATGGATCTAATAAGAGATTGTTGTCGCAGGAAGACACATGGTACTCAACGTGATATTGCATGTTTTGATCGGGCTTTAATTAAATTTTAAGTTAAAATTAACGTTTCTAGCAAAATCTGCGCCGATCAAAACGTTATACAAGACAAAAACGATTCTATTAGGTTTTCGTGCAGCGCTCCCTTTTATGACAGTACTCCTATATTAGACGCCATGAGTGGCCACTGAATTTAATAATAATTTTATTAAAGAAATATTGATCGTCACAAATTTCATATTAAATATAATAGCTTCTTCACATAGAGTTAGACTGAAAATTGTATAAATTATAAATTTTTAATTTACTAGAAGCTTCTTGTCCTTTAATTGTCCTGTTTTAAATCATATACTATATTGTTAATTTTAGGTCATATCATACAGAAAAATATTTTATTTAGATGGACAAATCAGATTCTTCATAGTCATTTTTCAAAATGCATTTCGGCTCTAGACCCATTTTCAGCTTCAGACTATAAAAAGATGACGCTGGATTTGAGTAAAGCCAAAAGACAATTTTTTTAAAATGGTTTAAAATAATGTAAAATTGCATATATTTTTAAATCTTTCCATCATTTAGGTACTAAGCCCTCTACGTGAGTAGAATTGTGAATTCGGCTGGACTCGCAGTAAGGCAGCCAATGAAGGCAGAAGCAAAAGAAGGCTGATGTCTTAGCCACTTCCATCATTCTTTATAATTATTGGATATATTACAATTAATAATTGGATAATTATTGGCATTGTAATGACAGTTTTTATAACTGTCCAATTGCCTTAGAATAATTGGTCAGTTATAGAAATTGTCCAATTATTCCAACGCAACTGGACCCCGTGATAGACAACCATCTTCACTTCTTTTACCTTCTATTCGTAAATTTGTAATATTTTTTAATAAATTTTCGTTATATTTAATAAACGTAGAATATTTTTAATAAAATGAAACAAGTAAATTCAAAATAAACTATAAAAATGTTAATTAACTTGTAATTAAACTTTGTTTAAAATGTACTGTGAATGCGATGCCTGGTTTCAAAAGTTGTTTTTAATTAAATAAAGACTTTAAAGAGCAGCATTCTCGTATTGGAGACGAAAGCAGAGCAAAGTAGGAATGGTGCTATTATGCTACCATAGAGTTAAAAATGTGAAATTCTTCTATATTCTAGGCTGTATGGTCTATGAAGATCTGTATGAATTCCAAAACGTAACTGATTAGATAAAGCTATGGAACTGAGGACCAAACATTAAAATGGTAATGTGTCTTTGTGCGTGTGTGGGTGTTTGTGCATGTATGTGTAATTTATAAAAAAAATAATTTAAAGTATATTTATACAACAATTTTATTCAAAACTCGTTATTAAATCGACAAATTTAAGGCAATCGTTTAACTACAGCAGAATATTAATCGAGCTAGAAGTGGCTACAATATTAATAATTTATAAGACAATTTGGCACTAGAGTTATGCGTTAGGCGCCACCTCTTAATAAATTTAATAATTATAATTTTAATAATTTAATTTAAATAATTTAGAAGTACTGGAAGAAAAGATTCGGCCCGGAGCGGGACTCGAACCCACAATTCCTGCTTATTTTGCAGATACGTTGCCAGTTTTCTTATTTCTATAATTATTAAATTTATTAAGAGATGGCGCTTAATGCCTAACTCTAGTGAAAATTGTCTTATAAATGATTAATACTATAACCATTTCTAGCCCGATTAATATTCGGCTTTAGTTGGACGATTGCTTTAAAATATATCGGGTTTGATGATGCTTATTTTGACAAATTTAAGTTTTTTTAATAAAAATTTTTAAAAATCTGTTTTGTTTTTCATTTCCATTTCCAATTGTCATTACATTTCCAAAAACTTTTTCCCTCCTCGGAATTAAAAAAAAAATGCCTTTTTTCAAATCTACTGGCCAGAAGCGCCCGTTCATTGAGGCAATTGAAACACTTGGGGCACATGCCCCTCCCCTTTGTAATCGGATTGCCCCTTTTCTTAATCCCTAATGAAACTGTAAGGTTTAATTTTATTTTAAAATTAGTTACTCATTTTTATCACAAAAAACTTTTTACTGAAAACAAAATAAAAATAAAAATATTTGTTATTAACCGAAAATTTATTCTAGCGAGCCATGACTGTTCGGTCAAGTACTGCGGTACCACTGTATTCGATTAACGCGATTTTGATATACGCGGTAGCTTGAAGAGGTTAATTAACTGCGTTAATCGAGAGAAATCTGTATGTATGTATATATATATATATATATATATATATATATACATACACGTACGATGCACATTTTATAGCTTGTACTTCTTTGTTTTAAGGTCTGTGATAGCCACTTTTACTGGCTGTCCAATTAGGAATCAGACCTTTAACTGAACATCCTGTTAATAAAAATTCATTCAAAAAGATATGCAAACTCAATCATACGATAAAACTGAAAATACTAAAAAAAAAATCCAGCAATGAGTTGCGTAACTTTCTGGGCAAAAAAATTCAAAATTGTGTGTGGCGCCATCTTTTATGATATTTTATTTTAAAATCTTTGTATGTTATTATTATAAAATGGCAAACAGCTTAATTTTGAAGATAGAAATGAATTTTAAAAAATATGAAAATGTTAATAACGAGTAAATAATTAAGTCTGACCCTAGTCCAGATATGAAACACAACCTTCGTCTCCCTGTCCCTCGACCTTTTACCGACAAATTACCTCGACAAGTTTAATAGCGTGAATCCCCTAATCTATATATATAATCGAAACGTGTTGATGATGATGATGATAATAATAATAATAATAATAATAATAACTCTCCCATGGTCACCACCTGGTCGTGGTGGAGAGCCCAGTAATTTTACTGATCCATAGGGCAATGCAGGCTGGAGCACAAGCTCCTGGTAGGGACACCCATGCCAGTAAGGTCTATGGAGAGAAATGAAGCTAAGAGTGACCACACACCCACATTCTGTGGAGATATTCATCATGGTAGATAACAAGATCTAAAGTGTGATACCGGCTCGGACGTCGCCCGGGTTAACAAGGTCCGCGTTCGTGAGTTAGGCAGAGGCTCACGTTCGAAAAATAGGCACAGTCTCCCTTGGTTACCGGTGGCAAAAGCAGCACCGGCCCAAGCATGGCTACTGCAATGCCCTCAACAGATGTGAGGAACCAACCCAGCCTTGGTGTTTCTGTGGCAATGCATCCGCAGACCACAAAGGCTGGAAAACCACGCCAACGGATGAAATGGACAGTAGAAATGAACGAGTTTATCATCCGTACTTACTACACGATCACAAAACTCGAAACAAACATGACAGCATACAGACAACAACTATACCATAGATTCACACAACAGTATCCTCACCTCACTGTCACCGAACAAAGGGTTGTTGATCAAAAAAGAACAATTATACACAACAACCTTATTCCACAAACAACACTTGAACTTATCAAACAACAGGTTGCTGATCAAATACATCAAGAGACAAAAACATTTAACATTAATGAAGATCATGTAACCTGTCAGGATAATCCAGCAACAAGCATTGATAATAACACACATACAACAATAACCACTAATGATACTACAGACACTTCCTCATCCATCACTGATAACATAGACATGGATTTAGTTAATACGCTCTCACTTATATTTCAGGAAACACTCACTAAATATACAGGTACAGATCCCACACAACGACCACGAATACCAAAAATCAACATGTCAAAGGAAGTAGGAAAAACACTAAATTATGTAAACACTCACTTACTACCACACTACATTCATTCAATTTCTACACTCGCAGACATTCATACATTAGTTTATGCTGGGGCAGTCACAGTAGTGACACACCATGGACTGAAAGTACAATCACAGACAAATACACAGAAAACACAATTCTATCACAAGCCTGCCTGGCAGAGAAGAATAGAAACACAAATAAATGACATTAGACAGCAATTAGGCAGGCTGACACAATACACTAAAAACAACATAACACCCAAATTAAGGAAACAGCTCAAAAACATTTTCAAGAAAATAAAAACACACACAAAACATGAACATCACAACACACGCATTACAGAATACATTGATACACTAAAACAAAAACTTGCTGCCAAAGCACGTAGACTCAAACGATACAAAACATGTACACTACGAAAAACAACAAAATAAATTATTTACAAACAATGAAAAACTCTTTTACAGACAAATTAATAACAATGCAAACACTGATACACAGCACAGTGGCACACCAACAGAAGAAGAACTCACAACATATTGGTCTTCTCTTTGGTCCAGTGCTGTCACGCACAATGCTGATGCAGGCTGGATCGAGGAGGAAAACAGAAACTTGCACAACATACCAACTATGCCCTGTGCTGAAATAAACATACATGATTTCCAATACACTGTTAACAGAACACACAACTGGAAGACACCTGGTGTAGACAACATTCACAATTTCTGGTACAAAAAGTTTACATCACTGCACCAGGAACTAGCTAAACACCTAACACACATCATCATCAATCCACAAGACATGCCAAATTTTCTTACTCAGGGCATCACCTACATGAAACCTAAAAACAACAATACCACAGACCCCACACAATACAGACCAATTACATGTCTTCCAACACTCTACAAATTATTGACATCCTGTATTGCAAACAAAATATACAAACATGTTGAAGAACACGACATTCTAACAGAACAACAAAAAGGTTGTCGTAGAAACCACAGGGGATGCAAAGAACAGTTACTCATAGATTCAGTCATTCTACGGCAAGCACACAAAAAACACAGAAACATACACATGGCATATATAGACTACAGAAAAGCATTCGACAGTGTTCCACACAGTTGGCTGCTACATATTCTACACATGTACAAAATACATCCATCACTCATTGCATTCTTTCAAAACACTATGCAGCACTGGAGAACAACACTACATCTCAGGGTTCATAACACTTCCATACAAACAAACCAAATTTTTATTAGGCGAGGAATTTTTCAAGGAGATTCCTTGAGTCCTCTCTGGTTCTGCTTAGCCCTGAATCCATTATCCAACATGTTAAACAACACGCAATATGGTTACAATATCAGACACGAAAAAACAACACAGTTTACACTGTCACATCTCATGTACATGGATGACATAAAACTTTATGCATCCACACAAAAACAACTTCATCAACTCCTACAAATCACACATTCATACACCAAGGACATACAAATGGAATTTGGCCTAGATAAATGCAAAACACTTCACATAGAAAAAAGAATCCTGAAGAAAGAAGATTTTGCACTTGGAAATGGAGACATTATTGAATCCATGGAAGAGGGCGAGATCTACAAGTATTTAGGATTCCAACAGGCCAAACTAACAGAACATGCACAAATAAAGCAAAAATTAATTAAAGAATACCAAAGTAGGTTAAATGCTATTCTCAGAACACAGTTAAATTCAAAACATACAGTTAAAGCAATAAACACATATGTCATCCCAGTACTCACATATTCTTTTGGAGTTATACATTGGACTCACACAGATCTTGAGCAACTCCAAAGGAAAACAAGAACAACACTTACTAAGCATAAACAACATCATCCTAAATCCGCCACAGAAAGATTAACGCTTCCACGTAAAGATGGCGGACGTGGCCTGATTGACATAGTTAACCTTCACTACAAACAAATACAGTCACTGCGAGAGTTTTTCTACAAAAAACAAGAAACATCACAATTACACAAAGCAGTAACTCTAGCAGACTCGAATAACACACCATTAAACTTACATTCACATCATATGGACACAACGCAACATATAAAAAGCGTAGACACCATTAAGCAATCGTGGGCTCGAAAGGCACTCCATGGCAGGCATCCTTATGATCTGGCCCAGGATTTTGTTGACAAAACTGCGTCAAACAGCTGGTTAGCTCGGGGATGCCTCTTTGGGGAGACGGAAGGATTCATGATTGCCATACAGGATCAGGTCATAAATACTAAAAACTACAGAAAACACATACTCAAAGATACAACACTCACAAATGACACATGCAGAAAATGTCACATCATGCCAGAAACTATACAACACATCACCTCTGGTTGCAAGCTCTTGGCACAGACAGGTTATTTACACAGACATAATCAAGTAGCAAATATAATACACCAAGAGCTTGCAAAGAAACACAAATTAGTAGACATCCACGAACCATACTACAAATACATTCCACAGACAGTATTGGAAAACAACACGCACAAAATGTACTACTGACAGAGCCATAATCACAGATAAAACAATTTACCACAACAGACCAGACATCACACTCATTGACAAACACAATAAAATCACATACATTATAGATATATCCATTCCAAACACTCACAATATACAAAATGCATGCACTGAAAAAATTAGCAAGTACACAGAACTTGCCCAGGAAATAAGGCATCTGTGGAGGATGGATAGGGTGCTTATTGTACCTGTTGTTCTCTCCTCTACAGGTGTCATACCACACACACTACACAAAAGCCTGGGCACATTACAATTGAATAGAAACACATACATCACACTACAGAAGGCCACTATATTGAATACATGTCATATTGTGAGAAAATTCCTGAATACAGACACACACACTGATACACTTCTTTAATTTCTGTTTTGGTTACTATGCCTTGACTTTGGTCCGGCATAGTACACAGCCACCGGTGTTAACCAAGTATATCTCACTTAACCCAACATAATAATAATAATAATAATAATCAATGCAGAGCCCAAACGATTAGAAGTTGAAAGTTGAAATTTGGTACACAGTTAGAGTACGTCACGAGAACGCGCGCTAAGAAGGGATTTTTCGAAATTCCTCCCCACGGGAAAGAGGGACAGGATTAAGGCTTAACACTTCTATCAACAATGGAAGTGTCAAGTAACAATGGAAATGTCAACAATGGAAGTGTTACGTAACAATGGAAATGTCAACAATGGAAGTGTTACGTAACAATGGAATTGTTAAGAGAAAGCTACGTGCAAGACGCAGATGCAGTTCTTTTCGTTTTTGCGGGAAATCGAACATATTTTTAGAACCTATCTAAAAATTCTGTAATTAGTCTGGAAACAAGAGGACCCAATTCTTGCTAGTAATAATAATAATAATAATCAGCGCAGAGCCCAAACGGTTAGGAGTTGAAAGTTGAAATTTGGTACATAAAGTACGTCACGAAGAACGTACACTAAGAAAAGATTTTTCGAAATTCTTCCCCACGGGGGAGAGAGACAGGAATAAGGCTTAACACTTCCAACAACAATGGAAGTGTCAACAATAGAAGTGTTAAGAGAAAACGACGTGCAAGACGCAGATGCAGTTTTTTCGTTTTTGCGGGAAATCGAACATATTTTTAGACCCATCTAAAAATTCTCTAATTAGTCTGGAAACAGGGAGGACCTAATTCTTGCATTCTGTGAAAACGAGTAAGGTTGACTATAACGTAATAATCTTAATATTCGCTAAAACGGTTATGAGTTGAAAGTTGAAATTTGGTGCACAGTTAGGGTACCAGATTTAAGTACCAAAGTGTTAAATAACAATGTAAGTGTCAATAATGGAAGTGTTAAGTAACAAGAAAAAGCGACGTGCAAGATTTACGGGCTCTGAAAAAAAAAAAAAAAGAAAAAGAGTAATATGTTAGAACACATTCGATTTTCAAATTTAAACAGAGTTCGGTTTTTTCGACCTTTCTTTTTTAGAACATTCGATGAAAATCGAACAATATTAGAACATTCGATTTTCAAATTCGACCTTTCTTTAGAAATACTTAGTTCATTGATGAAATTACTCTTTTTCTTTTGTGACTATAACGTAATAATCTCAATCGTCGCTATCGTTACTTTTGCCCGAGCTATGCCAGGCCTACCTGCTAGTACTTAAATATCCCTAAAAAATTTCAGAAATTTTCGACAAAAAGCACATGAATATTAATTCATGTGCTTTTTGTCGAAAATTTAAAGTAGTGAACAAAATCGTGCTCTCCACATGAACACATTAACATCCATACATACAGAAAACCTATCAATTTTAAAATTATGGGATTTTTTTACCGATAACCATACTTCCCTCCGTTATATATAACAGCTGGAAAAGAAAAACACCTAAAGAATATTGTTTTTAAATATAAATAAAATTCTAATTTTTAATGTCTGCATATAAAAGAAAATATCCTAATTGCTTACAACTTTTTCTTTTGTTTTAATGTAGCAATTTCGCTGGATTAAGGAAGGACAAACATACAACAGTGGAAATTTATGGGTCTACAATTTTTTTTAAAATTGTAGCCCAATAAACAATATTCAGATCTGATACAGACGTCAAAATATACTTTCTAATACGCAGTCCAGTCACATTAATGTGATCACCACTTACTGTCGACATCAACGTGAAATAACTAATCACAGGTGGCAGGTAGCAACACATTGCAGTGGAAGGTATATAAAGGGTATCTGAGGTAAGCGAAACGATTGCAATGTGTTTACATTGCAATCGTTGGCATAATGGATGTACTTTTTTTTTTTTTTAGCTCTTTCCACCCTGTGGGCACTAAGAGGGCCTCTTTTAGTAGGCCCATTATGGGTTCGGCCAGGCCCACAATGGGGCGACCGGGTGGTGAGGGACGGGGCCCGACATATCCGAACGGACCACCCCCGAAAAATTCCTGGGGATTATTCGACCCGTTCGGATTCGATCCCAGGTCCCCCAGAGCGGTAGGCTGCCACCTTGACCGCTCGGCCATCCGGCCGTCGTAATGGATGTACTGTACAACGCGATTTATCCGACGTCCAAAAGGGCATGATCATTGGCTTCCGGGCCAAGGGTGGAAGCATTTCCGAAACGGCTAATTTTGTAAACTGTTTGCGTGCCGCCATGGTAAAGGTATACCGTGCATGGCAAAATGGCACTATCCAAAATCAGCGACGTGGAAAATGTGGTGCACCACGGGCCATAGACGACAGAGATGAACGACGGCTGCGGAGATGTGTTCGGGCAAATAGACGTGCAGCCGTTGACCAAATGACCATTCATTTCATAAAACTTTATTAATTAAAATAATTAATAGCCTCGATACCGCTAGGCATCATCGAGGTAGAATACAAAAAAGGATAAAAATGTACATTAATTACATAGTAGAAGTTATGTCGATGAAGTGCTCTGCTGAATTTGCAGGTTCAGCGCCAATACAAAGAGTGAAACTTAAACTACAGGTTACCCAACAGAACAGTAGGGGGAATATACAATACATTACAGAGTTCACCCCTAGATAAAAAGACGAAGGTATATACAGAAGGTGGGTGTACTTCTACCCACTTATAATACAGGTGGTACATATAAACAAATAATTACAAATAAAGCACAATGTTTTAAAATAAATACAATTAAGCTACAATTAACTTACAATATTTAAATTGCTATAATTATATTATAATGAAATACATTTTGTTATCATGTTGATCACATGCTGAGCAGGTTCATGAACATACAGCTAGATGTAAGATGTTGGGGAGCGCTGACAGCAACTATGAAGACTAGCAGAACAGCTGGATACAGCAAAGACTGGTACCAAGGTGCATTACCTAACAGTTGTCCTTTGAAAGTACTTTTTAACCAGTTCTTCAAACGTTTCCTTTAGGTTTTTTTCCTGGAGAAGCGTGGCCAGTTGACAAGGCCAGTTCATGCCAGGTGGTAGAAGTGAAATAATTTTTTGACATGTATCTTGAAGCATGGGGCATTGAAGAAGGTAGTGTTCGGCCCCGTCAGGAATACCACAAATAACACAGTTTTTATTTGTAGATTTACCAAACCTGTTTAGGTAGTTACTAAAGTTCCCGTGATTGGTGTAAAATTGGGAAAGATGATGCCCAATATTATGCTTAATGGCTGTGGAAACAGTTGGAAAAAATTTTTTCGTGAAGGTGTTGCCCATCACGTTCCACTTGTGCTGCCAGTTGGAGAGGGCGTTGTCTCTCAGTTTGCGGATGATGTAACTGTGGGGAGTTGAAGTGTAACCTACTACGTTGTTGGTTGTGGAGGCCGAGCGAGCAAGAGAGTCCGCCCACTCATTCCCCTCAATGCCTGAATGCCCTCTGACCCAGACCAGCGCATAGAAATTAGTGTTGGTGTTAATTTCGTGCAGGATTTGGTTGCAGATGGGGTGCCACCAATCGTAATTACCAATTGCCTGGACAGAGGAGAAAGAGTTGGTAAAGATGTTCACATAAGTACTTTTGTAGTTCTCATTGCACCAACTTATAGCAGACAAAATGGCCCAGAGTTCTGCCTGATAGGCAGTACAATGTTTCCCCAGCTTGTTGGTGAAGTTGTGCACCTCTTTGTTGTTATGGTAGGCGACAAAAGCGGACCCTACTTCCTCTTTGTTTTTAGAACAGTCAGTATAAACTGAGAGGGCTTGGTCCGGCCAGAGTCGGTAGATTAACTGGTCTTTCGACTTATAGTTCAAACTTAGCTAGAGCCAATTTTTGCCGCTAGTTGGCGCCACTGTTGGCAGAAGAGGCTTGTTCTTGCTTTGGATATACAGAACTCAGTGATTTCGACCTATAATAATTGTTTTTTTTAGCTACATAAAAATGCCAACGTGCTTTGTGCCAGGATGCAAGGCAGGATATAAGTCATCGAACGAGAAGAGACATTTCTTCCGTGTTCCTAGCGATAAGATTGAGAAGTGGATGCGATGCATTCCACGAGACGACAAGAAGCTAACAAGTAAATGTTATGTTTGTGACGTACATTTTGCGAGTAGATTTATTTTAAAAACCTACTCCCATGTTATAAATGGAGAGAAAGTAGAAATTCCACGAGATCGCTGGGCATTAACGTCAGATGCATATCCATCAAACTTCCCTAATTGTCCTAAGTACATTAGTAAGTCTGTACCTCAAAAACGATCAACGCGATGTCTCACAAGAAATGAAGAACCATCTACGAAGAGATACCGAAAAGTCAATACCAAAGGTAAATATTTATATGTTTTTTATGTAATCTTAATCCTTAGTGAGCCATGTAACTTTTTGCCCTTGCCTGAGTTGCAGTGGGTCTCTCGGACCCTGTGTTTTAATATAAATTTTTCGATTGGAAGCTTAAGACATCTAGTCTAAGTAAAATCAAATAAAAAAAACGTTCTAATCTCATGTTGATCGGGCCGAAAAGTTAGAAAAATATAAATTTTTTCAGTATTTTTAAGGAACATTTTATATTTAAAAAATGCTAACTAAAGATTGAGCTGGGTTTGTGAGACCCACTGTGATTCACTGAGGGCTATCTCTCTGTGGCCTAACTTTTCTTATAAATACTTTAAGATTAATTGTCTGATTTTTTTAATATTTTTTTATCAATCATTAGATTTGCATGATACACACTCTCAAGTAACAACTGTAGAAAATGAAATAGAAGAACCCTCCACATCTGAAGCAGCAACTACACAGCATCCTGAGCTGTTATATGTCAATAAAATCTCTGCTTTGCAGTCTGAATTGTTAAAAGTCAAAGAGGATTTGTATCGGTGCAGAAAGCAAAAGATGATCTATAAGAAGAAACTGAAAACTCTTCAAACAGAAAATCTCAAGCTTCATCAAGAAAATGCTGAACTTAAAATAAAACAGTTGTCAGCTGATAAACTTGATTCCTTACCACCGAGACAGAAACTTGTAATAGAGCACATGCTGAAAGCATGCCATATAAAAAGCAAAAAGGGTATGAGATATGACATTAATTGGTTACTTGACTGTTTGCTTTTAAAAATTAGGTCACCATCTGTCTATGAATTTTTGAGAAATAATGATTACTTGCCTTTACCTTGTCAGTCTACACTGCATCAATATATCAGAGGCATTAATGCCAAATTTGGATTTGATGAAGATCTTTTTGTTATTTTAAAGTCAAAATTGGAGACTATTCCACAAACAGAATGCCAGGGAGTTTTAATTTTTGATGAAATTACACTTCAAAAACATATAGAACTTTCAAAAGCTACTGGTGAAATGATTGGACTTGTTGATTGTGGTGATAATTCTGTGTTGCCACAGAGTGAATTTACAGCAGGTGATCATGGCCTAGTGTTTATGTTCAGACCTCACTTTGCTAGTTGGGTACAATGTATTGGCACATTCTGTTCAAAAAGCTCTGTCCCAGGTTCTACTGTTGCAAAACTTATTTTGCAAGCAATTATTCATTTAGAGCAGTGTGGTATAATAGTCAATGCAATAGTTTGTGATGGTGCCAGCACAAACAAAGCAGCTTTAAAAGCTTTAGGAATTTGTGCAGACACAAATAATGTACAATGCTCATTTACAAATCCTGCTGCAGATAGACAAGTACTGGCAATTATTGATGTACCACATATTTTAAAATGTATGCGAAACAATCTTTTGAAAAGTAGATACTTTCAGGTAAAACTAAGAAAATAAAGTGTTTTCACCTAATTTATAATATAAGCCATTGCATTATTCTTCATTTTTACTTTTAGTTTCCTGAAGGAAGGGTTGAATTACAGCATTTTAAAGCAGTTGTTGATGAAGATTCCAAATTACCAAAGGGATTAAAGGCATGTCCCAAAGTAACTGAAATACATGTTAATCCCAATAACTTCCAGAGAATGAGTGTATTGCTGGCAGCTCAAGTAACACTTTTTTTTTTTTACTTATATAATCTGATTTGATAAGAATACTTTTATTTATCTCATTTCTTTATAGATATTTAGTAATACTTTTGCTGATGCTATGCTGTTTTATAAACAGCGTGAGGTTGCTAGCCTAAAGAATGCAGATGTTACAATAAGTTTCATACGTCGCATCAATGCTCTTTTTGATGCTTTAAATCGCAGATTGCCACAGGATGGAATCAGACATGATTCAAATGATCTCAAGGTAATAGTAATGATTCACTAGGAAAAACTATAAATGTTTTAATAAACAACTTTTTTAAAATAGGTTATTGAAGAATCTCTAGAATGGTTAAATAGATGGGAAACATTCAGATTACAGATTGAAAGCAGTGATCAAAAGGGATTTTTGAGCCACCAGACAGCAGAAAATCTACGCTTGACGCTAACTAGTATCTCAGCACTCATTAAACAATTGCTTCCAAACTCATATTATATCTTGACAGCTCACTTTAATCAGGACCCATTAGAGGTAAAACTGACTTAGTGTAATGATTATATAATCTTGTATTAAACTCTTAACTTATGTTTTCTTTTCAATTAGCGTTTCTTTGGAATGATAAGACAAGGAAGTGGAAGCAATTCTCATCCCACAACAGTACAGTTCTTATACCTGTATAGACTGATGACTGTGTACAGTTTGGTTCGTCCTCCCAAACGAGCATCAGTTCAAACTGATCCTGGATCTTCCCTTGTTACTTTAAAAAATCTTCTTCAGAGTCATAAAAAACCATTTAAGGAAGTTCAAGAACAATTGGAAGAACATTTACAAAATTTGCTTTGTAATCCAAGCCTGCCCTGTGGAGATCCTACTGATAATGAATTATTAGATCACGATTATTGTGCACCAGAAACATTTAAGTTTATTTTACATTATTTAGGAGGTTACATTGTTCGTCATCTGCTGCCATCACTTGGTTGTGATGAATGCAAAAATATATTAACAGCAAAACCTGAAGATGCTGCACCAGAGAAGACATTTACATTCATCAAATCTCGAGGAGGTTTGTTATATCCAAGCTATAAGCTTTGCCAATTGATGTACTGGGCAGAAAGCAAAGTATGTGAACAATTAACAAACCCAAACATGAATGTTTATTTTTCAATAATGGATATTATATTAAATCAGTGTTCTGTTACATTGATGATAGGATGCCACAATGCTGGTCACAAGTCCTACTTGACCTCCAGATTTTTGCACTTTTTTGTTACCTGTCGATTGCATTTTTTCACGCGAACGATTAATCAATCATTTATTTCATCAATTGAAAGTAAAAAACATAGAAAAATTTCTCACTTAAAGTAAATTTTAATAGCGCAAATAATAATAATTATTATTATAATTATAATTATGTGTAATATAATTTGTTTGTATGTATAATAAATTTTTAACGTATAATAAATTGGCATAATAGCACAATTTAATAATTGTACTATTATTTCAGTTTTGTTCCTTGTCATTTATTTAACTGAATATCAATCTTTATTAAATAAACATTTCTCAGCGATGGAAGGTGTTTAATGTTTTATTAAGTGTCATTTATTTATCCATAAACCTGGTTTTGGGTTTAAATAAAAGCCTTTTCATTCTTATAATAAAATTCATAGAAAATTATGAAATCGAACTCGAAGGTTATATAACTTTCAATTAAAAAAAAAATATTCGACCTCACTGCGATTCGATCTAGCGCTCTTGTAGTGATTGCAATGCCCCTGGTGGTAACATTTGTCTCTAGTTGATTTTAGCTACTAGCGAAGATAGGATAGTCGAAAGACCAGTTAATCTACCGACTCTGGTCCGGCCAAGGAATGTTAACAATCTGTGGCCAATTATAAGGTGCAGGACGTGCATTGTGTGAATGGTATGCTTCAATGTTGTCAATTATATCGCCGTTTACGTTTATGTCGTGCCCTTTCCTTAGTTTCCACTTGTTCACGATGATTCCTAATTCTTGATTTATTGGAAGCTTGCCAGCGATCACTTGTAGTGCTGCAGTTGGTGTTGTTGAGTAGGCCCTGCAGATGCGCAGGAGAGCCTTCCGCTGTGCACTTTGCAGTTTCCTGTAGATGTGGGTCTGGTCAATGGACTCTGCCCAGGCAGGAACTGCGTAGGATAACATTGGGATAAATACTGAGTCATAAATTGTACTCATAATTTGCGGGCAAAGGCCCCAATTAGACTTGGCGATCTTAGTCATTTCGTTGTAGAGTTGGTTGGTCTTATCGCTGACATTTTTGACGTGGGGGATCCAGCTCAGTCTGTGATGCAGGGTTATTCCGAGATATTTTAGGGTTTGCTCTATTTTAACACTAGTGTTGTCCATTTTAACAGTCAGAACTCTTCTATATAGGTGGGGGGTCCTTGGCCTGGTGAAGATGATCCCTTTGGTTTTCTTGGGGTTAAAGTCCAATTTATTGGCTTTGCCCCATTGCCGAATGTTTTCCAAAGTTTTGTTTGCTTTGTTCTCCAGCTTTGCCCTTGAGGAGGCTGCCACCAAGACCATGGCATCGTCAGCGTAAGCGGCCTTCCAGTCGCTGCCAAAGTCTTCTTTTAAGAAGTCATTAAAAAGCAGATTCTACAGGAAAGGTCCCAAGACGGAGCCCTGTGGGCAGCCACGGGAAATATGGCGGGTGAAGGCTTGTTGGCCAATAAAAAGGGTGGCGGTGCGGTCTTTAAGATAACTCCTGATCATGTTAAACAGATAAGCTGGGCACTGGCTTTGCCTCAACTTTAGCAGCACCATTGGCCACCATGCCGAGTTGAAAGCGCCAGCAATGTCCAGGCTGAGGCCTAAAATGTAGGAATGAGTGTTTTGGAGTTCCCTAATCTTGTCAATAAGAGAGACAATGGCATCTGTAGTGCACATTCCATTTCGAAAGCCAAACTGTTGTTGATGCAGGTAGCCTGCACCCTCGATGTGCCAGCTCAGCCTGTTCAGCAATAACCTTTCCAGAACCTTGCCCAAAATGGGCAACAAAGAGATGTTTCTGTAGTCACCGGGAGAATCAGCTGGTTTACCCTTACACTTCGGCATGAGGACGATCCTCGCCTTCTTCCAGGCAGTAGAAAAGATGTTTTTTTGAAGGCAGTAGTTAAATAGGACCAAGAGGATGTTTGGACGGTGCTCCCAAATCTTCTGAACAATGTCTGTGGTGATTCCGTCCGGTCCCGGTGCCTTGCGTGGGGCGAGCCTCTTAATGGCCTCATTAATTTCCAGAGCTGTGAAGGGAGGTGGGCTGGGGCCTTGCAGAAAGTTGTTTGTCTGAATCCTGACCAGACGTTGTGTGGAATCGTCCTCCATGTGGTTGTCAGCTGGGCAAAGGGAGTCCAAAATAAGATTTATGGTGTCCTCTCTGTTGGTGGTTGTGCCATCCTTCAGGGAGAAGCCAGCAAGGCAGGCCTTTAGTTTGCCTGCCCCGCACTTATAGACGAAGCCCCAAGGGTCGGTAGATGCTGCTGAACAGTACTCCTTCCATGACTGGATTTTCGCCTCCTTGATGGCTGTTTATAAGCGGCCTGGTGTTGTAAGTATTGGAGTTTTAATGCCTCTCTCTCATCGGTCACACACCTTTGGTACCTCTTCCTGTTTTGATTGTTTATGTGCCTTAACTCAGATAGTTTCTCATTCCACCATGGGACGCCATGTTTGTTAGGTGTGCTGAGTTGAAAGATTTCGTCACACACGTGGGAAAGCATATCAATTTGGGTATCTATATATTCCTGGGCTAGATGTGAGCCGTAATTCGAAGGGTACAGACAAATGCGATCGTCCAAGGAGTCCAAAAAGAGGTCCCAGTTTGCATTATTGGTCCGATAGACCTTGTGATGGATTGTGGAAAGGTTGGCTGTAGAGACACTAAGATCAAATGAAATCTGGTTGTGGTCTGAGAGGCTGTCGTTGGTGTCGACCCTCCAGTGGTGAATTTTATTAACAAGATCGGAAGAAATGCAAGTCAGGTCTATCCACGAGCTACCATTAGGCCCCATAAAAGTAGGGGGTGAGGAGGGTCGTTAGCCACGACCAAGTCGTTGCAAATGATGAATTCTTCCACAGCTTCCCCTCTGGGATCCTGTGCATCCCCTCCCCACGTAGGGGAGTGGGCATTGAAGTCCCCGACTATTACAAACGAGCTATCCTTGAAGGTCTTCTTTATTTTGTTAAGCATGTGAAGCTCGTTATTAATGTTACACTTGCCCGGAGCGTAGACAGAAGCCACAATAAGGCCTAAGAGAGTCTCGATGCAAGTAATATTGTCCGTAGAGAACTGCTTGTGAAAGAATACCGAGGCCTTGTTGTTAGGAATGATGATTGCAGCCCAAGGAGTGTTGTGAGTACTATGCACAACCAGGTGCCTGTGTGTGATGCAGGCCACCCTATTCCCCATGCAATAGGGCTCCTGCAGCAAGACAAAGTCAAAGTTAGAAATGTCCGTGCAAAGAGAGGATGTCGCACTAATAGACCTTTGCAAGTTTAACTGCAGGAACTTAATATTGTTGTAATTATTCCCCATAATCTGTTCGGTTCCTTATCAAGTTTTTAATTCTCTTGTATACAGGGCAACTTTTGTCTAGTGCGTTGTGCGAATAATTTTTTTCTTTTTGAACTTGGCAGTTGTGACAGCACGGACTTTTATTTCTTTGGGGACAGTCTTTGAACCTATGTGGGCCTGCACATTGACTGCAGATCTCCTCTTCCTCGGTACAGGTTTTGCTGGTATGCCCGTATCTGCAGCACCTGTAACACTGCAGTATGGAAAAGTATTCTTCTGTTGTACATCTTACCCACTCAATATTAATTTTCTTTATTTTTATGAAAGTGCTCAATAGGCCAGCGGAGACGTCAGCTACCCAGTTGACAGTGCGTTTGTTGCCGTTAGCTCCAAATGCAAACCGAAGTTCGAAGTTTTCCCCAAATTGTTCTCTGGTATGGCTTCATTTTGTTCAAATATGCAATTTATAACGTCCTCCTTTTCCAGGTATGCTGGTACGTGCCTGATTATTACATTTGGTTTTCTTTTGTTTGGTACCAACGTTTTAAGATTTGGTGCCTGTTCTTTAAGTTCTTTTTCTATTATCCCTATTTCGGTTTTACTTTTCACGTCTATTGCGATACCCTTTTTATCGATCTTTCGAAAACCTCTAATCCCCACTTTCAAACGTATGGGGTTAATTTTTTCTCTAATAATACGTTTAGTCTCCTCTGAGCCAGCAATATTTACCGTGGGATAGACAAGCAGAGTACTCAAGGAGTTAGAATTATTAGGTTTGGCCTTGTAATTAGACGTTTTTAAAATTTCGCTGTACAGTTGATTGTGATTGCTGTTTTGTATCCCCTCCCCCAAAGCCTTATTCATATCCCTAATGCTGAAAATTCTGTCCTCCAGTTTCCCAAAGGTCTCAACAGCCCTTTGAAGATCCTCTTGAGTAGCTAATTTAGAGATGTTTGACTCCAAAGTCACTATACGATTGCCCATCAGTTCATCGTAATTACTTTTACTGGTAATGGCTTCCTGAACCATTGCTTTGACTTTACTTAATTCAGAACTCGTGTGTTTTATAGCATCCGCTACCCCACAAATGCCTTCTTTAGTGGCCAGACTAGAAAGCTGCTCCTCCACAGCAGAGAGCTGATTGCTTGCAAGGCCACTTTCAAGTATGCCAACTAACTTAAGCCCTTGACCCATGATATAATTAAAGTGTTCCCTTGCCCCCATGCGGGAATTTGCATACTCCAGCAGGTACCCCTTAAGATCATTCAGGACTTTGTAGGCTTTCTTGCCATATTCCGAAGAATGATCATCAAACGAAAAATCGGGGGAGATAACAATATCCCCCGAGTCACAACCATCCGTGGACGTCATAGTGAAGAATCGTGCAGCAAAAACCACAACGAAATAAGCCCAGACCCAAAAGGCACAGGCCGAACCAGCGAAACGAGATAGTTGCGAGAACAACCAAAGAGATAATAACAATGTAAAGAAAAATAAAACTAATAATAGCTAGGAGCTAAAAAGATAGATAATTAATAACTAAGTACAACAGCCCGTGGCAACAAAAACCCCTTTGAAGACCGGTAAATATAAGAAATTAACGGAAAAAGCAAAGGGGTGATGAAAAAAGAGGGCACACGACCCAGAGCGCTCGTCGCCAAACGGCGCAGAATACGCCGAACGGCGTATGACGTGGAAAAAATAATAATAAAAAAAAATAAAAAGAAAATTACGCAACAATGCGCCCAAAGAAAAACCCTTAAGGCGCAACCGAAAACCGCAAGGAAATAATCACGAGAGCAAAACGAGAGCCCCTAGCGGTGAAAGCCGAACGGCGCAAACCAGCCGGACAGCGAAAACCGGCTAAATAAAAAGATAAAAACATACCAAAGATATCGAGTCGCGAGGACGCCCACGATGAAAATATAAAACGAAAAACGTTAAGATAAGACCACAGAAAACGAAACACGAAGCCGAAGACACGGACGCGCCGATTCGGCTAAACCCCGCCGAAAGAAAACAAAAAAAAAAAAAAAGTAACCGTTAGACAATCCTTTGTCCAACGGGACCGAACAAAAACGCGAATAACGCAATTAATAATTGACGTACAAACATGAAATTTATACAGAAGGTAAACGGTCGGGCGGGCTGCCAAAAACCGTCGAACAAACGGACCGATCGCGGGCCGGTAAAGTTCGAGAAAGAAAAACGTTAATAAATGAAAAACTAAACGGCGGAAACGAATAAAATATACACCTACTGTTAGCCGACGATGAGTTCTATCTATCGGTGTTTGTGAATCCAGAATCGGTTGAGAATTCTCGGAGAAATCACGATCGAAAAAAGGAGCGAAATTTCCCACATGCACACCTCCGTAATGTTCACAGCTGACCAAATGACCGCCCAGATAAACCAAGGAGTTACAAAAAGTGTCTCCTCAATGACAGTTCAGCGAACGTTGCTGCGTATGGGCCTCCTCAGCAGACGCCTGGTTAAAGTACCTATGCTGACTCCTGTCCATCGGCGACGAAGGCTGAAATTCGCACGCCAGTACGGCAACTGGACGTCCACTGAGTGGCGACTGGTGGCTTTTTCCAATGAATCACGTTTTATGCTCCATCGGAAAGATGGACGTTGGCATATACGGCGTGAGGCATCTGAAAGCAAACACTCTGCAACAATTGCCACAAGGGTCCAAGCTGGAGGAGGAAGCATTAGGGTATGGACATTATGGTCAGCATGGCGCCACATCCTTGCGAGTACCTTCCAGAACCTCATTGACTCTCATCTTGCACGTCTGGCAGCGGTCCTTGCTGCGAAAGGTGGTTATTCTGGATTTTGACAGATGGTCACATTAATGTGACTGGACAGTGTATATATAACAGAAGAATTAGAATCAATTGAATTTAGGAATATTAGTTATGCAATGCCTTTAATATTACCGCGACCCCCGGATTGAGAAACGCTGCTCTAAGCTATTCATTACGTTAGTATGATATATGAATATGAAATACCCAAAATCTGAAGGCATTCCTCGATCAGAAGACACGAATTTTCATATTTTTTGAAGTGCCATCAAATTTAATAGTGCAATGAATTAGAACCAAGAAGCAATTAATTAATATACAATTAAAAATTACTGTATGTAGAGAAAAGAAATACATACGTTAACATCCGGAGTAGTTCAATTGCTTGATTTGTATAAGTGTAAATATTATTGAAAGGACTGCACTTAAAATCTATAACACATAATTGAATTTATATTACTTCAAAAATATGTACTGTACGTATAAATATTTTTAAACTGAAGTATTCTTTCTACCTTTAAAACTGTTTTTCTCGTAACGACTGTGCATCCAAACCACTTTAACCCAATTTCAAGTTTAAATTTTAATAATAAAAATTTAATCTATAAAAATATTAAAAAAATTATTAATAAAATCAATTAATAATCTAAATTTACTAAATGTATTTAAGTTTTAAAAATTTGAAAATAATTATGTTTATAAGATTTGTTTTCCTGTAACAAAATATATTTATAATTCAATATTTTAAAATTCTTTCTGACTTATGGTCACTAACAGGGTTTTCTAGGCTCATCAGGGTCACAACTGAAACTATGGGTAACAAGAAAGAGAGACTGATACATCCATGGCAGTTTTCTAACGAAACATTCTTTAGATACCAAACCAAGACTCGAACTCGAACCCACCAAAGCAACGGGTCGAAACTTTGTCGCCTAGGCTTTGCCCTAAATTCATATTTAATTAATTATATCTTTCATTAAAAATGTTTACAATTGAAGACGAATGTGAATAAAATTTGAAGTCTTCTTGCGACTAACTTTTTTTCTTGTGGTTTTTATTTCTTGCTCTTGTAATTTTCAAAAGCACAACAAAAATTTTCGGATTAAACATTTTCTTTTAACTTCTTGTGTATTCTTAAACATTACAAAATAGCTTTAAAGTATCTCTGACGTTAGAGTCTTATATAAATTTCGATGAAAATAGAAAACTTACAAGGCAAAAAAACTTGAAGCCAGACAGACTACTAAAGATTTGCTCTTTATATCTAGAACAATTAATTTATTTATCAATTTATTAAGGTATTTAAATTTTCGTATGTACATTGCAAAGTTTTTAACTTTATTTTCTAACAAGCAAGACTTCCAAATAGAGTGGTTTCGACGATTTTGATGGGGTTCTCTAGCGCAAGGAGTTACGTTATCAACTGTAGCAAGTTAATTTATTTTATCGCACCTCTTTTGTAGTTTCGATCATTTTACATTTTTTAAAACTGACACTGTAATGTAGAACAACGATTCCCAAATAGTGTCCAGGGTTGCGACCTAAAGACACCATTTTTTTTTTATTTAGTATTCACTTTTTAATAAACGTTATTCCTCTGCTCAAATAAATTTTTAAAAGTACAGTGGAACCTCGCTTAACGAGCATAATTCGTTTCAGAGTCTTACTCGTAATGCAAAACACTCGTCAAGCGAAACAATTTTTCCCATAGAAATTAATGTAAAATGCGATAATGCGTTCCACGCCGAAAAAAGGCTCAAATGTTTTATGTATAACGTTTATTCAAAAAAATTGTACAATATACACTGTTAAAGGAGCATGAATCATCATCATCTTTTCTTCTAGTGCGGAATGAACCATCCTGGAATGAGAATTCGATTTGCATAAACAAAAAAAAAACATCACAGCTAATATGTTTGATAAACACTCCAAACGATATGCCAAATTCTTGGGTTATGTAAAGACTATAATTAAATATTAGAAATTAATTAATTTGACTAGAGGTAGGCAGTTATGTTTCCATCTCGTATTAAATTTAATAATTATGAATAATTAATTTTTAACTTAGACATTTCTAAAATTTAATTTGGAATCGGTCATTAAATTTAATGACCCAAGAATTGCATATCGTTTGGCATGTTTATTATATAAACGGGTTACGGTTGTTGATGTTTATAAGTAATATGTGTGAAACACAAGTTTGAAAAAATATGTGATCACAAGCGACACTAAGATGCTAGCGGAAGGAGTGCTAAACAGACTGATGGAGCATGCCGCATGCGCACACTGCGGGACTTTCCCTCTCCTCATCACTTGTTATGCGAAATATCGCTCGTTAAGCAAGGCATAACTTTTACAATTTGTTTTGCTTGTTATTCAAAATACTCGTTGTGCGATGTGCTCGTTAAGCGAGGTTTCAGTGTATAGAATGATCAATCTACATCAATTATCAATCTTAATCAACAAAACAATAAGTTAGTGAATTTATATGCGAACACCATTTTAATAAAAGATAACATCTAAAAACAAGGCAGCAAGAACAAACAGATACTTTAACATGTATGGCACAATCCAATCAGAGTACTGAGCAAGAACAGACTGAAGAAGTTGAGTACCCACAATTTCCTGAGGTACCAATAACTCACCCTTCGGAAAAACAGCAAGATCAATGTCTAGAAGAGAAAGCCAAGGAATGTTCTTTAGGTAACAAATTTCTAATACAGAAACAGTTCGAGCGACACTTGAAATAATATCTCCAATATGTGCAATTTCTGGCAATTCAAAACAAATAAAAAGAAGAACTACAAGCGCTCTTGTTCTTACAGAAAGTCCTTATAAAAAGACCTCGAGAATAAAATAGAAGAATACAATAAGAAAAACGTATCAAAGAATCTTGGTGCAAAGAAAACTAAAACTACTAAAATATCACAAAAGAAGAATAAAAAAAAAACAAGAAGATGAAAATAACAGTTGGTACTGTAAATTCTGCCAAGAAGACAAAAGAAAGTATGATCAAATTCACACAATGCGAGATATGGGGGTACATGAACTTTGCGCAGGAATCAATAAAAAAAAAACAAAGGATTACAACTGCGATGACTGCCAAGGATTGGCGAAGACCATCAGCCGAATTTGCTAAGAGTTAATCTACACACGTATTAATAGATTATTGATTAAGATTTTGATTCTTAAGACTGCAAACCAATGGGTATAGGATCTCAAATTAATATAGATTTTAATGTAAATGAATGATACAAACTGGGTTATAAAAATAAAGAGGATTACGCTCTACTCTGAAGTGAAGTCAAAAATTGTTCCTTATCAGCATCAAAAAATAATTCCCCTCCTACCTCACCCATCTAATAATCATCTCCTTCCATCAATAAAGTTTAATTTGTTAGAATTCCTACCTCACCCATCTCCCTCCATCAATAAAGTTTAATTTGTTAGAATTCCTACCTCACCCATCTCCCTTCATCAATAAAGTTTAATTTGTTAGAATTCCTACTTCAAGATAATTACAAAAATCCCTCCCCACCATCTGTGAAGTAGGTTCTATTTATAAAAATTGTCTTATACCCTGATTTTGAAAATTCTTTCCCACATCCCTAATGACCTTAGACGTTTTTGTAGTAGCCTCTGTTTTTTTTTTAAATGAGAGATTTATATCTACCCCGGCTTTAAAATAGATGATGAAAATTCTTTGCAATGTCCTTAGAGTAATTACAAATTCACCTTTCTAACATCCTTGAAGTAGCCTCTCTACCTGAAGCACTTCTTTACCAATGCCTTCATATGCCTTTGTTTTTGTAAGAAGAACAGAAGTAAAATCCTGTGCTCTTTTTTAAGATGTAAGTTTTTACTAATGATGTTAGAAATATCAGAATATATTTCTAGATAATACAATTGACTCTTTTTAAGATTTAATAATTTTTATTTTTAAAAAATCTAATATAATATTACAGATTTTTAATTTTCTTCTTCTTCTTCTTCTTCGTCGAATTTATTTAACCGATCCATTATGTCATCAACGATGTTACTAATATCTTGAAGTATATAGACTAACAAACTATGAGAATTTTCGGTAATATATTTATGATCTAGTTTCTGATATTTTATAATGTAACACCAGAAAAGATGATATTTGAAATCATGAATGAAATCTTCGTTCAGTATTTGATAGCGAGAAACTAAATCCCAGTGGAGATAATCTTTTAATTCCCTCAGTGTATCTGTTTTTAATCGTTGATATTTTAAAACTATTCTCATATTTAATTTATCAATATATTTCTTAACAAAATTATCAGAGAGAAGCTGAAATTTTGCTATTTTATCCCAATTAAGATATTCTGAAAAATTATCTATGAATTCTTCATCTAATACTTGATGTTCAGAAATTAAATTCCAGTTTGCATGTTTAATATGTTTTTTGATGAATGTAGTAGTGAATATATAATTTTTCCATATTAATTCCCAGTTTAAACTATCTGCAAATTCAGAAATGAAGTCTCGACTTAAATCAGTTTTTTGGCTTATAATTTCCCAGTTAACAAAGTTTTTAAAACGTCTGATGTTATTTTCATCCATGGGTAAACTCGAGAATTTTTTCCATTCCAGTGAAGTAATGTATGTGTAGTCTATAAAAAAAATTCGATATTAGGATAAAGTTTTTATTTTTTTTTTTACATAAACATATTATTGGTTACAACATTTTTAAAAAAGTACAGTAATGATTATTACAGTTGATTACTACAATTAACACAACCGCATTTTATAAAATTCTTATTACATAACAGTATTGTTATCTGGTTAGTTAGTATAAAAAATTTACAATAGTATTTCTTATTCTCCGGTAATTTAAATAATCCGGCCTTATTCACAGCTTGTTTTAAACAAAGATATGTTTTACTCGAAACACCATGTATTAAACAAGTTTTTGAATTTCGTTTCCTCTTGTATAATAATATATAACCGTATTGAGGGTATGATGATATCAGAAAATCTGGAAGAATTTAAATATAAAAATTATAATGCCCAAACGATGTCACATCTATACCATTATCAGAAATAAATTTTTTATCATAAAATGGTGAGAGTGATATTTTATTCTGAAGATATGTTGTCACAACATGATTTTTACTTTTAATTCCAAACTGCTGATTTCTCAATAGTCGACTATTAAATAAAACTTCTTTATATTTTTCATGGTGAAAGGTTTTAACAACGGATTTTTTAATTCCTTTAGCTGTTTTTTTATTTTGATTATCAAAAATATATGAATACATTTTTGGTTTTAATGAACAAAATTCTATTATAGGTTTAGATGATGTCTCATCTTTAAAATATCCTAGTTTATTTTTGTTCCTTACATCAAATAGTTTGTGTGTAGTTGGATAGTTGCTAAAATCGAAAATATCTGGAAATGATTTAAAGTCCTCATATATGTCATCTGTATGGATTTGAAGCGTTAGTGAATCGGTATCGGTATATAATAAATTTACATTTTCACCATATTTATTTTTAAATATTTTATAAAATGTTTGATACATATGCAATTTACTTAATTCTAATACACAAAACCCTACATAAATTGGTTTATCCAAACATAAGTTAATTTTTTTCATTTTAAAAATTGTGAGATTATCATTAATAATTTGGAAATTTTCGAGAGATATCTGGGATAAATATTTCCGACATTGATTTTCAGTTGTAGCTGTTTTTAAATTTAAGCGTTTCCTTACATTTTGACAGGTCTTCCCAAAAAAGCTGTTATTCATTAATTTAAAAAAAGATTTATCGAAATCATTTGTTGATTCCTGGCGTTTTTTGTTATTAAAAAGTACATATTTTTTAAGCCAGGGCTCTTGGTTAAATCCGAGCACTCGATGAATTTTAGTTAATATTAACCCCTCTTCTAAATAAAATTTTAAATTTCTATAATGAATTACATAATTTTGTTTATCAAAAAGAGTTGGAATTAATTTCTTATTATTATTATTATATTTTAAATTTAATTTAGTTAATATTGATTTTTGATAATTTGATAATAAATCATAAGGAATGATGAGGTGTTCTGGAGCTAGTGGTAAGTCATTATGACGCTGGTGAATATTTGGGGGATATTTTAAATCAACTTCTAAAATATAGCCTATATCATTTCTATCGGGGATATTACGAATGTCTAAAGCATTTATCTCATCCTCAGATAACCATCTGAAATTATTTACAGGTAAATAAGAACTCATTACAAATCCATAGAGATTATTAGCATCTATCGAAATGATATAGTTATGTGGTTGATTTTTATCATAGGTTTTTGGAATTAGAGGGTTATTAGCTTTAGCAAATCGTTTTCCGCAGAGACATAGCCCCCCTCTCATCCCCCCCTCAATAAAAAGATACATATTAATATCTCGAAATAATTCTAGCTCGATTTTTGTCATTTTTAACCCGCAATTCCAAGTTAGGTCTGGAGCTGTTATGAAATATACTGGATCTAAATTATAATACTTTAAACTTAATTTTCTAAAATTTTGGAATATATCAGCTAATAATAAAGTGTCAACATATTGATATAATTTTAAATAATCCTTAAAATTTTTACAATGAAATTTTTCCCAAACTAATTTTGCATGCTGGTAATCATCATCACTAATATTTTCTCCAGATAATTCATTATAAAAATATTTTTTTGGGGGTAAACATCTCTCGTATAAAATATCCTCGTTTTTAAAATAAGAATAGGGAAAAATTCCTTTTCTTTTTAACAAATTTTTATTTTTGTTGTTATAGAAAAATTGATTAAAAATAGGAAAATTATAATTTGCATTTTTTAAATTTTCTGTTAATCTATCTAGCGAGGAATTTAAAAATTGATAACTATCAATGAATTTAAAATGATCTAGAGTAAACGTTGTAAATTTTTCTGAATTTACAGGAATAATCTGAATTCTCGAAAATAGTTTTGGGGGGATATTTTTGAAAATCAGATGAGAGTCATAACCTGTAAAATTATGTAGTATAATGGGAATAAATTTTTTGAATCTATAATTCAAATTGCAGTGATTATGGGACATTCCCCGAAATTTCCCTGTCAGGTGATCGTGGTCTCTTACTCTGATATCATCATTATTAAACCCCTCCTCACATATATGACACTGATGTTCATAATTATCGGGAATAGTATCTATATTCATTTCTACATAAGTATTTATTTTATCTAATAAAATATTTAATTGATTCTGAATATCAAATAAAAAATGCTTAATAGGATCTTTACCACAATAAAAATTACAATATAATAAAGTATCATCATTTTCAATAATAACAATAGAATAACATATAGGTTTATGAATCTGAATAGTTTTAGTAAAACTAGAATTTAGATTTACAGCATCTACGTGAACTTCCTCTAGAATTGATTCAAAATCTGCAAAAATCACTACAGGATGATATAATTGCTTTTCATAATTACTAAATTTAGCAATCGCCTTTTCTCCAGTCGGAGTAGAAACTTTTTGATATTTATAATTAGAGCATAATTTTATGTGCTCGTTTAAGGTATGGCTTCTCTGGAAGCCTATTAGACAGCGGGGACAGAATTTTCTAATCCCTGATTTTTCAGACAATAGTCTGTTAAAGTTTCTAATTAGAAAATAATGGGATTTATATAATAACAAATTAATTTCTTTTTCAAATTGATATTTACTTATATAAATAGGGTAAATTATTTCTTTTTCGTATCCGAATACTTGAATTTTCAAACAATTATTTTTTTCGAATGAAGGGATATTTTTAATATTTACTGGAAATTTTAGAGTATTTGTATTTAAATATTTCAAAAATTTCCTATACGAATAAATTGAATTTTTGTTATTAGTATTTGGATACAAACTAGCAATTATACAGTATAAAAAACAGTAATTATCACTACATTTAATATTCAACAAACAATGCTTATTTGATAGACGTTTGGGTAGGATGACCCCTGCACACCCCCCATTCTCAGCCTTATAAATTCCTAAATGAATATCCACAAATATAATTTCTTTAATAATCCACCCAGACCCATTTTTAATAAACTGATCAATGAAGTTTAAAATTGTGTCGAAAGCATTTGTTAACCTTTCATTGATCATATATTGAGATAAAATATGTTCTACCCGACTGGAGAAAAATATGTCTTGAGTAATAATCTCATCCTCCAAATATTTTATAAATCTTATCTTTAAATTTAATAAAAATTTCATTCTCGAAATTAAATCATTATTAGTTAAAATACTATAAATAGTACCTCTAATATTTTCAAGTAAAATACTCGGATCGCTATAATTAGAGATAAATGCTCTATAACTTCTCACATAACCTTTGAACGCTGTTTTTCTTAATGCAAATGTAAAAGCCATATTACCATAGAATAAATTTTATACACTTAAAATATAATATTATATACTTAACATAGTATTAATTGAACACTGTTGTTCTTAATGCAAATGTGAAAGCCATATTACCATAGAATAAATTTTATACACTTAAAATATAATATTATATACTTAGTATTAATTGAACACTGTTGTTCTTAATAAATTTTATATACTAAAAACCGTTATACACTTAAAACATAGTATTAAAACTAGAACTTTAAATTTTACTGTACTCATCCAAATGTTCTTGTATGGCGTTAAATGCTTGTTTATACTTCTTGAAGTCAGTCACCTTGATATTATATTTGTTGGGAGGGTATGACCCTCTGGATTTGCTTAGACACACATAAAAATTTGCCTTAAACTCCTGTATCTCAATTCTCTCCGAATCGCTAATTTTAACTTTAAAGTCAGGAATTTTTGGTTGCTTACTTTTCTCCTCAGTTAAATCCAAATCAAATCTCTGTTTTTTTTCGGTAGTCTCCCCAGTTTTTGTTTTTGAAGTTCTCTTCTTACTTGTCTTCTTTTCGAAATCAAAGTCAAATTCTAGAATTAGTTTATAAAAATATATAATTTAAATTAAGATGAGTGATATTATTACTAAAATAGAATTACGTACCTCCGTCCGACGACATTTTTTCTTTAGCACTAGAAGAAATAACGAGTAGAAGAATCACTAGGTGAAGAATCGATGAGTGAAGTTTTTAGGAAAAATTGCTCCCTTTTTATCCCCTGTTAGTGGCCTACACTCGTGTTTGAGGTGACGCATGCAAGTAAATTAGGGCACATCCGTCTTTGAAGGTAACGGTTGAAACTAAATTAGGACATATCTGTCTTCGAAGGTAACGCTTCTTAATAGCTATGAGGAAGTGTCATCGACCCTAGGTCATTGGGAGTGTTTGTGTGTTTTCCTGGTTAGGTTATTAACCTTCAAGAGTTGCAGTCATCAAGCTTAAAACAAACTATCTATCCTAAATTTACGAACTTTTTTAATAATCCCCCTATTGTTATACTAACTGCTAACATGATGAAAACAAAAACCTTCTGAAGAGTATAATATAATATTTTTAAATATAGCATGGAAAATAACGAGGAAAGTTGTGTCGAGGTGAGTGAGGAGAGTGCAGCTGCGGCATATAGAGCCATGATTAGAGGAGTGAAGAATTATGATAAGAATAAAAGCACCACTCTAATCATGGCTGTGATGCCGCAGGGTGCTTACATCCCATACAGGGTCCACGATAGATATTTAGCCCAGCAGAGGTGGGTGGCTCTAACGGGTAGGAGTGAAAGAGGGATAATTAGAGCCATCGCACCTCAGCTGGAAGAGGTGGACTCTGTATCTTTATATAATATCGGGGAGGGCCCACACTCTCCTCTAGAATCACCACCATCGACATCCTCGTCATCATCATCCTCGTCGTCATCATCATCATCATCCTCGTCGTCGTCGTCATCATCATCATCATCATCATCATCATCATCATCATCATCATCATCATCATCGGACAATGAGGGGTCTAGTTCTTCTGAGGATGAAGCTCCTTCTACAAAAAGACAGAGGAACTAGAACCCCCTCATAAAAAACACATCAAGGAATTAAATCATTTCAGCATAGTATCTTCATGAGAACAAAAGTGTCAATGGCATCATTCATCATCTCATTTAAACTCTATTATTTAATGTAGCTTTGCTTAGTGATACCAGTATTCATTTTACTTACCGAGTGTAGTCTAACAATCTATTCGCGTGTTTTAGTTTTATGTTTATTACACATGATTTTACAAATTATTTTTTAATGGTATGAATTGTAACTCGTGGTATTCTATATTTAAATTACCACTTTTAAAAAAGATGTAATCACATGGTGTAATACGATACTGCTTAATCAGAATTTTACTCGGCACAGACAGATACTTTATTTTTAAATACATTTTAGAATTTTTATTTAATTTGATTTTAGTAGTAATTTTATAACTGGTGATTAGATCTGTTTTAATGCATTTTATACCTGGTAATGTGGAGTACAATATTTTATATTTAGAAAAATGTGTCATGTTTTGTAATAATTCATCCTGTAATTGTTATATTCTAATTGGAGTCTATAGTATTTAAAGACAGCACAAAATTTAAAGTGTGTCAAACATTTTCATTAATTTTTATTTTCACATTTTAACATGATCTTTACATACAAAAACTTTTTTGTAATTTGTATTCATTAAAAATTGAATGTAGAATTTTTCTGTTAAATAAACTGTGTTCTCAATCAAAAATTTATTTTAAAATTTTTATTACACTCTCCTGTGGAATCATTTTAACATGATCTTTACATACAAAAACTTTTTTGTAATTTGTATTCATTAAAAATTGAATGTAGAATTTTTCTGTTAAATAAACTGTGTTCTCAATCAAAAATTTATTTTAAAATTTTTATTACACTCTCCTGTGGAATCATCATAAAAAATATTAATGGAGGAATTATATAACATCATAGCTGAGTTAATCAACTTCCTATCATATGCTTTAAAGTTGTTTCGGATAAAAACCATATTTTGTATGAGTCAGTTTGGTAGATGTCTATATTAAAATTTAAGAATTCAATTTTTGTATTGATGATGTCATATAAACTAAAGCTAAAATCATAAATCACCAGTATATTAAGCTGGATGAGAAAATCCTCTAGCTATTCTCACAGGTCAACCTGAATGCGGAAGTTTTTATCAGGGTTGTCAAGTTGATGGGTGAGGGAGAAATCCCCTACCCCTGGGTAAGAAACACGGAAGTAATCTTTTTTCTATAAATACTCGACAGACATTCACTAGCTTTTAGAGAAAAATCACGGTAGCAACCACTGGAGAAACATGAGTATCAATGAGTGGACTCAAGCAAAAATGGATAGTAAGTTTTTTTTTTAAAAAAATATGTTTAGTAGTAGTCCTAGCTATAATAATCTATATATAAAATTAATTTTACTATTTTAGATAAGCCCGGGGTTATACTAGATTGCCAGGGATTCAGATTTAAAAATGAAGCATGTTTACACCCATACAACGGATATTTAATACGACAGATGGGGTATACAGGTTTTAATTCGGAGGATTTTGGAGTTATTAATTTTTTCCACCCTGAAATACGGTGGGATAAATTAACTTTATCCGATAAAAAAACTGTTAGATTCTGTAATAGATTACATAAATTATATTTATCGTATAAGCCTGAAAATGATGAATGGATTCATCATGATGATATTGTTTTTACTTTTAAAAATTTATTTCAAAAATATGGATTTATTTTTTTTAAAGGGGGGGAAATAGAAAAACTTTTAATTCGTAGAGCAAATGATATCTGTAATACCGCCATTAAATCGCTAGATGTGGAAAAATTCGGAGTTCCAAAATCTTCCGAAATTAAAATACTGTGTCCCTATCATTGGGATTTCCAACACCATTGCGGCTTGTGTAATGTCTTTTCATATAAGCATTATATGAAAACAGGTAAAAATATATTATTTTGTTTTAAATATTACCTCATTTTGAAAATATTAAATATATTTTTACTTTTACATAGAATTATCGGATGTATTCTGAAAACCCTTCCTGCATTGAAGAAAAACATGAATGTAAATTTTGTAAATAAAAACACAATTTTATATTTTAAATAGATTTTTTTATTGAATTACAACATTGATTATTAGTTGTTACAATCGGTTTTGACAAATGAAAATTATTTTTAACAAACTTTTTAACAAATTCATCGTTATAAAATTTATCCGTTACATGTAATTCTGATAAACATAGATTTCTATTAATTTTATATAAAAAATATAAGCAAAAATAACCGCAGTTTAAGGAAAACAAACTTTGGTGAATAATATTATTCCAACAATATTTTTTTGAATTTCGTTTTATAAATCTGATGATATTTGCTTTCCTCGGTTTTAATCCATAACTGTCGTAATAAATGCAAGAATTTTTATCTTTCGTAAAAAATACTGATACCCAATGGCTTCCTCGCTTATTTCTTTCATCTAAATTAATTATAAATGATTGCTTATTACCAACTCGAAACGGGAGATCGTCTGATGCAAACACTCCCCCAAAATTTCTTTTTATTTTCGGATCGCTCGCCGCTAATCTCCATAAAGTAACGGTATTCATTAATAATCGGTGAATACAGTTCGTGAATGATCAATTTCTAAAGTATTATTATATTCCAACAAACAAATAACATTTACCGTTTCTTGTATCGCCTTTGAGAACTTTAGTTCAATAGCAATGTTTCCCAGCTGGTTCACGCTTATATGACCCTCAGATCCTGATTTATCAGGGGTGAGGTCAAAACAATATAGAGCATAGCCATCTTTATATTCATCATAAGATATATTTGTAGATCTGTGATGGTGAATACATCCAGTATCTTCAAATAAGGAGATAAAATTTCTTGCATAAATTTTATTGCTATAGTCCGGACAGTATGGTTTAGCGGGAACCATCTGATTGTCTTTTGATAAACATATATAATTTAAATTATAATTTTTAAAATTAAAAGGATTACGCTTTACATTTCCGTTAAATGCTGAGTTGGAAACTAATCCCAGAGTTATTCTGTAGGGTAGCTGACCTATAACTACATTCGAAATACTTGTAGACTGAATTCCACTCGTTAAAGTAAAAACTTTAACATCAGTTCTACGAAATGGCATTTTTATTATACCGGTTTGTAAGGCTTTTTCTATCCCAATTTGAACTGATGAACTGACATCTACTTTATTAATTTTCAACGATGCATTTTTAATAATGATTTTATACTCATCGTTATTTGCCATTAGTGCAAAATTTTCTTTAGATCTCTCCAATTTCACCCTCAGGTCCACATTGTTTATTAAAAGCTTTGGCTGATTTGCTAAATCGATATGAAGCCGCCCCATTAAATCTATTATTCTACTTTCTTTGCTAATGTTAAATCTTTTAACTAATCCATGGTTAGTGTTATTTTCATCTAAGGGATTTATCGAATCCATTTGTCCTGCAGTATCTTTAAAAAATAATGCGGTTGTTAAAAAAGTTTCTTGCATTTCTTTCGAATTAAATAGTAAGGCCTCTAATATACTTTTATATGGGTAATTAACATGAGCGCTAATCTGTTTATCATTTAAAAACATCGTACACTGTGAAAACATACTATTTAAAAAATAATTAACAGGTGTGACTTTGTCTTCAGAACTTAGATTCGATCCATCCTTCTTTAGAATTTTTGCTTGAATGCATAAATAAATTGAATGTAGATCCATATAATGCTCACCCGATCCTGATATCAGAAACTCAATAGGTGCTCTGCTATCCGATATGGTGGCTACTGGATGAGCAATAACTTCGTAAGTATTCTCAATTGCTAGTTGAGTCGAAACAGTATTAAATAGGTCCAATTCTGATTTGAGACAACCACACGAATGAGGATCCATTTCTAATCAGCAAAAATATCGTTAAGTTTTCGCTTCTTCTTCTTCTTTTGTGACTGAATTAATCTTTTTCCTCGTTTTCTTTTTATACCTGATCCTGTCTGGACTTTTTTAAGTATATCTTGCTTAATTTCAGATCCCACATCTTTAAAACGAGACTTTGTAGATTCTTTAAACGACTTCCCTCCAATTACATCCGATCCTACATTTGATGCAAATTTTAAAGCCTTGCTACCCAGATACTTCCCCACTTTAGAAATTAGGGGAATAGATTTTCGAAACAGATTCGTGAAAAATCCATATCCCCTCTGTATTTGCGGTCCAGCGAAATAATTCCCTCTTCCAAATTGTTGTGTAAAAGGAAAATCGTGTTTCCATATCGTTCCTCCTGCCTGATTGCAGTAATAATTTATACAATCCTTAGGATCGAGCTTCATTTTCTACTTCTCAAAGACGAACTAACGTTAATAAATAAAATATAACGATATTTATATCTGTTTAAAAGATAAAACTAATAATGTTTTTCCCCCAAAAAAGATGATTTCTTTCCCGTTAGCAGTTCGCAGCTCAATTTCAATTGTATCAATATAATTACGGGTTAATGGAAAGTATAGAGGGGACTGGTAAACTCTAACTATTTGATCGGTCTTCTCCCCCATCACAGGTATAACCCTTAAAAGAGGAGCAGATATATCTCCAACACGATGAGAAGCAACAATATTTGAATAAATAAAAATTTCTGAAATTCCTGCAGACAATTCGATTGGATAGTCGCTCACATATTCACCCTCAGAAAATTTGTGTGTTTTAAACCCTAACAAATCTTTTAATTCGTTTCCAAATTCAATCGTTATATTTTTAGGAACTTTTAAAATGATTTTGTTATTAGGTAGTAATGCTAATTTAGTATATTTAAAAATCCCTAAAAATTTTTCTGCAGATGAATAAAGTCCAATAGGAATAAAAATTTTTTCCTCTACATCAATTTCCTCGACAACTTTTTTATTTCTTTCTATTAAAAGTATAAATTGATCTTTATAAAATTTAGAATTTGATATATATTCCCCTGACTCCGCTCGCAATATTAAATTTGAAGTGCCTTGTTTAAATATAATTTCTTTCAGCGGAAAATTTAATAAATAAAGTAATTTGTGAGCATTTTTTTTCGTAATATGCAGCTCAAATCCTTCTTTCAAATTTATTTTTATGTCTTTATAATTCTTGTCTAAAACGAATTCTGCCGTGTTAGACCCTGTTAATGAAACTATATTCTTGTTTATCCAATCGAAAAGAGTCTCTCCTTCATTTTCTTTAGCTGTAGTTAATGGAATCACATATGTTTTATCTTCTATTTTTTCTCTCCTAATCTTATGTCTAGTAATAGTATAATCATTATTATGATTAGATATATTAAACCAATTTCTAGGAATAATAACTTCTGTCAAACCAACCACCCATTTTCCATGTAAATCAATAGGCGGACTCATTTTCACGGTGAAATGAGATTGGTTATTTTCAGGGAATAACTTCATGCTGGCATTGCTTGTCAGAGTCACAAAAAAGTCTGATTGCATCATTTTGTTACCTTCTGTAATTCTTCTGTATAAAATCGTCCTTCCAAAATCTCGTTATTTAAATCCTTTAATATATATGTTGGAGGATGAGATGGAAAACGATCATGAATAATAAATATTTCCTTAGTCCAACCGGGTAGGTATCCTCGACTAAATGTTTTACGTATTTTCGAAATTCGAACAAACTCACCAATATTAAATTTAAACGTATTTCCTCCTTTTATACCATACAACTTTTCGAAAATCATGCTATGATGTAGGGGGGTAACTTCCGATGGAGACATGCCAATACTTCTATGAAAACTATTATTATAACTTTTCACAATATCTGATAATTTATCGATATATTTATAAGAATTACGATAAGTAAATAATCTATATATTTTATTCCGCAAAGTTTTATTTAATCTTTCCACAACTGCTGCTTTTGTATCTGAATGAGTTGAATAATGATTAATTTTAAATTTTTTAAAAAGATTTTTTACTAATCTATTATAAAATTCTTTTCCTTTATCAGTTTGTAAATTTTTCGGAACGTTTCTTTTTTTAAAAATGGTTTGAAAAGCATTAAAAACTGACTGAGGTTTTTTATCTTTTATAGCTACGACATAGCAATACTTAGTAAATACATCGATTACAGTTAGTAAATATTTTATTCCATTATTAAATCTAGAAAATTGTTTTAATACAATTAAATCAGCTTGCCATAAGTCGTTAGGATAAAAACTTTTAGTTTTTCTTCGCGAATATTTAATTCGTACAGGTTTATGAAGTGTATAAGTTAATTGAGAAGACAACCATTTTTTAACATCAGATCGCGGTAAATTCGATTCTTTAACTAATTTACTCACACCACCAAAAGATGCTGGAGATTTCGGATTATAGTATATCGATTTCAAAAGTTTTTCCATTCAAAATTTTTCTTCCTCTTCCTCTTAGATTTTTTCGGTTGATGAAATAGCGATGGAGAGAAAATTTCTTCTGGAGTTTCCAGTGATTTCGGTTGATATTGTATTTTTTCAGGTAATGTTGTCAAACCTTTGTTTCCAATCCACTCTTGTGGAAGGTTTATTTTCTTTAAAATAGTCCAAAATTCGTTAAAACCAACAGGAGGTGATACCGTTTTCCTATTTCGCATAACATACGAAACGAGGTCTACCATATGACTTCCGATAATGGGTTTCCCTTCAATTGTTAATTCACCTTTAGAATTCCATCCATAATGATTTCGATCAAGCTTAGCAATTAAATGTGGTATATATTTTTGATATAATTGAGGTACTGATAAAGTTATTTGTTTAATAAATCCATCGTCGTGATCAGCTTTTTCTTTTAGTCGAGATTCTGTTTCTTCTGTTTGGTTAGACACAACAGATACTCTAACAGGTTCTTTAGGAGTGTGAACGGTTTTCTGATATCTCGAAATCAATTGACTTAATAGCTTGACTTTACTGTCATCAGGTAAATTTGTACTCTCAAGTAATTCCTCGATATTAGAACCAATTCTTATTTCAGGCTTTTGATAACTCATCAGTAATTCGGGAGGAACTAGGGCCATCTGCTTCGCCATTAAATTCTTTTTCCTATTACTTTACCAATTAATCCTCCTGCCATAGACAATAATGGAGCCAGTAGAAGAGGAAGGAATCCACCGGATTGATTAACCAAAATTTTTTTCTTGGTATTTAAAGGAATGTGTTTTTCACTTAATTTCCTGATAATTTTTTTATATTTTCCTAATTTACGAACATCAGCAGGTATATTTCCTCTCCGCAAATTATCACATATTTCGCACAAAACTTTAATCTGATTTGGAGTAGCTTCTTTCAATATTGCTTTTCGTTGAGAAGGAGTAGTCTTCGCTAAAAAAGCCAGCATATGATAATTTTTCTTTACGTTCTTCATTTTATAGGCAAGTATATCCAGAAAATACCTTGTTTGTCAGGAAAACAGGAATCTCTCACAGAAAATTTCTTATCCGTTGTAGGATGAAAATCCAATAACAAATAACCAAATTCCTTTTCTGTTGCTTTTTTATATGCATCCATGAAAAAATTAAATTTTCCTGCAAAAGCCTGACGACCCAAGCAATTCACCTGACTTTCATCACGATTATTTTTAAATAAAATCAAGTAATGAGTATTTAAACTTATATCTCTCATAATCTTATTTTTCGGAAACAAATTTTGCATTATTAAAATCACACTTACATTACAATGATGAGATTCTGTTGTAAACAAAAATGCTGTTTTTGGAGACAACTCATGCATCAAATCATCGATTATTATCAAATCCCATCCTTCAACAGATTCTGGTAACCCATACATAAATGTGATATCGCTTTCTTCTTGAAAAAACGGTAGATATACAGAGTAACACCACAAAATCTTCTTCAGAGAATTTTCATAAATTTTGTTGTGAATAATTTTTCTTACTAATGTGGTTTTTCCCGATTGGGAAGGACCCACAATTACACAAGTACTAGGATGTTTGAAATACATATTAATCAACCTTGTCAACCTTGGGGAATTTAGAAAATTTATAATATTTCATTCCTGGACTTATCTCTTTAAACATCAGTAAAGTTTTCTTATCATTTTCTAAACATATTTCTCTCATGTCTTCTGCACACCGTTCAAACGAACCATATAATCCATTACATACCTCATTAATTTCCCCATCCTCATCGACAATTATAAAACCATATTTTCCTTGTCCTTTCCAAATATCTTTGACTTTAAAATAACGAAGGATAAATGGAAAATTATCAGGAACATCGAACGAGAAATTTTTAGCTGCAGAAACACATGCGTCCAAGCTCTTATATAAGCACTTAGAGGCTGAATAATTTTTAGAGTCGCCGTAAGTAAGTACGAAACCATACATCCCCATGATCCTGGTTTAAATATAAAACTAGTTCCCTCTTTTTAAAAAAGTAATTTATATAAAAATACTGACCAATCATATTTACTTTTAAAAAACCTAACAACCAATCGCATGTTTTTAATTAACAGCAATCATGTATTATCTAGAGATTCTAAACCTTTGAATAGAACAAAGAAACAAAGTTCACCCCTCACGTTTTGTTAAAAATACTAATCATATGTTTTTAAATTATTACAAATACTAATACTAGATCGTATATTATCTACAGATTAAATATATATCACAATAACTTACGATATTTCCTAACTTTGTGACAAAAAATAATTCCAGCTTTTCAAATCCAGCGCCTCTACTAACACACAAACAAAGAAAAGCAACAGGTTTACACAACTTAGTTCAGGGTACAAACTCTATGACAGAGGGTGCTAGTATAATTTTTAAAAAATAATTCGATTTTATCATTACTTTACATTAAATTCTAACAAATTAAATTTTATTAATGGAGGGAGACGATTTTTAATCTCTACAATAGTTATTTCACAAAATGAAGTGTACAATAGAGGGCGCTAGTGTGTATATAGAAAAAATAATTATTTTTTGGTAAAAATTTTTTAAATTTCTCATCAGAAGAGGTGTTTGTTCACAGATAAGTTAATAAAAAATTAAAATGTATAATAACAATTTTTAAATTATGGGACTTAGAAGTCCCGTCAGACTTTACACCACATTAGGACTTACAACTCCTTTTTTGTTTAATATAAAGAACTTTTTTCAGAGAAATTGACAGATTAAATTCATAATTACGTATTTGATAATTTTTACAATATAATAACGTTAAAATAATAAAATGAACTGCAATTTGACTTCAGAGTGTAATCCTCTTTATTTTTATAACCCAGTTTGTATCATTCATTTACATTAAAATCTATATTAATTTAATTTTATACCCCAGTTTGCATCGAATCTATACTACTAATAGATTATTGATTAAGATTTTGATTCTTAAGACTGCAAACCAATGATAGGATCTCAAAGTACGATTTAAGAATATATCAGTACGATTTAAGATGAATGGTCCTAAATCGTACTTTTTATGTGTTTTTTTAAATTGTTTAAATCTTACTTTATAAGATTTATGCTAAATTTTATTATGGTCGTAATAAAATATTTCCCAAATAAAAGTTATTTAAAATAAAAAATAATTTGTGTTTATTAATTTTGATAATATGATGGTTTTTCCTTAAAGCCCTGTCACACTATGCGATTTCCAGCCGCGCAGGCGACCACAACTGCAACAAGCGCGAGTCGCGCGCGTCTTCGTGTTATTAGGATCTAAGATCTTAATGATATCAAAAATATTTTTCTGAAGAAAATCTCCTTCCGTATATGGACGTTTATCATGCACGATATTCCATGACATTATAAAACTAACTAAGCCTAATAATTTTGCTTCTCCCGTAAATCTGGTCATTAAATTAATTTGACTGTTTAATGACAATTTTAAAGATTTAATCTTCTTAGAGCGAAGTTCTGATTTTTCTGGAAATTGAGCCGAAAAATCGGAATATAATTTATCGTGGTGACGCTTTAAATTTCCCACTTTAAAATTGCTTATAGTTGCTTTACATATGAGGCAAAAGGCTTTATCATCATGTTGAATAAACGCATAATTTTCCTCCCAGTCGTCATTAAAATTTCTTTTTTCGTCGATATATTTTCGCTTTTTTTATTTTCACATGCCATGTTAAAAGGTATTCTAAAATAAAACTTTAAAAACGAGTTCATTTGTTTACTTAATAAATCAGCAGAAATATTACCTTTTTGTCAAAAATGTTCGTTTTCGAGTAATATTAACACAACTAACTATAGGGACAGAGCGTTAACTCGACTTCAGCGCCACTGCAGAATCAGAATTGAGATAGAAGTTCACAAATAAATATGAGGCAACATGGATTAAAAATAATATTATTAAATTTTACATGCTATTTTAACAGAAACTTTTTAAAGCAAATATAAACATTTCCGATTCTTATATGCAATTCATTTAAATATTTATTTAAAAAAATAACACTTTAGCTATTATTTCATTTTATATTATGTTTTATAATACAATATAATTTTTTTAAAATAATAAATAAATTATAATTACCGTATTAAGTAGCATAATCTAAATTTAAAAACCAAAAAATGCTAAAATGTTTCCTAGATTCAATTGTCAATAAGAAAATATAAATTTCAAAACTATTAACGTTATAGAAATTGTTATTCATTGTATATTCATTTTTAATGTTGATTTGGATAAATAAGCATTATAATTATTTTTTCTATTAATGTTTTTACGTATTATGTTATTTAATAAATATTACATTTATTTTTTAATAAATAATGTATAACGTTGCCATATTTTGACTTTTTTATTTCAAACAATATATTATTTATTTTATATTATCCAGGAATCATACATAAAAAATAATAAAGGCAAAATTAAAATAAAAACAAATTAAGTATAAATTTAAGTATCTTGCAGTGAGCCACAGGTATACTAGAAAAGAACCACAGTTTGGCCACCGTGAGTATAATGATCTGGGCTTTAATGTAATCCGGGCATTTGGGGGAAGTGTATGGATGGTCCCCGGAACAGTTAATGCAAGTCCGCTTTTCAGCTTGGCATTCGTTTTCGTTGTGAGGAAGACTGCATTGTTTGCATCTTTTGCTTCCCTTGCAATATGGTTGGGTGTGCCCAAATTTTGCGCAATTGAAACAAAGTCTGGGGCGTTCATAGTATTCTTCAGTGCGGTATGATGTGAAAAAGATGCGAAGTCTATCGGGAATGGAACTAGCAACCATGGTAATTTTGACGGTTTTAGTGGGCAGTTGTTGGTCCTGTTGTCTGCGTTTAAATCTTGTTACATTGGGTGGGAGAAATCCATCTTTTAATTGGGTGTAGATTTGTTTTGCCTCATAGTCTGTGGGAACACCTTTGTTGATAACGCTTTTTGTGTAAGATCCCTTGGTTAGGGGCCGTCCATAAATTACGTAAGGTATTTTGGGGTGGGTGGGGGTCAAGGATTTCTTCCGATTTCTTACTCAGGGGTAGGGGGTAATAGATCTCGTCTTACGTAATATATTGTTTTTATTTTTTGATCTCGTTGAGTGGTGGAGTTTTGAATTTGGCTTTAATTTGGCGGTTTCTATTAAGAACGCTCGTTGTACTGACGCCATCAGATGTGACGTGATAGAATAATAACGCTAGCAGACTCACTCTAAGGCCGTGTAGGGGTTTCTCACCTTTTTTTTTTTTTTTATTTGAATAAGGCTCCACTCCTATGGGTATATAACACTAAGAATACATAAACCAAAATACATGATACAAAGTAAACATAAAATTAGTATTCGATTTTTAGTGAAAACTAAAATGTAAAACTAGAAATTAGAAATAATCTTATCTTCCATATTTTTTTAACATAATTGTAAAAAGTATCAAACAGTGGCTACGGAACAAGCTTATCGAGTGGACATGGCCACCTGAAACCAAGCGTAAAGATTTCTAATTTCAGAATAAGTCTATCGTGATCGTAAATTGGACAATGATAGATCATATAGTCGACGGTGTATAGGTTTTCTGTAGAGCAAAAACAAGAGGAAGTTTCTGTCCGGTTATACATGCTCAGTAAGTAGCTGAGCAGTAGCAAACGTTAAATCTCTAAGTGGTGATGAGAACCTGCATTCAACTCTAGGAAAATAATCTTCTTATTCTACCAGTTTTACTGCTCAACTATTATTGATTCTACTTTTGCATAGCGTTGTCATAAATATAATTTTTAAGGCTGCTGCGTGAGAGAGGGTTGCGAGTGTAGTCCAAGTCAGTGTCCTTTGCAGCTGACTTAGCCTGAAAGTCAGCTTTTTCATTTCTTAGGATGCCAGTATGGCCACGAACAAACATAAAAGTTATCTTATTTACAAGATTTTTAATATGTTGCTGGATATATGTGATTTTATTGCTATTGAAATTGGTATTTATTAGAAATTTTAGGACGAACTAAGAATCACTGTAAATGTTAATAGACAGAGTTTTGTTTGGTAGTGAAGTGACCCACTGAACAGCTTGGTAGACAGCATCTTCTTCAGCTTGATGTGAGGGTATCTTCTAACATATTTTGGGCAAAATATGTCAGTTTGAAGGAAGCTACAGATGTTTGAGTGGACATGAAGGGGGCTTTTGGACCCATCTGTGTAGATATTAATGTCTGCATGGTTATCCATGGAGGAATGTACCCTGGGGATAACCTTGTTTACAGGGTGATGATCAGAGATAGGGTAGCATTTGAACAGCCGTAGATAGGAGTAGAGACTGTTGTTGAGCTTTGATGTTTGTAGTTCTGATATAGTAGTACAGAACCTTTTCTACAATACATAGTGGAAAAGGAAGGAGCTCTGCTAGAATCAGAGAGCATTAGTAGAAACAGTTCTGCAGCACTTTGAAATTCTGATGGCAAACTGTCGTTGAAGAGAGAGTAATTTACTTGCTATTGAATTTTCACTAGTTACACGATCCCAGCTAGAGGCCGCGTAAAGTAGCATCGGTTGTATTGCCGAAGTATATACAGTTTTGTAAGCTTTATGATTTAGTTCCCCGGTGCACCTAGCACATGTAAATGTAAAACTAGAAATTAGAAATAATCTTATCTTCCACCTTCTACTTCATTCTTTTATCAGCATATAGTTTATTTTCATGGCCTTAGCCAAGATGTAACCAATATGGCAAGAGAATGTGGTCTCTATTTTCTCTTGTTTTATTTCGTATGAAGTTTCTGTTTACACGTGCACTAGCTAGTCGATCTGTCGAAGTTTTTTGCGTCTTTTTGTGAAAATTAAAATTAATATAAAAATTAATATTATGATGTTGATTAATGATAATAATAAAAAGATTGTTAATAATTAAAAAATAAAGTTCTGAAAATAAATTGTTCATTCGAATTCATTAAATTTTTATATTTTTAAATTTGTTAACATAGTCTTTTATAAATAATAGTACATATATTAATATGTACTATTATTAATTATATTATATAATTAATAATAATCCAAATAATAAATCCAATAATCCAATAATAATCCAAAATATATAATTATTAATTAAGTAATTAATAATTATATATTTTGGACCTAAAGTTTTTAGGGTTTCATTAAAAAAATTTATTTTCGTTAACATCTTTCTATAAAATTATGCCTAAATATTACGTAAGATAGGAAAGGGGAGAGGGGGATCAAAGAAAATATTACGGTTTCTTACACAGGGGTGAGTGGGGGTCTAGAATGGCCAAAATCGCCCTTACGTAATTTATGGACGGCCCCTTAGAGTGTTTTTGACGGGATTGCCGTTTATGTGTGTCATGGTTTCGGAAAGGCACGGTTGTTTGATAGTGATGTAAATTTGTCTGGTCTTGGAGATTGTTATGTTTCTGATGTTGTGTGGATTCCTAATAGAAATTTTGAAGTGTTTGTAGATTTTTGGGCCCGTTAGTTTAGTTTCGGATTGGTGTGTGAGGTTAATTTTACATGGAGTGGTCCTGAATCCATTTGAGGAGTTCGTCGGAATCTGGTTCGTAATTCCATGACCAATAGTCTTTTGGAAAGGAAGTTTCGTTGTCTGCGTCCTTTTGGATCGTTTCCATGACTTCCGGTAAGAATTGGTCGGTTAGAGGGGAAAGCCCCCGTGATGAGGTTTTCCCGCGCAGAGTCGTTATAATATTTGTATTCACGCTTGTAAGGCCAGGTGGTCGAGAATAAGATTAGGAAAGTTGCACCTACTTTGAGTTGGACAAAATGTCACGCCGGAATAGCTTTTGTAGGTGTCGATTTCTGTCACGGACTGCTGCTAGTACGCTTGACTTCGATGAGAGGAGACACACCTTCGACGAACGGGCGTCAGATACTGTCACCTCGTTCTCTTTTTGCCGCTCGAACATACGCTACCTGGTGGTATTTTTCCTTTTTGGCGCCAACTAACTACAGCGTCCCCTCGCGATCTCTTTGGTTTTTACTTGCTAAATTAAATTCTCCTAACAAAAAACAAAAACCCAACACAACAGTACAGAATACGAACATACATAATAATATACAAAAAATTGCGGTATGATAGTTTTGTATTGAAAAATGTGTTATTTATATTCCTTTTCATTTTCAAATGTAGTAATGAAATAAAAGATCTAACTGAATTTAAGTAAAGAAAATGTTTCTTACCATTTGTTTATCCTTGTCAGAAAGAGGAAAACTTGAAATCTCAGCTACGATTTTATACAAATGAAGAACCTGCAAAACAAAAGAAAAAAAATATTTAGTAACCAATATATAAATGTAAATTCTTAAATTTGTACGATGAAGGAACAAATAAGTGAATATTGAGTTCTACAAATTATAAGTTTATTTGTTTATTTTCATTTTAAAATAAAGAAATATTTAAAAAAATCTATTTAACATATTTTCCTGCAATACATAACAAATAGTTCTGTAATCCATAAGAAGAAAGATCACAGATTAAATCTGATGCTTATTTTTATTAGTTTTACCAAAAATTTCAGATTTTTGCAAACTTTTTTTAAAAATAATTTAATTTGATGTAACTTGAACACTAACTATACAGTGTATTTACTCGGACACATGGCAAATTTCATCACTAATTTTTATTCAGATGATGAAATTTTCCACGTATCCGAGTAAATACACTATATAGTTAATGTTCAAGTTGCAGAATAAGTAGCCGCACGGTTTCATAAATAATACAATTAATTTGATGTATTTACTTAGTTTGAACAAATATTCGGATTATATAGGTAAAATGATTTCTGTTAAAATATTCTACTACAGATGTTAATAATGTATTTCATTATTGTATATTGTACATTGGGATAAACGATAATTTCAAACCTACCAAAACAATTATCTTTTAAAGGTTTTAGTTTCAAGAATACTATGCACAATCTCAAGAATTTGAATATATTATACGAATTTTCAATTAAATTAATTTCTATTTTATATTAATTACAGTATTTAACTTCAAATTGTTAGAAATATAAATTTATATATATACAAGTAGTTTTATATATATAGATATATATATATATATTCTGATATGTATCAATATATTTTAAAAACCAGTGATTTATTTATTTGTTCTTAAAAATAAAGCCATTTTTCTAGATTTATTGTAATGAAATTCGATCCATATGACCTCAAGATAGGGTGTTGCTTTAAGAATGTACGGGACCCAGGTTCGAACGTGGAACCTTAGGGTGACTAAAATTGAAATAATGCATCTTAATGATTTCTATTCTTATTACGTTTCAACATTAAAAAATAGAATTGTAGTTTATTATTCACTAATATAAAGATTATTATTATTATGTTGGGTTAAGTGAGATATACTCGGTTAACACCGGTGGCTGTATACCATGCCGGACCAAAGTCAAGGCATAGTAACCAAAACAGAAATTAAAGAACTGTATCAGTGTGTGTGTCTGTATTCAGGAATTTTCTCACAATATGACATGTATTCAATATAGTGGCCTTCTGTAGTGTGATGTATGTGTTTCTATTCAATTCTAATGTGCCCAGGCTTTTGTGTAGTGTGTGTGGTATGACATCTGTAGAGGAGAGAACAACAAGTACAATAAGCACCCTATCCATCCTCCACAGATGCCTTATTTCCTGGGCGAGTTCTGTGTACTTGCTAATTTTTTCAGTGCATGCGTTTTGTATATTGTGAGTGTTTGGAATGGATACGTCTATAATGTATGTGATTTTATTGTGTTTGTCAGAGTGGATGTCTGGTCTGTTGTGGTAAATTGTTTTATCTGTGATTATGGCTCTGTCGTAGTACATTTTGTGCGTGTTGTTTTCCAATACTGTCTGTGGAATGTATTTGTAGTATGGTTCGTGGATGTCTACTAATTTGTGTTTTTTTGCAAGCTCTTGGTGTATTATATTTGCTACTTGGTTATGTCTGTGTAAATAATCTGTCTGTGCCAAGAGCTTGCAACCAGAGGTGATGTGTTGTATAGTTTCTGGCATGATGTGACATTTTCTGCATGTGTCATTTGTGAGTGTTGCATCTTTGAGTATGTGTTTTCTGTAGTTTTTAGTATTTATGACCTGATCCTGTATGGCGATCATGAATCCTTCCGTCTCCCCAAAGAGGCATCCCCGAGCTAACCAGCTGTTTGACGCAGTTTTGTCAACAAAATCCTGGGCCAGATCATAAGGATGCCTGCCATGGAGTGCCTTTCGAGCCCACGATTGCTTAATGGTGTCTATGCTTTTTATATGTTGTGTTGTGTCCATATGATGTGAGTGTAAGTTTAATGGTGTGTTATTTGAGTCTGCTAGAGTTACTGCTTTATGTAATTGTGATGTTTCTTGTTTTTTGTAGAAAAACTCTCGCAGTGACTGTATTTGTTTGTAGTGAAGGTTAACTATGTCAATCAGGCCACGTCCGCCATCTTTACGTGGAAGGGTTAATCTTTCTGTGGCGAGATTTAGGATGATGTTGTTTATGCTTAGTAAGTGTTGTTCTTGTTTTCCTTTGGAGTTGCTCAAGATCTGTGTGAGTCCAATGTATAACTCCAAAAGAATATGTGAGTACTGGGATGACATATGTGTTTATTGCTTTAACTGTGTGTTTTGCATTTAATGTGTTCTGAGAATAGCATTTAACCTACTTTGGTATTCTTTAATTAATCTTTGCTTTATTTGTGCATGTTCTGTTAGTTTGGCCTGTTGGAATCCTAAATACTTGTAGAACTCGCCCTCTTCCATGGATTCAATAACGTCTCCATTTCCAAGTGCAAAATCTTCTTTCTTCAGGATTCCTTTTTCTATGTGAAGTTTTGCATTTATCTAGGCCAAATTCCATTTGTATGTCCTTGGTGTATGAATGTGTGATTTGTAGGAGTTGATGAAGTTGTTTTTGTGTGGATGCATAAAGTTTTATGTCATCCATGTACATGAGATGTGACAGTGTAAACTGTGTTGTTTTTTCATGTCTGATATTGTAACCATATTGCGTGTTGTTTAACATGTTGGATAATGGGTTCAGGGCTAAGCAGAACCAGAGAGGACTCAAGGAATCTCCTTGAAAAATTCCTCGCCTAATAAAAATTTGGTTTGTTTGTATGGAAGTGTTACTAACCCTGAGATGTAGTGTTGTTCTCCAGTGCTGCATAGTGTTTTGAAAGAATGCAATGAGTGATGGATGTATTTTGTACATGTGTAGAATATGTAGCAGCCAACTGTGTGGAACACTGTCGAATGCTTTTCTGTAGTCTATATATGCCATGTGTATGTTTCTGTGTTGTTTGTGTGCTTGCCGTAGAATGACTGAATCTATGAGTAACTGTTCTTTGCATCCCCTGTGATTTCTACGGCAACCTTTTTGTTGTTCTGTAAGAATGTCGTGTTCTTCAACATGTTTGTATATTTTGTTTGCGATACAGGATGTCAATAATTTGTAGAGTGTTGGAAGACATGTAATTGGTCTGTATTGTGTGGGGTCTGTGGTATTGTTGTTTTTAGGTTTCATGTAGGTGATGCCCTGAGTAAGAAAATTTGGCATGTCTTGTGGATTGATGATGATGTGTGTTAGATGTTTAGCTAGTTCCTGGTGCAGTGATGTAAACTTTTTGTACCAGAAATTGTGAATGTTGTCTACACCAGGTGTCTTCCAGTTGTGTGTTCTGTTAACAGTGTATTGGAAATCATGTATGTTTATTTCAGCACAGGGCATAGTTGGTATGTTGTGCAAGTTTCTGTTCTCCTCCTCGATCCAGCCTGCATCAGCATTGTGCGTGACAGCACTGGACCAAAGAGAAGACCAATATGTTGTGAGTTCTTCTGTTGGTGTGCCACTGTGCTGTGTATCAGTGTTTGCTTTGTTATTAATTTGTCTGTAAAAGAGTTTTTCATTGTTTGTAAATAATTTATTTTGTTGTTTTCGTAATGTACATGTTTTGTATCGTTTGAGTCTACGTGCTTTGGCAGCAAGTTTTTGTTTTAGTGTATCAATGTATTCTGTAATGCGTGTGTTGTGATGTTCATGTTTTGTGTGTGTTTTTATTTTCTTGAAAATGTTTTTGAGCTGTTTCCTTAATTTGGGTGTTATGTTGTTTTTAGTGTATTGTGTCAGCCTGCCTAATTGCTGTCTAATGTCATTTATTTGTATTTCTATTCTTCTCTGCCAGGCAGGCTTGTGATAGAATTTTGTTTTCTGTGTGTTTGTCTGTGATTGTACTTTCAGCCCATGGTGTGTCACTACTGTGACTGCTCCAGCATAAACTAATGTATGAATGTCTGCGAGTGTAGAAATTGAATGAATGTAGTGTGGTAGTAAGTGAGTGTTTACATAATTTAGTGTTTTTCCTACTTCCTTTGACGTGTTGATTTTTGGTATTCGTGGTCGTTGTGTGGGATCTGTACCTGTATATTTAGTGAGTGTTTCCTGAAATATAAGTGAGAGCGTATTAACTAAATCCAAGTCTATGTTATCAGTGATGGATGAGGAAGTGTCTGTAGTATCATTAGTGGTAATTGTTGTATGTGTGTTATTATCAATGCTTGTTGCTGGATTATCCTGACAGGTTACATGATCTTCATTAATGTTAGATGTTTCTGTCTGTTGATGTATTTGATCAGCAACCTGTTGTTTGATAAGTTCAAGTGTTGTTTGTGGAATAAGGTTGTTGTGTATAATTGTTCTTTTTTGATCAACAACCCTTTGTTCGGTGACAGTGAGATGAGGATACTGTTGTGTGAATCTATGGTGTAGTTGTTGTCTGTATGCTGTCATGTTTGTTTCGAGTTTTGTGATGGTGTAATAAGTACGGATGATAAACTCGTTCATTTCTACTGTCCATTTCATCCGTTGGCGTGGTTTTCCAGCCTTTGTGGTCTGTGGATGCATTGCCACAGAAACACCAAGGCTGGGTTGGTTCCTCACATCTGTTGAGGGCATTGCAGTAGCCATGCTTGGGCCGGTGCTGCTTTCGCCACCGGTAACCAAGGGAGACTGTGACCTATTTTTCGAACGTGAGCCTCTGCCTAACCCACGAACGCGGACCTTGTTAACCCGGGAGACGTCCGAGCCGGTATCACACTTTGATCTAGTTATCACCATAATAAATATCTCCACTGAATGTGGGTGTGGTCACTCTTAGCTTCATTTCTCCCCATAGACCTTACTGGCATGGGTGTCCCTACCAGGAGCTTGTGCTCCAGCCTGCATTGCCCTATGGATCAGTAAAATTACTGGGCTCTCCCACCACGACCAGGTGGTGACCACAAGAGAGTTATTATTATTATGTTGGGTTAAGTTAGATATACTCGGTTAACACCGGTGGCTGTGTACTATGCCGGACCAAAGTCAAGGCATAGTAACCAAAACAGAAATTAAAGAAGTGTATCAGTGTGTGTGTCTGTATTCAGGAATTTTCTCACAATATGACATGTATTCAATATAGTGGCCTTCTGTAGTGTGATGTATGTGTTTCTATTCAATTGTAATGTGCCCAGGCTTTTGTGTAGTGTGTGTGGTATGACACCTGTAGAGGAGAGAACAACAGGTACAATAAGCACCCTATCCATCCTCCACAGATGCCTTATTTCCTGGGCGAGTTCTGTGTACTTGCTAATTTTTTCAGTGCATGCGTTTTGTATATTGTGAGTGTTTGGAATGGATATGTCTATAATGTATGTGATTTTATTGTGTTTGTCAATGAGTGTGATGTCTGGTCTGTTGTGGTAAATTGTTTTATCTGTGATTATGGCTCTGTCGTAGTACATTTTGTGCGTGTTGTTTTCCAATACTGTCTGTGGAATGTATTTGTAGTATGGTTCGTGGATGTCTGCTAATTTGTGTTTCTTTGCAAGCTCTTGGTGTATTATATTTGCTACTTGGTTATGTCTGTGTAAATAATCTGTCTGTGCCAAGAGCTTGCAACCAGAGGTGATGTGTTGTATAGTTTCTGGCATGATGTGACATTTTCTGCATGTGTCATTTGTGAGTGTTGCATCTTTGAGTATGTGTTTTCTGTAGTTTTTAGTATTTATGACCTGATCCTGTATGGCAATCATGAATCCTTCTCGTCTCCCCAAAGAGGCATCCCCGAGCTAACCAGCTGTTTGACGCAGTTTTGTCAACAAAATCCTGGGCCAGATCGTAAGGATGCCTGCCATGGAGTGCCTTTCGAGCCCACGATTGCTTAATGGTGTCTATGCTTTTTATATGTTGTGTTGTGTCCATATGATGTGAGTGTAAGTTTAATGGTGTGTTATTCGAGTCTGCTAGAGTTACTGCTTTATGTAATTGTGATGTTTCTTGTTTTTTGTAGAAAAACTCTCGCAGTGACTGTATTTGTTTGTAGTGAAGGTTAACTATGTCAATCAGGCCACGTCCGCCATCTTTACGTGGAAGGGTTAATCTTTCTGTGGCGGATTTAGGATGATGTTGTTTATGCTTAGTAAGTGTTGTTCTTGTTTTCCTTTGGAGTTGCTCAAGATCTGTGTGAGTCCAATGTATAACTCCAAAAGAATATGTGAGTACTGGAATGACATATGTGTTTATTGCTTTAACTGTGTGTTTTGCATTTAATTGTGTTCTGAGAATAGCATTTAACCTACTTTGGTATTCTTTAATTAATCTTTGCTTTATTTGTGTATGTTCTGTTAGTTTGGCCTGTTGGAATCCTAAATACTTGTAGAACTCGCCCTCTTCCATGGATTCAATAACGTCTCCATTTCCAAGTGCAAAATCTTCTTTCTTCAGGATTCCTTTTTCTATGTGAAGTGTTTTGCATTTATCTAGGCCAAATTCCATTTGTATGTCCTTGGTGTATGAATGTGTGATTTGTAGGAGTTGATGAAGTTGTTTTTGTGTGGATGCATAAAGTTTTATGTCATCCATGTACATGAGATGTGACAGTGTATACTGTGTTGTTTTTTCGTGTCTGATATTGTAGCCATATTGTGTGTTGTTTAACATGTTGGATAATGGATTCAAGGCTAGGCAGAACCAGAGAGGACTCAAGGAATCTCCTTGAAAAATTCCTCGCCTAATAAAAATTTGGTTTGTTTGTATGGAAGTGTTATGAACCCTGAGATGTAGTGTTGTTCTCCAGTGCTGCATAGTGTTTTGGAAAGAATGTAATGAGTGATGGATGTATTTTGTACATGTGTAGAATATGTAGCAGCCAACTGTGTGGAACACTGTCGAATGCTTTTCTGTAGTCTATATATGCCATGTGTATGTTTCTGTGTTGTTTGTGTGCTTGCCGTAGAATGACTGAATCTATGAGTAACTGTTCTTTGCATCCCCTGTGATTTCTACGGCAACCTTTTTGTTGTTCCGTTAGAATGTCGTGTTCTTCAACATGTTTGTATATTTTGTTTGCAATACAGGATGTCAATAATTTGTAGAGTGTTGGAAGACATGTAATTGGTCTGTATTGTGTGGGGTCTGTGGTATTGTTGTTTTTAGGTTTCATGTAGGTGATGCCCTGAGTAAGAAAATTTGGCATGTCTTGTGGATTGATGATGATGTGTGTTAGATGTTTAGCTAGTTCCTGGTGCAGTGATGTAAACTTTTTGTACCAGAAATTGTGAATGTTGTCTACACCAGGTGTCTTCCAGTTGTGTGTTCTGTTAACAGTGTATTGGAAATCATGTATGTTAATTTCAACACAGGGCATAGTTGGTATGTTGTGCAAGTTTCTGTTCTCCTCCTCGATCCAGCCTGCATCAGCATTGTGCGTGACAGCACTGGACCAAAGAGAAGACCAATATGTTGTGAGTTCTTCTTCTGTTGGTGTGCCACTGTGCTGTGTATCAGTGTTTGCTTTGTTATTAATTTGTCTGTAAAAGAGTTTTTCATTGTTTGTAAATAATTTATTTTGTTGTTTTCGTAGTGTACATGTTTTGTATCGTTTGAGTCTACGTGCTTTGGCAGCAAGTTTTTGTTTTAGTGTATCAATGTATTCTGTAATGTGTGTGTTGTGACGTTCATGTTTTGTGTGTGTTTTTATTTTCTTGAAAATGTTTTTGAGCTGTTTCCTTAATTTAGGTGTTATGTTGTTTTTAGTGTATTGTGTCAGCCTGCCTAATTGCTGTCTAATGTCATTTATTTGTGTTTCTATTCTTCTCTGCCAGGCAGGTTTGTGATAGAATTGTGTTTTCTGTGTATTTGTCTGTGATTGTACTTTCAGTCCATGTTGTGTCACTACTGTGACTGCCCCAGCATAAACTAATGTATGAATGTCTGAGAGTGTAGAAATTGAATGAATGTAGTGTGGTAGTAAGTGAGTGTTTACATAATTTAGTGTTTTTCCTATTTCCTTCGACGTGTTGATTTTTGGAATTCGTGGTCTTTGTGTGGGATCTGTGCCTGTATATTTAGTGAGTGTTTCCTGAAATATAAGTGAGAGCGTATTAACTAAATCCATGTCTATATTATCAGTGATGGATGAGGAAGTGTCTGTAGTATCATTAGTGGTAATTGTTGTATGTGTGTTATTATCAATGCTTGTTGCTGGATTATCCTGACAGGTTACATGATCTTCATTAATGTTAGATGTTTCTGTCTGTTGATGTATTTGATCAGCAACCTGTTGTTTGATAAGTTCAAGTGTTGATTGTGGAATAAGGTTGTTGTGTATAATTGTTCTTTTTTGATCAACAACCCTTTGTTCGGTGACAGTGAGATGAGGATACTGTTGTGTGAATCTAAGGTGTAGTTGTTGTCTGTATGCTGTCATGTTTGTTTCGAGTTTTGTGATCGTGTAGTAAGTACGGATGATAAACTCATTCATTTCTACAGTCCATTTCATCCGTTGGCGTGGTTTTCCAGCCTTTGTGGTCTGTGGATGCATTGCCATAGAAACACCAAGGCTGGGTTGGTTCCTCACATCTGTTGAGGGCATTGCAGTAGCCATGCTTGGGCCGGTGCTGCTTTCGCCACCGGTAACCAAGGGAGACTGTGGCCTATTTTTCGAACGTGAGCCTCTGCCTAACCCACGAACGCGGACCTTGTTAACCCGGGCGACGTCCGAGCCGGTATCACACTTTGATCTAGTTATTACCATGATGAATATCTCCACAGAATGTGGGTGTGGTCACTCTTAGCTTCATTTCTCCCCATAGACCTTACTGGCATGGGTGTCCCTACCAGGAGCTTATGCTCCAGCCTGCATTGCCCTATGGATCAGTAAAATTACTGGGCTCTCCCACCACGACCAGGTGGTGACCACGGGAGAGTTATTATTATTATTATATTATTATTATTATTATTATTATTATTATTACAGTAGAGACTCGTAAATCGGAACTCCGGTAATCGGAATCGCCGGTAATTGGCACGATTTTCAGTCGAACTGTGTCGTGCTAAATCGAACGTTTTTGATACTAAATTTACTTCTAAAGTATAATTTTCATGTTTTTATATTATTCAATATATTTATTTTGTTTGTACAAATGCAGAAATAATTTTTAACGATACGATAGCCTCGATTATTATTATAAAAATTTTCGTTAGGCTTAAAATCGACGAAAATTCAACACGAAGCGACACGCAACGGAGAAAAATTCAACACGAAGCGACACGCAACGGAGAAAAATTTGAACATTGGACAGGTTAATATATTTTTTCGTACATAATCCGTAATCGGAACAAATCCCTAATCTGAACAACTTCAGTCCCCAATTGATTCGATTTTCGGTTCACTACTGTATTATTATTATTATCATCATCATCAATATTTCATTAACTCTTAAAAATTTGCTTTTACATTATCGTATAATAATAAATTCTATATATAATTAGATTAATTCGATTCTATACAATTTGTTTGTTATAATTTATAAGACAACAATTTCATTTATATTAATAAAAAGAAAGATTTTAGTCCAGAAATATTCTTAATATTCTTAGCCGGTAATAATTCAATAAACAGTAACAACTAATTCATTATTTTAAAATATAAATCTAATGTTTGCAATTAATTTATGAAGAATTATTATTATTTATGATGGTAATATAAATATGATGGATATAATATTATTATTATTAAATGGCTTTTATATACCTTTTCTGAGAAATAGTTCAATTCAAATTATTTATACAAATTGTTGATATGTTTTAAAAGAAATTAAATGTAACGAGATATGCAATATATAGGATATTCCATAAGTCAGAAATTATAGAAGTTATGTTGATCTTTATTTATTCTTTTACAGATAAAGCATAGCGCCGAGTAAGAAGAAATGGATTGAAGTTATTTTTATGAATAATCCTATAGACAGGATGAAAATAAAGAGTTTAACAGACTGCATCTAGATTTCTCAGCAATGTCACACATCAGTCCGAAAGCAGCTTGTTAAAGTCTTCTACAACAGCACGTAGACTGAAATGCCCATGTTTAAAACAACTTCAATTTATTCAACCGTTTTTATTGCCAGGCTTTACATGTAAAACAATAAACATAGATCAATATAACACCTATTGTGTCAGACTTTTGGAGCATTTCATATAAATCTACATAATTTACTAAATTAATTCTATATAAATTATTGTTTATATTTAACTAATTTAGCTAAAATTTATAACACTATAAAATAAATCTTAAAATATTTACAGTAAATTATATAAATTATAAAGTAATATTTACCATTAAAGGTATCCAAGCAGCTAAATATGCTAAGATTACAAATGCTATAATTGCAATTATAATCACTAATATAGCGAAAAATTTTAAAAGAAAATCATTTAAAATAAATATGAAGAAAATTAATGCACTGAATAAAAACACTCCGATTATAAATGTTACAAATGTACATAAACCACTCAAAAGTTCAGAAACTTCACCTAAAATTTCATAAATATTGCAAAGAATATTTACTATAATTTCAAGATGACGAGACGATAACTGTACAGACTGGTTACAAAATGAAGTTAACAAATCTTCAATATATTTAAGACATCCAAAAAGTCGTGAGGATATATATTTGTACATTAAGAGCACGAACACTACGAGATACAATATTAAACCAGTTGAGAAAGTTACAACGTGAAAGTAAAACAGAAAAACTACGTACATTGAAAGTTTCGAAGGGCATTCACAATTTATAGAACTGAAGCACACTTCAATTGCATTTTTAACATATAACAGGTTTAAAATTAAAATAAAACTATGCAATCCTGTGGCAAGGAAAACTAGTCTATCTTGAAATCGAACATAGTTTTTTCTTTTCAATTCATTGTAGTTAGCATAACATTCGATTCTTTCTAATAGCGTAGGAATTTTTTTCCATTTTTCAATCATACCTGATGAAACTAGTAAAGGAACAAGAACTGAATTTAACATAAACCAAACTGCTGCCAAAGCAAATAATAATTGACAAGTAGAAAACTGTAATTCAAAACACAGAATAATATAATAATCGGGTTTAAAAACAGATATACAATACATGATGAAGTAGTTCCAGAATATTAGATTTTGAATTATGCAATATATATAGTGAGTTTTTACCCATATTTGATTTTGTTTATGTCTGTTATAAGACAGAGGAAATGCATAAATTTGTAATAAATTTACAATTGGATCCAGTACACAGTGTGCGCAATGACATTTTAATAGTGTGGACTTCATATCTGTAGTGCAGTTTATTTTAAAGCGACTTAGATGCCATTGAGAAAAATCATTGTTACTTTGGTAATATTGATTGGTAATATCGATGTTACTTTAGTAATATCGATTTTTCTAAAAGTGTTTAAATTTGTTTATTACAACGAAATGTATTAAATTTTAATAAAATTATATAGACAGATACATGCTCAGATATGATGCCATTATGCCACCAAACTACTGCACTCGATCCTATGAAAGCATTTTAATAGGGCATTATAAAATTTTGAATGGAATCGATTTTACTGAGCAAACAACGTAATGTGCTTCCATTAATTAGAAAACGTAATTGACAAACACGCTAAATTAATCGCTTTTTATTAAAAGGCATCATGCATTCTATTTAAAAACTTAATTAGATGTCCATGTAGATTTCATAAATTTAGTAAATTTAATGAAATTCTTTCTAAATTTGATCTATTATAAAACAGGAAGCTTTCAGGTTAATAAAACAAATGCTCCTGATACATTTCTGGTATTCGACTTAATTGATTTATTTTTCAAATTTTAATTTCAATTGAATTGTAGAAAATTCAATTATGCCTTTGTGTCCTTTATCATAACTTAAATTTATCTTTGTATACTAGTACATTTATCAATTAACAGGACTTATTATACTGAAAAATTATGGATGCAGATATTTAGTCTTACAGATCAGAAATAATATTTTTTATTTAGTTCAGAAATGTACTAGTATACAAAGATAAATTTAAGTGAATTTTAGAGAAGTTTGTGCTTTTTACATTTTGAATTGTTGTATTTGTGAAATTTTGACAATTCGAATTTTTTACATACGACTGGAAAAAAATGCCCTAGAGCGTTCGATTTGAGTATGTAAGTAGAGTAACCAAAAGACATCCATATATAAAATGAAGATGTTTGTTCACTATGCACTCCTAGTCCACTGGATCAATTTCTATAAAACTCGATAGTTACGTTGATATACTTTTAACTTACACATTGCCGTAATAACACCCTAAAATATTGATTGCAATTCTAGATATCAATTAATTTCTGTTTACATTCGATTTGCTGTCTTTACATGTAGTGCCATTTATCGGCAAGAAATTGAACAAAATCATAAAATAAATATAATTCATACAAAACAAGATATAATTTTAAAATACAGTGGTGCTTCGTATAACGTACGCCTCGAATAACAGACGTTGCGAACAACAGACTTTCTGTTCGGCAGTTACGTGAGGTGAACAACAGACTTTCTGCAAACAAGTGTGCATGATGTTTCCACTCTTTTGCCGTTGCAATGACAATCTGATTTTTTTAGATGTTTTCCCTTTCTTGGCTTCCCAGAATAGCTTCTTGATGTAGGTATTTTGGGAGCCTTTGAAAACAGTTGCTCTTTGACTGCAGAAGAGTAAGCTGTTTTTTTTCCTTCTTCTTTGTCCAACCTGCCTGTCCATTGGAAGTCTAACCAAAAACCGTGGGTGACCCAGGTTGTGTTCAAGGAATGGATCCTGGAAACCTTTGCTCCTGCTGTAAAGAAATACCTGCTGGACAAAAAGCTGCCGCTCAAAGCCCTACTGATACTGGACAATGCCCCTGGTCACCCAAAAGACCTGGAAGAGATCCTGGAAGAAAGCTATCCTTTCATCAAGGTGCAGTATCTGCCAGCAAACACCACTGCCATCCTTCAGCCAATGGATCAGCAATCATTGTCAACTTCAAAAAACTGTACATCAGAGCTCTCTTCATGAAGGTGTTGAAAAATGTCAGCTTTGTGGAGACATGACTGTCCGAAAGTTCTGGAAAGAGAAGTTCGATGTTCTTGTGGCAATCAGACTCATCCAGAAGGCCTGGGAAGAAGTCACGCAGAAGACCTTCAACTCAGCCTAGAAGAGGCTTGTTCCTGAATGGACCCAGGAGGAACCAGCTGAGGATACAGAAGTGGTGCAGAAGATCATCTCGACGGCCAGAGAATTGGAATTGAAGGTGAAAATGGAGGATGTGGAAGAGCTCATTGAAGAAAACCAAGAAGAGCTGACAACTGAAGAGCTCCAAGCACTTCTGGCCCTCGTCGTCAGATGAAGCTTCCCTTTGAGCTATGAAGCTCAAAGGGAAGCTTCATCTGACGACGAGGAGGAGCAATCCAATCAACTAATTTCAACTGCAACCATCAAGGACTTCCTTGTCAAATAGGGAGAAGTTCAAGAGTTTACCAACACTCACTATCCAAACACAGCTGAGGCCAACAGGATCAATGATCTCTACAATAACACCTTTGCCCGTCATTTCCGACAAGCGTTAAAGAAGAAAGAGAAACAGACAACCTTGGACATGTTTTTCAAGAAGCCAGCTGCCAAAATACAAAGGATGGAACAAGAGGAGTTGACCCTGCAAGCCCTGGTAGCCTCTCTTGAATCTAACTCCGATTAAAAAACAATAAAAAAAGAGACCTGCTGCAATGTGTAAAAAGTGTGTATCTGTATGAATGTGTGAAAAAAAGTGTTCCTCCACCTCCTCCTCACAACATCTGACTACCTGGCATAATTGGCAACTGCTCCATTTTCATTTTCATTTTCATTTTTTTCTTTTTTTTTTTTAATGGTACAGTAAGGTTATTTTATGCAGCGGAACAAATTAGATGTTTTAACATGTATTTCTATAGGAAAATGCGTTTCGTATAACAGACTTTTCACTTAACGGACTTGCACCCGAAACGGATTAAGTACGTTATATGATACATAACTGTATATATATACATTGTATTCATTTAATTATTGTTACAATAATACAGCACTAAGTAGACGAGCTATATTATTACTGCAAAGGGAAGCACAGAGTATTCACATGCGTGGAGTATTAAGTCTTACAGTGAAAACTATATTTGATTTTCCATTTAACAACTCAAGTTTTTTTATTTCAGAATGGTACTTTCTTAATTCTAACGAGCAATTATTTATTGTGACATTGTCACAATGCCGGGCTGCATTTTTAATCATAATCATATTTTTAATTTATTTAACTTAAAATATATGCTCTCTACCTTAAATTAGTAGTGGCTCGCACCTGTACATAATACTTTTCCTTTAACAATACAGTCTTGTAGGTCATCGATCTAACACCTTTCGCCTTTCGGGGAAAAATTTTGAATTGAAATAATATGACTTCTTGTTTGCATCAGATATTCGTATATAGTTACTCAGGTCATCCTACCCCTATGGTTTCTATATCATGTCTCATCTTTCTTCTGTCTAACTATGTTCGTCTTTCTTTTCTTAATCTCGAGAATAGACAGACGGACAACAGTTGTAATTTATAAGTTTACAATTTCTTCAAATTGCAGCTCAATAAATGTTCAGCAGTGGCCCAGCGGATAAAACCGCCAAACACTGGTAGTAGGTCATGGTTGGCTCACCTTCATTGGGATGGCGAAGTAGTTTTCAGGATTTTATTCTCGTTAGCTACAGCTAAACAGGTTCCTGTTTTGCTTATAATTCTTTCTTCGGCAGATCGTTCACTTGTCGCCTTGCCGTAACCCAAATAAACCAAACCAATTGTAATAATTTTTCTATAAACTCACTATTTACGACGAAATACTTTTCATGAACTGTACATACGTTATAACCATTCTGTTACTCTTCTTAAAATGAGGCGTTACGACACACATTTTCGAAATGTACGATTTCTCAAATGGCTTAAAAATAACTAATATTTTGTGGGAACGCCGGGAGGTAGGACAAAGTCGTACCTTCCTTTTTTTTCGGCGAACAGGTCGGCAAGACCCACCCCACTGTCAAGGATGGCTAAATTTTTATAGTATCCCGACTCGTCGGGATTGGGTAATTAATTGTCAGGTCGAGTGGAAGAAGTGTGCGGGTTCGTCGATAAGTTTAAGGCGATATTCGAAATAACGGAACCATGATGAAAACAAACAACGATTTATTCAGACGGATAAACAGATACAAAAAATCTAACGCGTCCAGTTCCTAACCGCGGGAGAGAGAGAGTTTATAAATTTAGGGGTCATACCTCTTTCTAGGGTATATCGCTGATAATGGAAGTACTAATCGTTTCGGTTCTCCGGTCGTGGAGGTAAGCAGGATAATCGGTCGGGGCGGCTCGTCGTCGGCGGGCTTCGGTGACTTCGGGTTTCGGCCCTCGATATTCGGGACGGATCCTACGGGTCGGGCGTCTTATGCAGACCTTCAGCGACCCCGTTATCAGCTCCTTTCCCCCTTTATATACTTCAGGTCACGTTATCTTCGATCACCAATCATGATAGGTTGTGAATCGCTGATGATTTGATCTTCGTGACTAAGAGTTTGGATCCGGAGAGAAAGGAAGTGCGTTTCGACGTCGGAAGGCTGTACATCCTTAGAATTTCGACTGTTTTCCAATTTCTCACGAAGGGAGTTGAACAATATAAAAAAGATTTTGGGCCGGGTTAAACTCGGTCCTCACAATTTTATTACACTTAAAAGTGATTTAAAGAAGTCTTTCGGACGTTAAGATTAGCAACTTGCGACCACGTGCGAGGCCATTACAACCTTCCGACACGGATCATTTTTTAAATATTAATAGTAGACCAGTATTAATTAGTAGTCGTTGATCATCCTCTCTTTCAGGAGGAGATCAATGATTGTATTTTGTCGAAATAACCTCTGTCGTTTTTTCTATGAACCTACAGTATGGTGGCATTCGTATTGAAAAATTACATAATACAAAGTTGCCACGAAATATGTCTTAAGAGATGTTCGAGAGTGCCGAGTTTAAATAACTGGTCCATTTTCCTCGAAATTTTATTGGTTGGCAGATTATCATTTGATATTCGAGTGTAAATGTTACAGTTTGTAACAGTTAATATTTGAAGAAATATATTTAAAAAAAATTAAGATATCATATTTTCAATTGCGTTTATTATACCAATGAAATTGTACGATTTCATACCATTCCAGTATCATGATAAACATAATAATGGTAGGCTAAAACAACCAAACTCTTTCTATGGATTTCAGTTTAATGTTTTTTGTTTTTATTTTTTGCCCGTACAACGCCAGGCTTATCTGCTAGTCATTATAAATATTATTAAAATACACGCATCAACAACGTCTGAAAGTACGAAGCTTTCGAAAGAACATTCGCGTTCTGATGCTCTATGAAATCATAAGTGGCTACAACGCAACGAAGGCTCACGATCTCATATAAGCAAGCGTTTGTGAAGCGTTCTTGGGTGAATATAGGTCAACCAGCTGTCGCAAATGTCAAAGGACCGATAGTGCAGAAGAAGACAACGATCCATGTTTGTTTGACATCATGATGATGGAGCTGCTTCTATCTGACATCACTGTCACGATAGATTTCTACTGTGAATAACTGGATCATTTGAATACCGAGGTCAAAGAACTTCGTCCAAAAGTTGACAATGTGCAATATAGCAACGCACCAGAGCATACAGCCAAGGTGATCTTAGGGAAGCCAACCAGTCTGACAAAAGTTTTAGCTCATCCACTTTACAGCACATGTTTGGTTAGATTTTGTTCGTTTATGTCAACGTGGCACATGAACGATGTGCTAATGAGGGAAAGCCTACTAGAAAATAGGAAACTCCTTAGGGGCCAGTCTCCTTTTATAGGAAACTGGCCCCTGTTTAGATGTTACCAACGTGAAGGAAACCTGGAAAACTCCACGTTGCCTGTTCGTTGAACCACGACCAACGACCTGTGTTCAATGATTTTTTTCACTCGGCCACTGGTGTGTGCTCTTACAACCTACACTTGGTGCCGAATAACAACCACTTGTGCTTACAGAATTAAATTGTCTATATACAGTTGAAAGACAATACTCGAAGCTCAAAACTTTGTTCAAGCGTCAGCAGGACTGCTGCTTATATGCAGCAAAGGTGAAATATGGTTTCATCTTTTTGTAATATTTATCACATTGAAAATATGTGATTGATATACAGGGTGGGCCAGCGAAAACGAAACGGCAGAGTGTTCGTGTTCGTCCAAGCAAAGCGCTTGGACAGGTCGATTTTACTCTCGAGGGGACATCTTTTGCAATAAAGTTTTTGCGATTTTGAATACAACAGACGACAAAAATTTTAAAAACTCATTTATTTTGTAATAACTAAACAAGCATTTATTTCGAAAAAAAATGTTTGTTTAGTTAATATTCAGAATCGCAAAAACTTTATTGCAAAAGATGTCCCCTCGAGAGTAAAATCGACCTGTCCAAGCGCTTTGCTTGGACGAACACGAACACACTGCCGTTTCGTTTTCGCTGGCCCACCCTGTATATGGTGATTACCCATCAGGCTGAACTTTAATTGTTGTTGAGTTAATTGTCAATAAACAATTAAGTAAAAAATCTTTACAATCTGGTATATACGACTTCAAGATTTTGATTATATTATACTGTTTTTTTCCATTAAACTACATTTTAATTTTTTATTAATTACAGTATTTCAATTAAAATTGTTATTAACTTATATATGTATATGTTCTGACATATTTCAATACATTTTAGAAATGAATGGTTTATTCATTTGCTTTTGAAAATAAAACCATTTTTCTATATTTGTTATATTGAAATTCGATCAAATGGCATCGAGATAAAGTGTTGATTTAACACTATGCAGGACACAGTTTTGAATACATTTCAGATGTATTCGAACCTGGACTCCTAAGTGTCATTATAATTGAAATGATGCATCTTAGCGACTGTCTATAAATGACTGCATACTGAAAGGAGGGAGGGAGTTTCAACAAGCCGGAACAGAGTCGGAAAAGGGAGAGGGAAAAGGTCGAGATTTATAGGGCGTCCTTATATTTCGTTAAATTTTATACTTTATGCATTTTATTATATTTATTTGAAAATTTCTTACATGTTTTGTTTAAAGTTATGGCATCTATCATTCATAATGTGAAGAAGGTTTTAAGGGGTGTTGAGTTTTGATGGATGTCGGACGAGGGGAGAGGGTTACCATGTTAACTGCGATCGCCATCATTAAAATAACTTGAATTCAGTCCACCATTTTTAGTGGAATGCTTTACATGTAAAAGAATAAATAAAGATTAACATAACCGCTATTGTGCCAAACTATTGGGTCATTAAATATATATCTACTTAATATACTAGATTAATCCTAATTAAATTATTAATTGAATTTAATTAATTTCGCTAAAAATTATAATATTACAAACGAAATCTTAAAAAATTTACAGTAACTAATATAAATTATTAACGAATATTTACCACTAAAGGTATCTAAGAAGGCTATATATCTTATATAAATGCCATAATTGTGACTATAATCGTTAATATTGAGAATAGTTTTAAAAAAGGATCACTTAAAATAAATATCAATAAAATTAATGCACTGAATAAAAACACCCCGAATATAAATGTTACAAATGTACATAAACCACTGTAAAGTTCACATCCTTCACGTGCAAGTTCATAAATATTGCAAAGAATATTTACTATAATCGCAAGACTACGAGAACATAACTGTGAAGATCCGTTGCAAGATAAATTTAGTGCATTTATAATATGTTTAAGATATCCAAAAAATCGTAAAGGTGTATATTTTCCTAGTAATGGTACGAACATAACATGCAATATTAAATCAATTGAGAAAGTTACAACGTGAAAGTAAAACAGGAAAACTACGTACATTGAAAGTTTCGAAGGGCATTCGCAATTTATAGAACTGAAGCACACTTCAATTGCATTTTTAACATATAAAAGGTTTAAAATTAAAATAAAACTATGCAATCCTGTGGTAAGAAAAACTAATTTTTCTTGAAATTGGAAGTATTCTTTTCTTATCAATTGATCACTATTAATGTAACATTCGAATCTTTCAGATAAAGTAGGAAATTTTCTCCATATTCAATCATACCTGATGAAACTAAGTAAAGGAACAAGAACTGAATTTAACAAAAACCAAACTTTTGCCAAAGTAAATAATAATTTACAAGTAGAAAACTATAATTCGAAACATAGAATAGTATAATAATCAGGTTTAAAAACAGATATGCATTACATGATAAAGTAGTTTCAGAACATTAGATTTTGAATTATGCAATACATATAGTGAGTTTTTAACCATTTCTGATTTGGTTTATTTCTATTGTAAGACAGAGAAAGTGCATAAATTTGTAATAAATTAGCAAATGGATCCAGTATACAGTGTGACATTTGAACTTTTGGGCTCCATACTTGCATTGCAATTTCTTTAAAACGACTTAGATATTATTGAAAAAAAAGCCGTATTACGTTGCTAGGTAATGATTGGAAATGTGAAAAATTCATGATTATAATAAAATTTATTGAATATTAGTAGAATTATAATGAGTGCTCAGAAAATTGTGTCATTATGGCACCAAACTACTAGAATTGTTCCTGCGCATCCATTTTAATAGGACATTATTAACTCAATTTTGAATATAATCAATTTTACTAAGCAAATAAAGTAAAGTGGTTTGATTAATTTAAAAATATAATTGACGGAAAAACGAAATTTTTTGCTCTTTATTACGACGCAATTAGAGTTCCATACAAATTTTACTGTAAATTTATTAAATGTCACGAAATTCTTTGTAAATTACCAGGAGCCTTTGAGTTTACTAAAGTAAATGCTCAAGATATATATTTGACATTAGGCTAGTCTGATTTGTTTTTGAAATTTTTAATCTCAAATTTTAGTAAAAAAATTTGCATTTCACAGTAACCAAAGCGCTTATCATCACATATTTCATTTAAAATTATTCATCTTTAACGTCTAACAATATGAAATATTCGAAAGAACACATTCGCATGCTGTTCTGTATTTCTTCGTAAGTGGTCACAACGCAACGAAGGCTCACGATTTCGTCTGCAATGCGTTAGTTAAAACTTTCTTGCATAAACAAAAGCTTGACGCAAAGCTTTCTTGCACTTGACGCCAACTGAATACCATATACTTCGTGCCCTGCAGAACTAAATTGCCAATATACAATTCAATGAATTACCGAAAGCTCGAGACTTTGTTCAAAGAAAAATCCCAATTATTCTATGCTCAAGGGATTAAAAATTTTTCAGCAAAGGTCGCGAGTTGTGACTGATATTGATGATGATTACCCTCTACATTACTGAACTGTTATAGTTGTAGAATTAATTGTAAATAAAGTTTGTTTTAATGTCTAAATTTCACTTTTATAATCTGATGTATACGATTTAAAGAATTTGATTTATTATACGGTTTTTACATAAAACTATATCTTTCTTTTACGTTAATTTCAGCATTTCATTTAAAATTGTTATTAAGTTAAAATATATATCATATTAAGTTAAAATATATATTTTAACTTAATATGTTTCAATATTTTTAATATTTTACAAATTGATAATTCATTAATGTATTCTTTAGAATAAAACCACGTGTCTGTGCTTTATGTATTAAAATTCTATTAACTGGTCTGGCATTTAGTTTAATTTTCCCGACTGTTAGGTATGAATAATAAGGAAAATATTGGAAATATTTCGAATTTGACCATCCGAGTCTTTTGCAAATCTCTTTCTGTGTGAGACCGTGAATCCAAAAATGTGAAAGAAAGAGAAATAAATTACATGGATTTGTGTGTGTTTGTGTGTTGGCATCACTTTTGTTTAATATCTCAATGTGAGGATTGAGAAACAGAATTTGGCATGATAACTTGTACATAAGGAGCATTTTGCAATTAAATTTTGTTGTTTAATGGTCGAGAAAATAGGGAGAAGGAAGGCATTATATTTCGAACAGGACCAGACTTAATGAAGATTTTACCCGTTGTTACATTTGTCAAAAGGTTCTGGAACGGTTAGTGTAACTGGAATTGCACAGGTTGATACAACAAACCTACAGCAATTAGTTGTAACTAGAGTCAGTCTCAGTGCTGATCGCACCAATATACGACCCTCGCGATCCCTTGCTAGTCCTGACCATCGCATCCCGTCGGCAATATTGCACAATTACAACTGTTTTATTTATTATAAAACTCATCACTACACTCAAAATTAAACTTCATGCCATTTTATAATAATTAAATTAATATAAAAAGTTTTTATAATAAAATCTCATAACAGATGGCGCCACGCAATTTTTTATTATGATTAATAATATAAAAGTGGATTTTAAATAAAATCTCATTTTATCCTGGAGAGTTACGCGACTAGTTCTCTCTCTCTCTCTTTTTTTTTTTTTTTTTGGTTTATTTGTAAAAGGTGATATAGGCAGTAAATTCCCAGTAAATATTCTTAAGTAATAAAGTCAAATATTTAATCTACAGGTGAGGCTATGCAGATACAAATATAGTAGCGAAGGAGACATTGTGAGCGATATAGATCTCGCAAAGGAGAACCATGCACAAGCGATAAGCGAAAAATCTCGCTGGCGAGAGCGAATTTCTGGCTCTCGCACATATCTGACAGGATTTCATATCTATTGAGTCTCGCTTTTCACTGAATACTGTGCAGTTTCTAGAGAAGAGGAACACTTCTCTCTGACGAGTTCAACGCGAACATGTGACGTCATCATCTCCACGTTCGCTCACGTGAGTGTAGTTGTACTGTACTTAACGAGAGCGAGAAACGTCATCTCTTCTTCTCACCACGTAATCTCGCTCACTCGCACATCTCTTGGGAAATCCGCTCACTCGCGTGTGAATAGTTTCGCTCTACTTCTATTGCAAAAGCTGGATATGAAATATTTAAACCATTAGCAAAATATCTTCATTTTCCTGATGGGAAGTTTACAAAGAAGTGTATTGAAAAAGAACGAACAAAAACTCTTGAATATTTTTCCATTTATTTGGATAAATCCACCAACATAGCAGATACAGCTCAACTAGCAATTTCTATTCGAGGAGTTGATTCTGATTTGAATATTACCGAAGAATTTTTACATTTAGTTGGGCTAAAAGAAAATACTACTGAAGAAATTATGTACAGTACTTTAAAAAAACGCTACAAAAACTGGGCCCTCACTATTAAAACTGAGAGGAATTACGACTAATGGTTCTCAGTTTTTCAGGAGAGAGCGATGCGGTTTAATCAGTATTCTTTCTAATAGCTTAGCATAAGATGAAAATGCAAGTGATTTGCTCATTTGTCGTTGAGGTGAAGATTTTATATGCTATGAAAATTAACATGAAGCATGTTATAAATATCGTAGTATCCACAGTGAACTTTCTGAGAGGCCGTGATGAACCATCGTCAGTTTAAAAAAGTCATCTGATAGATTTTACAATCTCTTGCCAGAAATAAAATCTATATATATATAAACTAGCAGGTATGTGCAGCGTTGCCGGGGAAAAAATAACAACAAACGTTAAGGTTATTTCGTACTTCTAACCTTTCTATTATATTATATTATACTATAGTATTTGATTTATATTTACAAATGTTATCTTACGTAAGAGTATACATCGAGTCAAACATATTTTAAAAATTTCTTAAATTATATACAATAGAGAAATAAAGAATTTTTAAAATGTGCTAGATTGATCAATCGGTGTGATAAACCCTTACGTAAGATGACGTTTAGTTATATAAATCATATACTCTAATATAACACATATTGAAACGAAAAGCATATAAAGAGTTTGGTTACTTCAGTCTGCCATTGTCACGTTTATCGAGATACTCGGACGGTACGAAACGGCACAATTTCATTACTCAAGTAGACACCAATTGAAAATACGGTATCTTAAATTTTTTCAGATATCATAATTTTTTCTCTACCTATAAGAATGTTATCTCTAAGAAACTGTTCTATTCACAGCCGAATATTAAATGGTCATCTAACAACGAATCAAATTTCGCGAAAAACGGAACAAATATTTAAACTCGGCACCCTCGAAAACCACTTAAATCATATTCTGTGCTGGCCAGTAACCTTATATTATGTAATTTTCCTATTCGAATGCCACTTACCGCTGGATCTGATAGGAAATAGAGACTACTGTTAAAGAGGGGTGAATAATTTGACCAAAAGTAGTCGGTGACCTCCTCCCGGAAGAGAGTATGGTCAACGACTGTGTCTGAAGATTGCTGTATGTCTTGAGATTGCTGCATATTATGCTTGACTGGATCTGGTGTGTTGACCACAAAGATAGTATTATCAAGCACTCTACTGAGTATAAGGGATGTGTGTATGGCTGCCTGTTTCTGAAGAATGCTGATGTCAATGTTGGATTCTAATTGATCTATGTATTTCTTTATGGTTTTTGCTACTATTCCTGTTGCTCCTATTACTATTGGGATGACAGTTGTCTGTGTATTCCATAGACGGCTAACTTCAGATTTCAAAAGATGATATTTACTTAATTTTTCAATTTCTTTAGCACCAATGTTGTAATCTGATGGTACAGTTATATCTATTAAGAATGTTTTATTGCGATTTTTATCAACATAAATTAAATCCGGTCTATTGTGAGATACAGTGACATCAGTTTGTACAGGCATTTCCCATAAGATCTTGGCCGTACAATTTTCTTTAACTTGTGGCTGGATTAATGTTTCCTTCCACCATTGGTTAGGAACTTCTATTTTATGTTTTCGGGCCAGGCACCAGTAGACGTACTGGACAAGATTATTATGACGTTTTACATAACAGGTCCCCGCCAATTTTTCGCATCCTGATATAATGTGCTGCGTGGTCTCGTCTTTGGTCGTACAAAGGCGACATTTTCCATCCAGTGGCTCCTTTAATATGTCACGTTGATATTGTCGTGTCATTACAGCTTGGTCCTGAATAGCAAATATTAATGATTCAACTCTTGGGGCTATTTGTTGCTTTTTAATCCATTCAAATGCAAGCTCTCTGTCTATATTGCCCTGATCCAATATCCTTTTTGGAAATTGACCATGTAATTGTTTGCTTCTCCATACATCATTATGCCGTTTTATTATTGATTTTTTAATTTCTTCATCTGTATGTGTATTTCCTCGTGGTAGATGTAATTCATCTTCTATCTCTTGGGCTTCTTTTATTATTGAGTATTTATTCCTGCCTATATCATGCTTTACTATTACTTTAATCAGATGATCTCTTTCCTCTTTTAGGTATTGGTTGTATTTAACTATTTGTGCTTTATACATGTACTCTATATTCAATAGTCCTCTTCCTCCCTGATTTACTGGCAAATACAACCTTTCTACTTCTGCTTTTTGCTGATGTGCTTTTTTTACTGCTAGTAGCTTTCGTGTTTTAACGTCTATTTTCTTTAGGTCACTATTTTTATACTTGATTATACCGAATGAGTAAAGTAAGACCGGGATAGCATACGTATTTATACCCTTTATTAGATAACGTGAGTTAAGGTGTGTCTTTAAAAGTTTTTTAATCCTTCTAAAATATTCTTTTGTTATCTGTTCCCTAATAATACTATGCTCTATTTTTCCTGATTCATGCACTCCTAAATATTTGTATCTATCACCTATTGCAAGTTGGTCAAAAGTTTCTCCATTCAGTAGTATATGTCCTTCTCCTACTGCACTGCTTCTGCGTCCTGCAGTTATATGTATTACTTTGCATTTATTCAGTCCAAACGCCATCCCTATATCACTTGTAAAAATCTCGACGCTTTCCAATAATACTTTTAGGTTATTTCTACTATTTGCATAAACCTTAAGGTCATCCATATATAAAAGATGATTAACCCAGATACTATCTTTCAGTTTATAGCCTTTCCTTTCATACTTATTTAGTATGAATGAAAGCCGGTTTATAGCCAAGCAGAACAACAGTGGAGAGAGAGAATCACCCTGGAATATCCTCGTCGGTTGAGTAGTGATTGAATCTTGGGAGCCACGTGCAGTCATGATCACTCTCCATGTAGGCATAGTCATTTGGAGGAATCTATTAACAACAGATGGGCATTTATAGATATTAAGAATTTTAAGGAGCCATTCGTGTGATACACTATCGCAGGCTTTTTGGTAGTCTATCCACGCCATACTCAGATTTTTTTGAGATTGGTGTGCATCCTCCAATATTGCTTTATTGACCATTAAGTGATCTTTACAACCCCTGGTTCTAGGGCGACACCCTCTTTGTTCCTCTGCTATTATGTCATTCTCATGGCAGTGGCCATAAAGTACATTAGCTAGTATGGCGGTAAGTAATTTGTACATACTTGGCAGGCACGCTATAGGTCTCCAGTTTTCTGGATCTTCGGAGTTTTCATTTTTGGGTATTAGTATGACTTTACCTGTAGTGAACCAATCTTCTAACATCTCTTTTCCTGAGATTATATTTGTAAATAATACGGCAAAGTATTTGTGAACGCTAGTCAAATACTTAATGTAGTAATTTTGAATTTTGTCTATTCCCGGCGATTTCCAGTTCATTAATTTTCGTACAGCAAATTTTACTTGATCTTCTGTAATCTCTTCTACTTCTACTTCATTAATTTCACTTGAAGCTTTTTCTATTTCTTTAACCCATTTAGCCTCCGTATTGTATTGTTTAGGATTAGATAGCACTGATGTCCAAAATTCTTCTACATTTTCTTTACTTGGTATTTTGATATTTTTAGCAGCGTTGCTTCCCAAGCTTCTGTACAACCTATGCTCGTTTTCTTTAAAAAACCTGTTCTGTTCCTTTTTTGTATTCATTTCATCATATCTTTTAATTCTTCCAGCCAGCGCTTTGACTTTTTGTTTGATAATTTCTATTATATTATTCTGATCGTTTTCAGTTTGGATATTGTATTTTATATAGAGATTTTTCCTAATTTTCCTCATTCTATGTGTGTCGATTCCTCTTTTTATCTCCACTAGTTGTCCTAGTTCTTTCCTAAAATTATCTATTTTAGTTTGTATTCTTTTTTTCCAAACTGGGACACATTTTGATTTTATATTCGCTGTAGATATGTATGGCGTTTGATTATTGCCTTCTATTAAAGTTTTAGCAGTTGCATATATTATATCATTTATTTCACGCAGGCTGTTATTAGTAATTAATAAATTAGGTAGATAATTGTTGAGGATATTTAGTTTTTTTTTATGAAACGTCTATTTATTTTTGCTTTAGGTAGAAGTAACCGTTCCTCAAACGAGATTTCTTTCGTTTCAGCCAGTATTCGGAGGAATTGCAAGACTATGGGTTCTTGATCCTCATCTTCTATTATGTTTCGTGTCTGCTGGTCTATATTTTCTACAAAAACTGGTATGGGTTCTATATCATACAGGTTGTCGTGCACTGTAGTTGTTCGAGTGTTCTCAGGTTCCGCAATCACCGTTGAAGACAGTTCTGTAGGTTTTAATTCTTCTGCTTGTGTTTGTATACGGTTAAGTAGTTCTTGTGATATTACATTCTGTTTAATTATTCTGCGAGCTTGAGTTGACAAAGTATTTCCATTAAATTTATGTATTTTAGGGTTGTTAGGGTTTCTTTTAATAAAAAGTGTCTCCAATCTGCTAATATATCCGGGTCCTTCTGATTTTGCTTTAAAATAACAAAATATGAGTTCTTCTAGTTCTTCTGTTGACCACTTGCATCTTCTATCTTTACTTAGTGTATTACTCTTGGTCATTGCTGATGAGCCAGCAGTGTCTGTGGGCAAAGCCCTACTCTGCAGAGCATCATCTGCCCCCTCTCCTCCTCGTTGATCGGCTGTAATCTCTTCGGGTCCCCCTGACTCTCGCCTGCCTGCTCAGTAGAGAGTCACTGACGGCTTGCATGCTGTCACGTTCCATGTTAAATCCCACTTTGATGATAATAACAAAAGGAAAGTAAAGCGATTTGACCATTATTATTATTATTATCAACTCGTCTCGATTTTATATATAGATTTGTATCAACAAAATATGGGGCTCCGTTGGACTTCAATAAGCCCTATGCCCCGAAAAAACTAGGTCTGCCCCTGGTTGTGATGGCTCCGCACGTGATCGAAGTTGCTAACCTAGCGTTCGAAAGACTTCGTATGTCTTGTTTAAATAAATAAAAAATCTTGTAAAAATGCTAGAATAATTCTTTTTATGCGATAATAGTGTTTAAATTTTAACAAGAAATTGTATAAACTACGTAGAGAATGTGTTTTAGTAAATATTGAGTTTATGGAAAAATAATTGAGCTGCAATTTGAAAAAATTGTTGATCTATAAATTTTCACTGTTGTCACCTACCTATTTTCCTTTCTTAATCTCGAGAAAGGAGTTAGATAGATGAAAGTCGAGACCAAATGTGGAAAGCTTAGGGCAGGAGGCCCAGATTAACTATATACGAACTTCTGGTTTAGAGCAGAAATAACGGTCACTTTGATTTCAAATTTTTTTCTCAAACGGGGTTAGATATATGACTGACACAACTTTATTGCTAACAGGAAAAGTATGATGTACAGGGGCGACTAAAAGAACAGGGGCGACTAAAAGAATTGAGAATATTGTGACGAAAATTTGCAGCACTGCATCGTGACCATGTCACAATTAATAATCACTCATTAGAATTAGTTTGGTTTATTTGGTTACGGCAACGCGACAAGTAAGCGATCTGCCAAGGAGCATGCATCCGGAAAGACGCTTATGTAAAGTTAGCCCCAATTGCAATGTTACTAAAGCAAAAGAAGCCTAGAAAACTTCACTTGACCAGTGCGTCGGCCATGCGTGAACCCATGACGGAATAACGGTGTTCGGTGGTTTTATCCACTATTACTGGAGGGTACTTATTGGACTGAAATTTGAAAAAAACTGTAGAGCTATAAATTCTCAGTCATCCGTCCGTCTTTGACCTTCCTTAATCTCGAGAACGGAGTTAGATAGATGAAAGTCGAGACCAGACATGGAAATCGTAAGAGAAAAAGACCAGAATACCTATATATGATCTTCCAATTTGTGCAGCAAGTCACGTTATTTGAATACAAAAATTTTCCCACGAACGGAGTTAGATACATAACAGGCACAACTCTATTGCTAACAGGAAAATTTGATTATGATGTACGGTGCAAAACACTACACTCCATGCAGGCAAGTACTATCTGCTACCTGTCGCAGTAATCCGAACAAACAAACAAACATCCTCACTTATATATATAAAAGATGTTGCAACAATTATAATTTCTATTATTATTATTATATTTGCATATGTAAGCATTAAAGAAAAATTAATTTTAAAATAAAAATTCTAATCTAAAGATTATTATAATTATATAAATGTTTTTTTTTTAAATCTTATGTCTTTACATCTACATTATTATATCATAATAAATTAAAATTAGATTAATTAGTTTCTTTATAATTTATTTACACAATTTGCTTGTTTATAATTTTAGGTTAATGTGTACCTAGGTAGCCAAGATGGCGGACTTCCGGTAATCTCGATCCAGGTTACTTAGTGACGTCAAGATAGATGGAGCTGCGGGCTATCGCGTTGTGATATGCAAATTAATAGTAACAAGGCATTTCGTGTAGAGTTATCGGCGGAAAGTGGTAACAGGTGTAATAATTGTGTCGATTGGAGTGATTTTTGACTTTAGACGTAATTTTTTTTTCTTTTCGAAGTTTCTCGTTTAATATTAATTGGTTAGTTATGAGTTCTTTCGATATTTCTTCCCAAGAGTTTTGGGTAGCGTGCTCCGCCCATGATTTCTATCGAGTGCTTGAATCGGAATTTTCCGAATTAGGTATGGACCCCAGAATCGATAAAGGTCTTAAATTTGCGGCAAGTCTAGGATTACAGCATATTAAGGAAGTGTTTGTAAGAATTGTTCGAATTCGTGCCAAATTTTTTATCGACACGAGCGAGATTCGTGTGTGACGAGTTGCAAAAAATGTCGAAGAAATAGTTCTGCATTCGAAGGAATCTTTAAAGGTAAATGTGGAAAAATATCGTGAAGTAGAATCTTTTCTTTTATATGGCATTACATTGCATTGGAATGCTCTTCGACCACCTCGGGTATTGCTGTAGGCATTTCGAATAAGGCTGCCGTCGACTGGTCCAACCATATACGTTTTATTACGCTAGTTGCTCTGCACAATATAATGTCGTTTAAAATCGGAAGTCCGAAGAAAACCGTCGAAATCGACGAGACTGTCATATGTAAACCAAAATATGAAAAAGGCCGCAAACTAAAAAGTACGAAATGGGTTATAGGGGGAATATGTCGAGAAGACGAGAGCTGTTTTATCTGTCAAGTAAACGATCGTTCCGAAATCACGCTAAAAATAGAACCCGAGACAGTCCCTGCAGCCCCAGTTTCTAATATTCAGAAAAAAGTAAAAAAGGTGGTCGAAGAAAAGGTGAAGAAAAGAAAGGAATGCAATATTACTGATGATGATAACGATAAAAGTAGGAACGAAAGAAAGAACAAAAAAAAGACAAGTAGTCAAACGGTATCAATTCCTGCCCAAACCAAGCGTCGGAAAAAGAGAGAGGAACAGCAGCATGCACAATGACGTAAGTAATAACATTATATAATTATCTTTTATTTTTATTAATTTTTTTAATATTTCGAAATTGTAATTATTTTAACAAAATCCTTAAATTCTAAAATCGGGATTTTGTATTTAATAAATCGCGGAGCGAATCACGTGATCACATGTGCTCCATCGTAAATCGCAGTCAAGATGGCCGCCATCTTGACGTCACTAAGTAACCTGGATCGAGATTACCGGAAGGTCCGCCATCTTGGCTACCTAGGTACACATTAACCTAATTTTAAAATGAAAATTTCATTTCTATTTCTTAACTAAAAGAAAGATTTTATTATAAAGATATTTTCAGCATTCTCTATTAATTGTCTAAAAAAGAACAATTTATTAAATACTGTATTTTTAAATATAAATTCAATACTTGTAATTAATCCATGAAGTATTGTTATTATATTTGATTTATCATTAAATGGGCTTTCATATACCAAGATTTTCTAAAGAGCAATTCAAATTACAGTATACACACAAATTCTAGATACGTTTTAAAGTTAAACGTATGGAAATTTGCAATATATAAAGTATCCCATCCCATAAGTCAGGAACTATAGGTGTTATGTTGATATTTACTATTCTTTTTCAGATAATGCATAGCGCCTTGTAAAGAGAAATGAATTCAAGCTATTTTGAGAAAGAGCTAACAGCCAGCGTAAAATTAAAAATTTTAACAGGCTACATTCAGAGTTCCCATCGATCTGAGAGGGATCTGGGTACAATTTATCAAATTCTTCGACATCATGCTTCTGCGGATCCCCTGTATTAAAATAAGTTGAATTATTCCGTCTTATTCAGTGCTATGCTTTACACGTAAAAGAATAAACAAATATTAACGTAACCATTATTGTTCTAGACCAGTTGTCCCCAACCCTATGCCCGCGGGCACCATAGCGCCCGCCGATCGTTTTACGTGTGCCCGCTGCTGTGCGACCACGATAAAAATAAAAATGTTTCAGTTTTCAATAAAATGCCATGTAAAAGTTTTTTCGTTTTTAACGATTAACCACTCAAAAGTAGAAATGGCGTCCAACACAGATAAAAGCACAAAGAGAAATGCGACCCAACCCTTTTTTCCTCCTCCGCCAAATCTTCACCAACCAAATTTCCCATACCTGAAATGAAATAAACTGGTCCGTTCTGAATATCATAAAATCAAAGTACAGACCACAACTTACAAATGAACACCTTGACGATTGCTTACAAGCAGGAATACCATCATACTCTCCTAATTACGAAGCAATGGCCAATGAAATGCAGTGCCAAAAATCACATTGACTTTCGGATTTATATTTTTTATAAAGAATTTTTATACTTTGTAGATTTTGTATGCATTGTTTAGTAATTACTTGTTTTGTAAAAATTATTGTTAATAGTCTTGTGTATGTTTTTTTACATTTTTAGAATTAAATGTTTTCTGTACATTATGTGTATGTATTATTAACTATGTCCAAGTATAAATTCACCTTGAAAAAATAAATGGTGCCCGCCGTCCGGCCGCTATTCTAGAATGTGCTCTTAGGTACAAAAAGGTTGGGGACCCCTGTTCTAGACTTACGGCAAATCTACACTTCTCAAAATTGAAATCGCAACACGAGGAAGGAATGCAGGAAGAAATGCAGGTAGGAATGCTGGTAGCCATATATGCTACCTGCATTCCTTCCAAGACTCTGTCATCTCTATCGGTCTTGCATATTGCAGGACCAGTAGAAGTGACAAAGTCATGCAAATGATTAAAAGAACAAAGATATGCAACAGACACTTATTTTTTTCGTAACGGATATGACTCTCACCAGCAGCTATATAGACACCGGCGGATTAAGACGTATGCCGAGTATGCCTGAGCGTAAGGTGGTAACTTCCAGGGGCGTCAACCCATCATGAAAGAAAAAATTTTTTGTTATATCTTGACAAAATCTTTTATGTTTGAATCTGCCGCTTCGGTGAACCTGTTTTTATTTTTATCAATGCATTGTAATAATAAAAATTGTGAAAGATGCAAGTTGTGAGTAGATACAAGATCAAAATATTAGTTTTAAGGTTACAAATGTGAAGTGTTGGGCAACACCGGTGGATGGTGGGCGGGGAGTGGTAGGACAAGTAAATAAGAGGAAGGTTAGCAACATTGCGTGGCAAAAAAATGCGCTGTCAGCATCTTCAACGTTAATGCGCGAAACGTTTAAAATATCACAAGCTTTTAAAAAAAAGTCATAAAGATGCAGGGTATACAGTTTTAATGTAAAATAGTATAATACCCAAATTAAACGCTAATAAGTCCGTTAATGAATTTTTTTTACAAGCCAAGCTTTTCCAATACAAAATAATAAAAATTTTTATCTACAGAGTCTAAAAAGTTTTGGAGGCAGTTCTTGTTTTCAACATAAAGATTTTTTTTTAAATCGAAAACTGTACTGCGGGATTAGTTTAGGTTGTGGGCTACCTGTTAAGTAGCTTATTCTATGGGCTTCCCACACCAACAACTTTGTTTTATAACTAAATTTTTTGGACTATTGTCTCCTATAAAGGCGTCAACACTGTGTAAGCGTAGGGCAAGTGGGAGCCTTAATCCGCCTCATTATATAGGCCTCTATAAGGCAAGGCATATTGTAAAAAAACCAAGACGCTCTGCGGAAAGGGCTGGCACATGGTGTTTCCCGCCATACCCATCCATGGCCGCCATTCCTCCACACACACAAGCGGAATTCATTCGTAAACAATACCCGTTGTTTTTCAATGGTCCCGTTGCGATGACGACGACACCACGCCACGTGTGAAGAAGCTAATGGCAACCCCATTGCTGGTTTCCGTGCGTGCAGCCCGACATTATACAACCAGTTGTGAATGGTTTGGGTGGACGCAGATAAACCGGTTTACGGTGACAGGCGACTTCAGTTATCACGTGTCGTGGCAAACGGGTCCTGACGGGCCGTTTCGGTAAATCTGCCGGTCTGTACGTTTCATCGTGCGCCAGAGCGATCCACTTCTTCTTCTACGTTCCTCCTCTTCCTATTCGTAGTTGTTCGTGTGTCGAACGTGTCATACATCGCTGAATGGTCACATTGATCTATTTAAAATTTATTTTGTATACTAGTACTTTCTATATATTAACAGGACTTATTATACTGGAAATTATGGATGCAGATATTTAGTCTTACAGATCGAAAATAATGTTCTTTATTTAGTTCACCTGCAGTCCTCAGAGCCAATCCTTGTCCCGAAGTTACCGATCCGTCTTGCCGACTTCCGTTACCTACATTCTTCCATCGACTAGAGGCTGTTCACCTTGGAGACCTGCTGCGGATATGGGTACGGTCTGGCACAAAAATCACACTTTCTCCCTCGGATTTTCAAGGGCCGACGGAAGCGCACCGGACACCGCAAGAGCCGCGGTGCTTTACGGATACAGCATCCCTATCTCCGGGCGAGCCGATTCCAGGGAGCCGAGTCCTTACAAAGAAAAGACAACTCCCCTCGGGAAGAGTCTGAGGACTGCAGGTGAACTAAATATAGAACATTATTTTTGATCAGTAAGACTAAATATCTGCATCCATAATTTCCAGTATAATAAGTCCTGTTAATATATAGAAAGTACTAGTATACAAAATAAATTTTAAATAGAGTTAAAAAGGACACAAAGGTCACATTGATCGTTTTCATATCTGTTGCCTCTATCGGTCCTGAAATTTGGACGTGGAGCTGAATTTGTTCGTGGTATTGCAATTTCACTTTAAAGCAGTGTATATACTTACATAATTAACCACGATTAAAATAATAAAATTTATCTTAGCTTATGTAATAGCGAGGTTGAGGCCGAAGTTTTCAACTCGGAAACGTGTACGTCGGACGTTCGGCGCCGCTTTCCTGTAAGCCTAGAAGTTTGGCAATGGCGTATGGAAAGTCAGTGGAATCATGCTCCACATTCATTTATTCATTCATTCATGTTTATTGACTGTAAAATAATTTACAATTCCTTGTACCTGCCAGAGGCACAACCAGGGAGAAAACGTACAATTGAAATAGTTTCCAATAAGTACTGTACATGGACGAGTACAGATGCAACAGAGTGGGAAATTACAGAAAAATGAAAGTACAGTTTCCGCGCGTCAGAAGGCCAGATGGCCGAGCGGTCAAGGTGGCAGCCTACCGCTCTGGGGGACCTGGGTTCGAATCCCGACGGGTCGAAAAATCCCCAGGAGTTTTTCGGGGGTGGTCCATCCGGTTATGTCAGGCCCCCGTCCCTCACCACCCGGTCGCCCCCTTGTGGGCCTGGCCAAACCCATAATGGGCTTGCAAAAAGAGGCCCTCTTAGTGTGCCCACAGGGCGGAAAGAGTTTAAAAAAAGTATCCGCGCATCAGCTTGATGCCCAGAGAGGACGTACACAAGAGAACAGGAAGGCAGTGTTTATGCCCTAAGTGGGAGACTTATCCCAGCCTGAGAGGGAGAGGCCTCGGGTTAACCAAAACCCCTTCAGACATATTGAAGGGAGGGGAGGGACACTTGGCCCGTCCCCGAAAGCCCGTTAGGTAAGTCAATTAGCTTCTCCCAGGAGAAGTTTGCAGTTGGTCATTACAGCAGTTTTCTTTGCTATGTTTTTGAAAATACGATAAATTTCCCGGTTCTTCCAAATATCGTTAGGCCACATGGCCAAGTGATGTTTATTTCGCTTAGGAGAAGACAAAGTTCATTCCTTTCACTGCTGGTTATTGGACAATCGTAAAAATAGTGGCTTGTGTCATCCTTGACCATACAGATTGGGCAGTTCTCGTTGGTGCAGTCTGTGAATCGGGCGAGATAACTCGCGAACTTTCCATGGTTGCTCAAGAATTGCGATGTGAAGTGATTAGGGGTATACCAGTAGATTTTTAGGAATTGATTGATGTCGGGTATAAACCGATAGGTGATATGATTATTATATTCATTTCAGTGTAACTGCCAATTGTTAATGGCCTCCTCCCAAAGGAGTCTTTTCAGGGTTCTTGCTGATCCTGTTATATTCAATAGTGATGGTGTTGTCTAAGGCTGCATCTTTTGCAAGGGCATCTGCCCGCTCGTTTCCCCTCGTTCCCTGGAGAGAACACTCCCAGCTGATCTGAATACGATTAGGGAGGTGTCTATTTTGTTCCTTATGTTCACAGCAAGTGGATGTAGCTTGTCAGAATAGATAAGATTGAGGGCCGAGAGTGAGTCTGTGAAGATACCGATTTCTAAGTTGTTGTAGGTGTTATCTGCCCAGTCCAGGGCCTTGCAGATTGCCAGGAGCTTGGCGTGGAAAACGTTGCAGTTATTGTGCAGCCCGTGTTTTTGATGGTGGATTTCTTGATTATCATCATATGCCACGAAGGCACAGCCTATTCCACCTTCGATGCCATAGCCATCCGTATAAATTATAATTCTAGCTTCCCTCTGGTGGTCAGGTTGCAAGAAATGTTTGCATAGCTGTAGATGGTGTCACAGTAGGGGTGGTCTTTTTCCAGGTCCTCTGTTTTGAAGATGGTACTGCCAATTTGGATATCTTCGCCCATTTTTGCTTGCTGCATCTTACGTTTTCGTGTGATGTCAATGTCGATGAGCATTTTGCGTGCAATAACTTGTATGCTGTAGTTACTAGTAGTCCGATAGGCCTTCGTAAGCAGCATTAGAGCACGTCGCTGCGCGGACACCAATTTTCTCTTCAGGTGAACCTTAGAGGCCGTCCAGCCCCAAGTGCCGCACCCGTATTTGATGATAGGAGTAAAAATACTGTCGTAAATAGTTGAAAGGGCCGCAGAAGAGAGGCCCCAATCTCTGCTGGCCACCTGGGCAAACGCCTGAAAGATCATGCCAGTACGACTTGTAACTTGCTCTATATGAGCATCCCACGAAAGTCTGTGGTCCATCATTATGCCAAAGGTACTTAAGAGTCTTCTTTACTTTGATGGTGTTCCTGTTTATTTTAAGGACCGGTGTTCTTAGGTAGAAGTTGCCCTTTCTCGGTTTATTGTAGACTATTGCCTTAGTTTTGTTGGCATTAAAAGACAGTTTATGTTCGGAGCCCCATGTACTTATAAGATGTAACAGGCGATTGCCCTTGGTCTCAAGGTCTGCCCGAGGCCTGTCCCCAACAAGCATGAGCACATCGTCTGCATAAGCAGTACTTGAATCTTGACCGAAGTGCTCCCTCAGAAATGCGTCAAACATTATATACCAAAGCAGAAGTCTGCACACGGACCCCTGCGGACAGCCTCTCGTTATTGTTTACTGGACCTCGAGGTTTCCATACTGAAGGACGGCCTCCCTGTCCCTGAAGTCGCGTAAAATCGATTGCCCCTGCAATCGATTTCACGCAGCTGCTGTGTCATTAGGGGCCACCAGGCACTGTCAAATGCCTTGGAAATATCCAGGCTGACCCCTAGGACGTATTCGTTATCTTGTAAAAGCTGCTGAATGTCTTGAACAGTACGATAAATTGCGTCTTTGGCAGATTTCTGTCATCGAAATCCGTACTGTCTATCACTCAAGTAGTGATTGTGCTCCACGTGCCACTCCAAACGAAATTTGATAAGTTTCTCTAAAATCTTCCCCAGGATTGGGAAGAGGAAGATGATTCGAACGTCATATGTGGAACCGGCCTTGGAAACGGGGACCACTCGGGCTCTTTTCGAAGTCTTCGGGAAAATGGCATGCTGGAGACAGCAGTTGTAGAGGTGTAAAAAATGTGATGGAATAATGCCCCATAATCATGCTCGACATTCCAAAGGCCATTGCCAAACTTCTACGCTTACAGAAAAGCGGCGCCGAACGTCCGACATACACGTTTTCGCGTTGAAAAATTCGGCCTCAACCTCGCTATTAAATCGTATTCAGTACGCACAGAAATTCGCGTTATTTCTGTATAATTTGAATGATAATTTACAATATATTAAAAAGAATTAAGAGTGTAATTTAATTTTTAGATGTGTAATTACCATAATAGTATATTATGGTAATTAGGCACCTATATTAATCATATAAGATATTAATTAGAAAAGATTCATTTCATAATGCAATTAAAATCATAATAATAAATAGATTAATCTAATAAAATTATTATTTATATTTCAATTTAATTTAGTTAAATTTATAATTATTAATTAATATTTACCATTAAAGGTATCCAAGCAGCTATATGCGTTAAGAATATAAATGCTATAATTGAGACTATAATCACTACTATCGCAAAAAATTCTAAGAGAGGATCACTTAAAATAAATATCAATAAAATTAATGCACTGAATAAAAACACTCCGATTATAAATGTTACAAATGTACATAAACCACTCGAAAGTTCAGAAACTTCACCTAAAATTTCATAAATATTGCAAAGAATATTTACTATAATTTCAAGACTACGAGACGATAAGTGTGAAGATTCTTCAGAAGATGAAATTAACAAATCTTCAATATATTTAAAATATCCAAAAAATCGTACGGATGCATATTTGTATATTATGGGCACGAAGATTACGAGATAAAATATTAAACCAGTTGAGAAAGTTACAACGTGAAAGTAAAACAGAAAAACTACGTACATTGAAAGTTTCGAAGGGCATTCACAATTTATAGAACTGAAGCACACTTCAATTGCATTTTTAACATATAACAGGTTTAAAATTAAAATAAAACTATGCAATCCTGTGGCAAGGAAAACTAGTCTATCTTGAAATCGAACATAGTTTTTTCTTTTCAATTCATTGTAGTTAGCATAACATTCGATTCTTTCTAATAGCGTAGGAATTTTTTTCCATTTTTCAATCATACCTGATGAAACTAGTAAAGGAACAAGAACTGAATTTAACATAAACCAAACTGCTGCCAAAGCAAATAATAATTGACAAGTAGAAAACTGTAATTCAAAACACAGAATAATATAATAATCGGGTTTAAAAACAGATATACAATACATGATGAAGTAGTTCCAGAATATTAGATTTTGAATTATGCAATATATATAGTGAGTTTTTACCCATATTTGATTTTGTTTATGTCTGTTATAAGACAGAGGAAATGCATAAATTTGTAATAAATTTACAATTGGATCCAGTACACAGTGTGCGCAGTGACATTTTAACTGAGTGGGCTTCATATCTGTGAGTGGGCTTCAAGTCTTAAATCGACTTGCATGATATTGAGAAAAATCGATATTCGTTGCTAGGTAATAATTGAAAACATGAAAAATTCATGATTATAGTAAGACTTATTGAAAATTCTTAAAGTGATAGGAGCAAATGCATGTGCAGAAGTTATGCCATTATTCCCTGGAACTATTGGAAACATCTGCACAAGCATATGGGTTGGATATAATTTATTTTCGATTAAATTTATTTGGTCTATTATCGATTATTTTTTGATTAATTTGAAAGCATAATAATTGATAAGCAAACGAACGAAAGCATAACTGATAAGGAAACAAACGAAAGCAATTGATGAACAAGCGAAATTTATTGCTCTTTATTCTGATTTATGGTGTAATTTTATATAGAAATTCTAACTTCCATTTTAAGAGAGAACTTAAATTGCAGTTAGAATTTCTATATAAAATTACACCATAAATTTAGTATATATAATAAAAATGCTTTTTAAATTAGATGAAACTAATTGAAAATTAAAATAAACATAAAAAATATATCACGTTTTTCGGGTTACTGAAAGACATGTTCCTGATACATTTTTGGTATTCGGTTTGTCTTGTATTTTTTTAAATATTTAAATACAAATAACTTTTAAAAGAGTCTTTACCGTTTAGAGTTTTATATTAGAAATAGATTTATATCCATTATACATTATAACTTAAAGAGAGCACTTTAACATACTTTAATGAATAATGAAATTGAAATTCCATAAACAAGTCCTATAGCGTATTTGAACATTCCAGATTTAAATTTGTCTGGAATTTGACTTAATTTTACTTTTCCGACTGTTATGTATACATAACAAGAGAAAGTTTAGAATAGAGTTCAAATATCATTCTGCAAGTTTTTTTTCTTTTTTTTTGCAAATCTGTATGTTTTGATACCTCTGAATCAGAAAAAGCATAAAAAAACGATAAAAAATTTGATGGATGTGTATGTGTGTATTGGCATCTATTTTGTTTAATATCTCAGGATGGAGTGAAGAAAACGGAATTAAATTTGACACGGTAACTTCTATATAAGGGAAATTGAAGCCATTAAATTTTGTTGGTGAAAGGTTGAGAAGATGGGGAGATAGATTGGATTATGTCTCATATTTCGAGTAGGATCAGACTTGATGATGTTATACGTTATTAGCATTTACAATGTTTTGTGAAACTGATTACCACCTTCAAAATTAAGCTTTTTGCTGTTCGATTATAATTAAAAATGTACAAACTTTTCATAACAAATTCTCACAACAGATGGCCAACACAAAATTTTATTTATTACATTGTAATTAAAAGTATAAAAATTATTTTTTAAATCAAATCTCATAACAGCCGCGAAAGTTACACTACTTATTGCTGGGTTGTTTTTTTCTCCTTTTTGTTTTGTCTTTCGCTTAACTTTAGTACGATCAAAAAGGAACCGGATTTGGTTTGAAATGATTTTAATGTTTAACTAATTTAAATGTGGCCTTGATTCTCTTTAAAATAATTTTCGCACAGCCAGGTGTCGTAACTAGTCTTTTATGCTCCCGGTGCGAGCTTCTGTAACTACGCCCCAAAACTATAATATAAAACTTGGTCCAGGTCATTTCTACGCCCCCCAGGGTCTACGCCCTGTGCCTGGGCACCGCCCTAGTTACGGCACTGCCCACAGCTTCTGTCAAGCATTAAATGCTCTTTGGGAGTCAATTCGTGTGTCTCATTACACGTAGCCAGTAGCGGTGGTTACAAAACGTTGCAATTATGACGTCACATTTGTCCCCACGTTTTGCAGAGCTGGGCTGTTTTCAGTAACGCAGAACATCTAAGTTAGAATTCTGAGTAGCTTAGTGGGCGGAGCTAAGGATAGATAAAGGAAGGTAGTGGTGGGAGGAGTCAAGCAGTAGTTAGAAATGAGTTCAACATTGCAGCACAACTAGACTTAGCAAGAATTCTGCGTTACTGAACACGGCCCTGCTTGAAGGTCACCATCGACATCTGCAATACTGTATAACTGTATCAGGCGACAACAATGAGATTGTAGTGTTTTTCAAACTATTGTACTCCATTTACGTTGCTTTTATAATTAAAACAATTGAAAACGGAGATAATTATCGTTTTGTAATCGAAATTTCTTTTCGTTAACTTTAATCTGAATAACGTTGCCAACAACGCATCGACAATGGGCCACGCCATTTTGTTTAATTGAAGCGTTTGCATGATAAAGGATTCAGGTTCGTTCGCACTACAGTTCTAGTCTTTTGCGACAAGCATCTTTCTCAATCGACTTTAAAAGTCGCGTTAAAAGTCTAAATTCACTGTCTGAACATGTTCCTGGTTTACAATCTCATTATAATCGAAAAAAGCAACAATCAACACGCTCTCTACTGCGTTTCTGACTTGTCTTGCCTTCTCGAGTTTCGACGATTGTGGTCACGCTTGACTTAGTTGTCGTAGTGCTCTTGAAGCATTTCAAGAGTATTTGTAACAAATTTTCAACGTTTAACGCAAAATTTAACGTTTGTTCAATTTTCAAGTTCATTCTTGCAGCAGACTAACACAACGATATAAAATTATGTGTAGCAATAATTCAAGTTTGAAAAACTCGAACCCATTTGGCAGACTGACGCTGAAGTACACAATGCTTCAACTCTTGGTGGCATAAAGCTACTTCGCTCTTTCTCAAAACCTTTTTTTTTTCTTTTATCGCATCACTTATTATATTTGATTAATGATGAATTTATGATTATTTTATTACTTACTATTATGTAAATTTAAATATGTTGCTAAAGCTTAAATTATTTTTTCTAGGTAAAACTAAGATAACTATCAAGACATTGATATATAGTAGATTTTTGAGAGAGACTAGGAGAGCCATTTTAGCAAGGTCGTTATGGATTCAGCGAGGCTCACAATGGGGCATAATTTAAAATTAGTCAAATATGCAAGTTTAAGTTAAGAAGAGTGATTTCATTCTATATTTTAATAGATTACAAAAAAGGAGTGTTATGGTTGTAAGATATAAAAAAAAATTTTTTTTAAGTGTAATAAATTTGGAAATTATGCAAAATTTTGTCTACGTAACTGATATTCCGTTCACTGTGAAATGATTGCCAAAATCATGAAGCAGACTGATGAAATAACCAGGAAATTCGAAAGAAAACTGAAACGTATTTCAAATTTTTCTCACAAACTAATAATAATAGAAACGGCAATAATTATATCAATTATTAATTTATGTACAGCTCTGGAACAAAAGTAAATTCTACGGTATACCATCTCTGAACACTATTGAAGAATGATAATGGAAGATGTTCAATTAGACAAGGTAAACAACTGTTTTCCTCTGTAGATTTAAATTTAATCTCATAAAACTGACAGTTCGATAGTCTGGTATATTGAGTAATCCGGCATGAATTCCTGTTGCCTCGCAATCTGCGACTAGACTAGCAACTACGACAAAACATTTTGTATCGTTGTCTGTGTATCACAGTTTAAATATACAAGACAGACTAAATAATAAAAATAAAATATTAGGCTACAAATCAATATTCTTCATATAAAAAATTATAATAATGATTTATTTCAGAAAATTCTTTAACTCTCATTTTTATACATAAACGAAAACACGATAAATCGCTCTGTAATTCCGCGATTTATTTTAGCTAGCTAAAGTAAATTGTTATACAAAATGTAGAAAACTTAACAAAATTTCTCATAAAACTATCGGCTCCTGAGTATAAAGAATATGTGTGTACTATGTACATGAAAAATGGATTTATGTATGTGGTTTTATATTACAAATTACTGTACATTTCTTCTTCCTAGTTGGATGTTTTATTTTATTTTATAACAGTAACGTTAGCAAATGCAGATTCGACTTATACATACATATATATATATAAGTCGAATCTGCATTATTAGGGTAATCCTCATTTTTAACTTTTTGAAAGTTAGACGGGACGAATTTTAAATCTGTTCTGTTAAGAATAATAATTATAGTAAAACTTAATTCGTTTCTAATAATATTTAGGGGTCGTCACAAAGGTCTGGAAAATCTCAGTATATCACCGTTTTAAAGATTAAACCATTTACTGTTGAAATTGAAACCTACGTAAATACAGAAGAACTATGTTTGTTACTCATGTTCTTTGTTGTCACGTTCTAAAATCTGTCTTTTGAAACAATCCGGAGCTTTTCGGAATGATCTACAACCTTCTATAACATTTCAGACGAGCGACAGAATATTTTTAAACTTCTGATACATTCCATAACCTGGAACAATCTGGGACTTTTAAGCTTTAGACTATACATTCAGGCTACTTGAAACGCTTTTGATGAGATACATCTAACAGTGCAAAACTGCAAACTCCACTATTGCCAACGCTTCTGTGAAACTTTCTAGTCATTTGTGGTACAACGAATGATTGACATTGGCATCATTGATAAAAGAAACCAAAGGTAACCACATTATCACAGAAAAGTGTATCAGAGCGACAAATGCGTACGAAGCGAGATATACAATAGATTGCATATCAAAATCAACAAAACCAATTTATTCAGCAGTTTGTCGATGATTCCGACTAGAAACAGATGTTTGCCAATAACAGTTAATATTTCATTGTGTGAAGATTTTTACATTTCTGGGCTCAGGGGATCTGGAAACGTCAAGAAATGAAAAAAAAAAAAAAATCGACGAGATTTTTTTCTATATATGGATGTTAGTAAATGTAGGTGTGTGGTGGCACAATTTTGTATATTGTTTGAAGCTTAACTCTTGTGCTCTTTGTCGAAAATCTCTAAAATTTTGCAAGGTGGTTTACGGTATTAGGGGATCGACGCTGTTAAATTTTGGTGATTAAACATCGAGGAAGTGGGGAGATAATAAGGGTCGTGCGTATCTCACTAGGGTCGACTTAATGACGACTTTACTCATATTAGTATATACAATTTTTTATAAAACCAATCCATAACCGCAAAATTAAGTTTTTTATAATTTTATAATATTTAAAAATATAAACTTTTTTTTTCTTGCACAGACACAATGTAGTGACGAACTTAAACACCAGTCAAATTTTTCATCTTTTATTCAGTTAGGACGCTTTCTACATAACGCGTTTCGGGCTCCTGTCCCTCATCAGCCAACGAGACAATAAATATACAAATTTGATAATGCGACAATATGCAAGGAAACTATACACTAAATAACTACAATAAACTATAAAAAACATACCTTAAAATTGTCTGTATATATAACAGATACATGCACACAGGCAACATGACATTGTGTATCTCATTCGAATTATTTACTTAGCTGTTGGAATCTTGTACACCGGAATATACATGTATTAACATGACTAAAAGGTGGACCAATAATCACCACAGCATCACCTACTATACAACGGACTACATTTAGACGGATGACAAGTAGGCCAAAGGAACAAATCTTTGCAAATTTTTTACATTTATCTATAAAAATGAATCAAATTATTTACTGTAAATCATATTTCTTATATACAAAAGGCATATTGACCGCTATTGTACCTGTGATTTGTGTCTACTCACATTACTTGGGTTTACATTGTGACGAGAGCCGCTGCCAAAAACAGATCTCACAATCACTTCAACTACATAATCTAGCTTGTAATTTGCATACACTTACTCTAATACCGATTAAACAAATGATTCTTTAAAAAGTTACTTTAACAAAATTATTTCCAGTCACAACGACAATTCTTAAAACTTATTAGTATACAATAATACTAGTCAACAATTTTTCTTTTCCTTTTTTCGGAAAATTAATTTTATGACATTTTTATTCAATTTTCGCTGATTTTCATACTAGGTGATTATTTATACAATTCTTATCTTTATTTTTGATTATTTCTACACTTTTTTTAAACTTTCTATTGTACGTCTTCTTTTGCCTATGTAAAATCTCTGTATTGGTTTTATCGATATTGCAGTTATTTAATATACAATGGTCGTGGAATGCAGAATTAAGTCTATGGTACTTTAAATCAGCCATATGTTCCTTAACCCTTAACTTATGCTTACGTTTCGTTTCTCCTATATAAAAGTTTGTATTTTTTGCAACTACATACATGATATCTTATATACAATGTTTCTTGTATCATCTTTTATCGTTTTTCGTTTCTTTATTCGTTGTTTGGCTTTTAATCTGGTGAATGAATTCACATACTTGGGAGCAAGTTTTATACTATTTTTCCTCATCTCTATATCAGTTTCTTCATAGAAGTTCTTTATGTATGAGAAGCTAACGTCCTTTATTTTCGATTCCGTTTTATTATCTGTTGTTTTTAACGTATTATTTATTTTCTTTTCCCATTTATTAATCAATCCGCTTGGATACTCAAGAAATTTTTTCTTTAATTCCTTTATATGATTATGTTTATTAATTTCGTTACTGGTTGTATTCCTTATTTTCTCATATTCCATATTAAAAATATTCTTTTTTATATACAATGGTATATTTCAATTATATTTTACCGTAGGTTTCTTGAAAGGTTCAAATTCTAATTATTTTTCTTTCCTTGTGATTATCACGTTTAAATATCGTATACTATTATCATTTATATTCTCTTTTTTAATTTTAAATTGAATTCCTTTATTTATGTTATTTATTATATTATCAATTTTATTAATTTTAACTTCTGCATCATTGTATATAATTAAAACATCATAGACATATCTTTTATAGAAATTTATGCCTGGTGTATTATTAAACACTTCATTAATATCGATCATTATTATTTCGGCCAGCTTCGGCCCCATGACAGACCCCATGCTGATTCCATCATTCTGTGTAATATTTCTCATCTGTCATGAAATAGTTACTCATATAAGTAAATTGTATTAATTTTATGATTTCGGGTTCTACTCCTTTTTTATTTTTTTTATTTTTAAGGTTATTCTCAATCAGTTCTCATTTTATCGATTGGTACATATACAGTCACGTCTAAAATGGCTATCTTTAACGTTTTTTCTAGTTTTACTTGTTTGAGGTCGTCTAAAAGTTCCAATATATTTTTTAAGTTTTTGTTTTAGGAATTTTTCCAAATTATATAATATGGTAAATTTAAAGTCAACTATAGGTCTTACTTTCTCACCCTCTTTATGAGTCTTTAGTTGTATGTTCAGTCGAGGTGTTCTGTCATTATCTTCATAAAGGATAAATTTACTAAAACAGAAAAAGAGTTTATTAATAATGCCTAGTTGATTACCAGTTAGAAATTTAGACAGTGTGTCAACCTCGTTTTTATATTTATAGTAATTTTTATTCTGTATGATTGTTTTATCATTTTTTCTTTTTATGTACTGTACTTTTTAATTTTATTACTTAAGTTTATTTTAAGAATTTTTGATTCTATATCCGTTAGATCATTACACATGCGGTCTAAATTAGATATTAGATCCAGAACGTCCCAACTGTTAGGGCCATTAAAATCAAGTCTTTTCCTTATTGTCTCTAAAATATGATCGGGAATCTTGATTTGTGTTTTATTTAGCACCAGAGATGTTTTCCACTCCATTACTTCCTCTATAGTTGGATATTGAAATCGTTTAACTAGCCGATTATGTTTATTTATTTCGTATCTGATTATGTCGTCTGTATGAAAATTGTTAGTTTTTTTTTATCCCTTAAATAAGTTTTTCCGTTCTTGTTTTCATATTTTTGTAAACTGCGCTTCAACCTTCTAATTTTAATATGTTTAAATTTTATAACCGATTTCAATATTTTAAGATTAATATATTGTCTGCCCCTTGTTGGAATATTTTCTATAATGGACTGCAGAAGAGAAAGTGTTCGTAAGGATCTATTTTCTTTAAGATGTGCTTTGAGGTAACGTAAATCTATTAGTAGCTTATCAATCTCACCTTGTATTTTTTCCCGGTATCCTTTGACTTAATGCTGAACTGTATGCATGTTTTCTTTTCTATTCATTTTTCAAAGTTCCCAACAACTTAGTAAATAATTCGAATGAGATACACAAACAATGTCATGTTGCCTGCGTACACGTATCTGTTATATATACAGACAATTTTAAGGTATGTTTTTACGGTTTATTGTGGTTATTTAGTGTTTAGTTTCCTTGCATATTGTCGCATTATTAAATTTGTATATTTATTGCTTAGTTGACTGATGACGGGCAGAAGCCCGAAACGCATTATGTAGAAAGCGTCCTAACTGAATAAAAGATGAAAGATTTGCCTGGTGTTTAAGTTCGTCACTACATTGTGTCTGTGCAAGGAAGAAAATATAAAACACGGTTTCAGCAAAGATAAACGTTTTTAATAATAAAATAGCGTAACGATGGCGCCTATCACACAGTCTTAAATGTAGCCAGAAAGCCAAGCAACTAATTGCTAGATATTGTGACAGTAACATGGAAATTATCAAATATAAAATTCTAAATTCTTTATTTTGCTTAAAATAAACAAAATCTAATGTTTTTAACTTTGGTAGCAACCCTTAAATTTTATCTGAATTTCGCCGAATTTTAAGTATTACCTGTTTTATTACCTTTTAAATATTTAACGAGTTAGACAGGTGCTCCTATAATAACTACAACTTTTGTTTTTAGCCTCCAATACACACCGCCTTAATATGTCTTATATATGTGAGATTAGCCGGATCCCAATGTATCTACTCCACCATGTGATAGACGTTCAAATTGTGAAATATTTAAGATACCACAAAAGAAATAATAAGGCATATTCTAATTCGTCCAAATTAGATCTCCTCTCCAATTTAATAAACTTCATATAATTAATATCCAAGTCTTAATTTGTCAATTAACGTTGTAAACAAACAATAATTTACGGTCAATTTCAATAATTTACAATAATTTTATTTTATGTTTGTCTCTTATTTGTTTAACTTGCAAAAGAGTAAAAGTAATTGAAGCGACGGTACTTAATACCTGCAAAAGATAATTTAATAATTATTCCTTTAAATTTGTAAATGATATTACTTAAATTTTGCTGTATGGAACTTACCTTCAAAGAAGTCTTTCTAGTAATAATAACATCTCCTACCCACTTTAATCCTATTTCTTTTTTAAATTTTATCATTAAAAATTTTACCTGAAATATATAAAAAATGAAAAAAATTAATGAATGATTAAAATTACAAATTCCCCACCCCGTATTTTTACATTTATATAAATAATAGTACGGTATTTTCTTTTATATTTCTATTTATACAATATAAAATTATTTACAATTTATGATTTATACAAATCAGCATTTTTCAAGTGCCCATTGCCTCCTTCAGGTGGCCAAACGGTAGTAAACAATTTTAAAAACCACGAAAAAGAACAAAAAATAATTATATTGTCATAAATATGTAGATCATGTTAAAATCGACTCTTTAGTGGCCAAATAAATACAACCACTGAATACTAGTCATGAGTTCACGCTTGACCATGGGCAGTTTTTCAAGTTTGCTTTACGTGTTTTATACCTAGTAGAGTTTCTCATATTAACTCCTCCCGACTGACATTGCAATGTGTGGCAAATCAGCCATAGTATATTGTTTCGCATTTCTATTCTATAATATATTATCGAGCGTTTACCTATATAATATTTATGCTAAAATATATAAACCTTGTGTGCAATAATCTCTTTACGTTTTCATAAAAACTTTTTAATTAGAAGGTCGATGATTTATATAATTGAAACAAATTGTATAATACAAATTAACACAAATTGAGTTATATATTATGTTTAACAATATTGTTTTAATTGCAGTATACGCAGATATCTCTACATATTCCATAGCGAATTTCTGGTTCCGTTATGGTTCCATATAAGTGTAAAATTGTTTTGATGTTTAAATAGGTCTGTAATGTTTATTATACCAACAGGTATGGCAAACATTTTTTGGTTCACTGTTTATTACAAATTAATTATAATTCGTAACGAGAAATTATTTATTGTAACATTGTCACAATGCTGGGCTGCAATTTTTAATTTATTTAAGTTAAAATGTATGTTCGCCTCTTCAAATTAGCACTTAGTCTCTTGCCCCTGTACTTTATTTTTCCGTAGTTCGTAAACACAAAATGCTTATTTCGAGCAGCATTTAACTTGAACAAAATATGAACCATCTATGTGAAGCATTAGCAATATCTACTTTTATAATAAATATTAAAAACCTATTTTAACAACCATGAAAACAATTTTACTATTCTAATACAATTGTTTAATTAGAATGTGATAACTTCTGGTGTCGTTTAGGTGTATATAGCCATTAGAGTACATGCTAGCAAGGGATCAGAAGTTACAGCTACTTATTTATCAAGTATAAAGAAATGGCTAACTTAAAGTTGGATTTCGGTCATATCAGTTAAATATATTCAAATCCACAGGTCTAATATGAAGTGCTCAAGATACAATCGACTACAAGCTTCTAAATAGTTCTCTGGTAGACATTATATAGGGAGGTGGAATTACCAAAAATTTGTTTTATTTTTTGAGATACAAGTTTAAGTAAGGCAACAAGAAAGTAGTAAGGATTTAGAATAAGAACTGACGTACAGAGAAATAAAGTTGAAGCAATATGTAACCGTATCTTTAATAGTTTCTGGAAAATCGTGATGATAGATGAATTTGTTTCCTTAAGGTTTCTATTTGTAAATTTACAGAAACGGAAAAGTGTTGGATTAGTTAGTAGTTGCGAATTAAAACTGGCAGATCGTCTCATCGTCGCATAACCCGAATCCTCGAATTGAATTTTAAACGCAAATCTTTCAAGCTGTTTGCAAGAAATTACACAAAAAGTAATTAATTCTTACTATTTCGGTGTCTTCCTCCGAAAGACGAAATTTTGAAAGTTTCATCGATACTTTATGTAATTGATTTCCCTGAAAATAAAAAGAAATGAATCAGAAATTTGTCTTTCATCACTTGAATATATATCATTTTTATGTATACAAAATTCTGAATATTTTCAAATTAAAAAAAATCAAAATTAAAACATATTGCTTAAAACAATATAAAAAAATAACTGTGTTTATTTAAAGAATAAATATTATATAATTTATAATCTTACTTAATTGTACTGTGAGTGAGTTGACGAAAATTTGAATATTCCTTCGTTTCTGACTTATGCAGGTTTAAAAACTTCTGAATTCTGAAACTTCTATTTCATTTACTAAATGGTTTCACTTACTAAATAAAATAGAATAAGAATTATAGGTTAAAAACAAACCAGTTTTTCTTAGAGAGAAACCTTTTTTATTACATCATATTTATCCCTAAATGCATTTTGCTAGTACACTGGCCTCTTCAGTAGTGCTCCAGAAAACACAATATAATTAAATTTGCCAATCACAATAACTATCAATTACAATCTCTTACCTCGTGTTTACAGTTTTTATATCCGACAAGGTTTACCCAGCATTCCCAGCGTTATTTAAATTTAAATAATGGTTTGGTCTCAGCGGAATGGTGGGTAAACCTTGTCGGATATAAAAACTGTAAACAAGGAGTAAGAGATTGTAATCGATAGTTATTGTGATTGGCAAATTGAATCATATTGTGCATTCTGGAGCCCTACTGAAGAGGTCAGTGTACTGGCGAAATGCATTTAGGAATAAATACAATGTAATAAAAGAGGTTTCTTTCTAAGAGAAACTGGTTTGTTTTTTCACCTTTCGTTCTCATTCTATTTCATTTAGTAAATGGTTTAGAGTTCAGAAGTTTTTAAACCTTCGTATATCAGAAATGGAGGAAAATTCGAATTTTCGTATACTAACTCACAGTAAAATTGAGTAAGATTAGAAAATTTTGACTACATCGTTTTAAATATTTTAATTTATTTTTATATAATTTCTGTTCTGCAATTAATGTAGGCAAGGCTAATAAAGTAAATTTTATCGATTGGCTGACTAATTTGTTAATATGAGTCTTCAACTTATTAAATAAGTAATTTTGCTCACAGAAGGATGGATAATTGAGAGATAGAGGAAAAAGTTATTTTAAGGCATTTACAGTATAAGCAGATATTTCTACATATGACTATTCTCTAGTAACTTTTTGTTTCCCTTATTGTTCCATATAAGAGTAAAATTCTTTTCCGGTTTAATAGGTTTTAAATATTTTTATACCAGTAAATATTGCTAATGATAAATGCTACGAAAATTTACATTAAATGCATATTGCATTAAATTTCAATATTTAATAATTAACATTAAAATGCATAATAAGGTAATTATTAAGGAAACTGCATTTTATTAACTGAAATTAAAATAATCAAGAAATAAATATTCTCTGGAAAATATTTCAGAATGTTATAATTTCTTTGAAATATTCATCGAGTAAATAAATTCTGAAAAATTCATAAAATCCTAATAAACTCAATAAAAAAGCAGAATTATTCTACTGACTAAACATATTGTATATGTGATTATACATTTAAATATATTTTATATATTTACAATTAAAATTATACGCTGCATTTAAAAAAGAGTTTTAAAATTATTTGAGTATTACACATATTTCATTCATCTTACAAAATTTATGCAAATATAATTAATTAATATTTTAATATATTGAAATCGTCGGCGATTTTTCGTATCCCTGCATAATCAAGAATGGGATTTAAAAATATAGCGATTTATGTTCATAACAACATAATCGCCATCACAACGCTCCAGTGCATAGAGCAAAGATTTCCTTAGAGATGCCGGCATTTTTCTTCTTATGACCTAAACTCGGAGCAAACTGAATACCATCTATTTCAAGCCCTGAAGAATCAAATTGCCAATGTATAGTTCGCTCGAGACTTTCTTCAAAGAAAAATTCCAGTACTTGTATGCTCAAGGGATTAAAACTTTGCAGCAAAGTTGGCGAGATATGATTGATATTGATAGTGATTACCTAAAGTGTTTCTTGTTCATGTATTGGGCTGCAATTTAAAAAGTGGTAGACCTATAAATACCCACTGTTATGCGTTTGTCTGTCCTTCTTTAATCTCGAAAAAGGAAGGAAATATTTATAATTAATCTATGAAGTATCATTATTATATTTACTTTATTAGTAAATGAAATTTTTATATTCCATGATTTTCTTTTCTCAATAGAAATTATTCACAAACATTCTACATATATTTTTAAAACACTTCTACAATTAAATATGTGCACATTTGCAATATAGATGATATTCAATAAATCAGGAACCATAGAAGTTATGTTCAACTTTATGTATTTCTTTGTATGTAATTCAATAGTACTGTACAAATATAGAAGTACTTATAATAACATTGGAAAATAACGTGAATTTATTTTGTCTTATTATGTAAATGAATAAATAAATATTAACATAACCACTATTGTTCCAGTCTTGTGCAAGTTTATACATTTGCCGTAATTTACTATGATTCAAATAATAAAATTTATCCTCGATTACGTATAAAATCGTATTCAATATGCACTGAAATTTGTATTATTTCTGGGTAATTTGTATGACTATTTACAATATGTAAAAACATTAAATTAGTTGCAGAATTTCCATAATATATATAAGATACTAATTACAAAAATATTCATTTTATATTACATTAAGATGAAAGTTGTGAATAGATAATCGAATGAAATTACCATTTATATGTATAATTAACTTAGTTAAAAATTATAAGTATTAATTAACGTTTACCATTAAAGATGTCCAAGCAGCTATTTGCGTTAAGAATATCAATGCTATAATTGAGACTATAATCACAACTATCGCAAAAAATTCCAAGAAAGGATCACTTAAAATAAATGTCAGTAAAATTAATGCACGAATAAAAACACTCCGATTTTAAATGTTATAAATGTACATGAACCACTGGAAAGTTTAAAAACTTCATCTAAAAGTTCATAAATATTGCAAAGAATGTTTACAATAATTTCAAGACTACGAGACGATAAGGGTAAAGATTCTCCCAAAAAATGAAATTAACATATGTTCAATATATTTAAGATATCCAAAAAGTCGTACGGATGCATATTTGTACATTATGGGCACGAAGAGTACGTGATACAATATTAAACCAGTTGAGAAAGTTACAACGTGAAAGTAAAACAGAAAAACTACGTACATTGAAAGTTTCGAAGGGCATTCACAATTTATAGAACTGAAGCACACTTCAATTGCATTTTTAACATATAACAGATTTAAAATTAAAATAAAACTGTGCAATCCTCTGGCAAGGAAAACTAGTCTATTTTGAAATTGAACATATTTTTTTCTTCTCAATTGATTATAGTAAGTATAACATTCGATTCTTTCAAATAGAGTAAGAATTTTTTCCATTTTTCAATCATACCTGATGAAACTAATAAAAGAACATGAACTGAATTTAACAAAAACCAAACTGCTGCCAAAGCGAATAATAATTTACAAGTAGAAAACCGTAATTCGAAACACAGAATAATGTAATAATCGGGTTTAAAAACAGATATACAATACATGATAAAGTAGTTCCAAAATAATAGATTTTGAATTATGCAATAAATATAGTGAGTTTTTACCCATTTTCGATTTTGTTTACGTCTATTATAAGACAGGGGAAATGCATACATTTGTAATAAAATTTACAATAGAATCTAGTGCACAATGCGTACAATGACATTTCAACTGTCTTAAGATCATTTTTGAAGGTGCAATTTCTATAAGCGACTTACATACTATAGAGAAATATCGAAATTATTTTCTCAGTAATGGTTATAAATTTATTGAATATTAATAGAATTATAATATGAGTGCTCAATAATTTTGCCATTATGACACCAAACTACTAGAATCGTTCCTGTGCGTCCATTTTAATGGGACATTATTTAAATAATTATAAATGGAATGCATTTTATCAAGCAAATAAAGTAAAGTGGTTCCTAGTTAATCGTTTGCTGTTCTCTCAATTACTGTGTACCCTTTGGAATTAGCATAAATTTGAGAACGAATCACAGAGGAACACTTATTTTTGATGGAAATAGTAGATTTATTTTCTATAATTTAGAACGAATATGCATTTCAGGCTTTAAGCTTCTCTTCAGTCCTTTTTTTTTATTAACTACTGTATATGGTATAATGGCATAAAACTACTAAAAAATTACGAAATGCATTAAATTATATTTAAAATATACGCACAAAAACTAATAAAAAATCTTGACTAATAAAGGTAGTAAAAACATAAAAACCTTTAAACCAATTAAAAATCGTTAAAAACAAGGTATGAAAGCTTTCACTGTACGTTTCTCAGAAAGTCTGATATTTTGTACGGTACAGTGGATTAAAAAGGGACAGAGAGGAAGAATTCTGTCTCTTGCATTGGTCCAAACCCTACAGAAATTTGCGTGATATGAATTGACATTACCAAAAACTTTAGTGGTGTTTTTTTATAATTGTTATATTGAAGACTGCTTTGCTGTTTATAACATTAAATAAACCGACCCCCAAATTATACTTCAATACGCTAATAACATCGAAAATAATATATGTTGTGAAATTGAAAACGAAAATGATGGCAAGTTAATCTTAGATATCACAGTTTAAACAAGTTATATGATAATTTTATCACTTTCAAAAAAGTACATTAAACCATGTGACATCGAAAAAGTCATGAATTTCTATTTCAACACCCCTACGTATATAAAAAGGAGATATTCAATATGTATATAAACAAAATTTAATTACGTACAAGTGATAAAGAGACCAAAACATTGAAATAGAGCATATATACGCATCTTTCAATTAAATAACCAACAAAATTATTAATAAATGGCTATATAACCACACTATAAAATAACCGATGCCTAAAACACAAATAATTTATAGAAACCTAGATAATACACTGATTATGTGTGAAAACATCCAAAAGATATTAACCCTATATAATAGAATTCTACATTAAGAGCATACAACTTTAGTTTATGTTCTTGTATGGACTGATTAATTGAAAACGTGATTCGCAACAAATGAAATTTATTGCTCTTTATTAAGACGCAATTAGAATTCCATATAAATTTTAGTGTAAATTTATTAAATGTCACGAAATTCTTTGTAAATTACCAGGAGCCTTTCAGTTTACTTAAGTAAATGCTCAAGATATATACTTGACATTAGGCTAGTCTGATTTCTTTTTGAAATTTTTAATCTTAAATTTTAGTAAAAAAATTTGCATTTCACAGTAACCAAAGCGCTTATCATCACATATTTCATTGAAAATTGATACATCATCAACGTCTGACAATATGAAATATTTGAAAGAACACGTCCGCATGCTGTTGCTCTATCACTTCGTAAGTAACCACAAGGTAACAAAGACTAACGATTTCGAATGCAATGCGTTAGTTAAAACTTTCTTGCGTAAACAACAGCCTGCACTTGACGCCAACTGAATACTATATACTTCGTTCCCTGCAGAACCAAAGTGCCAATGTACAGTTCAATGCCCAAAGCTCAAGACTTTTTCAAAGAAAAATTCCAATTGTTCTATGCTCACGGGATTAAAAATTTTCCAGCAAAGGTCGCGAGTTGTCAGTAATATTGATGATAATTATTCTCTACATTACTGAACTCTTATAGTTGTAGAATTAATTGTAAATAAAGTTTGTTTTAATGTCTAAATTTCATTTCTTGCGTAGACACAATGCAGTGACAATTGATTTAAAACACTGGGCAAATTTTTTTCCTTGATTCGGTTGGAACTCTTTTTTACATTGCGCGTTTCGGGCCGATGCTCCTCTTCAGCCAACATTTACCAAGAAAAAATAAAAGTTGGCTGAAGAGGGGCATTGGCCCGAAACGCGCAATGTAGAAAGCGTTCCAACCGAATAATGGATGAAAATTTGCCCAGTGTTTTAAGTCAACTGTCACTGCATTGTGTCTACGCAAGAAAGAGAACATAAAACACGGTTTCCTCAAGATAAAAATAAGTCTAAAGTTCATTTTTATAACCTGATGCATACGATTTGAAGAATTCGGTTTATTTTACGGTTTTTCCATAAAACTATATTTTCCTTTTACGCTAATTTCAGCATTTCATTTCAAATTGTTATAAAGTTGTAATGTATCTTACCGACCAAACTCGATTTCAGGCAAAACTGGTTTATCCTAGGCCGAATTGATTTAGAATTATTATTCAAGTATATTAATGATTAAAATAAAATTAAAAGGCAATAATAACGAAATAATTAAAATAATTGTTAAAGTCAAACTAAAATTAAAAATGAACTTATTTGTGCTTCTTAGCGTAACATATAAAATATTTTATCTTTTATTTATTTTTACAGGGTGTACTGTGGTGACATTTCGAATTAGAACAAAATCATTTTTTTACACTGGCACCTATTTATAGTAGATAAATCAGTTCGGTCTAGGACAAACTAGTTTGGCGGTAACATATATACTTTATTTTAATATGCTTCAATGTCTTAATATTTTAGAATAATTGATGATTTATTTATTTGTTTCTGAAAATACAGCCATTTTTCTACATTTCTTGTAATAAAATTCGATCCAAATGGTCTCAAGATAAAGTGTTGCTCTATGTAGTGGTTCCAGGTTCGAATACATCTGAAATGTATTTGAACCTAAACCAGTTAGGGTCATTAGAATTGAAATAATGCATTTTAATGATTTCTTTTCTTATTACTTTTCAACTTTGAAAAATAGAATTGTAGTTTATTATTAATTAATATAAAGATCATAATTATATAAATTTTTCATTAACTCTTAAAGGTTCGAATCTACATTATTGTGTAATAATAAATTATAATTAAACTAATTCAATTCTATACAATTTATTTATACAATTTGTTTGTTTAAAATTTATGAGATAAAAATTTCATTTCTATTCTTCTTATACTGGCTGACTTTTCGGGCAAGTGGTGCCGAAGCATACGGGGCGCTTGCGCGTTGTCACATTTGCAACTAATGTATGAATTATTATTATTATATACGATTTATCATTAAACAAGCTTTTATATACCAAGATTTTCTGAAACATAGTTCAATTCAAATTATACTACAGATTCTTGATATATTTAAAAAAAAAACTTTTAGAATTAAATGTAAAGAGATATGAAATTTACAAGATATTCCATAAGTCAGGAACCATAGAAGTCATGTGGACCTTTATTTATTATTTTACAGATAAAGCATAGGGAAAAGTGAGGAAAAACAAATTCGTTATTTTGATGACGGATGAAAATAGTCGGGAGGAAAATCAGAACTTTACTACAGTGCAGGTAAGTTTCCTATCAATCTCACGCATCAATCCGAAAGCAGCCTTCGACAACAACACATTTGACTGAAACCCCATCATTATAACAACTTAAATTCATTCTAACTTATACTGCCATGATTTACATGTAAAATAATAAACATAGATCAATATAACACCTATTGTGTCAGACTTTTGGAGCATTTTATATAAATCTACATAATTTACTAAATTAATCCTATATAAATTATTGTTTATATTTAACTAATTTAACTAAAATAAATCTTAAAATATTTACAGTAAATAATATAAATTATAAAGTAATATTTACCATTAAAGGTATTAATGCAGCTAAATATGCTAAGATTACAAATGCTATAATTGCAATTATAATCACTAATATAGCGAAAAATTTTAAAAGAAAATCATTTAAAATAAATATGAAGAAAATTAATGCACTGAATAAAAACACTCCGATTATAAATGTTACAAATGTACATAAACCACTCAAAAGTTCAGAAACTTCACCTAAAATTTCATAAATATTGCAAAGAATATTTACTATAATTTCAAGATGACGAGACGATAACTGTAAAGACTGGTTACAAAATGAAATTAACAAATCTTCAATATATTTAAGATATCCAAAAAGTCGTGAAGATATATATTTGTACACTAAGAGCACGAACACTACGAGATACAATATTAAACCAGTTGAGAAAGTTACAACGTGAAAGTAAAACAGAAAAACTACGTACATTGAAAGTTTCGAAGGGCATTCACAATTTATAGAACTGAAGCACACTTCAATTGCATTTTTAACGTATAAAAAATTTAAAATTAATATTAAACTATGTAATCCTGTGGTAAGGAAAACTAGTCTATCTTGAAATTGGAAGTATTCTTTTCTTCTCAATTGATCACTATTAATGTAACATTCAATTCTTTCTAATAGAGTAGGAATTTTTTCCCATTTTTTAATAATACCTGATGAAACTAGTAAGGGAGCAAGAACTGAATTTAACAAAAACCAAACTGCTGCCAAAGCAAATAATAATTGACAGGTAGAAAACTGTAATTCGAAACACAGAATAATGTAATAATCGGGTTTAAATACAGATATACAATACATGATGAAGTAGTTCCAGAATATTAGATTTTGAATTATGCAATAAATATAGTGAGTTTTTACCCATATTTGATTTTGTTTATGTCTGTTATAAGACAGAGGAAATGCATAAATTTGTAATAAATTTATAGTTGGATCCAGTGCACAGTGTATACAATGACATTTCAACTGACTTAAGATCATTTTTGAAAGTGCAATTTCTATAAAGCGACTTGCATATTATCGAAGAAATTCGATTTTACTTTGCTGAATAATAGATAGCAATTTATTGAATATTAATAAAACTATATAAGCAGATACGTGCTCAGATATGATGCCATTATACCATCAAACTACTGCACTCGATCCTGCTGACGCGTTTTAGTACGACATTAAATATATTGAATCCAATCGATTTTACTAAGCAAAGAACGTGATGTGCTTCCATTAGTCGGAGAACGTAATTGACCAACAAGCTAAATTAATTGCTATTTATTAAAAGGCATTATGCATTCTTTTTAAAAACATCATTACAAGTTTAATGTAGATTTCACAAATTTAATGAATATAATGAAATTCTTTCTAAATTAGATGTATTATAAAACAAGAAGCTTTCAGGTTAATAAAACAAATGCTCGTAATAAATTTCTGGTATTCGACTTGATTTATTTTTCAAACTTTAATTCCAATTGAATTTTAGAGAAGTTTGTGCCTTTTACATTTTGAATACTTGAATTTGGAAATTTTGACATTTCGAATTTCACATACGACTGGAAAAAAATGCCCTAAAGCGTTTGATTTGAGTATGTAAGTGGAGTAACCAAAGGACATCCGTATATAATATGAGGATGTTTGTTTGTTCGCTATACACTCCTAGTTGACTAGATCAATTTCTATGACACTATTCAGTTACGTTAATGTACTTATATCGTACACAATGCCGTAATAACATCCTAAAATATCGATTGGAATGCTACAAATCAATTAATTTCTGCCTAATTTTGATTTGCTGAAGAAAGTTACAACGTGAAAGTAAAACAGAAAAACTACGTGCATAAAAAGTTTATAAGGGCACACAAAATATATAAAAATGAAGCACACTTCATTTGCATTTTTAACATATAAAAAATTTAAAATTAAAATAACACTATGAAATACTCTGGCAAGGAATATTAATTTATTTTGAAAATGGAAGCATTCTCTTTTTTATAAATTGACTACAATTAACATGAAAAATCATTTTACTGTGACAGGGTCACATTGCCGGGCTGCAATTTTTAAACATATTTTTCAATTTATTTAATTTAAAACATACGTTCTTCATCTTCAAAATAGTAGTGTATTGCCCCTGTACATCCTACTATTTCAGTTGTAATAGTTTTGCCAGTCTAATTCCTTTCAGAGAAAATTTTTGAATTCACATAACTTGAACTTCAGTTTTCATCGGAAGTTCGCGTATAATTAGCATTCCGATCATCAATGTTAATGGAGGGTGTTCAATTAGACAAGCTAAACAACTGTTTTCCTCTGTAGATTTAAATTTAATCTCATAAAACAGACTGTTCGATAGTCCGGTATATTAAGTAATCCGTCATGAATTCCTGTTGCCTCGCAATCTGCGACTAGACTAGCAACTACGACAAAACATACTTTTGTGTCGTTGTCTGTGTATCACAGTTTAAATATACAAGACAGACTAAATAATAAAAATAAAATATTAGGCTACAAATCAATATTCTTTATATAAAAAATTATAATAATGATTTATTTCAGAAAATTCTTTAACTCTCATTTTTATACATAAACGAAAACACGATAAATCGCTCTGTAATTCCGCGATTTATTTTAGCTAGCTAAAGTAAATTGTTATACAAAATGTAGAAAACTTAACAAAATTTCTCATAAAACTATCGGCTCCTGAGTATAAAGAATATGTGTGTACTATGTACATGAAAAATGGATTTATGTATGTGGTTTTATATTACAAATTACTGTACATTTCTTCTTCCTAGTTGGATGTTTTATTTTATTTTATAACAGTAACGTTAGCAAATGCAGATTCGACTTATACATACATATATATATATATATAAGTCGAATCTGCATTATTAGGGTAATCCTCATTTTTAACTTTTTGAAAGTTAGACGGGACGAATTTTAAATCTGTTCTGTTAAGAATAATAATTATAGTAAAACTTAATTCGTTTCTAATAATATTTAGGGGTCGTCACAAAGGTCTGGAAAATCTCAGTATATCACCGTTTTAAAGATTAAACCATTTACTGTTGAAATTGAAACCTACGTAAATACAGAAGAACAATGTTTGTTACTCATGTTCTTTGTTGTCACGTTCTAAAATCTGTCTTTTGAAACAATCCGGAGCTTTTCGGAATGGTCTACAAATTTCTATAACATTTCAGACGAGCGACAGAATATTTTTAAACTTCTGATACATTCCATAACCTGGAACAATCTGGGACTTTTAAGCTTTAGACTATACATTCAGGCTACTTGAAACGCTTTTGATGAGATACATCTAACAGTGCAAAACTGCAAATTCCACTATTGCCAACACTTCTGTGAAACTTTCTATTCATGTTTGGTACAACGAATGATTGACATTGGCTTCATTAATAAAAGAAACCAAAGGTAACCACATTATCACAGAAAAGTGTATCAGAGCCAAAAATGCATTAACGATACGGCAAAATACGGAGTTGCCCTGATCGAGAAATACAATACATTGCACATCAAAATGAACAACAAAACCAATTTCTTCAGCAGTTTGACAATGATTCCGACTAGAAAGAGATGTTTGCCAATAACAGCTAATATTTCATTGTGTGAAGATTTTTACATTTCTGGGCTCAAGGGATCTGGAAACGTCTAGAAATGAAAAAAAAAAAGAAATTCGACGGGTTTTTCTCTATATATGGATGTTAGTAAATGTAGGTGTGTGGTGGCACAATTTTGTATATTGTTTGAAGCTTAACTCTTGCGCTCTTTGTCGAAAATTTCTAAAATTTTGCAAGGAGGTTTACGTATTAGGGGATCGACGCTGTTAAATTTTGGTGATTAAATGCGGAGGGGGTACGGAGATAATGAGGGTCGTGCGTATCTCACTAGCGTCGACTTAATGACGACTTTACTCGTTATTAGTATATACAATTTTTTATAAAACCCGTCCATAACCGCAAAATTAAGTTTTTTGTAATTTTATAATAATTAAAAATATAAACTAATAAATTATTTTTTAAAAACCAATGCAGTCAGATAATCAGTCTTTTCCCAATTGTTCTATTAACTAGCACACGAAAAAATAATTCTATTTTCTCTGACTTCTGGAGGTTAAAAAATTCCAAGTCACTAGTCCATTTACTCAAAACGAAACGTGGACTGGTATAAAAAAGCAAAAGAACAAACACAGGTTATCGTTGAGAGAAAAAATAGTTTTTATATTATTTTTTTACACCATACTTAACCCTAAATGCATTCTACTTTATCGGCCTCCTCAGTAGGTTTTCTTACAAACAGAATGTAATACAGGTTATTCATCAGTAGATGACACATCTTTAACACAAGTACCATCGCGTTTACAACTACAGTCGAGTCCGCCAATGTTGCCCCGTCTACTGAATTTTCGGTAGATCTACCGATTTTGAGTCTGGTCAACCGATCTATCGATTGAAGCACCAAATTTACCGAAAAGTTGACGATAATTCATAAAAGAAATTTTTATTTTCAATGTATCCAAAAATTCTCAATAAAACATTTCTTTTTACAGTACCTTCATTTCTTATATATTGTAAAAAACTATTGCAATACAGTTATTTTTGCTGATCTGTTTAGCGCTCTCTATTACATAGTAGCATAATCACTGGTTACATTATGACAGAAATCGCCAGAAATGTAATCTTTTAATTATTCACATCGTGAATAATTAAAAATATATTAGAAAGCCAAAAATGAGTGACCAAAAGTACGATAGTGGTGGTGAAGGTTCTAGTACCGATGTTACTAAAAAAAGAAATATGAACAATTCTACAAACACGAGTGGGAAGCCCTGCCAGAGTTCAAAGGGTGGTTAACCCAAAGTAAAAAAGGGTGACAATTTGCACTTTGCAAGCCTTGTTGCAAAGACATAAACGTTTCAAGTGGTAAAGACACTTTATTTAAACATAGTGTCGAAAAATTTCATATAAAAACAGTGGAGACAATCTCAAGTAAACAAGTCTCGATGATGAAAACTTTTGCTATATCCGGATGAAGGCAAATGCAATTGGAGGCATCAATTAAAGAAGGTACGTTTTTGTGACAGTTAAAAAATAAAAAATTAAACTAATTGATTCATTACTGTTGTTATATTTAGTATTACTAATGTTGTTTGTTATTCGGGGGAAATACGCCTTTCAGCATTCGTAGCAGAGTGCAACCTACCTTTCTTGGTCATGGAGCATCTGCCGAAATTAATTATGAACATTTGTCCCGACTCAAATATTGCTCAAGGATTGGCATGCAGCAGAATCAAAACAACAGTCATTGTGAAGTACGTTACTGGTAACGAGGGTTTTCTTCAGCTTTGTGAAGATTTACGAAATAAGAAATTTTCCCTTATCGTGGATGAATCAACGGATCGGAACACAATAAAATACTTATGCTTAGTTGTAAGGTATTTAAAAGATGACGTTATTAAAAATAGTTTTTTTGGTCTTGTTAAATTAAGCGCTTCTGATGCAACTACCTTATGTAATCGCATTGCTGAAATGTTTAACCACAATAATATTCCATACAAAACAATTTGATAGGGTTTGCACCCGATGGAGCTAATGTTATGATGGGAAGTCACCATTCTTTGATGACACTATTAAAAAATGATGTACCTAATTTATATATTATAAAATGTATATGCCATTCGATCCACTTGTGCGCATCATATGCGTGTCACAAATTCCCTAGGTACGTCGAAAATCTCTGCCGCGATATTTACAATTATTTTTAATTCTAGCCCAAAAAAGAGTTTGTGAACTCAGCCAATTTCAGCAATTTTGTAATATTAAGACCCACAAAATTCTACATCCATCGCAAACCAGATGGCTTTCAGTTCTTGGTGTGGTAATTCAAATCGTAGAACAGTACGCTGCTCTGTAACTATATATTCTACTGATGTTGTAACAGTAATGATGTTCTTGCTGCAAATGATATACTGCAGAAATTGAATGATTCAGTTTCAAAATTATTTCTAGAATTTTTGGATTATGTGTTGCCTCTATTCAATAATTTAAATATAGAAATACAATCCGAGTCCCCAAAATTGCATGTTTTGTGTGATAATGTTTGCCTCGTTTTGAAAACAGTTTATGATTGCTTCCTTCAAAGAAATTATATAACAACCGATCAAATCGAAAGTATTAATTTTAAAAGTCCAAGAAATTATTTAGCTAGAGAAAACATGTATTTTGGAGAAAAAGTCGTCGCTTCAATGACGCAACTGAATCTTACAGATGAACACATTACATTTTTTCGACTACGTCGTTTGGATTTTTACATTGAAGGTTCACCCAAATTACTGCTAGATTTCCTCTTAAAAACAATTATAAAATTTCAGTTTTTCGAACCCAACCGCTGTTAAAAGTGGGATTATGCATACAGTTACAGATGTTGCCTTGTTATTTCCTAATCTCATAACTGATCTCAAGGTTCAAAGTTTAGATTTCGAATGGAGACTATTAAGAAATAATCAAGAAATACAGTCGTTTCGCAATGATGTGCAAGTTTTCTGGCGAAATATTAAAACTATTACTCTGGGCAATGAAACACTTGTTGTTTCAGTGTTGTCTGGTTTTGTTGAGAATATCTCGTGTCTGCCTCATTTTTCAGCTAATGTGGAAAGAATATTTCCGTCAATAAATCTGTTTAAAACGAAACAAAGAAATAAACTGAGCTCTGAAACAATCACTGGCTTACTTCTTACTAAACTATTAATTGGAAAAATTACTGTTACGATTTTCCTGTAAAAGATAATTTAATTTCAAAAATAACAAACAGTTTTAAAAAATATACAAACGGAAGATATTGAATAAGAATAATAATTATTATTATTATTAATATCCGAAAAATAAAAGATAATTTTTTGTTAGAAAAATAAGACAAAATGTGCTGTACCTACTTAATTAGTAAATTACTATTTTTTTACGTAAGTGTTCTGTGTTAGTTTTTGTTTTTTAATGTTTTATAGTTTATAATAAAATAAAGACGAAAAAAGCCCGTTATTGTTTATGTGCAACCCTCTTTCTGCCACAAAAAGTCGATCTACCGAAAATTGCCTGAGGAATCTACCGATGGCAAGCAATTCGGCGTGGCAACAGTGGAGTCCGCATAAGTCGACATAGGTAGTCAGTTTTCTGTGGTCCCGACCGACATACATAGGCGTTAATGTTAAAATACTCCGGTTTACCCGACACCGTTTAACTCGTCACCACTGGATAAGTCGACATATTTTGCCGTCCCACACTTGTTTAGACATCCGATAAGTCGACTTCCCTTCTGAAAAAAATGAGTTCACACCGCACTGATTTGTTCCAGGAGGGGAAGTCGACTTATTTATTAATAAATACTGTACGTATTAATAAAAATACCTTAACATTTTATGTATTTTTATATATAAAATAATAACAGATAAATGAAAAGAAAAGATACAATTTATATCAACGTCACAGCAGAATCCGATTTTGCATTTTCTCACGTCAAGCGTTATTTGTAGCACCTATTTCACATTTGTTAGAAATGAGTGTTCGAAAGCTAACAACGCTTCCGCTGAAAGAAAAATACGAACTTGTTTCTGAATTTGAATGTAAGAAAACTTCGCAAGCCGAATTTGCGAAGCAAAGAAAAACTTCCAAAAACAACATTGGTGGGAATCCTGAAGAAAAAAAAGAGAAAAATTAAGAAACTATCTTGGATTTTCGTCGCGGCTGTCTCGAAAACACCAGAGAAAGTCGCCGTACAAAGATGTCGAAGATGCTCTGGTACGTTGACTGAAGCAAAGCAGCTTTGTTTCAGTATCGGTCCCGAAACAGGAAGATTCGTTCGTCGAATCTTCCTGTTTTGGGACCGATACTGAAACAAAAGGCGATGGAAATTGCTGAGGTATTTGGAGTAGAAATCAACTTTAGTGCCAGCGATGGTCAGAGAGGTACAGTACATTGCACTACTGTATTTTCCTAATTGTAGTTTTGTGGGTTTTTTCAACTTCGCTTTAGTCGTCACATCGGATAAGTCGACACATTTTCACTTCCCCTTGGGGTGTCGACTTATGCCGACTCGATTGTATTATGTATGATCAACTCTTCCCAGCATTCCGCGAATATCACGCCGTTATTTAAATTCATAACATTATTTTGCATAACAATCGCGAAATGTTCTTTGAATTTTCTTTTTACTACATTTTTTCCCTATTTAAGATCTTTATATTATTAATATCAACATGGCAATTATTCGCGCGACAATGTAAAATCACTGGAGATGTATTAACTTTAAGCCGCACTACAGCCAGATGTTCCGACATCCTCACTTTCAGTTTCCTCTTTGTTTCTCCACTGTAATAATTTGGTATTCCACATGCATACACTGGAGTCTATGGATCACTCCTTCTTCCAATAGCTCTATCCTAATAAGGTTCAGTCCTTATCAATCCAAATAACCTTTTTTTCGGAACGGAGCCAATTTAATTGTATTTTCACAAAAATTTTTTGATATTTTTCAAAAATACTCTTAATGTACAGAAAAGAGACATACGTATTGATTTCTTTCTTTTTCTTTACTTGATATCTGTTCTCTAGGTACTTGTCGTACTAGTTCTTCAACAATCTTCCTGGGTAACCGTTTAACAAGTACTTAGTAGTACTTTCACCTCTTTAATTTCTTCTTTCCTTTTATTAAATCTAGTTGTTCTAGAAAGGATCTTACGTATTTCTAATCAGATAAATATTTCTTTTGTGGCTAATTGGGCAATAAGATTTAAAGTTTTTTGTACATAACTAAGGAATTAAAGTTTAAATTCAATAATGAATTACAAAAATTATACAAACAAAAGTTCGAGACCTTTTTTCTTTATTTTCTTCCTTTATTCCGGTCAGGAACCAACCAAAAGGACTCGAACTTTTGTTTGTATAACCTTTGTAATTCATTATTGAATTTAAGATTTAAAGTTTATAACTTTATTTGCATTACAAGGCTTTTCATACTTATTATACACTAAATAATCTTTAAACCTTAATTTATTTTGTATACTAGTACTTTTTATATATTAACAGGACTTATTATACTGGAAAATATGAATGCAGATATTTAGTCTTACAGATAAAAAATAATGTTCTTTATTTAGTTCACCTGAACACATATACTTTAAACTTGTGTTTCGGACTTGCTCGTCTGTCCTCAGCAGGCCTTTAAACGACACTTTCTACAATTAACAATAAAAAAAAACATTTCTTGTTACAATTATAACTAAAATTAATTAAAATCACAATCATTTCCCAACAATAAATTAAAAATTATTACAAATTCTGTATTTCCGAACTCCTTTACATTTCCAATTATTCTCATGATCCACAGCAACCATACAATTCGACACATTCCTAATTTTTATACATTAAAATCAGTTTAAAACGATAAATTTAATTTTATCTAAAATATTATTACTTCAATTAACTTCTTTTTGTTTATTCTTTTCTACATAATTTCTATTCTAATTCTTCTTCTTATTCTTTTAATATGGAGATTATAGCCTTTGCGGCTCTTTCTCCGACCGACGTTGCCAGTAGCTAAGCCAAACGGCTAGTGAGGCTAATGTAGTGCTCCAGCGCCGCCACGTGTTGACTAGGAGTGATGGAGGCCGGCGGCCAGTAGATAGGTGTCAGCGTGCGCACCAGAGACATGTTAAGGGTCATCGTGTTGCCTAGGTCCTTGCGGGCTATAGTGTATTTGGGGCAGTGTAGCCAGTAATTTCTATTCTAATTCGTTCCTATCTATTCTTTTATACCTCTTTCTCCCTCTCTTTTATAATGCTTATCCATGATTGATCTCTACCATTGTTGTTATTCGTTTTATTAGTTTGCCTAATTATATTTAAATGCTCATACAGTTGTCTTTTATAATTGTTTTTTTTCTTTTTTCTGATTTTTACCGTATTTAGATCAATTGCACAAACTTCTGTATTACAATGGTCAGCTACTGCTGAATTTGCATAGTTTCCTCTGATTGCTCTGATATGTTCACTTAATCTTATTTTTCTTTTTGTTTCTCCTATATGTGATTTCTTTGGATTACAATTACAATCAAATGAATATACTATTTCTTTCTCCTCTGTTATATCATATTTTTCCTCTTTTCTGTAACATAAATGTTTTTTAGTTGAATTTATTTTTTCTGGTATTAAGTTTATTCTATTTTTTATTACATTTTTAATTCTTTCAAATAATTTTGGAACGTGTCTTAATTTAATAAATTTTTTCTCTTTATCTATTGATTTTGATTGATTGTCATTATCTAGGTTTTCAAGCCATTTTTTTAATATACATTTTGGGTAATCATTTAAAATAAACACTTTAATTATTTCTTCTTCTTGTTGTTTTTGTGTTTCTATTTCACTTGTTCTTTGCCTTATTTTATTCATATACATTATAAATATATTTTATTTCATACTGATCGGAATCACAGATTTAAAATTAATTATTTTGGGTATTTGTATTAGTTTAACATATTTCTTGTAAATTAATCTATTATTTTTTCTTTCTACGGTTATATGTAAATAATTTATGCTATTCTGTTTTTCTAATTCAAATTGATATTCTCTTTAATCTTATTGGTCTTATTTATAATTATATTTTCATTTGTTTTCGTTTTATCAAAAATTATTATGCAATCATCCACATACCTGCTATAAAATTCAATATGTTCTATATTTTTGATTTTTTCATCTATTTGTATCATTGTTATTTCGACCAATTTTGGACCTATACATATACCCATAGGTATTCCTTCTGTTTGGGTGTAGAATTTCTCATCAAACTGAAAATAGTTATTTTTAATTACGCAATTTGGTGTATTTATTTTTATTAAAAGAATTTTCTATATCTTCTATTGTTATGCTAGGGTACATGTTCACAACATCAAGTGATAATAACTTCATATTTTCATTAATTGTTATGTATTTTAATTTATTTAATAAGTCATCCACATTTTTTATACTATACCGAGAAACTTCTAATAAATTTAATTTATCCTTTAAATATTTTTCTACATTATAATATAAGTAATTTTTAACATCTATTAAAGGTCTATATTTAATAGGATTTTTATGTCTTTTTACCCTTATGTTAAATTTCAGAGTTCTGTTGTCTTCTCTTTTTATGTATTTGATGTCTTCTTCTGTTACATATTGTTGTATTTTTAAAATTTTAATTCCTTTTCTAACGATTTTATTAGACCATTTACTGGATCTTTGTTGAGCGGTTTATAACTTCCTTCCTGGATTAATTCTTTAATGACTATATTTTTTTTTTCTTTTTCCATAATTATTATTTGTTTGGTTTTATTCCCTTGAAATTATTATGTGTTAAAAACAATTTAACATTATTTAAATTTCTCTTATAATTTTTCATCTTATTTTTCGTTTTCTTATTTAATTTCTTATTTTTAATTATATTTTGTATACCTGTTCTTATTTGCTCTCTCTCTTCTTCTAAAAACTTCCATAATAAATGTTCTGTAAAGATTGCGATATCTTCAGTTTTCAATATTTTTGGTCCATTATAGTCCGATCCTTGATTTAATGTTCTTCTGACAGGTTCTGGTATCTTTACATCTATCATGTTTAATATTAATTTTCTTTCGTATTCTTCTTTTAAATTTAAGGTTGGGTATCCGATTTTTTTTTAGCCATTTTATTATATTTATTTAAGAAAAACTTACCGGAATTGTCCTTCTGTTCTTGTTTCTGTGTGTCTGTTCTGTAGCCAGAATTTTCACTTCTTGTTTCTTCTTTATTTCTTTTGTTTTTCTTTTGTAATTTCTTTAATTTGTATTTTTTATAATTTATATTAGATTTTATTATTAATTAATTAATTTTTTCTACATCATGTCGTTGTAAATTTTTGCTGATACTCACTGGTAAACTCAACGTTGGTAATTTTACGGCTTCTATTTTACATTTCTGTAAATACCAAATATGGAAATTATCAAATAAAAAATTGTAAATTCTTTATTTTGCTTAAAATAAACAAAATCTAATGTTTTAAACTTTGGTAGCAACCCCTAAATTTCATTTGAATTTCGCCGAATTTTGAGTATTACCTGTTTTATTACTTTTTAAATTTTTAACAAGTTAGACAAGTGTTTCTATGATAACTACAACTTTTGTTTTAGCCTCCAAACACCGCCTTAAGAAGTCTTATATATGTGAGATTAGCCGGATCACATTGTGTTTGGATCTACTCCACCATGTGATAGACGTTCAAATTGTGAAATATGAACGTCAAAATATACCACAAAAGAAATAATAAGGCATTTTCTAATTCCTCTAAATTAAATCCTCTCTCCAATTTAATTAACTTCATATAATTAATATTCAAGTCTTAATTTGTCAATTAACGTTGTAAACAAACAATAATTACGGTCGTAAATGTTTGTCTCTTATTTGTTTAACTTGCAAAAGAGTAAAAGTAATTGAAGCGACAGTACTTAATACCTGCAAAAGATAATTTAATAATTATTCCTTTAAATTTGTAAATGATATTACTTAAATTTTGCTGTATGGAACTTACCTTCAAAGAAGTCTTTTTAGTAATGATAACATCTCCTACCCACTTTAATCCTATTTCTTTTTTAAATTTTATCATTAAAAATTGTACCTGAAATATATAAAAAATGAAAAAATTTAATGAATGATTAAAATTACAAATTCCCCACCCCGTATTTTTACATTTATATAAATAATAGAAATATGAAAGAAAATACCGTACTATTTATACAATATAAAATTATTTACAATTTATGATTTATACAAATCAGCATCTTTCAAGTACCCATTGCCTCCTTCAGGTGACCAAACGGTAGAAAACGATTTTAAAAACCACGAAAAAGAACAAAAAATAATTATATTATCAGAAACATGTAGATCATGTTAAAATCGACTCTTTTGTGGCCAAATAAATACAACCACTGAACACTAGTCATGAGTTCACGCTTGACCATGGGCAGTTTTCCAAGTTTGCTTTACGTGTTTTATACCTAGCAGAGTTGCTCATATCAACTCCTCCCGGGAGACATTGCAATGTGTGGCAGATCACCCATAGTATATTGTTTCGCATTTCTATTGTATAAAAAATTATCGAGCGTTTTCCTATATAATATTTATGCGAAAATATATAAACCTTGTGTGCAATAATCTGTTTACGTTTTCATAGAAACTTTTTAATTAGAAGGTCGATGATTTATATAATTGAAACAAATTGTGTAAATATTTGAGTTATATATTGTGTTTAACACTATTGAAGCATATGTTGATAACACTATTTTAAGGCAATTGCAGTATATGCAGATATATCTACATATTCCATAGCGAATTTTTGGTTCTGTTATGGTTCCATACAAGTGTAAAATTGTTTTGATGTTTAAATAGGTTTGTAATGTTTATTATACCAGCAGGTATGGCAAATATTTTTTGGTTCACTGTTTATTACAAATTAATTATAATACGTAACGAGAAATTATTTATTGTAACATTGTCACAATGCTGGTCTGCAATTTTTAATTTATCTAAGCACTTAGTGTCTTGCCCCTGTACTTTACTTTTTTGTAGTTCGTAATAAACAGTGAACACAAAATGCTTATTTCGAGCAGCATTTAACTTGAACAAAATATGAACCATCTATGTGAAGCATTAGCAATATCTACTTTTATAATAAATATTAAAAACCTATTTTAACATGAAAACATTTTTACAATTCTAAGGAATTGTTTAATTAGAATGTGATAACTTCTGGTGTCGTTTATGTGTTTTTAGTCATTGGAGTACATGCTAGCGAGGGGTGAGAAGTTACAGCCATTTATTTATCAAGTATAAAGAAATGGCTAACTTAAAGTTGGATTTCGGTCATATCAGTCAAATATATTCAAATCCACAGGTCTAATATGAAGTGCTCAAGATACAATCGACTACAAGCTTCTAAATAGTTTTCTGATAGACATTATATAGGGAGGTGGAATTACCAGAAATTTCTTAATAGGGAGAAGAAAAGCCAAGTGATCGTCGTAAGCACTTTATTGTGTTCATAGTCAACAAGAATCAAGCGTGACACCGTTTCAAGTCATTAATCAAGCTATTGAAATAGAAACGGCTGGTTTCAACCCTGGAAAAACATGACCTATGTAAAGAAAATACAAGGTGAGATCACTAAGACTTTAACAGATCTAAGATACCTTAAAATACATCTAAAAAAAGAAAATAATTTTGAGAACACTTTGCTACGAAAATCCTACGAGTTCTTACGAATTCCTACTAATCCTACGAAAATCAATTTTAGAAGTTATACCCACAAGAGATAGAATAAATATTAATTTTAAAATATTAAGATCTGCCATAAAGTTTAAGTACATAAAAATTAGAAGATTAAAACGAACCTTAAGAAAAATCTTAAAAGAATCCAGTACACAAAGCAACGACATACAAATTGAGGATAACAGAAATCATAAAAGAAATATAAAGAGGTACGCTGTTAACAAACATAAAAAACTAATAGAAATTTTGAATATCCGACAATAGAGGAAATGCAGGAATAGAAAAAATCGCTAATTTTGAATAAAACACAGGTTACAATACCTGAAGAAATACGCGAAATATTAGAAGACGGACTCGATTTCAACGGCCCTAACAAATGGGAAGTAATAGACATGCTCCCTAATCTAGATCGCATACTCAACGGCATGCCTGAAACAGAATCGAACTCTTTTAAGATAAATTTTAGTAATAAGATAAAGAAATATGTGACAAGAAGTAAAAAGAAGACAGTTATAAGAGACAAAAGTTATTTACAATATATAACCAAAATAGATAAATTATATAATTTTTTAAATAATAATAATTTGGATATAATTAAAGCTGATAAATCTAAACAAATAATTATAGTAACCAAGGAATGGATTAAAATTAAAAAATTAGAAATAATAGGAAATCCGAAATTTAGAGAATTGCCAATAGATCCGAAAAAAGTCATTTTTCTGGAATTAAAGAAAAGAGTTACGCTGTTACAAAAGCAAAAAGAATTAGATGATAAACAAAAATGGTTCATACTCAGTGAAGATAATGAACGCACGCCTAAACTGAATATCCAATTAACAACTCACAAGATTGGTGAGAAAGTCAGGTTAATTGTAGATTTTAGGAATTTCACACTGTATAACCTAGAAAAATTTCTTAAACATGAACTGAGCCAATATCAAAATTCGTATTACTCCGTTAAAAACACCGATAAACTGTTGCATGAACTGAAAAAAACTTAACATTGAGGAAACATATAAAATTGCCAGCTTAGATATAGTAAACATGTACCCGTCGATAACATGGGATATCATCGAAAATAAACTCACGCAACTTAACATGAAAAAAGAAAAAATAGATTTAATAGAATTTTGTTACCGTATTAACTATTTTCAAATAAACGATAAATACTACACACAAGTCGAAGGTATTAGCATGGGATCTGTTATAGGACCTAAATTGGCCGAGCTAATAATGATAGACATTGATAAACTGATTAATAATATAAACGGAATAAAATTTTACAGGAGATACGTCGACGACATCTTGATTATATATAATGAAACACAAGTAAAAATAGAGAAAATAATTAAGTTGGTAAATAATATAAGCGAAACTATACAATTTAAAGTGGAAGAAGATAACATAGAGACAAGTTGAGTTATTTAGATATTACGATAAAACGAAGAGAAAATGAACTCGAGTTTGAAGTTTATAAAAAACCGTGCGCAATAAATACAACCATAAAATACAGCTCAAATATCCCTTTACATATAAAAAGGAACATTTTACCATGGAATACAAAAAAATCAGAAACAGAACAAGTAAAATAATTAATACGCAAAAAAAATATACTGGAGCTAAAGAAAAAATTCGTCTTAGATGGCTATCCGAGACGATTACTTGACGCATGGGAAAAAGAGCTTAACAATCCGGATATCACTATAAGTAAAAAGAAAATTTAAAACTCTAATACGTTACGTTCGCATACATTAAAGGGCTATATGAAGAAATAAATAAAGAAACACAAAAAATTAATATCAAATTAGCACCCAAGTACGACAAGCTATCGGCCAGAATCAAAGCTATGCAAACTGTTAAAGAAGGAGCACAACCAATAGAATAAATGCGAAATATAGTTTACCAAATCCCATGTACATGCAGTACCAAAAAAGTTTATGTAGGTGAAACAAAGAGACAAATGAAAATAAACTCAAAGAGCACGTAGCAGATCTCAAATATCGTAGAATTAATTCAGCGTTCCTCGAGCATTGCACGATAAACAGTTGTAACATTGATCAAAATAACATTAAAATTTTACATAAAGAACCTAAAGCATATAATAGGAAGTTTAAAGAAAGTGTGGAAATTTTTAAGAGTCAGAACAGCATTAATAAATATCCAGGCGTTAAGACAAATGGAAATTGGTTAAAAATATTATAAAAACATATAAGAATTAATATACACTAAAATCTTCATTCATAGTTACGAAAATCCAACTCCGCATCAGTTAACCTCGGACACGAAAGAATATGCTAATGAGCACGACAGACGAAGTGCCGTGAAGCAACAGTCTGATTTTAGTCGAAGTTTTAAAGTTAAAAAGTTTTTAAAACCAACGTTCTTAACATTAGTAGTAAAGTGCCATTGCCTGAAACATTGGTTGTAAAGTGTCATCGTCTTAACATTTAGTTGACTGAAGAGGGAATATTAGGCCCGAAACGAGCTACATATGCACGTAATGCTTGTCTCAACTAAATAACAGTAAGAAGAAAAGCAAAGTGATCGTCCTAAGCACTATATTGTGTTCATAGTCAACAGAAATTTGTTTTGTTTTATTTTTTGATATACAAGTAAGGCAACATGAGGGTAGTAAGGATTTAGAATAGGAACTGACGTACAGAGAAATAAAGTTGAAGCAAAATGTAACCGTAGGACCTATCTTTGATAGTTTCTGGAAAATCGTGATAATAGATGAATGTGTTTCCTTAATGTTTCTATTGGTAAATTTACAAAGGGAGAGCTGTTAGATGAGTTAGTAGTTGCGAATTACAATTGGCAGATAACTCGCATCGTCGCAAAACCGGAACCCTCAAATTGAATTTTAAACGCAAAACTTTCAAGCTGTTTGCAAGAAATTACACAAAAAGTAATTAATTCTTACTATTTCGGTGTCTTCCTCCGAAAGACGAAATTTTGAAAGTTTCATCGATACTTTATGTAATTGATTTCCCTGTAAATAGAAAGAAATGAATCAGAAATTTGTCTTTCGTCACTTGAATATATATTATTTTTATGTATACAAAATTCTGAATAAGTCGAAATTTAAAAAAATCAAGATTAAAAATTATTGCTTAAAACAATATAAAAAATAACTGTGATATAACTTAACTGTGAATAACTTAAATAAATTATACAATATCTATTTTTTAAAATAAATATTGTATAATTTTTTATAATTTATTATAATTAAATATTTGTATAATTCTTCTGCAATTAATAAAGTAAGTTTTATCGATTGGCTGATTAATTTGTTAATATGAGTCTCCAACATATTAAATAGGTAATTTTGCCTTAAAGAGACGGTTAAGAAATAATGGAAAACACACCGATAAATTCTATGAAAATGTGGCTGGAACCACACCATTATTGAAATTACAAAGTTACTTTGCAATGTAAATTTAAACAATGGTGTGGTGTCAGCGGAATGGTGGGTAAACCTTGTCAGATATAAAAACTGTAAACACGGAGTAAGAGATATTGTAATGGATGGTTAATATGATTGGCAAATTGAATCATATTGCGTATTCTGGAGCCCTACTTAAGAAACCAGTGTACTGGCGAAATGCATTTACGAATAAATACAATGTAATAAAAAAAGGTTTCTTTCTAAGAAAAACTGGTTTGTTTTTTAACCTTTAATTCTAATTCTACTTCATTTAATAAATGGTTTAGAGTTCAGAAGTTTCTAGGCCTCCGTAAGTCAGAAATGAAGGAATATTCGAATTTTCGTGTACTCACTCACAGTACAATTAAGTAAGATTAGAAAATTCTGACTCCATCGTTTCAAATATTTTAATTTATTTTTATATAATTTCTCTTCTGCAATTAATGTAGGCAAGGCTAATAAAGTAAATTTTATCGATTGGCTGACTGATTTGTTAATATGAGTCTTCAACTTATTAAATAGGTAATTTTGTTCACAGAGGGATGGATAATTGAGAGATAGAGGAAAAAGTTATTTTAAGGCATTTACAGTATAAGCAGATATTTCTACATATGACTATTCTCTAGTAACTTTTTGTTTCCCTTATTGTTCCATATAAGAGTAAAATTCTTTTCCGGTTTAATAGGTTTTAAATATTTTTATACCAGTAAATATTGCTAATGATAAACGCTACGAAAATTTACATTAAATGCATATTGCATTAAATTTCAATATTTAATAATTAACATTAAAATGCGTAATAAGGTAATTATTAAGGAAACTGCATTTTATTAACTGAAATTAAAATAATCAAGAAATAAATATTCTCTGGAAAATATTTCAGAATGTTATAATTTCTTTGAAATATTCATCGAGTAAATAAATTCTGAAAAATTCATAAAATCCTAATAAACTCAATAAAAAAGCACAATTATTCTACTGACTAAACATATTGTATATGTGATTATACATTTAAATATATTTTATATATTTACAATTAAAATTATACGCTGCATTTAAAAAAGAGTTTTAAAATTATTTGAGTATTACACATATTTCATTCATCTTACAAAATTTATGCAAATATAATTAATTAATATTTTAATATATTGAAATCGTCGGCGATTTTTCGTATCCCTGCATAATCAAGAATGTGATTTAAAAATATAGCGATTTATGTTCATAACAACATAATCGCCACCACAACGCGCCAGTGCATAGAGCAAAGATTTCCTTAGAAATGCCGGCATTTATGGGCCTGAAGATTCTCTTTCATTCTTCTTATGACTTAAACTCGGAGCAAACTGAATACCATCTATTTCAGGCCCTGAAGAATCAAATTGCCAATGTATAGTTCGCTCGAGACTTTCTTCAAAGAAAAATACCAGTTCTTCTATGCTCAAGGGATTAAAACTTTGCAGCAAAGTTGGCAAGATATGATTGATATTGATAGTGATTACCTAAAGTGTTTCTTCTTTATGTATTGGGCTGCAATTTGAAAAAGTGGTAGACCTATAAATACCCACTGTTATGCGTTTGTCTGTCCTTCTTTGATCTCGAGAAAAAAAAGAAATATTTATAATTAATCTATAAAATATTATTATTATATTTACTTTATTAGTAAATGAGATTTTTATATTTCATGATTTTCTTTTCTCAATAGAAATTATTCACGGACATTCTACATATATTTTTAAAACACTTCTACAATTAAATGTGTGCACATTTGCAATATAGATTATATTTAATAAGTCAGGAACCATAGAAGTTATGTTGAACTTTATGTATTTCTTTGTAGGTAAAGCAATAGTACTGCACAAATATAGAAGTACTTATAATAACATTAGAAAATAACATGAATTTATTTTGTCTTATTATTTAAATGAATAAATAAATATTAACATAACCACTATTGTTCCAGACTTATGCAAGTTTATACATTCGACGTAATTTCTATAATTCAAATAATAAAATTTATTCTCGATTACGTATAAAATCGTATTCAATATGCACAGAAATTCGTATTATTTCTGGGTAATTTGTATGACTATTTACAATATGTAAAAACATTAAATTAGTTACAGAATACCATAACATATATAAGATACCAATTACAAAAAGATTCATTTCATACATTAAGATACATTAAGATGAGAATTGTGAATAAATAATCGAATGAAATTACTATTTATATGTATAATTAACTTAGTTAAAATTATTAATTAACGTTTACTATTAAAGATGTTCAAGCAGCTATATGCGTTAAGAATATCAATGCTATAATTGAGACTATAATCACTACTATTGCGAAAAATTCTAAGAGAGAATAACTTAAAATAAATGTCAATAAAATTAATGCACGAATTTCTATTTCAACACATCTACGTATATAAAAAGGAGATATTCAATATGTATATAAACAAAATTTAATTACGTATAAGTGATAAAGAGACCAAAACATTGAAATAGAGCATATATAAGCATCTTTCAATTAAATAACTACACCAACAAAATTATTAATAAATGGCTATATAACCACACTATAAAACAACCGATGCCTAAAACACAAATAATTTATAGAAACCTAGATAATACACTGATTATGTGTGAAAACATCCAAAAGATATTAACCCTATATAATAGAATTCTACATTAAGAGCATACAACTTTAGTTTATGTTCTTGTATGGTCTGATTAATTGAAAACGTGATTCGCAACAAATGAAATTTATTGCTCTTTATTAAGACGCAATTAAAATTCCATATAAATTTTAGTGTAAATTTATTAAATGTCACGAAATTCTTTGTAAATTACCAGGAGCCTTTGAGTTTACTAAAGTAAATGCTCAAGATATATACTTGACATTAGGCTAGTCTGATTTGTTTTTGAAATTTTTAATCTCAAATTTTAGTAAAAAAATTTGCATTTCACAGTAACCAAAGCGCTTATCATCACATATTTCATTGAAAATTTATATATCATCAACGTCTGACAATATGAAATATTCGAAAGTACACGTCCGCATGCTGTTGCTCTATCACTTCGTAAGTAACCACAAGATAACAAAGACTCACGATTTCGTCTGCAATGCGTTAGTTAAAACTTTCTTGCGTAAACAACAGTCTGCACTTGACGCCAACTGAATACCATATACTTCGTGCTCTGCAGAAACAATGTGCCAATATATAATTCAATGGAATACCCAATGCTCGAGATTTTGTTCGGAGAAAAATCCCAATTGTTCTATGCTCAAGGGATTGAAAATTTTTCAGCAAAGGTCGCGAGTTGTGACTGATATTGATGATGATTACACTCTACATTACTAAACTGTTATAGTTGTAGAATTAATTGTAAATAAAGTTTGTTTTAATGTCTAAATTTCATTTCTTGCGTAAACACAATGCAGTGACAGTTGATTTAAAACACTGGGCAAATTTTCATCCTTTATTCGGTTGGAACGCTTTTTACATTGCGCGTTTCGGGCCGATGCTCCTCTTCAGCCAACTTTTATTTTTTCTTGGTATCCGTGTTTTAAATGCCCAGTGTTTTAAATCAACTGGCACTGCATTGTGTCTACGCAAGAAAGAGAACATAAAACACGGTTTCCTTAAGATAAAAATAAGCCTACATTTCACTTTTATAATCTGATGCATATGATTTAAAGATTATTATACGGGTTATTATACGGGTTTTCAAAAATCTATATTTTTCTTATACATTAATTTAAGCATTTTATTTAAAATTGTTATTAAGTTGTAATATATGTTACCGACCAAACTCGATTTTAGGCCAAACTAGTTTATCCTACGCGTGTCAGGCCAAACTAGTTTATACTAGGCCGAATTGATTTAGAATTATTATTCAAGTATATTAATGGTTAAAATTAAATTAAAAGGCAATCAATTAGACGAACAACATTTATTCAAACATAATCTACTTAATTATAAAAAACGGGGTTAATGTTACCCTAGGTAACCAAGGTGGCGGCTCGTCTCCGATTCCAACGATCAGAAGACAGGGAACAGTGGGGACACACGTTCTAACCTAACCTAACCTACTCAAATAAATTACCATAATTATTAGAATGGGTTAGGTTTCGTTAGAACGTGCGTCCCCACTGTTCCCTAACTTCTGATTGCTGCAATCGGAGCCGCTACCTTCGATACCTAGGGTAACATTAACCAAAAACGGTATTGATTAGAAGTGACATAACACTTCTTGTACAAAACTATAAAATAAAAATAAGCTAATCAGTGCTTATCAGTTTGTATTTTTTTATTAAGCCATGCACTTTTAAAAGGAATCAACTTTCGAAAATATTTTCAAAAATTCAAACGAAATCGTAAAAATAATTGTTAGAGTCAAACAGAAATTAAAAGTGAACTTATTTGTGCTTCTTAGCGTAACATATAAAATATTTTATCTTTTATTTATTTTTACAGGGTGTACTGTGGTGACATTTCGAATTAGAACAAAATCATTTTTTTACACTGGCACCTATTTATAGTAGATAAATCAGTTCGGTCTAGGACAAACTAGTTTGGCGGTAACATATATACTTTATTTTAATATGCTTCAATGTCTTAATATTTTAGAATAATTGATAATTTATTTATTTGTTTCTGAAAATAAAGCCATTTTTCTATATTTCTTGTAATAAAATTCGATCCAAATGGTCTGAAGATAGTGTTGCTCTATGTAGTGGTCCCAGGTTCGAATACATCTGAAATGTATTTGAACCTAAACCAGTTACGGTCATTAGAATTAAAATAATGCATTTTAATGATTTCTTTTCTTATTACTTTTCAACTTTGAAAAATAGAATTGTAGTTTATAATTCATTAATATAAAAATCATTATTATATAAATTTTTCGTTAACTCTTAAAGGTTCGAATCTACATTATCGTGTAATAAAGAATTATAATTAAACTAATTCGATTCTATACAATATATTTATACAATTTCTATCTTGAGTAAACCGTGTTTTGTATTTTCTTTTCTTTTCTTTTCTTTCGAAGACACAATGTAATGACGTAAACTTAAACACTGAGCGAATTTTTCATCCTTTTTATTCGGTTGGATCCAACCGAATAAAAAGGATGAAAAATTCGCCCAGTGTTTAAGTTTACGTCACTACATTGTGTCTTCGAAAGAAAAGAAAAGATTTATACAATTTGTTTGTTTATAATTTATGAGATGAAAATTTCATTTCTATTATTAATAAAAAGAAAGATTTTAGTCCAGAAATATTCTTAACATTCTTATCATTCGGTAATAATTCAGTAAAATGTAAAAATCAATTGTGTATTTTAAAATATAAATTCAATGATTATTGTGTGAGATCCCGGACTTGAGGAAAAGTTTATTCAAAAACTTGTCGAAAGAGGGAAAAAAACCAAAAGAAAATAAGATCTACTATTCCCGTACAAAAAAAAAAAAAGGTTTTTCTAAACTACGATTAGCAGGATGTCATTGTATTTCCCACGGACTTGCTTCCTTGTCTAGAGATGAAACTCCTTCTGAATGTGTCAGTTTTGACTGTATCGGGAACCTAACTTCAAAAATCACTATTGGATTAACTAACCAACGTACAAAAAATGGACATAGAAATTTAAAGGGGAAAGACCCTCCAAATAAAAGATAAGGGTTGATGACGAAAAGAGAGTTTGTCATCATCAAGGTTTTATCTCAGATTTGGATACATCACCTATTAAGTCATCGTAGCTGATCGCCGCCAGCGACCAGATCCAACCCACCAGGTGCCTATACCACTATCCTACTAGACGAATTTAAATCCTATTCGTCAAGTGGCAATATCATCCTCTTAGGGAATGTGTCCGCCCTCTCCATTCTGCAAGTGTTTGATCTCCTCAAAGGACCTACAGCTTCAGGTATTTATCAATTCGCGATCACTTGTAAACTCTCTGTCTCTCGTGTTTGCGGACCCGCTACAATAAGCCTAATAGTTTGATAGTATAATTATCCTATCCCATATGTACGTGTGTATATTAGATATATATGTGTGTGTAAATCACATATGCCAATAAACGGGTATTAGTTTTGCTAAATCATTAGTGGAGTGCATTTCTTTCGGATACGCAGTCTCGTAGTCTCTCGGATCTCCTGCATCCCGAATCCGACCATCAACAAATGCGCTGTCGGATAAACGAGAACTAACGGTTTCTGTATCTATCGTGAAGATGCAATGGTGTCGGAGTCCTTACGTAGGGATCAACAAAGTGCTAGCCGACCCTTCGGGCAAGCCCTGCCGAAGCATACGGGGCACTTGCGCGTTGTCACATTTGCAACTAATGTATGAATTATTATTATTATATACGATTTATCATTAAACAAGCTTTTATATACCAAGATTTTCTGTAACATAGTTCAATTCAAATTATACTACAAATTCTTGATATATTTAAAAAAAATCTTTTAGAATTAAATATAACGACATAGGAAATTTACAAGATATTCCATAAGTCAAGAACCATAGAAGTTACTTGGACCTTTATTTATTATTTTACAAATAAAGCATAGGGCCGAGTAAGAAAAAAATAAATTCGTTGTTTTGATGATGGATGAAAATAGTCGGGAGGAAGATCAGAACTTTACTACACTACATGTAAGTTTCCTACTAATCTGACGCATCAATCCGAAAACAGCCTTCGACAACAACACATTTGACTGAAATCCCATCATTATAACAACTTAAATTTATTCAAACTTATACTGCCACGATGTACATGTAAAATAATAAACATAGATCAATATAACGCCTATTGTGTCAGACTTTTGGAGCATTTTATATAAATCTACATAATTTACTAAATTAATCCTATGTAAATTATTGTTTATATTTAACTAATTTATCTAAAATTTATAACACTACAATATAAATCTTAAAATATTTACAGTAAATAATATAAATTATAAAGTAATATTTACCATTAAAGGTATTAATGCAGCTAAATATGCTAAGATTACAAATGCTATAATTGCAATTATAATCACTAATATAGCGAAAAATTTTAAAAGAAAATCATTTAAAATAAATATGAAGAAAATTAATGCACTGAATAAAAACACTCCGATTATAAATGTTACAAATGTACATAAACCACTCAAAAGTTCAGAAACTTCACCTAAAATTTCATAAATATTGCAAAGAATATTTACTATAATTTCAAGATGACGAGACGATAACTGTACAGACTGGTTACAAAATGAAGTTAACAAATCTTCAATATATTTAAGACATCCAAAAAGTCGTGAGGATATATATTTGTACATTAAGAGCACGAACACTACGAGATACAATATTAAACCAGTTGAGAAAGTTACAACGTGAAAGTAAAACAGAAAAACTACGTACATTGAAAGTTTCGAAGGGCATTCACAATTTATAGAACTGAAGCACACTTCAATTGCATTTTTAACGTATAAAAAATTTAAAATTAATATTAAACTATGTAATCCTGTGGTAAGGAAAACTAGTCTATCTTGAAATTGGAAGTATTCTTTTCTTCTCAATTGATCACTATTAATGTAACATTCAATTCTTTCTAATAGAGTAGGAATTTTTTCCCATTTTTTAATAATACCTGATGAAACTAGTAAGGGAACAAGAACTGAATTTAACAAAAACCAAACTGCTGCCAAAGCAAATAATAATTGACAAGTAGAAAACTGTAATTCGAAACACAGAATAATATAATAATCGGGTTTAAATACAGATATACAATACATGATGAAGTAGTTCCAGAATATTAGATTTTGAATTATGCAATATATATAGTGAGTTTTTACCCATATTTGATTTTGTTTATGTCTGTTATAAGACAGAGGAAATGCATAAATTTGTAATAAATTTATAGTTGGATCCAGTGCACAGTGTATACAATGACATTTCAACTGACTTAAGATCATTTTTGAAAGTGCAATTTCTATAAAGCGACTTGCATATTATCGAAGAAATTCGATTTTACTTTGCTGAATAATAGATAGCAATTTATTGAATATTAATAAAATTATATAATCAGATACGTGCTCAGATATGATGCCATTATGCCACCAAACTACTGCACTCTATCCTATGGAAGCATTTTAATAGGGCATTATAAAATTTTGAATGGAATCGATTTTACTAAGCAAAGAACGTAACGTGCTTTCATTGATTAAAAAGCGTAATTGACAAACAAGCTAAATTAATTGCTATTTATTAAAAGGCATTATGCATTCTAATTAATAACTTATTTAGCAGTCCATGTATATTTTATAAATTTAGTGAATATAATGAAATTCTTTCTAAATTAGATGCTTTCAGGTTAATAAAACAAATGCTCGTAATAAATTTCTGGTATTCGACTTAATTGATTTATTTTTCAAATTTTAATTACAGTTGAATTTTAGAGAAGTTTGTGCCTTTTACATTTTGAGTAGTTGAATTTGTGAAATTTTGACAATTCGAAATTTTTACATACGACTGGAAAAAAATGCCCTAGAGCGTTCGATTTGAGTATGGCCAAGCATACAGGCAAAAACGGGGATTCCATTGGAAAGTCCGATCTCAGGAATACTATCTGAGTTAATCGTTAGAAAACTGGAAAAAAGAGTCTTGTATGATTTTAAAAAGAATGTAGTATATTTTAAAAGATTCGTGGACGACGTCCTTATTATATTGAAGAATAATTGTAAGATAAGTGAATTCATAGAAGGGATAAACAATAATAACGACGGCCTAAATTGAGAATGGAACAAAAAAGTTCCTTAGTCATCCATTTTTTAGGTATTAACATTCTGTTCAAAAAAGGGCATTTTCTACCAGTTTTTACATCAAACCAACTCACAACCCGCTTTACATCCCATCTAGGAATTGCAATCCAGCAGTGTTTTGAATCCAGCTGGATTTTTGTTGGATTGAAATCATTCCAGCTGGATCCAGCGCGGATCCAGCGCGGATCCAGCGTGGATGTATTTTTGGTGCAATAAAATGTTATCTATCTATCTATCTATCTATCCTGCAATTTATGTTTTTTTAATGAAATAAAACATTTAAAAAAATACTTTAAAAGCTTTTATTATTTAGACTGGTCACTATAAATCAGTAAAACTTCTTACACACTTAGGTAGTAAAATTAACTTTGGTTCGGTTTAACATTTGAGATAGAAATAATTAACTTTAAATGTTTAGTTAGATTATAATTATAATGTAATCTTTAAGTTAAATAATAGCAAAGGTAATTCTACTGATTAATTTATATTAATATATTATAATAATGTAAGGACGGATAATCAGTGGCTAAATGGCTAACAGTCTTACCAGTTTTCATATATAGGCTCTACATATTAGTCTGTCGCTATTTATAAGTATATAAAACTATGTACTGGAAGTAGAATAAGTTAAATAAACTACACCTTTATCAATCCAGCAAAATTTAATAAAATAATAACGTTTTCAATCGTTTTTAACGATCTTCCTCGGTTACAAAAAAAATAAAACACTAAATATAGAACATAAAATGTGTTCGGAATAAATATGAAAATTAACGGAAAACGCCCAAACGGACAAAATATAGATAAATAAACAAAATAAATAGCGGAAAAAATATATACAGGGTGTTTTTTTAAACTGACGGTACTCAGAAACATCTGTAGAGCAATCTAGCAGCCGGACTGTCGCCAAATTTGGGAGAGTGACTAAGGACGACATGGAAAAGTGATTCCGCGAAGAAAAAAGTAGTACCTAAATTCGCCGGTAGAGAAGGATTTGGCGCTGTTGTAGCGAGAAAGCTACCAGCACTTCACTGAAGAAAGGGTCATCAGTCACTTTTTTCCACTTGCATGGCCGCCTTGCTCCCCGGATCTAACTTCATGTTACTTTTTCCTGTGGTGTTACTTAAAGTCCAAGGTCTATCTTAGTAGTTTCCCAAACTTGATGACTTTGAAGGACAACATTTCTCGAACTGTGATGAACATTCCTGCGGACGGCCATGTTACGTTCGGCCATAGAGAACACGGTGTTCAGGATGCAATGAGTTGTCCAGCAGGACGGTGATCACATTGAAGAAGGGAGAAGGTTATTTGCTGATTAATTAAACTTTCGTTATTACACTGAAGCCTCTGTCTGATTATTCATTCGTGTGTTTGTTAATTGCAGCTGGATTTTATGCAGATTCTTAGCTGTTTTGCTACAACAGCGCCAAATCCACCCCTACCGAAAAATTTGGGTACTACTTTTTTCTTTGCGGAATCTCTTTCCCATGTCGTCCTTAGTCACTCTCCCAAATTTTGGCGACAGTTCGGCTGTTAGATTGCTCTACAGATGTCTCTGAGTACCGTCAGTTTAAAAAAAAAACACTCTGTAGCCTATATAAGATCCAATGAAACCAGCATTGTCCGTTAATAACATTAATTAATGTAAAAGGATCTCCACATGGTAGACAATGAGTCTGCATTTCTATGGTTTATACAACCAGTTGTCATGTGCACCTTGCAGATTTCCAATCTCTCAAGATGTTTGACCGTTTGCCTATTCGTCGTCGTTTTTATAATTGTCGCTTGATCCCATTAGACGTTAACATCCTTCTGTCTTGTGTATGATGCCAGCGCAGTGTTGTCAAGGTTCTTACTAATTGTATATTTGTGCTCTTGGGCCTTTGTTTTAAACTGCGCATCGTTGCACCCACATAAACAAGCTTGGAATTGAAACGTTGGTTGTGTAAAGGCACCGAATATATACCCGTTGTTGAATTCCGATCCTCTTTCTTTTTATCGTTTCTTAAAAGTTTGAAAACAGTGGGATTACGTCGGCATACAATACGAAAATTATCAGACCTGGCAGTACATCTATGTATCTCGTTTAAAAAAAAGGGATGTAATTAAGCACTATTCTTTTTATATTTATTCGAAACACATTTTATGTTCTATAGTTAATGTATTTTTTTGTAACTGAGGAAGATCGTTAAAAGGGATTGAGTACGTTATTTATTTTATTAAATTTTGCTGGATTGATTAAGGTATAGTTTATTTATAAGTAATTTAATTATTAGTGTTAGTAAAGTAGTGAGTAAGTAATTAGTAGCAGTCTAGTAGTTAGCAAAGCGGCAACGCGACGACGTAGACTTTTTCGCAATTATTTAACAAGTTAATTGAGTATTTGCGGATCCGCAGCGCTGGATCTAGCACCAAGTGCTGGATCCAGCAGGCCGAAGAATGCGCTGGATCCAGCTGGATTGCTGGATGAGGGATCCAGCAATTGCAATCCCTAATCCCATCGCAATCAAATGACCCATTCCGTTATAAGCTAGCAGCATTCCGGCCTCTAATCAGAAGAGCCTTTCTGTATTGAGACAGTGTTGTTGAGAGAACAAAGGGAATCGATAGAATCAAGTAGCCGAAACCCTAGGATATAAAAAAGGACGATAGCAGGAATAGTTGAAAAATACGAGATAGGCACAGCAAGAAGTTCAAAACACAATCCCAGTAAAGTCACAAAGTTTACATACAACAAGAATACGAAAGGCATTATGAAAGAAATTGCTAACCGCAAAGAGGCAAGAATGGTTCTAAAAAGAGCTCCGAACCTATATACAATTACGTTAGTTCTTCAATAAAACTATCTCGGCAACACAAAAGGTGTAGTGTGATAAATTAATTATTTGCTGAGCACTTTCTGTTTAATATGGGGTAATTCTCAGTTTTAACTTTTGAAAAGTTAGACGAGACGAATTTTAAATCTGTTCCGTTAATAAAGAATAATTATGGTAAAACTTAGTTCGTTTCTAATAATATTTAGGGGTTGTCACAAAGGTCTGAAAAATCTCAGTATATCACCGTTTCAACATTAGACCATTCACTGTTGAAATTGAAATCTATGTAAATACAGAAGTACAATGTTTGTTACTCCTGTTCTTTGTTATCACGTTCTAAAATCTATCTTCTGAAACAATTCGGAGCTTTTCGGAATGATCTACAACCTTCTATAACATTTCACACGAGCGACAGAATATTTTTAAACTTCTGATACATTCCATAACCTGGAACAATCTGGGGCTTTTGAGCTTTAGACTATACATTCAGGCTACCTGACACGTTTTTCATGAAGTACAGCTAACAGTGCAAAACTGCAAACTCCATTATTGCCAACGCTTCTATGAAACTTTCTGTTCATGTGTGGTACAACAGTTGATTGACATTGGCTTCATTGATATAAGAAACGAAAGGTAACCACATTATCACAGAAAAGTGTATCAGAACCACAAATACATTAACGATACGGCAAAATACGGAGTTGCCCTGATCGAGAAATACAATACATTTCACATCAAAATGAACAACAAAACCAATTTCTTCAGCAGTCTATCAATGATTTCGACTAGAAACAGAAGTTTGCCAATAAGAGTTAATATTTCATTGTGTGAAGATTTTTACATTTCTGGGCTCAGGGGATCTGGAAACGGCCAAAAATGCAAAAAAAAAAAAAAAAAAAAAAAAATTTGACGGGTTTTTCTGTATGTATGGATGATAGTAAGTGTGGATGTGGTGTGGCACAATTTTGTGTACCATTTGGAGCTTAATAACTCCTGTGCTCTTGGTCGAAAATTTCTAAAATTTTGCAGGAAGGTTTATGTATTAGGAGCTCGATGCTGTTAAATTTTGGTGATTAAAGGTCGAGGGGCTGGGGAGATAATGAGGGTCGGGCGTATCTCATTAAGGTCGACTTGATGACGATTTTACTCGTTATTAGTATATACAATTTTACATACAACAAGAATACGAAAGGCATTATGAAGGCATTTTATTTTTTAATTTTTTATTTCTATTACTATGTCTGACTTTATTGTATATTTAAGTTTGTATATATTATTTTTCAGTTATTTTCTTGTTTTTTCTGTTGTCGATGTTTTGAATTTTCGAACCTATGGATTCTGTTTAATGGAACGCCAATGTTCCATTTCTCTCCTTAATCCTGAGGATGGCCTATAGAGTAGGCCTAAAACGTTAGTTCTTCAATAAAACTAACAGAGAAATAAAAAGAAAAATTTCTGAGAGAAAAATTATCGAGCGTTTTCCTGTATAATACCACAAACCGCATAACCGCAAAATTAAGTTTTTTGTAATTTTAAAATAATTAAAAATATAAACGTTTTTAATAATAAAATAGCGCAACGATGGCGCCGCACACGCAGTCTTACATGTTGCCGGGAAAGTCAAGCAACTAATTGCTAGATATTGTGACTTAGTAACGTAGAAATTATCAAATATAAAATTCTAAATTCTTTATTTTTCTTAAAACAAACAAAATCTAATCTTTTAAACTTTGGTAGCAACCTCTAAATTTCATCTGAATTTTGCCGAATTTTGGGTATTACCTGTTTTATTACCTTTTAAATATTTAACAAGTTAGACAGGTGCTCCTATAATAACTACAACTTTTGTTTTAGCCTCCAATATACACCGCCTTAATATGTCTTATATATGTGAGATTAGCCGGATCCCAATGTATCTACTCCACCATGTGATAGACGTTCAAATTGTGAAATGTTTAAGATACCACAAAAGAAATAATAAGGCATTTTCTAATTCCTCCAAATTAAATCCTCTCTCCAATTTAATTAACTTCATATAATTAATATTCAAGTCTTAATTTGTCAATTAACGTTGTAAACAAACAATAATTTACTATCGTAAATGTTTGTCTCTTATTTGTTTAACTTGCAATAGAGTAAAAGTAATTGAAGCGACGGTACTTAATACCTGCAAAAAATAACTTAATAATTATTCCTTTAAATTTGTAAATGATATTACTTGAATTTTGCTGTATGGAACTTACCTTCAAAGAAGTCTTTCTAGTAATGATAACATCTCCTACCCACTTTAATCCTATTTCTTTTTTAAATTTTATCATAAAAAATTTTACCTGAAATATATAAAAAATGAAAAAATTTAATGAATGATTAAAATTACAAATTCCCCACCCCGTATTTTTACATTTATATAAATAATAGAAATATAAAAGAAAATACCGTACTATTTATACAATATAAAATTATTTACATTAGAATTGAAATATGACTATTTACAAAAATATAAAATTTTCGAGTCTATCTTACATCCTTTTTTACTCCACCACAGAAGTAACAGTGTATTGGCTTGAATAAACTTCATTATAACAACTGGTAAATTATAAAAAATCTTCACACAAAGTTAAAATTGATCGAAACGCCGACCTTTTGGAGGAGTAAAAAAGGATGTAAGATAGACTCGAAAATTTTATATTTTTGTAAATAGTCATATTTCAATTCTAATTGAAGATATCCTGGGTTGTTCATGTTATCATGTGTGCTTTTATAAAATTATTTACAATTTATTATTTATACAAATGAACATCTTTAAAGTGCTCATTGCCTCCTTCAGGTGGCCAAACGGTAGTAAACAATTTTAAAAACGGACGAAAAAGAACAAAAAATAATTATATTATCATAAATATTTAGATCATGTTAAAATTGACTCTTTATTGGCCAAATAAATACAACCACTGAACACTAGTCATGAGTTCACGCTTGACCATGGGTCGTTTTCCAAGTTTGCTTTACGTGTTTTATACCTAGTAGAGTTTCTCATATCAACTCCTCCCGAGAGGCATTGCCATGTGTGGTAGATGGCCCATGGTATAATGTTTCGCATTTCTATTGTATAAAAAATTATCGAGCATATAATATTTCGTGTGTAATATTTATACGAAAATATATAAACCTTGTGTGCAGAGGCGTAGCTACGGGGTGCGGTAAGTGCGGTCCGCACCGGGACCCTGGAAAGCGATAGACCCATGGGGCCCCAAAATCACAAGAAAAAAGACCCGAAAAATTTTTTCGGCGGCCCACAAATCTGGTTCCGCACCGGGCCCGGTGAACCGTAGCTACGCCACTGCTTGTGTGCAATATTTTTAATTATAAGGTCGATGATTCATATAATTGAAACAAATTGTGTAAATATTTGAGTTATATATTGTCTTTAACAATATTGAAGCATATGTTGATAATATAATTTTAAGGCAATTACAATATATTCAAATATTTCTACATATTCCACAGCGAATTTTTGGTTCCGTTATGGTTCCATATAAGTGTAAAATTGTTTTGATGTTTAAATAGGTCTGTAATGTTTATTATACCAACAGGTATGGCAAACATTTTTTGGTTCACAGTTTATTACAAATTAATTATAATTCGTAACGAGAAATTATTTATTGTAACATTGTCACAATGCTGGGCTGCAATTTTTAATTTATTTAAGTTAAAATGTATGTTCGCCTCTTCAAATTAGCACTTAGTCTCTTGCCCCTGTACTTTATTTTTCCGTAGTTCGTAATAAACAGTGAACACAAAATGCTTATTTCGAGCAGCATTTAACTTGAACAAAATATGAACCATCTATGTGAAGCATTAGCAATATATACTTTTATAATAAATATTAAAAACCTATTTTAACAACCATGAAAACAATTTTACTATTCTAATACAATTGTTTAATTAGAATGTGATAACTTCTGGTGTCGTTTAGGTGTATATAGCCATTAGAGTACATGCTAGCAAGGGATCAGGAGTTACAGCTATTTATTTATCAAGAATAAAGAAATGGCTAACTTAAAGTTGAATTTCGGTCATATCAGTCAAATATTAATATTTTCAAATCCTCAGGTCGGAGAGTGAAGTGCTTAAGATACAGTCGACTACAAGCTTATAAATAGTTTTCTGTTAGACGTTATATAGCAGGGGTGGGCAAGGAAGAGTTCAGTGGGAGCCGAAATGTAGGTTTTGCAAAATGCATGGGAGCCGCAGTTTTATACTGTCGTGGCGGATAGTATAGTAAGGCGCGCGATTTTATTATATAATATAAATATAATATAAAACAAATATTGATTTTTTAATAAACATATTTTCACAAAATTATAAAAATAAAATTGTAAAAATAATAATAAAAAACAGAAATGAACACTTTCAGCAAGAGCCGCATGTAACTGAAAAAAGAGCCTCATGCGGCTCTCGGAGATGCATTTGCCCAAGTCTGTTATATAGGGAGATGGAATTACCAGAAATTTGTTTTATTTTTTGAGATACAAGTTTAAGTAAGACAACACAGAGGTAGTAAGGATTTAGAATAGGAACTGACGTACAGAGAAATAAAGTTGAAGCAATATGTAACCGTGTCTTTGATAGTTTCTGGAAAATCGTGACGGTAGATGAATATGTTTCTTTAATGTTTCTTTTGGTTAACTTACAGAAAGGGAGAGCTGTTGGATGAGTTAGTAGTTGCGAATTACAATTGGCAGATAACTCGCATCGTCGCAAAACCGGAACCCTCAAATTGAATTTTAAACGCAAAACTTTCAAGCTGTTTGCAAGAAATTACACAAAAAGTAATTAATTCTTACTATTTCGGTGTCTTCCTCCGAAAGACGAAATTTTGAAAGTTTCATCGATACTTTATATAATTGATTTCCCTGTAAATAAAAAGAAACGAATCAGAAATTTGTCTTTCGTCACTTAAATATATATCATTTTTAAGTATACAAAATTCTGAATATTTTGAAATTAAAAAAATAATCATAAAAATAACTGTGTGTATTTAAAAAAAATAAATATTGTATAATTTTTATAATTTATTATCTATATATATAATCGAGACGAGTTGACAATAATAATAATAATAATAATCAGCGCAGAGCCCAAACGGTTAGGAGTTAAAAGTTGAAATTAGGTACACAAGGCATCAAATTTAAGTACCAAAGTCTTAAGTAACAATGATAGTGTTAAGTAACAATGGAGAACAAGAGAGAGCGACATGCAAGATTTACGGGCGCTGGAGAAAAACAGAAAAGAGTAATATGTTAGAACATATTCGATTTTCAAAAATTTAAACAGATTAGTTCGGTTTTTCTCGACCTTTCTTCTTTAGAACATTCGATGAAAATCGAACGATATAATCAGAACACGTCGTGAAAATCGAACAATATTAGAACATTCGATTTTCAAATTTGACTTTTTTTTAGAAATATTTAGATTGTTGATGAAATTATTCTTTTTCTTTTGTGACTATAACGTAATAATCTTAATCTTCGCTATCGTTACTTTTGCCCGAACAACGCCGGGCCTACCTGCTAGTAATTAAATATTTGTATAATTCTTCAGCAATTAATAAAGTAAGTTTTATCAATTGGCTGATTAATTTGTTAATTTGAGTCTCCAACATATTAAATAGGTAATTTTGCCTTAAAGAGATGGTTAAGAAATAGAGGAAAACACACCGATAAATGCTATGAAAATTTACATTGATTGCATACTTCTTTAAAATTCAATATTTAATACTTAACATTAAAATGCATAATACGGTAATTATTAAGGAAACTGCATTTCATGAACTGAAATAAATAATAAAGAAATAAATCTTTCTTGGAAAATATTCCAGAATGTTATGATTTTTTTTGAAATATTTATCTTGTAAATAACTTCTGAAAAATTCATAAAATCCCAATAAATTTAATAGAAAAAAACAATTATTATACTAATTAAACATATTTTATATGTGATTACAGATTTAAATATATTTTATATATTTACAATTAAAATTATACGCTGCATTTAGGAAAGGGTTTTAAAATTATTTGAGTATTACACGTATTTCATTAATCTTACTAAATTTATGCAAATATAATTAATTAATATTTTAAAATATTAAAATCGTCAGCGATTCTTCGTATCTCTGCATGATCAAGAATGTGATTTAATAATATAGGGATATATGTTTATAATTATAGAAAGATATAAATTATCGTTATGTTTAATTTCTACATGCATTTTTTAACGCTTTCTTATCTCATACAGTAGTTCTGGAAAAAATTTCAAAATAAATATAAAAATACCAGATACTTTTCCCTGCATTATAAACTGCGCAAAAGAAAAATTTATCTTCTTTTTTATAGCGTTATCAAAAAATCATCATGCGTAAGATATATGTTTCATTTTTTCGATTTTATCCGTCGCATCTTCCTCCTCCTTTTTTCTTTTTCTCATCTTCCTATTATATTGTATCGTTTGTCATATAGGTGCAGTCATTGTGCAGCTATATTTCAAACTTTGAAATTACTACATTATTGTGTATGCCATTTCCTACTCCTCAATCAATATTGATCAATTTCAGATCTTTTATAGTTACGAAGACAACAAACTCAAATTTCTGTTGAAAATTATGTCTTATATGAGTTTCACTTCTTAAATTTTAGATTAAAACAAAATCATTAAATAGTCAAAATATTTTAAATTTAATTGTTATCTTCTTTTTATGTACAGATAACTATTAAACTCTACCATATATATGACATTAATTTTTCCATACACAACAGAAATTTACAGTGTAATGTTTATATTTTAGAAAAAAAGTTGGGAAAAATCTAAACTCGGAAACAAATACCGGTATTTTTTTTATATTGTATGAGACAAATGTAAAGTATTGTCTCTAATGCAATATAAACAATTTCAAAATTCGAACTTTAATAGAATAGGAAATTATAAAAATATGTATTTTCGTAATTGTTAATATTAAAAATAATAATGTAATCTTCATTCTATTCCTTACTACTCATGAGTGAACACATCTCACAAATTGAATGAGATTAATTGTAACTATATATAAATATCTAAATAAAATATTTTACAATTGACGGAATCCATGCTGCCAAAAACGTAAGAATTATGAAAGCTCCAACAGTTAATATAACAACTCCAATTGCTAATGATTGTAGATATAAATCTTCAAGTTCAAAAATAAGCAAAAACAAAGCAGAAAATAGGAATTTTCCAAGTATTAATGTAAGAAATTTGCCAAAGTTATTTAGCAAGCCAATATCCATCCTTAAAAATTCCTGTATTCGTTCGAGTATATTTATAATAATTTTCAAACGATAAGTCTCCAGTTTATTACCTTCAAGAAAATCCAATAAAATATTTACTATTTTAAATATAATGTATATTTCGATGAAGCATAAACAGCCAGCAATGGAACAAACATCAGAAGGTAAAGTATTAATCCAACAGTAAAAGAAATAGCATAAATATAAAATGGGTAAAAAAAAGATCAGTAACCTTGTTGATTGGCAAAGACAATTTCCTAACTGAAAACAACTAACAGTAGCGTGAATTCTTTGAGCATAAGTACCGATTACAATAGGGCAGTATATGAGTGTTACAATAAAAAAACAATCGATCTTGCAAAATAAAAAAATCTTCTCCTAATTCTTTATTTATTTGCACAAAGACGTGGAAAGTTGGCATCGAGAAGTTTGTGGAAGTGGAAAAATTTGTGCAAATAAATAAAGAATTAGGAGATTTTTTTTATAATCCTGATATAATTAATATTGGTACAATGCTTGCATTTAATCAATACCAAACAACTCCTAATATGCACGTGTATTCCCAAGTGTCACGTTTTGATGCTAAACAGAATAATTGATACTTATCGGGAACAAAATAGGAATTGTAGTACATAACGAAATTTATCCAAAATGTAATATTGGTTACTAAACAATATGAACTATGTATAAATTCCCAAGTTTTATTCCTGATTTGTGGGTTATAAGAGGTTGGTACATCAGAGATTTTCATTATATTAAATATAGGTTTTAAGGAGCAGTGTAAGCAATTGTTTCTCTGCTTTGAGAGAATCATTTTACAGACGAAGAATGATTTTTGAAAAATAAGTTTTAATAATAAGCTTCTTCTTTATTGATTTTTGATAAAATTGAATTATTCATAATTATTTAAATTATTTACACGAATAAATTAAGTTACTAAATTTAATGAGTTTGCCTAAAATAATCAGGATTATGATAAAAGAATCGATATTTTATTTAACTAGTCTAAGCAATATAAATTTCCTGTGACATTCATTATTAGTGCAGGTAGGCCTCCTACAACGCGGTAGATACGTTCCTTGAAAATACCGCGTCGTGGGAAATCGCTTTATAGGAGGCATCAACTTAATACAGAAACTGGGATTCAGTTCTAAAAAGAGAAAAACTGCCTTTTATGGTGTAACATTTTCATCATTTTTTTAAATTTATGTACATAAAAAGCTTAAATAAAATTCAACATCATATAAAAACTAAAAAGATTATGATTTCAAGTCGATTTTTCTGTTATGTGAAAGATAACTCATTTCTAAATACCCTAAACCGCATTGTAAAAGCGACAAAATTATTGATATTTAGATGGACGTTTGACTGTACCTCTCGATGAAAGCTGATCGTCTGTTGATCGTTTCTCTTAGTAGCAAAGACAAACATCTAGACCAGTGATTTTCGACCTGTGTGCCGCGAAAATTTTTGAAGGTTATTAAATAAACTATTTTATATAAAATAAAATTCTATTAAATAAACTATTTTGGAAAGAAACCGAAAGAACATAAGTGTTCGTGTCAAAATTAAAATCTTTTTAAATTGATTATATGAGTTTATCATTGTTATAGTGAATAAACATGTACTGTACATAATGTAGTAAAAAATATATATTGATAAGCAAAATTATTTGTGCATAACAACGGGTTATTTCATTTAAAATGCATTTTTGATTTTAAAAAATTTCATTTATCCATATTTAGTTCAATCAAATTTCATCCATATTTAGTTCAAATTATTTTAACTTAGAAATAGCGGGACATTGAGCAGGCAATTATCATGTCACTTTTAAATGCAAATTAAAACTTAGTGTTAATTGCTTTTTTGATGTAAATGAAAATTATTGATTTAAAAAACTATTTAAATTAATAATTTTTATTTACACATTGTAATCTGCTACTATTTAAGGAACAACGTTATATATATATATATATTTATTTATTTATTTAAATTCACAATAGATATAGACAAAAAGAATTGAATTAAGTGGCAAGTAATATGGCGGTGGAATGTTTACAAACACAACATTAAATCACGTGTTTTTTCCGTGAAAATTTAATTATGGGTTCAAATGTGCCGTAAGATAAAAAGAAAAGGGTTGAAAAACACTGGTCTAGACTCTGATCGAGCTCGTTTTGTGGTATTGTGTACATAATTACAAATTATGAATGTTTTATTCGTGATTACTATTATTTAAAAATGAAAATAAGTTAAATTTTTAGATAGAAACCAAACTTATAAATGAATGATTTCTAAACATTATTATATATATATATATATATAATATATATTTTCTGACATAATTGGATTCGTAAAAATTTGTAGCCAGAAAAGATTTCCAGAAGCATTTTCAAAGTGAGAAAATATCAACCTTTAAGTCGCCTTTATTTGATTTTATTTGTATTCTACCTTATAATTTTACGAGTAGAACATTCGGTTCTGAACATTATTCTATTAATATATATATATATATTAATAGAATAATGTTATTCTATATATAATATATATAATATATATATATATATATATTAATAGAATAATGTTCAGAACCGAATGTTCTACTCGTAAAATTATAAGGTAGAATACAAATAAAATCAAATAAAGGCGACTTAAAAGTTGATATTTTCTCACTTTGAAAATGCTTCTGGAAATCTTTTCTGGCTACAAATTTCTACGAATCCAATTATGTCAGAACTGCAAACAGGAAATCATAATACAGTAAAACTTCAATTAACGGACACTCCCGAATAGCGGACATCTCTACTTAACGGGTATTTTTACAATCCCCACACTCTTCTCTATTATATTTACTTCTAAGTAGCGAACGTTGTCATATATAACCAACCTAAAGAAATCGAATAAAGACAGGCTTAAAACAGGAATATGAGAGAAAAGTAGATTGTAAAAAGACGAACAATACTCTTTATTTCTAGTACAGTAGTAACGAAAAAAACTTAAAACGGTTAAGACAACAGCATTTACGTGGGGAAAGTTCAAAGGTCGTGTTACGAAGGCAATTTGCCGTCACTTTAAAGTGTGAAAAGATATTTGATATTCTCGCATTTATGACGTCATTTACGATCTTAATAGCTTTGTTGTAACTAAGTTTTAATAAATCATTTATTGAAAAAGTCAAAAATGTTTGAAATATAACGCCTACTTGAGAATTAATATAACAACGCAATTGCTTTAGTAATGTGTTTAATATATTGATTATGAGCGAAATTTATACAATATATATAACATATGCCACAGAGCATATTTACAGGATGATAAGACAGAAAATTTGTAATAAAAGTAAAAATTTGGGATATAAATTATTGCAATTACAATACTGTAAATATCAGAGAAGAAATAAGAATATAAAATTTTATTTGTGATGTAAATGAAAAGACAATTTTTGTATTAAAATTTGTTTGGATTTTTATTTTAAATTTGATGGATTTCATAAAATCAACAAAACAAAAAACATCTTAAAGATGAGAAATGCTGTTTAATATTTTCTCTCGAAAGATATCTTCATTGAAAAAGTATTTGAAAAACAAAAAGTCTACGTATCTAAGACCGAGTAAAATCACAGATAATATAAGATAATGATATTTCTTCTCGTAATTGTTTCAGTTAATATAAACTGAAATGGTTGTCATTAATAGCACTTCAACCAACAAAGAGGGATTACGAACAATGTCTTAACTATTTGGCATAAAAAATAAGGAAGATCCGATTGATACACCAAAAAGATGAATGAAGAATTTTCAGAAATTTGGTGAATCTTAACATGAAACAGAAGAGAGAGTAAAATGAATTAATTATATTATTATTAATTGTTATAAAATGGCAAAAAGCTTGATTTTGAGGATAGTGATGGGCTTTTTAAAAACTTCTAAACGCGAGTAAAAAGTAAAATGTTGTCATATCCCGCTCTTTTTGAGATATGGCACATGATCCCCTCATCTTTCCACGTCCTCGAGTTTTAACCACCAAAATTTAATAGCATTAATACCTCTTATACTCAAGTTATCCTGCTAAATTTATAATTTCTTAATCTTTATCCCATCCTGAAATATTAAACGAAATAAACACCAGCACCAAACACACATCTACGTAATTTTTTCTTTTGTTTTTTTTTTAAGTTTTTGGGTTCAAGGATCTCAAAACCTGGAGATTTGCAAAATTTTAAGAGGGTGAAATTTGGCACAGTTCCAATACTTTCTCTTGTTATGTATTCATAATAGCCAAGATACATTAATAATTCTTATATCAAGGTTTACATAATCATAATCATTTGCAACATTTATACTAATAAAAGGCTTATTTAATAGTGCATTCATAATGCTGTATTATTGTGTACGCATCATTTCCTCTTCTTCAATCAATATTGACCAACTTCATTGCTTTTATTGGCCCGAAGACAACAAACTCAAACCCCAAATTTCTGTTGTACATTGTGTTTTATTTGAGTTTCACTCCTTGAATTTTAGGTTAGAACTAAATAATTAAGTAGTCAAAATATTTTTATAATTTAATTGTTATCTTTTTTCTATATACAGATAACAATTAAATTGCATCTTATATACTGCAATAATATATCCTTACACAACAGAAATTTACGGTGTAATTTTACATTTTAAAAAGAAAATTGCGAGGTTAGGACCTCAAGAACTAACATTAAAGAGTGAATTCAAAATATTGTCTTTTATACAATATGAAAAAATTAATACTAACTTTAATAGAATAGGAAATTATAAAAATAGACATTTTAGTAATCTATTATATTAAAAATAATTAATTATGTAAACTTTCTTCAACCTTTTCCTTATTATTGATGAGTAAAGATATCTTACACATGGAGAAAAATGATAATTTAGAATTTATAATATTATTCTTAATTAATATTAATTAAATTATTAAATATGTTTCAATTAATAGTAATATTAATTGAGTCACTTTAATGAGGCAATTGTTAAATTACCTCATTAAAGTACAAATACGATCTCAATACAATTATGGAGAAGGGTTGTGAATGATAGGAAAAGAGGACTTTTTTTAATGGTATTACTGATATACAAAGTTGTTCGGTTAATGTTACCTATGGTTCCAAAATGGCGGCTTGTCTCCGATTCCAGCAAATAAAAGAAAGGAAACACCTTCTAACCTAAACTAACCTATTTTAATAGAGACGGCCGGATGGCCGAGCGGTCAAGGTGGCAGCCTACCGCTCTGGGGGACCCGGGATCGAATCCGAACGGGTCAAATAATCCCCATGAATTTTTCGGGGGGTGGTCCGTTCGGATATGTCGGGCCCCGTCCCTCACCACCCGGTCGCCCCATTGTGGGCCTGGCCAAACCCATAAGAGGTCCTCTTAGTGCCCACAGGGCGAAAAGAGTTAAAAAAAACCTATTTTAATAAATTACCATAATTATTACCAACAAAATTATTAGAATAGGTTAGGTTAGAACGTGTGTCCCACTGTTTACTTTCTTCTATTTGCTGGAATCAGAGATGAGCCGCCATTCTGGGACCATAGGTAACATTAACCAGTTGTTCTTATAAACGTAGTTATGTGAGTAAGCTATGAGTAAGAAGTATTTACAAAAGTTTTTAAAATTATACTTGAATTTAAGATGGGTTCATAAACTTATTGTTCTCGTACGTAATTAAAGGGAAAGGACGTTGCCAAAAGTATGATATTAAAATTTTCAATACAACCTAAGTATCTTAGAGGCCATCCATTATTACCAGAGAGAGAGGAAGAAAGTCGCGAAAATTGTACTATTGTATATGACGAATTTGTCAAAAGTCGACCTTTTGAAAGGAAAAAGAGGCTCAAAAACTGTACACGTAATTAATGGATGGCATCTTAAATACTATGGGAGACTGGTCAACAGTGAGACTCTGCACAAAGTTCGAAGTGCTGTTCATTTCAAATTTATGCTTTTTTATGGCACCATTTTACCGTCAGGATAATTATAATGGTTGCATCCATAAACAGTTAAATTCATTTTTGTAAAGGATAGAAACATTCACAGCAAGTAAGATTTTTCTATTTGTACGTCTTCAAAGTAAATACTTGGAGTGCAACTATCAGTGCTACATAATATACTAATAACTAGAAATTGCGTTTCTTGAGATACATCAGTAAAAGTATGATATTATTAAGCTGTCTTTCCGCGCATAAAAAATGCTTTCTCATTGTTACGGGATTAGATATATATCATATTTTTAAGGATGTGTACCTGCAGTACACAGTGAGACGTCTCACGGTGTATTATCTTTTACAGGAACCTTTATTTTATCTAAGCAGTTTAGAGCAGTTTATCTAAGCAGTTTCCCGAAAGCTGCAGTTAAAAACTGCCAAAAGGAAAAAAGGACAAAGTATGATCATGACTGACACTCCAGAAAAACAAGAAATTTTCAGGACTATGGAGCAAAAGCAACAACATAATAATCAAACGAGAAAAAGTGCTTACAATAGAATCTTAATTAATAGAACTAGTCCTGATAGCAGTGACACATATGAGCTTATACAGAAATCAAACAGTGATTCTGTTCCAGAAGTTCCTGTTGATCTGCAATCAGATTTCTTTGAAAAACTAGATGGAGATCCTAAGGAAGGAGGTTATGTTCTAGTAGAGATTCCTGACAAGATATATTATATTGGAAAAATAACTGAAGAAAAAAGTGATCGAAAGGACATAGAAATTTCTTTCCCAAGAAGATCGGAAAAGTTGCAAGGAAGTTTGCTATACCCTAGAGTTGCAGACCTTGCAAGTATGGACATACCGAACATGAAAATGTTTCTACCCCCCAATTCCACAAGAAACAAGAGATTAGCAAGATACTTAAAGATTTCACTTCGTTTATCAGAAATAAACATTCGTTAGATGCGCTTGTACTGAAAGAAGCCTGCATGTCTAAGCATAGACCACCTTTTCTCTTATTGTAGAATTGGATGGTACACATTGAGACAGGTTCATTCTTTTTAATCTACAAAAACATGATTTTACTTATTACTCAGCTCTGTGTATATAATATTATTACATGCATATATATATAATAATTTTCAAGAAAAATTACAATATTAATATTATTTTCGTCATGAAGCTTCGTATTTTTCGTCTCACTGTTTACCAGTTTTCCTTATATTTTAAATTAGATTAAAGATTTTGCATAACATTTACTTTGATCATGTCTTTTAAATATGATATATTTAATTTAATTGTCTAAGATTTTACAATAAAAATGTGTTTTGTTTACAATAAAATGTAAACAAAACATTTTAATTTCTAAAATTCTTAATTCTACTGATAATTTTCTATAAATAAATAAAATATTTTACCATTGACGGAATCCACGCTGCCATAAACGTAAGTATTATGAAAGCTCCAACTGTTAATATAACTACTCCAATTGCTAATGATTGCAGAAATAAATCTTCAAGTTCAAAAATAAGTAAAAACAAAGCAGAAAATAGGAATATTCCAAGTATTAATGTTAGAAATTTGCCAAGATTACTTAGCAAGCCAACACCCATTCTTAAAATTTCCTCTATTCGTTCGAGTATATTAATAATGATTTTCAAACGATAAGTCTCTAGTTTATTTCCTTCAGGAAAATCCAATAAAATATTTACGTAATTTAGATATAATGTAAATTTCGATGAAGCATAAACAGCCAGCAATGGAACAAACATCAGAAGGTAAAGTATGAATCCAGTAGTAAAAGAAATAGCATGAAAATAAAATGGAAATACGAGGATGAGTAACATTGTTGATTGGCAAAGACAATTTCTTAACTGAAAACAACTAACAATATCGCGAATTTTTTGAGCATAAATACCGATTACAATAGGGCAATATACGAGTGTTACAATAAAAAACAATCGATCTTGCAAAATAAAAAAATCTTCTCCTAATTCTTTATTTGTTTGCACAAATTTTTCCACTTCCACAAACTTCTCGATGCCAACTTTCCACATTTTTAATAATCCTGATATAATTAATATTGGTACAATGCTTGCATTTAATAAATACCAAACAACTCCTAATATGCACGTGTATTTCCAAGAGTCAAGATGAATTTCGAAACAAAATATATGATACTTATCGGGAACAAAATAGGAATTGTAGTACATAATGAGATATATCCAAAATGTAATATTTGTTACCAAACAATATGAATTATGAATAAATTCCCAAGTTTTGTTCCTGACGTGTGGGTTATAAGAGATTGGTACACCGAAAATTTTCATTATATTAAATATGGGTTTTAAGGAGCAGTGTAGGCAATTGTTTCTCTGCTTTGAGGGAATCATTTTACAGACGAAGAATGATTTTTGAAAAATAAATTTTAATAATAAACTTCCTCTGTAATGATTTTCGATAAAAATTCAAAGTTCATTATTAAACCATTTATGCTAATAAATTATATTGCTAAATGTAATGAGTTTGCCTAATATAATTAGGATAAAGCTCTTATGATGAACCAATCGATAATTTGAATAATTAGTTTAGAGAATATAAGTTGCCTGTAACCTTGAACATCCATTAGTGGTCTTCACTAATAAAAATTCATTAATAGGCCGTCGTTTTGTCGTATACGAAATGACAACTTACTAATAGCAACGGTACTAGATAATATGAGAGTCTAGTCTCAGCTCTTCCAATAACTAAACGAAAGCAATAAATGAGACATTCGCTAAATCCCCTTATTGAAAGGCAGTTAACGAATCCTAAACAAAATGGCCATTCTTTGCCTCACGTTAAGTATGTTTTGCTCCGTGTAAACTCCGGCAGCTTTCGTCTTTATCCTGACGGCAGAGCTCCTAGTGTGTAAAACTGGTTCTTGACAGAAAATTCTTCTCTGCTCCCAAATCATATTGTCTAGAACTTGGATATAAGCTAATTGAATACTCACATATATTTATCACTTTCTTTTATTTGTTACGAAACTAGTGTAAATACTCTGCACTAATTGATGTCAGATGATGTCAGAATTCAATAACCAATCGGCAATTTTTGAGCTGACCAATATAACTTTTCCCTTCAGCTAGTAAAATGTCTTATTGTGTATAATATAATTCGGTCCAAATTAAAACTGAGAATACAAGTCGCGCACGCGTCAAGTTTTCTTTCTGCTCTGTGGGCGCTAAAAGGGCTTTTTTAGCCAACCCATTATGGCTTCGGTAGGTCCACAATTGGTTGACAGTGATATGGCCAGTTTCGACATATCTAGACGCACCATTTGAAATTTACTTTCCCTTCGCGAAATCTGGGGTGATCGGTTGTGTCACCCCGAGTACCGGTATCGGCCTTTCGTCATTGGAAGTGCTCATTTTTCTCTTTTCCTTAGAAAACGTGGCGCAGTCAAGCCCTGAGTCGCCGAGACACAGTCTCGTTCCAAAAATGGCCTTGTTGTTTTACTTGTTTACAGACAAAAATAATATATACATAGCTGATATAATGCTTACATATCCTACCCTATAACAACACAGAGAAGTGACAGAACCAACATCGTACCTGACCGTGTAGTACGAGGACGTGTAATGACCTCAGTTCTACAGGGTTTCAAAGTTGGCTGGTGAGAAACCCAGGTTCTCCAGCTGCAATATCGTCCTATTTCTGATTCAAAACCAAGTGTCTGATCTTCATTGAAGACTCATCCGGGTGATCCGTCGTTCAAGATTTTTGAACTGGTCGAGGGGCCGTCTCCTCCACGAAAATATTATACTTTCTTACGACCTCCGTTTCTGTGTATAGCTTACTCTGTCCACAACTTTATTTCTGTCGGTTGTTCTAAACTAAACCTCCTTTTTTCTTTCAAGTCTCCCTTTTTATAGGCGTGTTTCCAGTGGCAATGAGTTAGCCCGAAGTAGACATCATGTTAGCACCAATTTGGCCAATATCCAGCAAAAAAATGAAAAAATAGAAAAGTTCTGGTTTTAAAATGGCCTGCACTTAGCCCAGCTTCTGACGCTCCTTCTCTCTATGATCTCTTCACTTTGATCCGAGATGTTTTTCCAAATACCATAACACAAAGGAAAAGCTTGAAAACGCGTAAACGAACGCGTAATATTCATAAACCAGATATTAATATAATAACAGAAGTCTGGTATGTTTGTGGCTTCGTTTGATGTCTATCTTTCTCCACGGATGGCGCTGCTTCATAACAGGTTGTATTATTTATTATTTCCGATTAATTTTCTGTTTATCCTTTTGTTGTTATTATTAATATTAACCTCTTAACAGTGAGGGACGTAAATAGCCGTCCAAGGCGATCGAGTGGCAGTAGTGAGGGACGTCAATAGACGTTAAAAAATTCTTATAAAATACCTGAACTATTTCGTGAAGTCGTATAATTTTCACGAGTAGTTGGGTTCTCCAACTTTGTTTTGGAATATCCTTTAGTTCTCGAGAAATTACAATAAAAGAAAGAAAATTAAAATAAATATGAAATTTTAGACGGCCATCTATCGACATAAATCGAATTTAAATCTCCCGCCGTCATCTTATTGGTTAAAAAAATTAATATTCCTAATAGGGGAAAAAAGTGAAATCTACTCCGTACGCGGCGCTAGTATCGACGAGGTTGTAAACAGACTAAGCGATACGTTGTCGGTTCTAAAGTACGATTTGTTAATTCTTTAAACGAAAATCCAATAATTATTTTAAGACTGGGTAATGGCTGATAGAGGTTTTAACATTCAGGAATAACTAATTACTAAAGAAGTTGTGGTAAATATATCCACTTTTATGAGAGGAAAAGCACAGCTGAGCAGCAGTTTGTCATCTCGAGACAGAAAAACATCTAGTAAAAGAATACATATTGAACGTATTATAGGAATGGCTCGTACTCACGTACTGTACATATAAAATTTTGAGGCAACACATGCATCCGGCAGTAACGAAACTTGGCAGTGAAATTATATTTATATGTTTTATGTTATGCAATTTTAGACCATGCATTGTTGGCAGAGATTCTTAATTTGTTTCACTGTTAGTCTAGCTCTCTATTAATACCGTATATAATTTTTTTTTCCATTCTAGACCCTAGCCTAATTTAAGTTTTCCATCTATAGTATTTTTAAATTTTTGTCTGTTTATAAATTCTAAGATTAAGAATGTATACTATCATACACAGTAAGGTCTTCATTGTGGAACTTCAATTCAAAGTAATATAGTGGTTTTAAAATTTGTACTATAGTTGAATAAATACTTGTAAGCTAATAAAAGAATTTTAATCTTTAAAACAAAATCTCTTTTTATTATTTAAAAAAATTCACACTATACACCATCTAGAAAAATTTTACATAAACTCAAATTGTAAAATAACAATTAGCTCAATTATTTTATAAACTTAATGTTTATAAAACATTTTTTTTAAAAAAGAACTGGCTTAATATGCTCATGGAAAAACATAATTAGTGTTTCAATCATGTCTGCAATGAATTTATTATCTCTTGGAATGATACAAACTTTGAAGTCACTTTTTGTGTAAATAAACAGATGAGCAACTTGTCTATTTGTCACTGCTAATTGTCCTTGGATTTGATGAAAATAATCATGATTCCGTTTTAAAGTAATTTTGTCATCAGTACATTCCAAATATGGTATCTTTAGCACATTCACAGGAAGTTTAAAATTGGAGTAAGGACATTTAACTTCTAATATTTTATCATCATCCACTAGCCCATCTGGACTTGCAGCTAAGAATGGGTATTTTGAATGAAGAAACATGCCACATTCTTTCACAGGAGTATTTACAAAAGAATATGTTTCAATTGCTTCTTTTTCATACCTTAAGCCGTGAGAAATTGCCTTACTTTTTATTGGCCTACTTGACAGTAATGAGCCACACAATTTTACTCTGTCTGTTGATTTTAATTTACAAACTTTTCCAAAGTTTGAAGATGTCAAATGCAACAAATGTTCCTTCTTCCAAACTGCACTTTTTCATTGTAATCTGGTCTCTTTTTCCAAATGTTTTATGTACTCCCTACTTGCTTCAGTTACATGTAAAGCACTTAAAAAACATTTCAGACATTGTGCTTTTGCAATAATCATGATCTGATTCTAAAGCCCTCATGTTTGCTGGTTGCCTTAATTGCAATATCGGTATTGCACAACCACTTTGCATGTTCATTGCCAAATTAATAACAAAGTTTGTATAATCAGGGATTGTACTGCCAGATGGTCTGGGGTCAAATTTTATGTCTTCCAATAATTTTCTTTTCATTCCTCTCTTCTTAAATAAATGAAATGGAAGCTCACTAGCCTTAACTGGGGAACCTTTATGTTGGCGGGTAGGCTGATGGAATGTTTGCAGAACCTGTGTGCATGTTTTGTGACACTTATATGTGCCTGTTCTTCCATATTCTTCTATTGCCAATAGTGTTACACATACATGTTTGCAATACGCTTTAGGCCCTTTACCTGCTGTACATTCACATATTACATTTTCTATAACCCCATCATCTGTAATTACTAAATCTGTGTAAATCTGTTCCCCTTGATTAATTCAGATTTTACATTACCTTTAAAATATAAAAAAATGTTTCTCTTTTGTTCCTCTTATTATTAATAAGAATTCATTAAAATACATCTGCACAGCAGACAGTGGCATTCTTTGATCTGACATCTCCATGTAGGCATCAATTGTCTCTATAGTCAAAACTGGTATTTGTAAACTTGGAGAGAGATCCTTATATTCAGATGAATCAGGAAGTTTGAGTTCAGGAGAGCTATCACAGGATATAGAAAAATTATGAGTTTCCTGATTCCTCTCATATGCCAGTAACCTGAAAATTATTGTAAACAAGTTTAATAACTAGTTAAGATATGATCACCAATATTTTATTTAGTTTTTTCTGTCTCATTGACAGGAAAGGCAAAAATTATTATTATATATTATATTCTTACCTTAATATATTACATATAATATAAAAATAAACAGTATAAGGTAACTGAACAGTATTGACAAGCACCTAAATATGGCATATATATAGTGTATGCCAGATTTAGTAAAAGAAAATGGGCAAAAATTCACTTGTACAAAAAGTTTATTGGTGAAGAAATTAGTCTTATTGCATTAAATTATTGAAACAAGATGACTTGTGACCAATAAAAAAGACATTTTGATTATATTTATTTTAAATACTCCAAATATTGTTTTCTCTTGGTAAAAGATTAAGATATATATCTCTTATATTGTCTTAGAACTTCATAGAAAGTAGTTTTGTTTGTATTGATTGTTGTTCTAAATTACAGTGATAACCTATTGGTACAGTTAACATTTCAGATACTGATATAAATTGGTTATAATATATCAGGCTCAGTACATGACCATATTCCAAAGGAAAAAAAATTTATTTTAATTAAAGTTTTGACCTTATGTATTGGTTAGACAAATGTGAAAGGAATCAATGAGAACTTTACTGATCTTTAAATGTTTTTATCGACGAAAAATGTGCATTTTGTGAAATCTTATTCTTAAAACTTTCATCTACTGGTAAGTTACCTTATCATGTAATAGTTATAATGACTTGAAATTATAAATGTAATAATTAACGATAAAAATATAGATGTAGATTATTTTAACTTACCTTTCTATTAAATCGGCTTTTCTACCAGCTAACTTGGCATTGTACTTTTTTAATTCTTCCTTTAATTGTACCGTTGTTAACCTTCCTAAAAAATATTTTCGTTCTTCCTTTATTATAAAGTAAGCTATCCTTCGAACGGAACAGCTTGTTTACAACCGTATCGATATGCGCGACACCTATGTCACGTGATCACTTTTTTCCCCTATTGGCTCGCGTCAGAAAAAAGTAGGTGTGACTTCTGTAAATGACGCTATCGGGAGTGCACCGATGCAACCGGAAAAAGTAAACAGCCTACGTCATTAGTCTAACGGTCCTTGTCTGACCTACTTTTCGTAGAATCAACATTGGAGTAAGCTGTAGTAAAACGTAGTAGTTTATAGTAAAACGGTCTTCTCTAATATTCATAGTAATTTGTAATGCTCGGATTTCAATTTAATAAGTATTATTTAGTTCAGAAACATTATAAATACATCATTAAGTAGGAGAATAACGAAAAACTTTATTTTTTAGTATAATACAATTTACAAAATCGAAAGTTCGTATATCGTAATATTATAAAAAACTACATCGAAACATACAAAGTCACCTAATTTACTTAAATTCAGTTCATTATACAACTGTAGATACTCTTGCCTTCCTCAGTTTCCTCAAAACAAAATTCGAAAACTTCAATTAATTCTATAAATATTTAAGCGCCATTACTATTCGAATTAACTGTAATTACAAATATAACTGAAAAATATTTTCGACATAAACCCTAGGCAATAATTATCAAAACAAAATTCTTCAAGTATAAATTTTTCTGATCGAGTAATATGTAATAATAGTTTTATCTATTACTCTTGCCATATTCAACTTTCTATGTTCACATCCATTTAGTTTCATCTAATTACACTTTAAATGTAAAAAAATCTACCAACAAATAAGTTTTCTAATAAAGATACTACTTGCTAATTAAAGTTTGTATTCTTCTTTGACGTAGTTCTACGTTTTAGCACTAAATTGGTAGACATGTCTAAATAACACGCTTATAAACACTAAATGCCATAAATGTTTCGAAATTAGAACTAGATAATTATATGCACAAATAAATTTACATGCCTTCATTTACATCCAAACAAAGATCAGTTCTCCCAAATTGTCGAAAAATAAATTATTTTCAACTTTTCTTTCTGAATTTAGAACTAATTCACAGTAAACTTTATGCCTTAAAATATCCATTGCAATCAACGCAAAATGTATGAATCCACGTAATAAAAAATTATCGCAGTGAACTTCGAAAAAACGAGAAACACAGAATTATTAAACCGCACTTTACGAAATCTGGCGCGAACTGTCGTATACAATAAACAAAACGAAAATGCTCTTGTCCAATGTCATCAGGTGACAAAAAGTTTCTAAATAAACGCTAAAAGTTTTAAAGAATTCTTTCACAAAAACCGATGAATTTAATTAATACACAATAACTAAATCTGTTTAATAAAGGTTAATAATTTTCCATTATAATTATGCAAATTAGATATAAAAAAGATCATCGCGCAAATTCTCCCGCGAACCATGGATGACTCTTACGTCATCTGGATTGAAGTTTCCTGCAAAATACTGAAAATTTTTATATAATTATTTTACTAATCCAGTCAAATTTAAATAATATAAAATGTCTAGATCTGTTTAATAAAGATTAGTAATGTACTATCACTAATATGCAAATTAGATATGACAAAGATCACTGCGGGAAAACTCCCGCCAAGATAAAAATAGCTTTCGGTCACGTGATCACCAAGAAATACGAAGAAATATGCCTTAAATTTAATGTTTGTGTACAAATTAATACATTTTAACTAATGTCATCGTTTAAAATTTAATGTTTCTGTAAAAATTAGTAAATTGTAACAAATTTCATCAAAGACAACAGAATAATTTTCAGCTTATAAAAACTCTACAATAAATGATTATTTCTTCGAAAGACGTCGATATGCACGAATAAATAATAAATATACAATAATGCTTTTATCCATTTTAAGTGGATATTGTAAACATTAAGCTATTTAATTTGTTTGGCTTTTATAATTTAGTTTCCGAATATTTTACTGTGAAATTCCATTTAGTAAACAGAAACAAAGACAAGCTATTAGTTATAAACAGGACAATAGAATAATTTTTACGTAAATTGAGTGAAAATACAGAAAAAAACGAATTATATCAAAGATGGGGACAAACAAGCTTACATCCCCAGAACAGAGCTTATAATTTGTTGTCAATTCCAGCCTGTTCCTACTTTGACTGTTTTATGTTGGTAAAAACTTATTTTTTTAAAATAAAAGTACTTTGTTGTTAGTGAAGAAAGATAAAAGTATCGAAATATAATATTCAGAATTAAAAATATTGATGTATGTCCATATTAGAAATGTATATTTTTTTCCGATATTAGAAATAATATCACGAGAAAAACATTATATAAATGAAATACGGCCATAAACAATTTCTTTCTGTCAAATAAATTACGGATTAAACAGGCTTATCTAGAAAAATTCAATCGCGAATAACTGACTTTAAATATACAGAGGATACAGTATGCTTGTTATGTGATAGTATCTGCGTTTACAAATTAACAGAATTTTCCTTTTTTTTTTACACATTATTATGCTATAATCTAGAAAACTATGTTTAATAATAAGACATACTACAGAAAGGGTAAGAAAGGAACGTCAGTCATTGTAACTAATGTATTATTGAAAGTTTCATTCATATAGATAATTAATTTTATCAAGATACATTTCTCCAAAAGAAAATTATCGATATTTATCGTAAATATAAGTAAATTTTATTATAATTTAGATAAAAACTCATTTTTTCCCCACGCATGGCTTCTTTCCCCTCCCTCTTACTCCTATACTTGGAACATTCCATTTCATAATTTGATGTAATAATAACGTTTAAAATGATTCTAAATAAAATATTGACACTTAAAGTAGGTTAATATAGGCCTATATTGTCACGAGTCTCAGGTGTATTCATAAAAATGTAATAATCTATACAATAATACTTTCTCACATGCTCCATGTGTTAAAGTTTGCAGCTGTAATTGAAGTAATATATAAAGAAACAAAATGTTTATATTATCAATAGTTATAAAAGATATCTTATTTTCACGTAGAAAAACAAAATAAGACAGAAGAAACAGACAATCACACGATATCTCTATCCAGGACATTCTATAATTGATTTCAAATTTCTAATGTCGACATACATGAATATTTTTGTGTGTGTGAATATTATATTTCGATACTTTTATGTTTCTTCACTAAGAACATCTTAAAACATTAACTTTTTACCAACAAAAAACAGTCAAAGTAGGAACAGGCTGAAAATAACAACAAATTATAAGCTCTGTTCTGGGGATGTAAGCTTGTTTGTCCCCATCTTTGATATAATTCGTTTTTTTCTGTATTTTCACTCAATTTACGTAAAAATTATTCTATTGTCCTGTTTATAACTAATAGCTTGTCTTTGTTTCTGTTTACTAAATGGAATTTCACAGTAAAATATTCGGAAACTAAATTATAAAAGCCAAACAAATTAAATAGCTTAATTTTTACAATATCCACTTAAAATGGATAAAAGCATTATTGTATATTTATTATTTATTCGTGCATATCGACGTCTTTCGAAGAAATAATCATTTATTGTAGAGTTTTTATAAGCTGAAAATTATTCTGTTGTCTTTGATGAAATTTGTTACAATTTACTAATTTTTACAGAAACATTAAATTTTAAACGATGACATTAGTTAAAATGTATTAATTTGTACACAAACATTAAATTTAAGGCATATTTCTTCGTATTTCTTGGTGATCACGTGACCGAAAGCTATTTTTATCTTGGCGGGAATTTTTCCACAGTGATCTTTGTCATATCTAATTTGCATATTAATGATAGTACATTACTAATCTTTATTAAACAGATCTAGACATTTTATATTATTTAAATTTGGCTGGATTAGTAAAATAATTATATAAAAATTTTCAGTATTTTGCAGGAAACTTCAATCCAGATGACGTAAGAGTCATCCATGGTTCGCGGGAGAATTTGCGCGATGATCTTTTTTATATCTAATTTGCATAATTATAATGGCAAATTATTAACCTTTATTAAACAGATTTAGTTATTGTGTATTAATTAAATTCATCGGATTTTATGAAAGAATTTTTAAAAACTTTCAGCTTTTATTCAAAAACTTTTCGTCATGTGATGAAATTATTCACAGGTGCATTAAAATATGAATCAGTTCGTGGGAAAATTTTGTACAGTGCAGTCTGGTGTATCTGTGTTTCTGGTTTTTTCGAAGTTCACTGCGATAATTTTTTATTACGTGGATTCGTACATTTTGCGTTGTTTTTAACGGATAAAAGGTGGAAATTTTACTCTGAATATAGAACTTGTTTTTCAGAATATGCTACTTTACAAAAAGAAAAGTTGAAAATAATTTATTTTTCAACAATTTGGGAAAACTGACTTTTGGATATAACATATGGATTTACATGAAAGTATGTATTATTGGGCTACTAATTTATTTATGTTTATGTGTATTGTTGTACTGCAACTTACTTTGTTTTACTACGTTAGAGAAAGTAGGTCACACATTGGATTTCTGACATAAAACTGTCGGCTTTTTCAGAGTGAAGCGGACCTTCTCAATGAAGTGTGTTTTAGGGAAGTTATGCTTTCTTTTTCTGATGCATGCCAATTGTGAAAATTGTTTTTAAAATTAAATATCGGTCAATGACGATAACATATGTTATAAATGTGAAGATGAATATAAAAATATTTCTACATTTTTTTATTGTTTTGTTGTTTCTTAAAGATTAATTTATTTAAATTTATTATATGTCAAGTAAGTTTATTTACAAAATGCTAATATTTTAATTCGCTTTAATATTTCGGCGTAAATTTGAACAAGGAATTTTAAAATTTTAAATAAACGATATACTGAAATTTTCTTTTATTTACAATGATTACGTCACTTCTACAGAAAGTAGAACACGAGACGACCTTCACCCACATTTCAGTCTGGGGGGAAAGGCCGCCAGTTGTAGTCATAACAACCTTTACGTCTTCTATTGTTGTGGATGAAATTCGTTAACTGTCAATTACATTTTCTTGAATTTGATTCGCAGGTTGGAAAAAATCGTCATTACTTAAATGCCTAAAACTTTAAAAAATTTTATAAAATTGAAAATAAATTCAAAAGTTTTGAAAAAATCGTATCGGATGGAAAATCAAAAAAGAATTTAATATAAATTTGAAAAAAAAATTTTTAGCAAAAAATTACCGCGAAAAAAATTCATATATAAAAAAATTATGTGACAATAAAGAACGATTTTTTCTTTACAAGACGTAACTGTTTAAAAATTTTTTTTCCTAAACGGAAACGAGAAAAACGCGTGGGAAAATTCTTAAAAAAGTTCCCACGGTTTATCTCCACAACTAACTGGTAGAGCCGAGTCCGACTGTTCCACTGTTAAGAGGTTAAGAGTGATATTCCTGTATTACCCATTAATGTAATTATTATAATATCCAAAGTCGGAGTCCATATGGCGGTACTTCATACCGTACCATTCTGCACAAGGTCTATATAAACAGGTCTGGACAGATCCGATAATCCTTTGCGGCAGCGGCCATTTTGGCGCTTATTGATAAAGCATATCTAACACGAGGTTCCTGTGTGAGTCGATTATATTTAGTGCTTAAAAAGTGAAATAATGGGGTATTGTGTAGCATCAAATTGTAAAAGTACTGTACATTGCAGATGTGAACGACAGTGTTGGGACCTTAATAGAGTCATAGAGCATGCCCATAGGATCGTGGAGTACTTGATGATATAAGTTTAGGGGGAGTGGGGGCTCGTTCCCACTCAGGCGCTGAGGTACCAGCGATCGCGAGTATCGAAGCTCACGACTATATGTGTAGCGTAGGTCAAGGCTCACTAGCGCTTGCCTTGACCGACGCATTGCATTAGTTTAATCACCTAATTTGATTAATTTCACTCAAGACGGCAAATGATAAGGATGCTGTTTATTTTAAACCATTTTGATCAAGTTATATAAAATTATGATTGCATAATCATCCGAAATTATTATTAGACTGTAATTTCATTGGTTTTATGTAATTTTAGTTTAACGTCGAGTAAATCTAACTGCTCGTACAAGTTTGTATAAAACCTGCACTATTCAAAACTCCCCAAAATGGCAGCTGGCTCTGTAAGTAAGGTAACGTTCGTGTCCAGACATATTTTTATAGACCTTGATTCAGCATTGTCATTTTGTATTTAGAAGCGTAGTATATTGATGCCTAAGAAAATGCCCAAGAAAATAAACCAATATTGATCAAGTAAATTCACATCTAGAACAATAGGACCAACTGAAACTCTAGACCATGATGTTAGACTTCGGTATGGGAAACGGGTGGAATTAATGCATTTCACCCTTTACCCCATGCTACGATAACACATTAAGTTGCCTTTTTAGATATTTTGGCAAATGGCGTAATTTTTAATTAGCCTAATTGCAGGAGCGAATCCTGACCAAAATTTTTGGGCATGCTGAAAGTTATAAGAAGAATAATAGGCCTATCTCTAGCACTAAACAATAGGTTGAAATGTTATTTGGTGTAAATAAAAAAGTATGGACTATTATAAAGCCCATTATATCTACACATGAAATAAATATATGAAATATTCCAAAATAATTATAAAAAACGATGGAGTCAGACTATTTCACTTCTTACGTAATTGTAAAATACACGAAAAAATATATTTTTTTTTCTCCTCTGACTTATGGATATCTTATAACTTCAAAAAAAATTTTTTTAAAACATTGTATCAACAATGAATAAAAAAGAATTAAAGTTAAAAAAGGTAATCAACTTGCAAAGAAAACTTTTATTTACATTAATAAACCTTCTAAATGCATTTCGTCTATGGAAGGCCTCTTCAGTAGGTCCAATCATACACAGTTCATGCTCCCACAAAACCTTACTAAGAGAAACCACTTATATAATTTATAAAGAATCCCAGCATTCCGCTGTTAACGTTCCCGTATTCAAATTTACATTGTTGTTTTGCGTAATTATGGCAAAATGTTCTTTTACTAAGTTGGGGGGATACTATAGATTACTATTTATGGAATTTCGGGACTTTGAGTATATATCTAAACTGAGGGGACCGAGACGAGTTCAACGATCCCCTACTTTCGGACCGGAGACGAAAAAGAAGAAAGTTGTTATACTTTTTAAGTTATCATACTTATTTAATGCTATCATGCAGACGGCACCGTAGTTGCTAGTCCCGCCATCTTGCGATAAAGTCTGCGAACCATTAAAAAAAGCACTCTGAAAGGCAAGAAATTGCACGAACAGTCGAATGCCACTTCCTTTTTTTTCTTTTGTCCAAGAACTACCGTGAATCAATAACTAGTGACGTTAAACACTGGGCGGCCTGCGGCGGCTCCCCTCCGGGAGGTCTGTCGGGAGCACGAACAGTCGAATGCCACCATCTAACGGAAAACTCTAAAATGGCGTAGAATGCATTGTAAAAGGCAAGAAATTGGAAGTATGATAACTTTCTTATTTTTCGTCTCTGGTCCAAAAGTAGGGTACCGTTGAACTCGCCTCGGTCCCCTCAGTTCAGATATATACTCAAAGTCACGAAATTCCATAGATAGTAAGCTATAGTACACCGCCGTTGGACATTGTTTTTTCCCTAAAAATAATTTTTAATTTATTAGTATTAATTTCACAATTATTAATATTACAGTGTTGGAAGATAGAAGAACTACTAATTCTCAACCTTACGGCAGCCAGGTGTTCCGATAATCTAATCTTCAGTCTTCGTTTCGTTTCACTGATGTAAACACTAGGGTTATTAAATGTACTATTCTATTCGATAAACGACACTTTCTTCTTCTAATATATTTTTTCGTGTATTTTACAATTACGTAAGGAGTATATGAAATATATTATAATGAAAAAGAATTAAAACTTTATGATAATAATTTAAATTTTGTGGACCTTTGACACTGGGGGCCCAGGGTTTAAGCCCTATTAATCTCTATGTAGATCCGTCCTGTACACAATGCATGTAGGCTGAGTACCGCAAGCTTTCGGTAGAATCTGGCCGTGTTAAATGCTTCGAATGACGTCATGCGCGAGCACTTGTTTGCCACGGCAAACCACACGAGCAAGCGATCGAGTTCCCACAAGCATGACTTAAAACGGCTATCCACTAGCTGTAAATTTAAAAGCAAACACAGATGATAAAAGAATTTACACGTTAGAATAAATTATTATTGGCATATTTGTTCTCATATAATAAGTATATTGACAGTCAAAACTTTTTCTTAAGCATGCGGCGCATGCTAAGCAAGCCCAGAGAATTCGCCCTGCCTAACTGTATTAAATTTTAAAAAATAGCCATATCGTGTCGCTTCTACAATAAGTTATTTTTTTAAAATGGTCCATACTGGCCACGTAACGTTCTATTATCCAGTTAGAAGTAACGATTTAACGAACCTGTTATTTAAAATGTATTATCGCTCGTATACGCTACTTTATTTGTAGGAATATTAGCTATATTTCTTGAATTTCTTGACATTTTTACTTTCTTACAGAAAGTTGTGTCATGCATGACAAGGAAATTTCTAAATTTCTATAAACGAAATAAGGAATAGGGAGTCCCATCTTAACAATACCAAAATTTCTATTTTCAAGAATAGAAATTTTGTACACCTATAAGATCGAATGCGAACCTTTTTGAGTCCGCGTGCCATATAAAGAGCATAATTATCTTTAAAAATATAGATGCATGTCGAAGTTTTGGACTTCGAATAACGATATGTAATGAACTGAAACGAACACACTTTAATTCGAATCAATAAATGTAAAGAAGCTGATAGAAAAATCAACTTCTTTACATTTATTTCAATTAATGGATAGTCATACGAGAAACCAAAAGGGTTATTAAGAGATGGGTGATAAACCGTAATCGTATGGCACGTTACGTGCAGTTGATTCTCCCAACGTGCCACTTTGGGTAGGTGTGCCATAGGTCCGTCATTTCTGTACAAGAATATAGGTACTGCTCATTCTCTTAACGATTTCAATATGTCGACAGGATATCCGAAAGATTATGTGTTAGCCTATCGCATTGGGGAACCCAGAAACGAATTCACGCGAGTCGAATAAACGGAGATTTTTTCGGGTTTATCCGTCCGGTTATGTCGGACCCCGTCCTTCATCATTCGCTGCTCTTATTTTGGGTCTGGCCACGATGGGCTTGTGTAAAGATCGTCTTATTGCCAACAGAACGAAAATTATGTCAGGTTGTATGTACTGTACATACATAATCATGCAGAGATACGAATTTCGCCATGCATTTGTTAACTGATTCTTATCTTATAGTTCTAGAAGCAATCTAAAAATGAAAATAAAAATACCAGATTTTTCCTGTTTTATTAATTGTGCAAACAGAGAATTATCTGTTTATACAGCGTGATCAAAAGGTGATCTTACATAAGATATACGATGACTTAAGTTTTTTTTCGCTTTTATCTCCTGTATTCTTTCGCTTTTTCTTCGTTGTATTCCTTTTCCTTCCTCTTTTTCTCCCTTACTATTAATACTCCATTTTCTCCTTCTTCTCTTCCTCCATCCAGGCCCGCCGTAAGCGGGCGTGCACCGCACGCGTGCGGCACGTTAATGGGGCGGCAAAATGGTATTGCTGGCAAGCTCAGCCGTAGGTAGTCGTGGTTAAACAGAGACGGCATAATCGGTATTGCACACGGGCGCTCAAACAGCTAGAGGCGCTGCTGCCTCCATCTTCTAGATTCCAAACTCTCCTTCATTACGCAGTCATTATGTAGTGTACATACACTATATTGCATGCTTGGATCACGCTGTATTATTGTGTACTTCATCATTTTCTACGCCAATCAATAATGACCAATTTCATTGCTTGTATTAACACAAAGACGACAAACTCAAATCAGATTTCTGTCGTGTATTGTGTTTTATTTGAGTTTTACTCCTAAGATTTAAGATTAGAACGAAATCATTAAGTAGTCAATAGGAAATTATAAAAGTAGACATTTTAGTAATCGGTTATATTAAAAATAATAATTATATATCGTAATTTTTTTTCACCCTTTACCTCATTATTCACCAGTGAAAACATCTTACTGGTAAAGATGAATATTTACCATGATATAATATTATTATTACCGTATATATCTCGGCGGATAAGACGATAGTTGAATCATTAAAAAAGGCCCCGAAAATCCGGGGTCGTCTTATAGGACAGATACAAAAAATTAGATTGAAATTTATATAAATTAAAACCATTATAAAAAAACGGACAAACCGTAATTATTTACTAATAGAGAGTAGGGTATGTGCACAAAATGGAATAGCCCATACGACGTTTTTGTGAATAGTCAAGGTCGTTACCCGAATGCCGAATCAGTGCGAATGTTTGCAACAATCGCAAGGCAGTGCTGCCAGATGCAAGAAAATAAATTTCATTTGAAAAATTACGAATAGGACATATACGCTATACAGTATTATTATTCAGATGATGATCGCTGATCTAAACTAAATTCATAGGCCGTTGATAGTTTGAGGTCGTCTTATAGGACAGATATAAACTAAAACTATAAAACTTCGACGAAAATTTATAACTCGTCTTATCTGAAGGTCGTCTTATCCGCCAACGTAATTTATTAATATAATGAAATTATTAAAATGCCTCAATTAATACTCATATTAATCGTGGGATTTTAATGATGTAATAGTTAACAAATTAATGAATCTGAAATAACGTAAAGACGTCCAATAATTAAGTGAACAGTATAAGGGAAGCAGGAAAATTGCAAAAAATATATTGGGCATAAAGGCAGACGAAAGTGAAAGTATTGTCTACCTGGACATTAATAATCGTATTAGTGGCATACAAATTTATCTTTACAAAAGTAGTTATGTGAATAAACTATGAGTTTAATAAAAGTTCTGCATATATTTCTTAAGATATTTTTTCAAAATTAGGGCGTAATACACAAAAGGGGATTCGCAAAAAGTACACCATCGTTAACATCAGGAAAAGTATCAAAGAAGGCTCAAAAACTATACACGCAATTAATGAATGGCCCCATAAATACGGTATTTCTTATTATATTAAAGATAATAATAAAAAATAATATATTAAACATTTCGAATTAACTTTGCATATTAACTGAAGTGATGCCGTTTTAATACGATATACTTTAATGTAATGGTCTAAGATTTTAGAATAAAATGTAAACAAAACATTTTAATTTCTAAAATTCTTAATTCTACTGATAATTTTCTATAAATAAATAAAATATTTTACCATTGACGGAATCCACGCTGCCATAAACGTAAGTATAATGAAAGCTCCAACAGTTAATATAACACTCCGAATTGCTAATGATTGCAGATATAAATCTTCAGAGTTCAAAAATAAGTAAAAACAAAGCAGAAAATAGGAATATTCCAAGTATTAATGTTAGAAATTTGCCAAGATAACTTAGCAAGCCAACACCCATTTTTAAAATTTCCTGTATTCGTTCGAGTATATTAATAATGATTTTCAAACGATAAGTCTCCAGTTTATTTCCTTCAGGAAAATCCAATAAAATATTTACGTAATTTAGATATAATGTAAATTTCGATGAAGCATAAACAGCCAGCAATGGAACAAACATCAGAAGGTAAAGTATGAATCCAGTAGTAAAAGAAATAGCATGAAAATAAAATGGAAATACGAGGATGAGTAACATTGTTGATTGGCAAAGACAATTTCTTAACTGAAAACAACTAACAATATCGCGAATTTTTTGAGCATAAATACCGATTACAATAGGGCAATATACGAGTGTTACAATAAAAAACAATCGATCTTGCAAAATAAAAAAATCTTCTCCTAATTCTTTATTTGTTTGCACAAATTTTTCCACTTCCACAAACTTCTCGATGCCAACTTTCCACGTCTTTAATAATCCTGATATAATTAATACTGGTACAATGCTTGCATTTAATAAATACCAAACAACTCCTAATATGCACGTGTATTTCCAAGAGTCAAGATGAATTTCGAAACAAAATAAATGATACTTATCGGGAACAAAATAGGAATTGTAGTACATAATGAGATATATCCAAAATGTAATATTTGTTACCAAACAATATGAATTATGAATAAATTCCCAAGTTTTGTTCCTGACGTGTGGGTTATAAGAGATTGGTACACCGAAAATTTTCATTATATTAAATATGGGTTTTAAGGAGCAGTGTATGTAATTGTTTCGCTGCTTTGAGGGAATCATTTTACAAACGAAGAATGATTTTTGAAAAATAAATTTTAATAATAGACTTCCTCTGTATTGATTTTCGATAAAATTGAAGTGTTCGTTATTAAACGATTTACTAGTAAATTAAATTTCTACATTTAATGAATAAGTTAGAAGAAAGAATGCTGTTATGGTTTAAAAATCGATATTTTATTTAATTAGTCTGGACGATATGAATTACTTTAACCTTGAAGATACATTATTGGACTTTAAAAATTCTATTATAAGCTACCATTTTTACGAGAGAGAATGATAGCTTATTGTTAATGATAAAGTCTATAGATATAATGGTCACTTGGTTGCTATAGCTGTATATGAAAGTGACATAAAAAAAAGCGTTGTAATCGGTTTGTAGCGTAATTTCTTACATAGCTTATGGCAGCTGCGAACATTTGAAATTCATCTATAACATAAATTTTTGTTTTTTTTTAAATGTGACTTTATTTTTTTTTACATGATGTGTTTGTAATATGATTGTCTGTAATATTACAATATCCAGCAACGAGTTTTGTAACCGTCCCGGGGTACAATATTTGAAGCGGAGCGTTAGCGAAGCTTCTTCTATGAAGCTTACAGAATTATGTTCGTTCCCAAAATCCGTTCGATCGATTTTGATTAAACTTTGCCATTTTCCATTAATTGTGATGCGAAATTCAAAAATACAATAAAAAATGGGCGTTCATAACTTCGTTTTCGAGATATACGGTCGTATCACTAGTGTGGGTGCCGGGAGGCGGCCAAAGTCTCGTTCCTCCTTTTTGTTGGCTAACAGGTCCGTGAGAACTGCTCACGTCAAGATGGCGGTTCGGATGAGTTACGCGTTACGCGTTTTTATGCGAGTGGAGGAAGTGAATGGGTTCGACGGTAGAGCGGTGGATGATGATATTCGAATAAAGGACATTACAAACGGATAAAACAATAACAAGGATTTATTAAGACTGACATAATCGATACACTGATTACTATTACTACTGACATAATCGATACCAGTTGGGCGAGTTATAGTCGCCAGAGCGTGTCTTCGCGGAGGGAGAGTTCACACGATTTCGGGGGTCATACCTCGTAATTGAAGTTAGTTTGAAGACGGGTCAAGTAGTCGTCGGGTTCTTTTCGACTTCAGCGTGGACGCACCTTGTCTTATCGACACTACGGAATCGACCCCTCCCTTCCTCCCTCGTCGCCCTTTTATTGAGGTGGTCACGTTGTTCGGGTCCACCAATCCGTACTTTTTGTTGGTTGTTCCTTCTGTTGCAATTTCTTTTCCTTTTGATTCACATCCCTTTTCCTGCCACCCGCACGGAAAAAGGATGTCTTACTACCGGTGAACTTCCGGTGGGTCCGAATTCTCACACTAGCGTGCGCTACAAAGCGATATCGCACGAAATGCGCGACATTGTCGCGCGATTCTTCACGTTCGCTGGCACGTCTTGTATGGGCTTATTAAATCGAATTCATTCTCATAATTTAATGGATCGATTTTGACAAAAGATTGTCATTTTCGTTTAATTGAGACAACAAATCCAGAAATGAAATGTGGGTCCATTTAAAAGAAAAAAATATTCAGCAACGAATCGCTTAACACATTTAAAATTCTGATGATGCTATCTGTTACCATATTTCACTAAAAAAACTACTTACACTTTTAATTATTATAAAATGACAAAATGTTTAATTTTGAGGGAAGGGATGAGTTTTATTTTTAAAAAAAAATTGTAAATGCTAACAACAAGTAAAATCCGCCGTGAAGTCCGACCCTACTCGAGATATAACACACGACTACCCTCTATCTCTCCCCTAAGCCCAAAAATGTAAAAATCTTGGAGGGTCAGTTTTTGACCAATTGCCATACTTTTCTTCTGTTATCTAAAACAAAGCAGGAAAGTAAAAATAAGAGTCTATGACTTCGTTTTCGATATAAAAAGGTATAACAGTGACAATGTCTATGCTCTATGATACAACGAGCGCATTTAACAGAATTTAGACCTAGGGTTAAAAAATAAAAACAGTACGTGCGCCTAACGGAAAATATGCGCGACAAACAAATGCAAAATATCATTTTTCTGGCGATCCTTTCGTTTCAGCAAGTGCAAAGGATCGCATATTCTGTGCCTAACAGGTGCAGAGATCACTTCTTCCACCTCAATTCTATCGCGAGACGACAAATACGCGCGATTTCCTAATTATGTTTAAAAAACACATTACGAAAATTCAAAAGTTTTATGTAGCGCTATCTGTTATGAGTTGTAATTAAAAAATAACTGTTATACTATTAATTATAAAAAGTTTTGAAAATATTTTCGAAACAGTACATTTAGTTTTTAGTACAGTAATAATTTGTACAAGTAAAAAATATTTTGTAACTTGAAATCTTTTTGAGATATAACCCAATTCCAGTTACAAACATTTCCCCTTATACACAAACCTCATTGCAAATATCAGTAATTTTCAACAAAAGGCAAGTTTGAAATTGGGTGAAAAAAAAATCAACATCTCCATACACTAACATCTAAGTTATTTACTCCCAGTTTGACAACGCATTATTAGAAAGTAATATTTACTTCATGTAAATCTACCAATATTTTCTTTTATATTGGTATATTTTCTTGTAATGTAGTGACGTCTTTCTTATTTACAGAACAAATGAAGTAAAACATAATAATTAACCATAATTGTTCTTAAACGTTATGCCTTTGTGTCCTTTATATCTTAATTTAAAATTTAATTTGTATACTAGTTCTTTTTATATATTAACAGGACTTATTATACTGGAAAATATGGATGCAGATATTTAGTCTTACAGATCAAAAATAATGTTTTTATTTAGTTTACCTTAACACATACACTTAAACTTGTGTTTCGGACTTGTTCGTCCCTTCTCAGCAGGCCTTTAAACGACACTTTCTACAATTAACGATAAAAAACATTTCTTGGTACAATTATAACTAAAATTAATTAAAAAACACAATCATTTCCCAACAATAAATTAAAAATTCTTATAAATTCTGTATTTCCGAACTTACATTTCCAATTAAACTTATGATCCACAGCAACCATACAATTCGACACATTCCTAATTTTTATACATTAAAATCAGTTTAAAACGATAAATTTAATTTTTATCTAAAATATTATTACTTCAATTAACTTACTTCTTTTTGTTTATTCTTTTCTACTTAATTTCTATTTTAATTCTTTCCTATCTCTTCTTTTATACCTTTTCTTCCCTCCCTTTTATAATGCTTATCCATGATTGGTGGATCTCTCTACCATTGTTGTTATTCATTTTATTAGTTTGCCTAATTATATTTAAATACTCATACAGTTGTCTTTTATAATTGTTTTTTTTTTCTTTTTCCTGATTTTTACCGTATTTAGATCAATTGCACAAACTTCTGTATTACAATGGTCAGCTACTGCTGAATTTGCATAGTTTCCTCTGATTGCTCTGATATGTTCACTTAATCTTATTTTTAATTTTCTTTTTGTTTCTCCTATATATGATTTCTTCGGATTACAATTACAATCAAATGAATACACTATTCCTTTCTCCTCTGTTATATCACATTTTTCTTCTTTTCTGTAACATAAGTGCTTTTTAGTTGAATTTATTTTGTCCGGTATTAAGTTTATTCTATTTTTTATTACATTTTTAATTCTTTCAAATAATTTTGGAACATATCTTAATTTAATAAATTTTTTCTCTTTATCTATTGATTTTGGTTGTTTGTCATTATCTAGTTTCCCAAGCCATTATTTAAACATACATTTTGGGTAATCATTTAAAATAAACATTTTAATTATTGAAAATAATTAATTAAAATAATGAAATTAATGAAAATATTAATGAATTAATGAAAATATGAAGAAAATAGCTATTCTATTGTTATGTTAGGGTACATGTTTACAATATCACTTGATATTGTAAACACGTACTGTACCCTAGCATAACAATAGAAGATATAGAAAATTCTTTAATAAAAATAAATACACCAAATTGGATAATAAAATAACTATTTTCAGTTTGATAAGAAATTCTACACCCAAACAGAGGGAAGACCTATAGGTACTGTACGTGTATAGGTCAAAAATTGGCCGAAATAACAATGATACAAATAGATGATTACCCAAAATGTATGTTTAAATAATGGCTTGGAAAACTAGATAATGACAAACAACCAAAATCAATAGATAAAGAGAAAAAATTTATTAAATTAAGATATGTTCCAAAATTATTTGAAAGAATTAAAAATGTAATAAAAAATAGAATAAACTTAATACCGGACAAAATAAATTCAACTAAAAAGCACTTATGTTACAGAAAAGAAGAAAAATGTGATATAACAGAGGAGAAAGGAATAGTGTATTCATTTGATTGTAATTGTAATCCGAAGAAATCATATATAGGAGAAACAAAAAGAAAATTAAAAATAAGATTAAGTGAACATATCAGAGCAATCAGAGGAAACTATGCAAATTCAGCAGTAGCTGACCATTGTAATACAGAAGTTTGTGCAATTGATCTAAATACGGTAAAAATCAGGAAAAAGAAAAAAAAAACAATTATAAAAGACAACTGTATGAGTATTTAAATATAATTAGGCAAACTAATAAAATGAATAACAACAATGGTAGAGAGATTCACCAATCATGGATAAGCATTATAAAAGGGAGGGAGGAAAAGGTATAAAAGAAGAGATAGGAAAGAATTAAAATAGAAATTAAGTAGAAAAGAATAAACAAAAAGAAGTAAGTTAATTGAAGTAATAATATTTTAGATAAAAATTAAATTTATCGTTTTAAACTGATTTTAATGTATAAAAATTAGGAATGTGTCAAATTGTATGGTTGCTGTGGATCGTGAGATTAATTGGAAATGTAAAGGAGTTCGGAAATACAGAATTTGTAAGAATTTTTAATTTATTGTCGGGAAATGATTGTGTTTTTAATTAATTTTAGTTATAATTGTACCAAGAAATGTTTTTTATTGTTAATTGTAGAAAGTGTCGTTTAAAGGCCTGCTGAGAAGGGACGAACAAGTCCGAAACACAAATTTAAGTGTATGTGTTCAGGTGAACTAAATAAAGAACATTATTTCTGATCTGTAAGACTAAATATCTGCATCCATATTTTCCAGTATAATAAGTCCTGTTAATATATAAAAAGTACTAGTATATAAAATAAATTTTTTAAATGAACAATTATGTTTGTTTGACAGTAAGCATTAATAACAGAAAGCACGTCAGTAGTGATAGTTTTAGATTTATGCTCCTCATAAATTGTTTTGAATCAATGTAAATATAAAAACAACTTAATTTTCAGTAGATAATCTTTAAAGTCTCTCTTTATCACGAATATTATAATAGGGTAAATGAGGGTTAGATGGTGAACACATGTAATGTATATACGTTAAATGAGGATGTTCATTTGTTTGTTCGCCATGCACACCTATGCCGTTAGACCAATTGCAATGAAAGTCGGCACTTACGTTAACCTATTTCTAACTTAAGTTACATGATAAATATCACCCCAAAACATAATTCGATTTCAATATGTCAACTATTTTCTGTCTATATTCCATTTTCTGTGTTTACACGTGGCGCCATCTATTAGCAAAACAATTTAGGAAAATATTAATCTGCGTTTAGTAAGAGATAACTGTACAGTTTGTAGCAAAAATATGAACACCTTATTATCACATAAAACCAATTACTCTCGCAGTTTTACAAGACGTTTTACTTAAACAAGTTTTATATGAAGTCTTTTGAATGTTAAGGTTAGCAACTTCGATCACTTGTGGAGACATCACAACCTGTTTAACTCTGATTACTTTTCAAATGTTAATAATAGACCAGTATTAATTAGTAGTCATTGACCATCCTCTCTTCCGGGAGGAGGTCAACGACTACTTTTAATGGAATAATCTTCAACTCCCTCCATTCTTTCTATGAACCAGTGAAAAAATGGCATTCAATTAAAAAAATTACATATAACAAGGTTACCAGAGAACATAAAATATGTTTTAAGCAACGAGCTAGAATATTCTAATAGAAAGGCTATAATGATGCCATGTTGAAAGAAAATTGAATTCACATCCGCCATTTCCCTTTTAGTCAAGGGAGCGTGGCATTTGTGTTGTGTAAAGGCAAGCGAGCTAGAACATTCTAACTCGTTGTGTAAAAGTGTACAAAGGGAAGGAAGTATTTTAACCCTCATCTAAGATGAGGGTTAAAATACGGAAATAGGGAAAACGACCCTAATTAGTTTTTTTTTTTTTTTAATTTTTAAAGAAAGTAACAAGACATTTCTTTCTTTAATGAAAATGTTATTCGTTATTAATATTTACAATTTTTTAAAACTCATTACTACCCTCAAAATTAAGCTTTATGCCATTGGATAATAAGTAAAAATATAACAAGTTATAAGTAAAGGTTTCTTCTAACAGTGAAACTAGTATTTATCATGTCTTTCATAATTATCGCAATTAACAGAGACTATAATTAAAACAGTTCACTTTATTTCGCTTATTTAACAGTGGACTTCTGTTTGGTAATTTTCCAATCCCACTTTAGGCTCACGGCTTCAGTGTCTATGGTTGTTGTCTATAACATAACAGACAAAAGGTTAGTTCATATTAATATAGTTTTGTTATCCAGAATGATGTAGATAATGCACAATTTGTACACATCCTAATGGTGCAGTATCTACATATCAGTCTCTTTCACTTACTGGCATGTTTTCTTTGTCTATTTTTGTTGAAAAAATGCAACACTTCTTTCATTTCTCACAATTATTAGCTCCTTAGAAGGATTTTAACTTCAACATTGTGGTTCATAACATGATAAAATTCAAAATGTAGTTTTTCATTGTAAATATTTTCACAAGTTGAAATAAAAATTTTCACAAACAAACTATAACTATAATAAAAACACAAGAACACTACTTATATTCTGCAAAAAAAAAAAAAAAACACTATCCGAAAAAATTAGCAACGTACTGAGTATGGTCGGATCAAACACTATAAATAAACAATTACAGTAATACCCCGGTTTTCGTTGACTTCGATTATCGTCGGTTTCGGTTTTCGTCGATTTTTTTCGCAAAAAATTACGAGGCGTTACAGCGTGAGTGGCTGCGACTGTGCGACATCTGGTGGTGGAACTTGGAAGTTCCTCGAGATGGCTGCGGTCTACAATCCCCGTATCAGATGATGACCGTCTGATCAGTTTTTTTTTTTTTTTTTTTTTTTTTTGTCGCGAGTTTATATTTAACGATTCTATCCGAGTATCTTCAGAAAGTATATGTAAAAGAACACACACGTGGATGTCGAAATCTGTAAAAGAATCCCGTAAAGAAAATAAACGGATAAAGAAAGAACATATGCTTATCCTCTTGTTGAATTACACTCACCACGTGCGTATCGTACACAATACACATTTCTTACGTATAAAAATTTTTATTTAAAAAACATTTAAATATATAAAACATATACAATGACAATTGCTCATTCTTCCCATTTCACCAAAATAATAATAAAAAGGAGCTTGACGCCTGCATGAAAATTTACATACTAAATTATTATTTAAGAGATTTGTTTTTTCCCAACTTTTGGTGCTGTAAGCAACAGCACCAAAAGTTGGGTGCAACAGTTTGGTGCAACAGTTAAGCAACTTTATTTGCTTAACTGTGTTTTGTAACACTGGCGCCAAAATAATATCAAACATTTTTTTTACAAATGTTATTAGATTGAAGAACAAGAGGGATAGTTTGTTAGAAATTTTAATAGTAAAAGGAAACAAATATTTTTTATGAATAAAAATTTAAATATACAAAGCATATACAATGGCAAATGATCATTCAATCAGAGATTTTTTATAGCATATATATGATCTCCATCAATAGTATCAAGTTGAGCCTTAATATAAGACTTTTCTAACTCGGTTGGCTTAGTTAAACTTGAAACTGATTTTCTTTTACGCAACTGCAACTGTAACTATGGATATATTACACTTTACACACCTGAGATGGCAGTTTTCCGCTGGACAGTTGTCATCTGTTTCTTTGCAAACGCTGTATTTTACATTTCCCTCTTGTGATGGAACATGCCACGTTGCACAGTTGACCTAAACTATACTATTTTTATTTATATTTTTACTTTTAATATGATTATTTCCAATCTGTTTTAAGCGAGAAGATAATTTACCCTTAATTGTCTTATGCAGTCTGTCAAATAGTTTATCCCTGGTGAATCTCATTAGTGCATAAATTACCCTATCCAACCTTTTTCCTTTCTTTCCTTGGAGACAAATGTGCTTAAGAATTTTATGAAAAGATTCCACATACATATTACAATTTATCCCTAAACCTCTCCTGTAACAATATGCCCACTGGTAAACTCTGTTTGCATAACGGCACAAAAAATGATTTCCAAAATCTCGTGTAATATCATTAGTTAACAGATCATTAAGCACACTATCTAAAAGGGATTGAAATTCTTCCTCATTTCTTTTTTCCAATAGCATCCTGATACATTTATACACTTGCATCTTAGTTTTTTGTGTACCTTTTACTTTCTGGAATTGTTTTCTCCAGTTCCTGTTTACATACTATATACAAAGTAAATGATTTTGTGTTTCTGGCATTACATGAATCCATGCATTAGAAAATGCAGGATCATTATCTGACATAAATACTTTTGACTCAGTAGAACCAACTTTATCACAGATTACATTGAAAAAATGCATGAGAATTGCTGTATCTACTCTGTTAGACAATAGATAAGCAGCAGAAAACCCTCCTCCATGTGCATCTACAACTAGAAGTGTAGTTAATAGGAAATCATAGTTAGTAGTTTCATGTGTGGAATCTAGACAAAGTATATTATTACCAAATTGCTGTAATGATGATGCTTGAAAAGGTGTCATTAACATGAGCATAAAATCACCCTTTTCGAGTAAACAACTACTGCAATCCTTTCCCTGAAGCTTGTAAAATATTACAGGGAATTTTTCTTTCATTTTTGATATGTTATTTACCCAAATCTCTACACTTATAGCATCATTATCATGCAATCTCAAAGAACGATAAATGTGAAACTGTTTTTCAATATATTTTTAACTCCTTATAATTAAGCAGATGTATGCGCTGCAAAGATCCCTGCACATTATTTCTAACATCATCTAGTATCTTATCAAAACTCCCTCCCATAGCCAATTTACTTGCTATTTAAGTCTTTTCATCCTTACTGAGATGAATATGTGCAAGGTCTGAATCATGTGTGTGTGCTGCAAACAATGTACAGTACATATAAATTCTTTAGAATCTTTTGTAACTGTGAAAAAGTTCTATTGTAGAAGGACAGCACGATGTCATTTTGCAGGATCCTAGACTTTTAAGTTGTCGTTTTCTCTCATTTTTATCAAGTTTGGAGTTCCTGATCGATGACAGATGTAGTAAGTATTATTTCCCTGTGAAGTTCTAAAGCCCGTCTGTTTTATATATATGCATTTAAATTCCTTCTCTTTTGCTAATTTCCAACTCTGGAATTCTGAAATTGTATAAAAATGAATCGCGATTCTTCATAAAATAACAATTAATTAGTATCAAATATAATCCTAACAAATGTACTAAGGAATTCTGATATATAAATACTTTCCAAGTTTTTGAATTTCGCTTCTTCCTTATATATTTTCATCTCATGGGATGTACTTAAATAGTCACGTAAATCGTTGTAACTTGTGAATTTATTGTCACATAAACCACAATTAATATTACAGGGTTTTAATACATCGACATTTATACCATAAATATTTCTTTTATGAGTATACAGATTTTTCTTTTAGTAAACTTTCTATCGCACAAACGTCTAACAACGGTTCCGTCGTTGGAAATATGTAAATAGAAACTAATTATGGAAACTAAAACGAAGCGTAATCTCATACACCACCAGAGGTCGCACAGTCGCAGCCACTCACGCTGTAACGCCTCGTCGAAAAATTACTCTCGGTTTTCGTCGATTGCCACGGATTTCATCGGCGTTTCCAAGTTACCTCGCTGCTAATTTTGCGAAAACAAAGGGCGACCCACGCGTTTTCCGGTTCAATGTGGCGTTATTTCTCGTTCTGTGAGCATTACCCCGCGACGACCCAGCATTGGTCAACGTTTCCGTTCCCTGAACACTGGGTGTTCGGTCGGGGGGTTCGCGCTTCGCCAGGTCGGACTGGTACTGTACGTGAAGTTTTCCGGGTTTTTCTCCACGTCTGTAACGCCTGAATAGGGGCCAGTTACCTTAACCTAGGCATGTCAAACACGCGGCCCGCCAATACATAGGTTGCGGCCGCCGAAACTTTTAAAAAAAATTGTTAAATATCAAGCTTTGACGCTTGAAGTTGGAAAGTTTGAACTTTTTGGTTGACGCTGGCGTCGCATGTGGTTGCATCATCGCTTGGGACGCTGCGCGCTGGCGCGAGGCGTCAAATGAAAAGCGGCGGCCGAAGCTGAACGGAGATAAAAACACAAGACGATCAGAAACATGATAGAACGCGGAGAGATCTAATCTGATACACGACACATGTTTGTGTGGCCATCAGCCATACTGATATTTGTACATATTATATTATGTTAGAAATCTGTATGTTAGAATCTCTGTTCTTTGTTCTAACTGTTCTAGAAATTTCCTTTCCAACCCTTTTTCCCTGAGGTGAAGTCACCGTTTTTGAGAAGTGGACTGGGAAAACAAAGGAGAGGAAAATTCCTGGGGTCATGGGAACGAGAGGTGAGACACTTTTGGCTCGAACTCCAGAAAGAGAAGACGTACAATGGTAGTGCTCCAGGTCTGAAGAGAGAGGCTGGGCCTACGTGGAGCCGCTCATATTCCAATAATAAGAACGTTCCATAAAAGAACTTAGGAAGATATTGATAGGACACCAAGTTTGAGGTGTAGAGAAGGAAGGAAAAGAGAAAGAACTGTTCAGAGAAAAGGCTGAGACGGTGACATATCCAAAATCACGAGACCGAAAATCCCGGGTATTTCTTTCTTCCCCTTCGTACTATTCTTAGATACTTATTTTTTCTACTTCTTTTTCTTTAGTTATAAATTATACTTATAAGTCAACTCGCGGATATCTGTCGCATCGTATGGAATTGATTGCTCAGAAAAAGGGGTCCAACGCCGTTGTATAATACTCCAGTTTGCTTTGTAAGTTGGGATCAACTGATTAAGAACCGGTTCAAGGAGAGAATAAATTACTTGTTAAAGAAGGAATCTGCAACTCTTAATTTTTGTGTTATTCTGTTCGCGGAGTATCATCATTGTTGGGATTAGAATTGTCTGTACGTACGATTACCACCTTTTCTCTACTTTCAAACGAGCAATGATCGACGTTGGAGAAATGGCCGTTGGTTTCGAAAGCAGGATTGCTGGTTGGCCACCTGTCATCAAAACGTCGCCGGATTTCCGACAGAGCTACAGAGCGCTGATTGGTCAATCAATCCTATCTTCAATCCATATAAAAAGGTCGAGTTTTGGCGGGAAAGCCGGTTGATCAAACGAACTCGATTAAGAAAGTCGTCGTAAAGTGCAGTGTTTGCTCAATCGTTTGCGAATAATATTCTGTACTCTAAAGTGGATTTTGGTTTTTATGCATATTAAACTAAAAAGTTATTTAATAAAAATATAATCAAACTTCAAGAACAATGAGTAAGAAAAGGTCAATTGAAGAGGAACATCGTAATTTTCAACAAAAATGGGAACTGCAATATTTTTGTGTCCAAAACAAGAATAAAATATTATGCTTGATATATAAAATCTCTATTTCAGTTCCTAAGGAATATAATCTTAAAAGGCATTATGACAGAAATCATAAAAGAAACTATGACCAATACGTTGCAATACTTCGTGAAGAGAAATTGTCGGAATTGAAATTAATTCTTCAAAAACAACAAAGTGTATTCACTAAATCTGTTGAAGACAATACAGCTGCTGTAAAAGTTAGTTATATATTATTGAATTTAATCGCAAGCAGATCGAAAGCATTTACCATCGAAGGGAAATTTATTGGTGAATGCTTAATTAAAGCGGTGGAAGTATTACATCCAGAACAAATAAAAAAATTTAAAAGTGTAAGTTTAAGTCGAAATACTGTAGCTAGCAGAGTTGACGAAATAGCCGATAATTTGAGAAATCAGCATAATTCAAGAATATCAACATTTCAAGCCTACTCTATTGCAATTGATGAAAGTACAGATATTCGAAATATCGCTCAGCTGGTTGGTTTTATTCGCCGATGCGATGTTAATTTAAAAATAAGTGAAGAACTTTTGGAAATCATTCCTATGCATAATACAACCACTGGAGCTGATATTTTTGTTGCACTTATGGAAGTTTTGAAGAAGTATAAGTTACCATTGGAAAAGTTGGTTTGTCTCGCAACTGATGGTGCACCTATCATGATCGGTATTACTAAAAGAGTTGTCGCAAGTTTAAAAGAAACATGCAAACAGCATGGTAATAATAATTTTGAACATTTTTATTCTATTATTCACCAGCAAGTACTGTGCTCCAAAGTTTTAAATATCGGACATGTTTTAAAAATAGTCACCAAAATTGTAAATTATATTCGAGCACGTGAACTTAATAATCGTCAATTTGCTTCATTTCTGGAACATATAGAATGTGAATACACCGATCTACCGTATTATACGGAAGTTCGTTGGCTTTCGAGTCATAAAGTGTTAAAACGATTGTTCACATTGGTGGACGAAATCACAATTTTCTTGGAAACAAAAAATTATGAATGCGCTGAATTAAAAGATGGACAATGGATAAAGGACCTGGCTTTCTCAGTTGATATTACAAGTCATCTTAATCAACTTAAGCTTCGAGGCAAAATCATGTTGTTACAACGCTATTTGATAATATTAACGCTTTCAAACAAAAATTATTACTTTGGCGAAAACAAATAGGAAAAGAAAACTTGTCTCACTTCGAAAGCTGTCAATATCTATTGCATAAATCACCTAAATTAAAATTATAATAGTTAAAAATCTAAAAAGTTTGTAAAATAAAATATGATAGCAGATGACGCCACCAAATGTTGCCGAAAAATTAAGTAACTGGAAATTATTATTATAGGGTAGATGAACCGTTTAAAAATTTTGCAAAATGTATTGTAATTAAAAATGTTATTTTAATGTAAATTGTTTTAAATTCAATTTTAATAACAGAATTATAATGTTTTATAATATACCTTTTTTACTCGCGTGTAGGATGATCTTGCATATTGGATAAGGTGTGACTTTAAAGATCAAAATAAGGAAAAAAATTAGAATTGTATTAATAAATCTATTTCGTTTAATCACAAATAAATTATCATCAAATGCACGTATTAAGGCAAACAACCATATTTGCCTTAATACGTAATGAATGGAAAATAAAACCAATACACTAAATTTTTTCCTGTCGTGCTCATTATTTTTAATCACTCAGAATGTGTTAATATTCATTAAAATAACAATTTAACATATATGAAGTAACTACATTTATAATCATTGCTAATTGGTTTGTATTTCATTAATGATTTTATAAGTAACGGGGAACTATTATCTGCGAAAAATGAGATGCAAGGTGGTTTTTAATTGATGGACGGAGGATTAAACCAATAAACAAAGCAGGAGGTGTCTTAATTTAAATTAATATGCCTGAATGTCCTTATTTTATTATATTATCATTTTCGTCTACTGTACGTATTTTCTATTATCTGGACTTATTAGACTGGCTTTACAGATACTGCAACACAGTTTCACAGATCACGAATTTGTTTTATTTCATATTTCTGGACCCATACATAATATTGCGTTTCGGACTCGTTTGTTCCTCCTCAGCAGGTATTTAGAAGGTTGTACATTCTATATAAATTAAACGATAAAATAATTGTTAAAAACACAATATTTTATATTACCCGACCAATTTTTAACCAAATTAACCAATTTTTATATACCAATTTTAATTTAATTTTATTTTATTTACCAAATTTAATTTTATTTACCAAATATACCATTAACCAATTTTTTATATAGATTCATCGACATTAATATAAGATCCTTACTATTTCCAAACTTTTTCCCTTCGTTCTCATTTCCACCATACATTCACTTTCAAACATTAATAACAATACTGTAAATCTAAACCTGTATTAGGACAAATTATTATATTAAAGTTTAATATTATCTCGGTTTTTTTGCATTTAAAACATTATTTTCTAAACTTATATTTTTTCTTGTTCACTTTGACTTACTCCTCGTCTTAATTTCTTCTTCTATTCCATATGGAGATACTAACACTTGTAGGCTCCTTCTCCGATTTGACTTCACTCATCGGTCAGTGAAATCGACCCGTTCGATTTCACTGACCGATGAGTGAAAAGTCCTAACACGAGATGGCAGGGCGTGATGTGATTCGATGGCTCGTAAATTACGAGTAGCGTGCTTGCGGTTTCCAAGTTGATATTCAAGGTGAAGCCCAAATCGTGGCGGGCGGAGGCTTAATTTGGGCAGCGCAGCCAGAATTGAAAGGACGTTTCCTGTTCCGTACAGTGAGGGCAGTTCGGGGACTCTATCAGTCTACGGGAGTGTAGAAAGGCGTTTAACGGGGCCGTCTCCGTTTGCAATCGGGCTAGCGAAGTTTTCATTCGCCGGTTCGTGGCGTGGTGGAAGTACCAACTGGTAAAAGGTCGGAGACGAAAATTCCCTATTTTTGTTTTTTAGTTCAGCCGACCAGGAGTCCGTCAAGCGGCAGACTGTATCGCTCCAGACTGCGGGAGCTAAGTCGCGCGGCAGCAGAATTCTCCAGACAGAGCCGTTCGGGGTATCGTTTCGCGTCGCTTTGTCGGCCGCTTCATTAATTGAAATTTCCGTGTGACCGGGAGTCCAACCTGCCACACAGTCCGCCCTCCGCGTGTCTATACTTGCTGTCAGGTCTATGATTAAAGCAGGTGAGAAAAACGTCACATTCGCCACAGCGTGTAGCGTCGAGAGGCTATCGGAAAAGACTGCCGTCGGCCGATTTGTTTGTGCGATGATGCTGAACGCCCTCAGGAGCCCCTGGACCTCTGCCCCGAAAACGCTACTGGTCTCGTACAGTGACCATACTTCTGTTAAATGACGACTCGGGATTACTATCCCTATGGTCGTGCGTGCTCTGGTTTTTGAAGCGTCGTTTCCTATCTGCTCCCACTCCGGCCATTTAGTGGACGCTGGAAATGCGTACGCATAACGTCTGGAGGGAGCCCCAACATGTTTTGGTAGTCGGCTAGACTCAGCCGACAGGCTGAGTTTATCCGACTACCAAAACATGCGGTGTAGCGGGATGTCTTTGCGGCGGGCCTCCGCTAGAACCCAGTAAATGTACGGCATCTGGTGTTGTCGCCATCTATAAAACATTAGGCTGAAGCGAAAAAGAGTGTAGAGAGGGCTGAGAAGGCCGAGCGAAGAAGGGTGTAGAGAGGGCTGAGATGTCCTCTGAATATGTGGACCATTGCATGAGAAAGGGACCGCGTGCGGAGCCTGATGCGCAGAGGGACGTAACCAGTGTCCGCAAACAGAGACATTAGGGGGGTTGTTTTTTGCACGCCCAGAGCGGTCCTTGAAGCCGTGTGAAAAGGGATTTCAATACGTTTAAGAGTGGTGGGAGGTGCCCCTGCCAATAGAGGAGCCCCGAACTCGGCCATTGGGCTTAAAACTGCCTTGATAAGTCTTAGTATACTCACCCTGCGGGCGCCGTTCCGGCTTGAGGTAAAGTATTTGAGATAGGTGCCGGCGCGCTTAAGCCTCGACTTAACTTCTTTCGATCGTTCTCTTTATACATCAGGCACGCCCCTTCCTCTATGATTCTACTCCATGATTGGTGTATTTCTCTTCCGGTATTATTAATTATTCTGTTATTTTGTTTATATTAATATGTGCGTAAAGTTGAGTTTTATAATTATTCTTTTTTTTTTCCTTATTTTTACTGTATTTAGTACTATTTCACAGCCTGTGGAATTACAGTGCTCCGCTAATACTGAATTTGCATAATTTCCCCTAATTGCTCGGATGTGTTCATTTATTCGTATTTTTAATTTTCCTTTTGTTTCCCCAATATATATTTTTACCGGTTTACAATTACAATTAAAGGAATACACCACTCCTTTTTCTTTTACTATATCAAAGTTTTCTTCGTTTCTATAACATAGATGTTTTTAGTTGTATTTACTTTTTCCGGTATTAGATTAATTCTACTATTTAATATTTTTTAATTCTTTCAAACAGCTTAAGGATATGTCTTATTTTAACAAAACTTTTTTCTTTATCTATTAATTTTAATTGTTTATCATTATTCAGTTTTTCAACCATTTGTTCAGCAAATTTTTTGGATAATCGTTCAACATAAACATTTTCATTCTTTCTTCTTCTTCCTTTGCCTGTACTTTGATTTCACTTGTTCGTTGTCGTATTTTATTTATATACATTTGAAATATATTATATTTCATACTTATTGGTGTAATAGATTTATAATTAATTGTTTTGGTATTTGTATAGGTTTCACATATTTTTCATAAATTAATTTGTCGTCTTTCTTCTCAATTGTTATATCTACATAGTTTATACTATTTTGTTTTTCTGTTTCTAATTCGAATTTAATATTTCCTTTTATCCGATTAGCTTTGTTTATAATTATTTTATCATTTGTTTTCTTTTTTCATATATTATTATACAGTCGTCTACATACCTGCTATAAAATTCTATGCCTTCTATATTTCTAATTTTTTTATTTATTTGTATCATCCATATTTCGGCCAATCTTGGGCCAATGCAAGTACCCATAGGTATTCCATTCGTCTGGGTATAGAATTTATTTTCGAACTGAAAGTAGTTATTTTTGATTATAATTAAGCAGAATTTAATTAACCAACTAGGTGTTTTTATTCCTATTAATGAATTTTCGATAACTTTTATTGTGATGCTAGGATACATATTTACTATATCAAGTGATAATAAATTCATATGTTTATTAATTGTAATATTTTGTAATCTTGTTAAATTGTTAACAAATTAAAAATGCAGATGACAATTCATCTACATTTTTAATGCTATAATTAGATACCTCTAATAAATTTAATTTATTTTATTAAACATTTTTCTAGATTGTAATATATATAATTTCTAACGTCTATTAACTTTACGAACATATTAATATAATTAAACAAAATAACAGAATAAATAATAATACCAGAAAAGAAATACGCCAATCATGGCGAAGAATCATAGAGGAATATGTCTGAGGTTTAGGGACGAGGTATAAAGAGAACGATGAAAAGAAGTTAAGATGAGGAGTAAGTCAAAGTGAACAAGAAGGGATGTAAGTTTAGAAAATAATGTTTTAAATGCAAAAAAAATCTAGATAATGTTAAACTTTAATATAACAATTTGCCTAATACAGGTTTAGATTTACAGTATTGTTGTTATTAATGTTTGAAAGTGAATGTATGGTGGAAATAAGAACGAAGCGAAAAAGTTTGGAAATAGTAAGGATTTTATACTAATGTCGGTGAATCTATATAAAAAATTTTCGGAAAATATAAAATATTGTGTTTTTAACAATTACTTTATCGTTTTTAATTTATACAGAATGTACTGTACAACATTCTAAATACCTGTTGATGAGGGACGAACGAGTCCGAAACGCAATAATATGTATGTGTCCAGGAATATGAAATAAAACAAATTTGTGATCTGTGAAACTGTGTTGCAGTATCTGTAAAGCCAATCTAATAAATCCTGATAATACAAAATACGTACCAGTAGACGAAAATTATATTATAATGTGTCTTAATTTGTTTAAAATAGGTTCCAACTTACGATAAATACACTGTAGACCTATAATGATAGCATGAACTATATACAGTTTACAGAAATCGTTGCAAAAATGCGAAGAATCGTTCGCTCACGCGTACAAGACGACCTAGGTTTTTCAAGCAGTGAAAAATGAATGAAAAACTCGTCTTATATGCGAGTAAATACGATATTACTTGTTTGACTTGCTTTTACATGTTTACTATTTATGTATTTTCCAGTGTATTCATTTTGTTTGCGCCTACTAACTAAAAGCCTCTTAAGCAAGTCTATAAAGCATACACTATCCGTTACACGTTGTAGCATACACTATTCGTTACACGTTGTAGCATACACTATCCATTACACGTTGTATCATACACTATCCATTACACGTTGTAGCATACACTGAATCATCTCAAGAATATGAAATTCTTCTTAATAAAAATTTATTTTCTTTTTGTTACGTATCTAACACTAATCGTAGAATTGAAAAGTGATTTTGTTTTGTCATGGTTTAGTCAAAGCCACGAATTTGATTGATCAAAGTTGAAAAAACTCACCTGATCAATCAAATACTTCTTCAAAAACAACCTTATCAACCCTTAATTTCGATTTCCAACCAAAACACACTTCTGTTTGAATAATTCCAAAGCTGAAAAAATCTTAAACGTAAATATTCTACCAAAACATCGAAGAATTTGCTTACTGTATTAAATTTCAGAAAAAATTCCTTTAAAATCAAGAGTACTTTTCTAGAATTTCATCTTATAAGATAATCTTTATACATATCCAAGTTGTCTTTCTTTAATTTGTTTAATTTGCAAAAAGGTGAAACTAATATAAGTCAAAAGACTTAAAAACTGAAAAGAAAAAAGACAATTTAAAAATAAATAAAAGATTATTATTTAATCTTAGAAATTAAAATGCGATTATTTACATTTAACGAAAATCTTCGTGTAATGACAATGCCTCCGAACCACCGTAAACCAATTTCTCTTTTATATTTTATTAGAAGAAATTTTACCTGCAATATTTGTATACATATATATACGACAATGATATATTTTATACAATTTAATATTAAATATATAATATTGTTAAATTATATAATACAGAAATCAATTCTTACCATTTGCCTATCACTCTCGGAGAGATGAAATTTCGATATTTCAATTACCATTTGGTACATTCGATTTCCCTGTAAATTAAAACAAAATTTATTGTACTGATACTTAAAATTTCAACAATTTTAATTTTCAGTACAATTCAATTGAACGTTGCGAGTAGTTTTAACTTAAATCGTGCAAGTTCTACTCGATATTTCAGTTCGTAGTTTCTAAAATGGATACTAAGGTAGAGTGCCTGAATCTCCGTTGAAAATAGCAAAGTAAAATTGAACATTACAAAAGTAGAATAGTTTATTGTTTTAATTAATGATCACTGCAGAGTGATCGATCTCTCAACGTCATGCACAGTACCTAGACATCGAGGTTGTACAGCAATAGTGTTTAGTTTCCCAGTTCTGTTATATTAATATATACAACAGTGGAAAAAATGGCCTTTCAGATTTTTACATTTTTGGACTGAGGGAACCTTGAAACGTCGAGAAATGTAAAAGGAAAAAAAAAAATCGATATTTTTTCCTGTATAAATGGATGTTGGCGTGCTGTGTATGTGTGAAACATTCTATTTGTAGCTTAATAACTCCTGTGCTTTTTGTCAAAAAATTTTGATATTTTGCAGAAAGGTTTATGTATTAGAGAGGTTGATGCTAGTAAATTTTAGTGATTAAAGGTCGAGGAAATGGAGTGATAAAGGGGGTCGTGTGTATCTCGAGTAGGGTCTAACTTGATATTTAAAATTCTTTATAAAACCCATCCCTGCAGTCAAAGTTAAGCTTTTTCCATTTTATAATAATTAAAAATCTAAAAAGTATGTAAAATAAAATATGATAACAGATAGTGCCACCAAATGTTGCGAGGATAGTTAATCAACCGGTTGCTGGATTCACGAACCCTCACGTCAGCGAGACTTCGTCAAGACGCTTTTTTTAGGTTTAAACTTTTGAAACCATTTTTCACGTTTTTAAAAATAATACGTTCATTAAAATATCAGTTAGAAGTATTATTACGTATTTTTCCTGTTATGAATAACCCAATCTGAACATATGGGCACAGACGAATTGTACCTTTTAAAATACACAAGTACTCTACTCCTTAAATACAAACAAATTTTTCAAAAGAGAAATTTAAAAATTTGAGAGGAATAAGCAACGGAGAACATTGAGAACTACTATGTACTGTGTAGTGACACAGTACGTTGCCAATCTCATGTTCTCGTTACGAGAAGGACTGATTCGAAGTGGGATTGGTAATCGTGGATAAAAAACGAGGAACAACATCCCAAACGATACCGTAATAAATTATTATTTTGTATAAACACCGGAATTTTAGTAAAACACCATCAAAAGAAAATGGCGAAGATAATATAATTATTAATTGGGCTACAATTTGAAAAACTGTAGACCTATAAATTCTCACTGTCGTTTGTCTGACTCTATGTCAGTCTGTCCTTTTTTATTGATATTGCGTTTTTTACACATAATACAATTGAAATGTACTTTTTTAATTCAAAATGTAGTAACTGCAATAACGAGAAGCATAAGATTGATGGCAGTACATTGTAAGAAGGAAGGCTTCGTATCTAATATACGTCAATCTACTGTATAATTTGTATTTGAATTAAAAAATTGAAAAACAAATATACATTTTACTAGACATTAATAAATTTGGAAAAGATGCATTATTATTATCAACTTATTTAACTACTATTAATAACAAAGGGAAGCTGGTAATTGATAATATTTTGTACTTATGTTCAACTTAAGTGAAATCTGAGGTTTTCAACTTTGAAAACGTCAAATATGAACATCCATATGAAACTATATAATTCAATAATTAATCCTATTGTATAATACGCTAGTCCAATTTGGGGTCTCGATTACCTGTATAAACTGAAATCTTTTCATATTTATTTTCTTTGCAAACTTCTCCATTTAGAAAGAGCTATCCCTGGCTATGCTGTACGTCACGAAACCAATCGTATATGCTCCTTCCCTTTTTTCTTAAACGAATAATAAAATTCTACTACCGTCTGAAATTTACAAGTGATAATAATTTAACTTTATTACACCAGAAAATAATCAAAAAAAGTAAAACTCCAAGATTAGACCAGCTTCGGCAGACTAAGTTTTAAAAAATTTTAAATTCATTTCTTGTATCTGACCTGCTATTCAAAGATAATCTGCAAGATTGGTAATACGGTTATACATTATTAATCAAATCTGCAATATCTCAGTCTATTAACAAGGACCAAACAAGTCTTAATCAGAGTAAATATAACGCCTGGTATATCAATCTACTTCATATTTCCTCTTCAAAACCATATATAACTAAATTAATTAACTTCAATATAAAAAGGTTAATAGCACAACTACATCTTGATAAATATTCTATTTACATCAATGATAGTTATGTTAATTTTATAAATATCCAATGTATTTGGTGTAACTCTGAGAGTCTTTCGCTCACACGACGGTCTGTTACACGACGGTCAAGGTTTAGCAAGTTTGCGTGATTTACTCGATATTAAACGAACAATTCAAGGTGGTTCACTCTTTGAATTTAGAACTAATATAAATAAGGATAATAAAAAAGTTTTATATAAAATATATAACTACTTCGTCAAGATCGCAAAAATGTTAAAAGATCTAACTTAACTGTTTCACCGTTTATTATTACTTTATAAATATTATTTTTTTTTGTATTATTAACCTTGATATTGTGATTGTTATTATTCGGTACGGATTTACTCGCAATTAATGTTATTAATATATATTTGTAATGTGTTCTAACTTTTTGTAATTTTTTTTTTTTTGATTAAATGTACAGTACCACCCCCATAACAGGGAATTTTTCCTTTTTTGTGACTAAATGTTTATTATTATTATTATCATCAACTTATTTAATATGTTTGGGAGAGAAAAATTCTATAATTAATGCTTCTTTTTCCCTCATTAGTGTGTGCGTTTATAATAAATTGTTAACTGAACAACATTTCAAATACGTTGAAGACGTCTATGAGGACTTAGCCTATTAATAAAACTTATTGGACTGCAGTTTTGGCTTTAGCAATAGAAGAAAACGTTACTCAGAGAAAACTACAAGGCGATCAACAAAGATTGTTTGTTTTCTCTGAATAATGTTTTCTTCTATTGCTTAAGCCAAAACTCCAGTCCAATAAGTCCTATTAATAGACTAAGTCCTCGTAGACAAAATGTATTACAAATTGAAAATAAGGACTAGAGGCATATGAACATTGAACATTGAAGAAGTAATTCAATTTTTAATAAAATGATATACAGCAATGTAAACGCTTTTTAAATTTGAAAGTAGCCAGAGAAGCCAAAGACTACTTGGCCCAGGATACCTAGACCCCGAAATTTGGAACTGCTGGTATATGAAAACCGCAAAGTTAGGGCCAGAATGAGTGTCAAAGCTCAACCCCAATCAAGGTGTTCTCGCTTACGCCTTGAGTGGTTAAGCCAGTGTTTCTCAAACTTTTTTGTCTGGTGGCACACTGAAGTTATTAAACAAAATTCACGGCACCCCTATTATTATTATTATTTTATTTTATTTTTGCTTTTTTACGGTTAGTAAAGATATGAAGGATGAAAAGTCTTTGAAAAAAATAAAAGTTTTTTAAAGTAAGTAAGTTTATTTCCAAACAACACAAAACATTCAAAACAAAAGTTATTATTATAAAGGTATCTGGTGATAAAATGAGCTTTCAATTTTTTATGATTTACTAGTGCTAATTGATTTCTTAGCTTTGCTACCAGTAACCACTTCTTGATCATTAGAATCTTCACGTTTTCTTTTTTTAATGAAAAAATTATTCATGATATTGAACAACGTAATTAACTTCAATATTTTATTATAAAATTTAATTACAAGTTAATAATATATTTTTTCTTGTTGTAAAAAAGAAAAATATTTGTATATGATGCTTTTTCGTTATTGTCTGAACATATAACAATAATAAAAACAATTACTGCATTCAACGCATTTATATTGCACTTCTACTCGCTGCAGGAACAGAAGAACAGACAACTAGTAACTAGTTCGTTTTTTTTTTCTAGTATTTACGTATCGCCAATTACCGAGTCACTGAGACAAGTGGCGACGTAACAAGATTAGTAGAAAAAAACCAATATTCATTTTTTATAATTGTTTTAATTATTTATTTAATTTAATACTTTAATTCCATTATTTTAAGTAATTTTAATTTAATTATTTAAAAATTTCGCGGCACCCTTGTGGCGTACTTGCGGCACCCCAAGGTGCCAGCGGCACCCGCTTTGAGAACCACTGGGTTAAGCGTTGACTCTCATTCAGGTAATTCCACATGTTCAGACCTTGAGGAGTGGAACACGTGGAAGTAGTCGTTGGTGCTGATTGTTGTCTCGACTTTCCGATTTGTATGTAGTTGTCTTTACTATTACTTTACGTATAAATTAATTCTAAAAATTCTAGAATAAATTATTAAGAAATAATTAAGAAAAAAATTTTACCAAAGATGGAATGTAAGCCGCTAAAAAAATCAGTATAATAAACGCTACAGTTATCAATATTAACACGCCAAACGAGATAAATTGCTGCACCGCATCATCAATTAGAAAAATCATAGAAAATACAGTAAAAATTGCAGATATCCCAAGTATTAAAGTTAAAAATATTCCAACATTACTAAATACTTCAATAGCAGTTTCTAAAATTTCATACACTGAATCTAATATTTTAATGATAGATTTAAGACGAGAATAATCGATTTGATCTGTTTTATGAAAATCAAATAATAAGCTTACGTAAGAGAAATATAAATGAAATTTCCTTAATGCATATATACATACGAATGTGAGGAACATCATAAGATAAAGTATATTTCCATATGAGAAACACAATAAAAGAGCATCAACAAACATCAATCTTGAGTCACAAGGGCAATGTGTCGAATCAAAACAATGAGTAACAACGGTAGCTTTTTGTGAATAAGTAACAATCGTGACAATAAAAAATACCATTGATGTCATCAAAAAGGATCTATCTTGGAGCATATAAAAGTCCGCCTCTAAGTGTGTTTTCGTGTGCACAATTTCTTCTAAACGTAGAAACATTTCAGTTATTATCTTCCACTTATTCAATAATTTCGATGATACCAATACTGGAACAATACTTCCGTTTAGAAAGAACCAAAATATCTTTATCAAGCATAAATAATCCCACGCGACCGTATAATATTTTACTTCGAAACATAATACATCGTATTCATAATAGTAAAGGAAGGACACACAATGAATGTAGAAGTAAATCCACAGAATAACATTTATAATTAAGCAATATAAATTATGTATGGCTTCACGAATTTTATTAGGATTGTGTCTGTTGTACGAAACTGGTAAACCGAAAATTTTCATTACATTAAACGATGGATTCAATGCGCAGCGAATACAGTTGCATCTCTCTTTAAAGGCAAGCATTTTAAAACTAAATTTAGAGAATCTCATTGATTTTTTGTGCTAATTACACTACTTGCAATTTATCGATTAAATCTGACAATATTGGAATTTCTGTATGAATAATTTCTTAAATTAATCTTATTAAGTACAATATAATCAATAAGTATCGCGCATTAATGCACGTAAAGCATAAATTATTGAAATATGGTTGTGTAGGACACATAATAAACACTAGAACAAAAGTAATCAGTTTATTTGAAAACTCTAAGGAGCTTTTTACTTGTAGACTTTATTTTATTAAGCTTTATCTTGCCTTGAAACTAAATTATTATTTATATTAATTGTTCTTTGTTTAGTAGCGAATATCAATGGAGTAAATTATTTTACACTAGACATTCACTTAGTTCGCAAAATATCAAGGATGCGACAAAACTTCTATTGGTTCAAATTCATAAAACGTGTAAAAATATTCAGAATGTAGTTGTATATGATCATAAGATTCGTATCCCGACAAACAATACTTTGTTCGCTCATTTTCTCATATTAATTTCCTCGTATTTGGAATAAATTTGAGAAAAGATGTTTACATTCGAGACGAAGAATCAATTATAATTAGAAAATTTGCACGACAATACAGTAACACAAAACTTGGGCAGTGCCAATGGGGTGTCTCTCTGGAGAACTTTCTATGGGAAGTTGGCTTTTATTTAGGTGTTAGACACGTGAATGGAACCTGGAAAACTCCATGTGATATGAATCCGTGATCAGTTACCAGTATTTAGTAGTTTATACCATGGATTAGAGTCCTGGTTTAAAATTTTACTCTGTCCTTAATGATGATTATTACCGTGGCTCGTTAATTCTTCAACACAGATACCCTTGTGTTTCCTTACTCGAATTCAAATGCAGCATCACTTACAATTAGAAACATGCATTTGTTTTTTTTCTCTATGTATAGATGTTAGTATTAGTTAGTTAGTTAGATGTTAGTTAGGGCACGATTTTGAGCACATTGTTTGAAGCTTAATTCCTGTGCTTTTTGTCGAAAATTTCTAAACTTTTGCAGAGAGATTTGCGTGATAGGGAGATTGATACTGTTAAATTTCGGTGGTTAAAGGTCTAAGGAGTGAAGAGATAAAGGCAGTCGCGTATATCTCCAGTAGGGTCAGACTTATTGACGATATTACTCGTTATTAGCAGTTACAATTTTTATATAAAACTCGAACCTATCCTCAAAATAAAGTTTTTTTTTCCATTTTACAATAGTTAAAAGTATAAACGTTTTTAATAATAAAATATCATATAGGACGACGCCATGCACACAGTTTTAAATGTTGCCGGGAAAGTTAAGCAACTCGTTCCTGGATTTTTTAATCAGCAACATTCATTTAATCAATCTGGCAACAGATGGCGACGTAACTGCATATTTTTAAAAACTACTCTGTCATTGCTCGATTAGTATTCTATCGTAATTGAGTATTTTTCCTGCGAAAATTTCAACATCGGATAGGTTAATACAGTATATTTTTTCGTACGTAATCGGTTATCCGAACAACCCTACTCTCCAATTTATTCGGATAAACGATGCTCTACTGTATTTCTGTTTCTGGCTTGCAGAATGTTTTGCAGGTGTTTATCTTTACTGTAGCCTCGAAAATCTTAGGATTAGTGTACAACTTTTTGTTTCTTTTGCACAATTCTTCTATAGAAGCTAGAATAATAAGTCTAATCTGTAATCAGTCCAAAATAACAGAGTAAAATCTGGTAGAGTGTTAATCCATGTACTGTTTCTCCAACTAACCCACACCACTAACGTTGAGAGTGAATTAGCAGAAAATTATAGTTTATTCCTACGAAAAACTATTATTTTGCTCGTTGTTCTGTTGTTTGGTATTATAAGAAAACACCAATTCAGTTAGCTTTTTCATAAACAAAATTTATTTTTACAATCACAGCTTTCAGAACGTTTTACTTTCCCGGCTGTTATATGTAAGCGAGAAAGTATGGCATCGATCAAAAATGACCCCAAGAGTTTTACATTTTTGGACTTAGGACACTTGGAAATGTCAAGAAATGCAAGAAAATTTAGGTTTATTCTCTATATTTATGGATGTTAGTATATATATTGTGTGTGTGTGTGAAGTTTTGTGTGTGCAACTCTCTTTGTTGCTTAATAACTCTTGTGCTTTTCGTCGAAAAATTCTGAAATTTTGCAGGGAGGTATATGTATTAGGGAGATTGATGCTGTTAAATTTTGGTGGTTAAAGGTCCAGGTGTCAGACATAAAGGGGATCGTGTGTATTTTCACTAGAGTCAGATTTAATGAGGATTTTACTCGTTATTAGCATTTAAAATTTTTTTATAAAACCCATCCCTGCAGTCAAAATTCAGCTTTCTCCATTTTATAATAGTTAAAAATCTAAAAAGTTTGTAAAATAAAATCTGATAGCAGATGACGCCACCAAATGTTGCCGAAAAATTAAGTAACTGGAAATTATTATTATAGGGTAGATGAACCGTTTAAAAATTTTGCAAAATGTATTGTAATTAAAAATGTTATTTTAATGTAAATTGTTTTAAATTCAATTTTAATAACAGAATTATAATGTTTTACAATATACCTTTTTTACTCGCGTGTAGGATGATCTTGCATATTGGATAAGGTGTGACTTTAAAGATCAAAATAAAGAAAAAATTAGAATTGTATTCATAAATCTATTTCGTTTAATCACAAATAAATTATTATCAAATGCACGTATTAAAACAAAATAACCATATTTGCCTTAATACGTGATGAATGGAAAATAAAACCAAAACACTACAATGAGCCTGACAGAAAAAAATTTATTTTTAATGATTCAGAATGTGCTAATATTCATTAAAATAACAATTTAACATACAGTAGACCCCTATAACACAGTAGATACGTTCCGTGTTATATGAATCCGTGTTGTACGAGTCACTTAAATACATGAGCCAATCACAGCCTGGCATGTGTGCAGTTTAGGGGTTATGGCTGTTTGAAAGGTTTTCTTCCATAAAATTAATCGATTCTAGACTAATTTGATTCAACCTTTCCAAATCATGTATAATTTTTTGGGAATACTTCATATAAACTATGCTATAAACAAAAAATTGTTATATTACTAACCGAGTGCGCACCGTTCGACGACGCCATTGCTTAAGCTTATTTTCGTCGCTGAGCGGCTCATCGAACGGCGGGCGAGTGTTTCCTAATCAGCGAATTTTTCGCAGAAAAATAATTTACCTTTGGAGACATCATTAATAAAAATATAATTTTTATGGCCGTTGAATAATAAATGTTTTTTAGTAGGTCCAGTGCTCGTTTCAACTCAACGATTTGTACAATATCCGCTATTGGTCCAGATTGGACCAATCCTGTCGCGACACGAGTCGGCGATGACGTTTTACCGTGTTATACGAGTCTCTTTTAGCGTGTTATATGAACACGATAGCAATTTTTTCGCAGTGTTATATAAACCCATGTTATAGGCGGTCTACTGTATATGAAATAACTAAATTTATAATCATTGCTAATTGGTTTGTATATCATTAATGATTTTATAAGTAACGGGGAATGATTATCTGGGAATAATGAGATGACACGTGATTTTTAATTGATGGCCAGAGGATTAAACCAATAAACAAAGCGGGGTGTGTCTTAATTTGTTTTCAATAGGTTCCAATTTACAATAAATACACTGTAGACCTATAATAGCAGCATAAACTATACACGGTTCACAGAAATCGTTGCAAAAATGAGAAGAATTCTTTGCTCGCGCGTATAAGACGACCTAGGTTTTTGAAGTAGTAAAAAATGAATGAAAAACTCGTCTTATATGCGAGTAAATACGGTATTACTTGTTTGACTTGCTTTTACATGTTTATTATTCATGTATTTTCCAGTGTATTCATTTTGTCTGCGCCTACTAACTGAAACCCTCTTAAGCAAATCCACAAAGCAGCATCCATTATCTGTACACGTCGTAGCATACACTGAATCATCTCAAGAATATGAAATTCTTCTTAATAAAAATTTATTTTCTTTTTGATACGTATCTAACACTAATCGTAGAATTGAAAAGTGATTTTGTTTTGTCATGGTTTAGTCAAAGCCGCGAATTTGATTGATCAAAGTTGAAAAAACTCACCTGATCAATCAAATACTTCTTCAAAAACAACCTTATCAACCCTTAATTTCGATTTCCAACCAAAACACACTTCTGTTTGAATAATTCCAAAGCTGAAAAAATCTTAAACGTAAATATTCTACCAAAACATCGAAGAATTTGCTTACTGTATTAAATTTCAGAAAAAATTCCTTTAAAATCAAGAGTACTTTTCTAGAATTTCATCTTATAAGATAATCTTTATACATATCCAAGTTGTCTTTCTTTAATTTGTTTAATTTGCAAAAAGGTGAAACTAATATAAGTCAAAAGACTTAAAAACTGAAAAGAAAAAAGACAATTTAAAAATAAATAAAAGATTATTATTTAATCTTAGAAATTAAAATGCGATTATTTACATTTAACGAAAATCTTCGTGTAATGACAATGCCTCCGAACCACCGTAAACCAATTTCTCTTTTATATTTTATTAGAAGAAATTTTACCTGCAATATTTGTATACATATATATACGACAATGATATATTTTATACAATTTAATATTAAATATATAATATTGTTAAATTATATAATACAGAAATCAATTCTTACCATTTGCCTATCACTCTCGGAGAGATGAAATTTCGATATTTCAATTACCATTTGGTACATTCGATTTCCCTGTAAATTAAAACAAAATTTATTGTACTAATACTTAAAATTTCAACAATTTTAATTTTCAGTACAATTTAATTAAACGTTGCGAGTAGTTTTAACTTAAATCGTGCACGTTCTACTCGATATTTCAGTTCGTAGTTTTTAAAATGGATACTAAGGTAGAGTGCCTGAACCTCCGTTGAAAATAGCAAAGTAAAATTGAACATTACAAAAGTAGAATAGTTTATTGTTTTAATTAATGATCACTGCAGAGTGATCGATCTCTCAACGTCATGCACAGTACCTAGACATCGAGGTTGTACAGCAATAGTGTTTAGTTTCCCAGCTTTGTTATATATTAATTTATATAACAGCGGGAAAGAATGACTATCGATCGAAAAACGGCCCCTCAGATTTTTACATTTTTGAACGCAGGGAACCTTGAAACGTCGAGAAATGTAAAAAAAACCGAGTTTTTTCCTATATAAATGGATGTTAGTATGTTGTGTATGTGTGAAACACTCTCTTTGTAGCTTAATAACTCCTGTGCTTTTTGTCAAAAAATTTTGATAGTTTGCAGGGAAGTTTATGTATTACGGAGATTGATGCTAGTAAATTTTGGTGATTAAAGGTCGAGGAAATGGAGTGATAAAGGGGGTCGTGTGTATCTCGAGTGGGGTCAAACTTGATATTTAAAATTCTTTATAAAACCCATCCCTGCAGTCAAAGTTAAGCTTTTTCCATTTTATAATAATTAAAAATCTAAAAAGTATGTAAAATAAAACATGATAACAGACAGTGCCACCAAATGTTGCGAGGATAGTTAATCAGCCGGTTGCTGGATGCACGAACCCTTACGTCAGCGAGACTTCGTCAAGACGCTTTTTCTAGGTTTAAACTTTTTAAACCATTTTTCACTTATTTAAAAATAATATGTTCATAAAAATATCAGGTAGAAATATTATTACGTATTTTTCCTGTTATGAATAACCTAAGCTGAAGGTATGGACACAGACGAATTTTTCTTTTCAAAATATACAAGTACTCTACTCCTTAAATACAAACAAATTTTTCAAAAGAGAAATTTAAAAATTTGAGAGGAATTAGCAACGGAGAACATTGAGAACTACTATGTACTGTGTAGTGACACAGTACATTGCCAATCTCATGTTCTCGTTACGAGAAGGACTGATTCGAAGTGGGATTGGTAATCGTGGATAAAAAACGAGGAACAACATCCCAAACGATACCGTAATAAATTATTATTTTGTATAAACACCGGAATTTTAGTAAAACACCGTCAAAATAAAATGGCGAAGATAATATAATTATTAATTGGGCTACAATTTGAAAAACTGTAGACCTATAAATTCTCACTGTCGTTTGTCTGACTCTATGTCAGTCTGTCTTTTTTTATTGATATTGCGTTTTTTACACATAATACAATTAAAATGTACTTTTTAAATTCAAAATGTCGTAACTGCAATAACGAGAAGCATAAGATTGATGGCAGTACATTGTAAGAAGGAAGGCATCGTATCTAATACACGTCAATCTACTGTATAATTTGTATTTGAATTAAAAAATTGAAAAACAAATATACATTTTACTAGACATTAATAAATTTGGAAAAGATGCATTATTATTATCAACTTATTTAACTACTATTAATAACAAAGGGAAGCTGGTAATTGATAATATTTTGTACTTATGTTCAACTTAAGTGAAATCTGAGGTTTTCAACTTTGAAAACGTCAAATATGAACATCCATATGAAACTATATAATTCAATAATTAATCCTATTGTATAATACGCTAGTCCAATTTGGGGTCTCGATTACCTGTATAAACTGAAATCTTTTCATACTTATTTTCTTTGCAAACTTCTCCATTTAGAAAGAGCTATCCCTGGCTATGCTGTACGTCACGAAACCAATCGTATATGCTCCTTCCCTTTTTTCTTAAACGAATAATAAAATTCTACTACCGTCTGAAATTTACAAGTGATAATAATTTAACTTTATTACACCAGGAAATAATCAAAAAAAGTAAAAATCCAAGATTAGACCATCTTCGGCAGACTAAGTTTTAAAAAATTTTAAATTCATTTGGTGTATCTGACCTGCTATCTATATATATAATCAAAACAAGTTGATGATAATAATAATATTAATAATAATCAGTGTAGAGCCCAAACGGTTAAGAGTTGAAAGTTCAAATTTGATACACAGTTAGGGTACGTCCCGAGAACTCACACTAATAAGGAATTTTTCGAAATTCCTCCCCACGGGAGAGAGGGACAATATTAAGGCTTAACACTTCCATAAAAAATGGAAGTGTTACGTAACAATGAAAGTGTTAAGTAACAATTGAAGTGTTAACAATGGAATTGTCAACAATGGTAATGTCAACATTGGAAGTGTCAACAATGGAAGTGTTAGGTAACAATGGAATTGTCAACAATGAAAGTGTTACGTAACAATGGAATTGTTAAGAGAAAGCCACGTGCAAGTCGCAGGTGCAGTTTTTTTCGTTTTTGTGGGAAATCGAACATATTTTTGGACACATCTAAAAACCTTTAATTATTTTATATCTGTCTGGAAACAAAGGGACCCAATTCTTGCATTCTGTGAAAACGGGTAAGGTGTGGAGTTTTGGCTTTAGCAATAGCAGAAAACATTATTCAGAGAAAACTACAAGGCGATCAACAAAGATTGTTTATTTTCTCTGAATAATGTTTTCTTCTATTGCTAATGCCAAAACGCCAGTCAAATAAGTCCTGTTAATAGGCTAAGTACTCGTAGACAAAATGTATTACAAATTGAAAATGAAGACGTACAGGCATATGAATTAACATTGAAGAAGTAAGTCAATTTTCAATAAAATGATATACAGCAATGTAAACGCTTTTTAAATTTGAAAGTAGCCAGAGAAGCCAAAGACTACTTGGCCCAGGATACCTAGACCCCGAAATTTGAAACTGCCGGTATATGAAAACCGCAAAGTTAGGGCCACAATGAGTGTCAAAGCTCAACCCCAATCAAGGGGTTCTCGCTTACGCCTTGAGTGGTTAAGCGTTGACTCTCATTCAGGTAATTCCACATGTTCAGACCTTGAGGAGTGGAACACGTGGAAGTAGTCGTTGGTGCTGATTGTTGTCTCGACTTTCCGATTTGTATGTAGTTGTCTTTACTATTACTTTACGTATAAATTAATTCTAAAAATTCTAGAATAAATTATTAAGAAATAATTAAGAAAAAAATTTTACCAGAGATGGAATGTAATCCGCTAAAAAAATCAGTATAATAAACGCTACAGTTATCAATATTAACACGCCAAACAAGATAAATTGCTGCACCGCATCATCAATTAGAAAAATCATAGAAAATACAGTAAAAATTGCAGATATCCCAAGTATTAAAGTTAAAAATATTCCAAGATTACTAAATACTTCAATAGCAGTTTCTAAAATTTCATACACTGAATCTAATATTTTAATGACAGATTTAAGACGAGAATAATCGATTTGATCTGTTTTATGAAAATCAAATAATGAGTTTACGTAAGAGAAATATAAACGAAATTTCCTTAATGCATATATAGATACGAATGTGAGGAACATCATAAGATAAAGTATATTTCCATATGAGAAACACAATAAAAGAGCATCAACAAATATCAATCTTGAGTCACAAGGGCAATGTGTCGAATCAAGACAATGAGTAACAACGATAGCTTTTTGTGAATAAGTAACAATCGTGACAATAAAAAATACCATTGATGTCATCAAAAAGGATCTATCTTGGAGCATATAAAAGTCCGCCTCTAAGTGTGTTTTCGTGTGCACAATTTCTTCTAAACGCAGAAACATTTCAGTTATTATCTTCCACTTATTCAATAATTCCGATGATACCAATACTGGAACAATACTTCCGTTTAGAAAGAACCAAAATATCTTTATCAAGCATAAATAATCCCACGCGACCGTATAATATTTTACTTCGAAACATAATACATCGTATTCATAATAGTAAAGGAAGGACACACAATGAATGTAGAAGTAAATCCACAGAATAACATTTATAATTAAACAATATAAATTATGAATGGCTTCACGAATTTTATTTGGATTGTGTCTGTTGTATGAAACTGGTAGACCAAAAATTTTCATTACATTAAACGATGGATTCAATGCGCAGCGAAAACAGTTGCATCTCTCTTTAAAGGCAAGCATTTTAAAACTAAATTTAGAGAATCACTCATTAATTTTATTTCTAATTACAGTACTTGCAGTTTATCGATTAAATCTGGCATTATTGGAATTTTTATGTGAATAATTTCTTAATTTCATCTTATTGATCATATCTTATTAACTAAGATATGATCAATAAGTACGGAGCATTAATGCACGCAAATTATAAATTATTTAAGTATGGTTGTGTAGGAAACATGATGAACTCCAGAAGAAAAGTATTCAGTTTATTTCAAGACTCTAAGGAGATTTTTACTTATAGACATGAGAGTGGCCCCTATATCTGAAAAGAAGCAAGATTCAGATGGTATGGCCATGTCATGCGTACTGATAAACACTCAGTAGCGAAGACAGCATTATAACTCAGCCCACTTGGAAGGCGACCCCGAGGGCGCTCCAACATGAGGTGGATGGATCGACTGCAAGATGATATAAGGAGGGTGAACGTCACTCCGGAAGACGCATTGAACCGTACCATATCGAGAAGGGCATGCAAGAAAGCGGACCCTGTATAGAAGAAGGACCTCAACGCTAGGAAGAAGATGAAGCGACTTTATTTACTTAATCTTTATTTTGCCTTGAAACTAAATTATTATTTATATTAATTGCTCGTTGTTTAGTAGTGAATATCAATGAAGTAAATTATTTTACACTAGACATTCACTTAGTTGACAAAATATCAAGGATGCGACAAAACTGCTATTGGTTCAAATTCATAAAACGTGTAGAAATATTCAGTATGTAGCTGTTTATGGTCATAAGATTCGTATCCCGACAAACAATACTGTAGGAAATTAACATGTGAAAATGAGCGAACAATACATTTATTCGCTCATTTTCTCATATTAATTTCCTCGTATTTGGAATAAATTTGAGAAAAGATGTTTACATTCGAGACGAAGAATCAATTATAATTAGAAAATTTGCACGACAATATAGTAACGCAACACTTGGGCAGTGTCAATGGGGTGTCTCTCTGGAAAACTTTCTATGGGAAGTTGGCTTTTATTTAGGTGTTAGACACGTGAAAGAAACCTGGAAAACTCCATGTGGGAACGAACCCGCGATCAGTTACCAGTATTTAGTAGTTTATACCGTGGATCAGAGTTCCGTTATAAAATGTAGCTCGGTTTTTACTAATGATTATTACCATCTCTCGTCAATACTAGAACACGCAGACCAGATACCCTTGTGTTTCCTTACTCGAATTTAAATGCAGCATCACATATAAATAGAAACATACATTTGTTTTTCCTGTATGTATGGATGTTAGTATTAGTTAGTTAATTAGTTAGATGTTAGTTAGGGCACGATTTTGAGCACATTGTTTGAAGCTTAATTCCTGTGCTTTTTGACGAAAATTCCTAAAATTTTGCAGAGAGATTTGCGTGATAGGGAGATTGATGCTGTTAACTTTCGGTGGTTAAAGGTCGAAGGAGTGAAGAGAGAAAGGCAGTCGCGAGTATCTCCAGTAGGGTCAGACTTAATGACGATTTTACTCGTTATTAGCAGTTACAATTTTTATATAAAACTCGCACCTACCCTTAAAATAATTTTTTTTTTTTTTTGCCATTTTACAATAGTTAAAAGTATAAACGTTTTTAATAATAAAATATCATATAGGAGGAAGCCATACACACAGTTTTAAATGTTGCCGGGAAAGTTAAGCAACTCGTTCCTGGATTTTCTAATCAGCAACATTCATTTAATCAATTTGGCAACAGATGGCGACGTAACTGCATATTTTTAAATACTACCCTGTCATTGGTCGGTTAGTATTTTACCGTGATTGACTATATTTTCCGCGATAATTTATAATATTTTTTAAACTCGTAAACAAAGACATTAGAGAATAATGTCATTTATTTTAGATTTAATGTTTATGTTTTTAAATACAATATGTCGAATGGCATTGCTGTAGAATGACTTCAAAAATCAAGAGATATAAGTCAATTACGTTCATACTTAAGAGTTGGAATTCATTATTGGGCTGCGATTTTTTTAAATTGCAGACCTGTAAATTCCCGCTGTCATCCTTCCGTTGTCAATCTGTCTTTCCTTAATATTCAGAACGGAATTAGATACATGAAATCTGAGACAAGATATGGAAACCTTGGAGACAGTAGGCCTACAGGAACTTCTGATGCAAACCGGAAGTCACGTTATTTCAATTCAATAATTTTCTGTTGACGAGTGTTATATAGATGACTAACACGACTCTATTGTTAAAGAAAGAGTATGATGTACAGGGACAAGCCACTAGTAATATAAGATGGAACGCATATATTTTAAATTCAATAAATTAAAAATATCTTTAAAAATTTCAGCCCCGTGCAATTTTTAATCATATGCAAAATATAACAAACAATTTCTCGTATTGTGTATAAAATTATTTCAATTTTCAGATTATGATATATAATTCTAACAAATGTATTTTTATAAAAATATTTTAAATTATATATTAGAAAAACTGACTCTAAATAACTGAAACTTTTTCTCCTCGATTTTTTCTTACGTAATGCTAATTTATCCATTCTCCATACTTTATATTAAACCTTTAGTAGGAACACAAAATCATATTTTCTGCTACTTTCTGCTAATCTAACTTTACCAACCCGTTTTTTGAAGAGCATCTGCCTGGTCTGTGCAGGGCCTCGATGAGATGCACTAAGTATTTCTGCACCAAGACAAAGCAAGCTCATATACCTGCCGATTGACTGAACAATATCTTAAAAATCTCCTTCAGAACATGGGAAATACGTACTTGTGTTAAAATTAAGTGCAGATTTTTTTCGTGTTTTTCTTCTCGTCTACTAATAACGCTATCAGTAGTTTCATGTAATACTTCTTAATATTCTTAAATTACGTCAACAAAAATATTCTTTATATTTCTTTAATTTGGAGTTCTTACTCGTTTCGAATTTTGATCAGCCATATTACACGTGTTAAAGTAGTCAAACAAGACTTCTTTCTTTATTATAAAAGTGCCAATTAGAAATGACTTTAGAAAGAAGAATGAAAAACATTGGTCTAATGCAAAACACCAAGAGAAATTATGTGTTGCTATCAAATTCTGTAGTAGTAGTAATCATGGAATTTCTTGAATAAATCTGGGAATACCCAAGTAACGAAACCCAAATTTGTGATTTCAGACTTTAAGTGGCGGTGGGCTATTTTAACCTTGCCCAAGACATTCTTATTACTAGCAAGCATACTTAACTTAGAAGATAATGGTAAAAAATAAAATTAATAATGACCAAACTTCGAATTTTTACAATCATGCCTAAAATTTTAATTAATGTTGTATTTGCACCCCTCTCTATTTTTTTATTAAAATTAACAAATTTCAACATGTATATACGATAAAACTGCAAAATATGCAAAGTAGAAATTTCATTAACCTTAAGTAAAATAAATTATTTTCATTTATGACAATTGAAATGAAAAACGAATATAAAACTGCAAATAAATTACGCAAGAATCAACTAAATTTTAGTCATGAAATACAGATGTATTTCACGATGCAATATATCACACACAATGGATTGCCTTGAAACAAAGAATTACTCAATTTGCAATTTGCCATCGTATATTTTGCGTACAGTAAGTATTTCACTATGAAATTCATGCACATAAATATTATTTAAGTAAAAACTCGTCGAGTAGGAGATAACTCGAAGCTTTTTCTTTCGTTATATAAAATATTTCCTTTGTTAATTGCATTTGAATTTGATGTATTCGTATCTTCCTTCCATGTTCCATTGTAGACATAAATTCTCAGTGTCATCTGTCTGTCTGTCTTTTCTTAATCTCGAGAACGGTGTCAGATAGATGAAATTGGAGACAAAATTTGAAAAGCGCAGGAGCAGTAAGTCCCGATCAACTATATACATAAACTTTCACATTACAGTGAAAATTACAAGATTTCAATTGAAGTTTTTCCCACAGCGTAGTTACATATATGACCGGAATGACTGTTGTTATCAGGAAAGTTACGATATACCAGGGGCAAGACAATACTAACTTGAGATGGAGAGCATATATTTTAAATTTAATTAATTAAATATTCGATTAAAAATTGCAGCCTTGCATTGTGACGATATCACGATCATTTTTACTCATTTTTATTACAAAGATATTACATCTAAAAATATATTTTATAAAATATTACAAAATTTTCTATTTTTTCTTCTTAATAATATTGAATTTTAAGAACTACTCACTTTCTAAAAGGAAAACTTTTAATTTAAAAATTGTTTTATTTTTTATTTATTAAAAACTCGAGAATCTAGGCATTAATCTTTATCAAAATATTGATAAAGATTAATGCCTGAGACTGTGCCATTCACATAAAAACAAATAAAATAATAACGATATTCCGGATAGGAGCAGAACCCGTGATTTTCTGTATAATAAAGAAAAGAATTTGGCCATTCGACCGAAATTCCTTCTAATTTAGTAATTGAGATTTGATGAAGCAAAATAAAAAAATAACCCGAACGAAAAAACTTTTATGATCTTTTATTATCATTCGTTCAAGCTTGATTAAATTATCACAAGTGCTTAAATAATTAATTATAAACAAAATTATTAACTTTTTAGAACAGAACTAAATTAAATAATTTTCAAAATACGTACTGTATTGATATAAATCAATGTAACTTATTCCAGCAAATGTATAATTTATCATGATTAACAATTTATAACTCAATCTAAGTTATATAACAATTATTAAATTTATATTATTAAACGATTAAATGTTTTCAAATGATGTAATATAAATTTTAAAATATATTCAAAGTATAAATAAAGATAATATCTGAAAGATATTCTATTTATAATTCATTTGATTGATTTTATGTTCGATCATCGTGATCGATCTTGTCGTGATTTCTCAATTGCTTCAACTGTGCGAAAAGAAAACCGAGATAGATCACTAAAGAGAAAACCTGAAAAAAACAAATAAAAATATATTAAAATATTTAATTTCAAATAAATGAATATTTAAAAAGGATTCTTATTAATTTACCTTTAGAAACATATTTTTGTTTATAATAATTGACTTGCAAAGTTTCAAACCAATTGGATCTCTACCTACTTTTTTCATCAAGTAAAGTACCTTTGAATTAACAAAAAATATTAATATAAATCTGAAAAATAATTTGCAATTTTAAGTGAAAAAATTATTAAATAATATATTGTTAAATTACATCAATTAAATTAAATACAATATTATCAATGTTTATAATAAATAAGACAAGAAAAGACGAGCAATTATTTATTGTGACATGGTCACAATGCCGGCTGCAATTTTTTATTATATATTTTTAATTTATTTAATTACAATATATGCTCTCCACCTCAAATTAGTGGTGTTTTGTCCCAGCACATCATACTTTTCCTGTTGGCAACAGAGTCGTGCCAGTCATCTATTTAATTCATTCCAGAGGAAAATTTTTGAATTGAAATAACATGACTTCCGGTTTGCATGGGAAGTTCATATATAATTAATTAATCGGGCCTCCTGTCCCTAATTGTTTCATATCTGCTCTCGGATTTCATATATCTAACTTTGTTCTCAAGATTAAGGAAAGGCAGCTGCCTTTCCTTAATCTTGAGAACAAAGAGATGCGGTCAGACATATGACAGTGGGAATTTATAGGCCTACAGTTTTTTGTAATTGCAGTCCAATAAACTTTTATATACAATGAACCTTTTAAAAATTTGACTCCTAAACTACCGTGCCTTCAAGAAACACATAGTAGCGTAGCCTCATGACACGTGCCTTTTCTGTTTTCTCTACAGGCTACAGAATTTGATCAATCTCTTACTGTTAATCTTTTCTTCTGAATCACTCGAACTGAGTTGATAAATTTTTAGACTTAGTTTAATAAAATATTTTTGTTGTCAAATCGTTTTAAAATCATAATCACAACAATATCATTAAATAATATACATCATTTAATTTTGCATCTATTCTGTATTAATTACAATAATACGTTTTAAATTACATTATAGAATAAATAAATTAGTGAACTTACGTCAATTTGATTATCTTTTCTTAATCGTGAGACGGAAAGTTTGCAGATAATTTTGTACGAACCATCATACTAAAATAATTAAAAAGAGTAAAATGTATGTTTAAATGTACAATAAAATTATAAAACAAATGCATATTTTAGGAAATTTATAACATACAGGTCGAGTCAAAAGTAAGTGAAGCAAATAATAACACGCAACTGTTCGAAACCAGTTTAGGCAGTTTTAAAATATTAATTAAAATTAATTCCATGAGGGATAGGATATTTAACACCCCAAAAATTTTTGTCATGGAAAATTGTTTGGGCGACCGGGGCTAGTTGTCACAGTTTTTACTCATTTCTAGTTTTAGGGTCTATAATATCAATTTATTTAGGTTTTAGTGAAAATGTATACACTTACATATCTTTCGATTTGGTTTATAATAAATATATGAACATTCAATAACTTTTTGTCATAGTTATTAATTATTTTAGAAACTGCGTTACCCTGTGACACCTGCGTTACCCCATCTACGGGTATGTTGTCACAGAATAAGAGGTATATTGTCACAGGGTATATGTAGTCTAAATTCTCACATTTCATGAGTTTATTTTGGTTATGTTAAATTATGCGTAATATGACATTTACTCGTGACAATTATATAAAGAAAAAATAGATTACTAATTTACTATTATTTATTCTGCGAAAGACAAGTAACTCAAATCTTTACATATTGTCTTCAGAGTCACAGTTGTGACGAACATAATATGGATTTACATCTGTAGGCCTACATAGTTCGTGAGACCACAAACCAAACAGTATTTTCTTTATTTATTACGCCTTTGTGTCCTTTCTATCTTAATTTAAATTTCAGTACTTTTGTATTCTAGTACTTTTTATATATTAACAGGACTTATTATACTGGAAAATATGGATGCAGATATTTAGTCTTACAGATCAAAAATAATGTTCTTTATTTAGTTTACCTTAACACATACACTTAAACTTGTGTTTCGGACTTGTTCGTCCCTCCTCAGCAGGCTTTAAACGACGCTTTCTACAATTAACAATAAAAAAACATTTTTTTGGTACAATTACAACTAAAATTAGTTAAAAACACAAACATTTCCCGACAATAAATTAAAAATTATTACAAATTCTGTATTTCCGAACTTCTTTACATTTCCAATTAATCTCACGATCCACAGCAACCATACAATTTGACACATTCCTAAGTTTTATACATTAAAATCAGTTTAAAACGATAAAATTAATTTTTATCTAAAATATTATCATTTCAATTGACTTACTTCTTTTTCGTTTATTCTTTTCTACTTAATTTTTGTTCTAATTTGTTCCTATTACTTCTTTTTTACTTCTTTTTTACCTCTTCCTCTCTCCTTTTATAATGCTTATCCATGATTGGTGGATCTCTCTACCATTGTTGTTATTCATTTTATTAGTTTGCCTAATTATATTTAAATGCTCATACAGTTGTCTTTTATAATTGTTTGTTTTTTCTTTTTCCTGATTTTTACCGTATTTACATCAATTGCACAACCTTCTGTATTACAATGGTCAGCTACTGCTAAATTTGCATAGTTTCCTCTGATTGCTCTGATATGTTCACTTAATATTATTTTTAATTTTCTTTTACTTTCTCAAAGAAAAAGAAAAACAGAATAGTATAAATTATTTAGATATAACCATAAAAAAATAATAAATTAATTTACGAGAAATATGTTAAACCAATACAAATACCCAAAATAATTAATTAAAAATCTGTGATTCCGGTCAGTATTAAATATAATATATTTAAAATGTATATGAATAAAATAAAGCAAAGAGCAAGCGAAATAGAAACACAAAAAGAAGAAGAAGAAGAAATAATTAAAGTGTTTATTTTAAATGATTACACAAAATGTATAATAAAAAAAATGGCTTGGAAAACTAGATAATGACAAACAACCAAAATCAATAGATAAAGAGAAAAAATTTATTAAACTAAGATATGTTCCAAAATTATTTGAAAGAATTAAAAATGTAATAAAAAATAAAATAAACTTAATACCAGAAAAAATAAAATCAACTAAAAACATTTATGTTACAGAAAAGAAGAAAAATGTGATATAACAGAGGAGAAAGGAATAGTATATTCATTTGATTGTAATTGTAATCCAAAGAAAACATATATAGGAGAAAGTAAAAGAAAATTAAAAATAATATCAGAGCAATCAGAGGAAACTATGCAAATTTAGCAATAGCTGACCATTGTAATACAGAAGTTTGTGCAATTGATCTAAATACGGTAAAAATCAGGAAAAAGAAAAAACAAACAATTATAAAAGACAACTGTATGAGCATTTAAATATAATTAGGCAAACTAATAAAACGAATAACAACAATGGTAGAGAGATCCACCAATCATGGATAAGCATTATAAAAGGAGAGAGGAAGAGGTAAAAAAGAAGTAATAGGAACAAATTAGAACAAAAATTAAGTAGAAAAGAATAAACGAAAAAGAAGTAAGTCAATTGAAATGATAATATTTTAGATAAAAATTAAATTTATCGTTTTAAACTGATTTTAATGTATAAAACTTAGGAATGTGTCAAATTGTATGGTTGCTGTAGATCGTGAGATTAATTGGAAATGTAAAGAAGTTCGGAAATACAGAATTTGTAATAATTTTTAATTTATTGTCGGGAAATGTTTGTGTTTTTAACTAATTTTAGTTGTAATTGTACCAAAGAAATGTTTTTTTATTGTTAATTGTAGAAAGCGTCGTTTAAAGGCCTGCTGAGGAGGGACGAACAAGTCCGAAACGCAAGTTTAAAGTGTTAGTGTTAAGGTGAACTAAATAAAAAACATTATTTTTGATCTGTAAGACTAAATATCTGCATCCATATTTTCCAGTATAATAAGTCCTGTTAATATATAAAAAGTACTAGTATACAAATTAAATTTTAAATTAAGCATTTTCTTTCTCTTCTGATGAGTCAGTCTTAGTGACAACTCGCCCCGTTCGATGTGTGACAATTTGCCCCCTAATGAACTTCCTTAACAAATCTGTTTATAGTTTCTAATTTCAAAATAGAAAATTCGATTGCTCATCATGTTCATATACATTAAGGGCCCATCTAATAGGAAATACAATTGTTTCTCATCTTTTTCTAATTGCAAGTTTTCAAACGGTACAAGACATGTGCATCAAAATTTACGCAACTTGCTGTAAATGTTTTAAACGCTAATTAACGGAAAGCAATGCAACGGATATTATTCGAATTTTGCAATGATGTAGGCGAGCGGTAAATGAACCTACTCCTAGATGACGTGACCATTCAGTTTTGATTATATAGGCGATATCTGCACTGTGACAACCTGCCCCTTGTGACAACTAGCCCAGATCTCCCCTATTCCTTCTAACATACTTTTATATTATGCTATAGTCTTATACAAACATTAAAAGTATAAACGAATACAATACACCTTAATTTTATATCCACAATAAGAAATTTTTTACTCATCGCTATTAGCCTTTCCTCTCCTACAATATATACATGCAAATAGACGCTGATGGTCGAAAACATTTTTAATACTTTTATTTGTCTCCATCAATTTCTTGGTTGTATCGCATTTAAAATTTCTGTATTCTCGAATCTCCTTTCTTGCCGTGTAGATTCAATTTTAAGCAATAAATATCTAGCAGGAGTTAATTAGAAATAACAAAAATAGTAATTTAACTGGTGTTTTCAAGTATACCAGTATTTGTAAGGTACAGTTGTTGATCGTTCCTAACATTTGTATGGCTTCTTAACCCTAATATGGGATTGATGAGACAATGCCCATGTGTTTACGGGCGATACTTCTGGGAGAACTTTCTGTGAAAAATTGGTCCCTATTTAGGTATTAGACACGTAAAGAAAATCCGGGAAACTTTACTGCCAGCCTGTCTTTGAGGCGCGAACCCACGACTAATCAGTGTTCAATGGTTCTATCCAATTGGCAAGAGTGTTAACAGTACACCCATGCAAATTGGATAGTACACCCAACAGTACACTTAACAACTACAGTAAAATTTAGTAATAAGAGCAAGTTTTAAATTCGAAGAAAAATCCCCAACGATACTAAACTTTAGGTTAGGGTTGGTTAAATTACCTGATTTCGGCCTTCTAATTTGAACCAAGACGTATGACTGTTAAGTTTTGTTATTAATAAACAATAACAATACGAAAAATTTACAATTATTTGTCTATTCTAAATTATTATAACCATCAGAGTAATTGTCTCACACTCTTAAAAGTCACCAATCAGGTGAGCGAGTTTTAATTTTGATGATCGGGAGATTGAAGTTTCCGCCCACAAAACTAAGCATACTTTTCTTAAATAATCTTCAGTGTGTACCATTTGCAATGGTACACTGCAAATGCCATTCTATATGGCCCTTCCATTCTGCCATTCTGGGCGTAGATCGAACATTGGACTTGATTAAAAGGTCCACAGGATTGGAAAGAGCAAAAAATAAATAAAATAATTTGCAAAATAAATTTCTCTGTGCATAACCACGTCAAAGTAAATAAAACACCATCTCGAGAGAACAAGAGACTCGTGATTATCCTTTCAATATCAGAAAAAATGATCTTGTCTTGTGATGGCAGAGGTAATGTTGAATGGACACAATCTGCTCCGAGTGTTTTGAAGGAAAAACTATCATTACTTAAATTCTTGAGCCTTGAAGTAATATCGGATCCAGAAGTCTTTAGAGGAGGTGCTGAAAGGAAATAATATCCTTTACAAAATTTTTATTACCAGAGGTATCCAGCTTTACTCGGAGAAAACCCTCAGATGTAGATGCAGCTGCGCCCTGCGCACCCTCTTAAATTCGTCCTGAGTAGAATCCGCTTATTGTGATCACTTTGAGTTTCTTTTATGCTGATCATAATAAGCAATGTTAGCATAAAGAGGGGTAAATAAATAAAGGTGCAATGAGGGAAATTGTCCTATTGATATCATGATATGATATCAATAGTTAAAACATGCAAATTATAAAATGCTAAACTTGAATATTTCTTCCCTTATTGTTCGAATGCATTGGAATATATTTTTAAAATTTTTGTCTTGGAATATTTTAAAATTATGGAATAAATTAAGATATAATTTGTCGGTTTGCTTATTATAATTAATTGGTTATATGGAATACGATAACATAACACGTGGACGATCTGCCAGAGAGGGATACCACCCGGGAGGAATTTTTATGGGAACCTGCTCCCTATTTAGTGTTAGACACGTGAACAAAACCCGGAAAACTCCACTCGACCAACTACCAGTGTTTAGTGATTTTATTCACTGGCCACTGGTAGGTTATTTTAATTCATACTGTAGTAATTTTTAGAAAACGATTTTTAATGACTCAGATTAATTTATTACTATTTATAAAATTTTAAAAAATAAAGAAATAAATATTACTAACTATAAGCAGTAACTAAATGAATTGCATTTATTAAGTTACTCTGTAAGTTGCTCTATATTTTTTAACAATAAATAAAATAATTCTTACCATTTTTGATGGCAATGAGAAAATATAAATACTTATTAACACAATTGTGAAATACAAAACGAAACACAAATAAAATAAACTTTCTTTTTGCCAATCAGAAGTTATTATATCGTAAAGTAAACAGAGGCAAACACCACCAAAACTTATAAATAAAAGTATTAGTTCGTCACTAATCAGATTTAAAAAGTCTAGAAGACTGTAACATAAAGTCATATCTCTTTTCGTTGCTTGCAAAGATAGCGAAGGACAATGCAATATCTCTTGCAAATTATCATTTATTATATTTATTGAACTGCTCCCTATATAGAAAACAATGTTCCATACGCATATAACCACTAATAAGCAAAGTGTTCCAGAAACAACACTGAAAGTATATAATGTAGTTAAGAAAATAGCTTCGAGCCAAAAATGTAGCAGGGGTGTCGAGGTTGCATACTTTTTGCATTGATAGTATTTTAAAATAACTGAGTAGAAATAATGCAATGAACGATGCTCCTGTCAACACAATGCACAGAAATGCGAATGATATGTAAGCAATAAGTGTCACTTTCTTCTCGAAATCGAGCCCTTTCTTTGGTCTGGAATTAATAGACAAGTAACGTTTATTCAAATTTTCTATTATTCCGTCGACATTTGAAGCATTAACTATTATAAAAGTACACCCAAAGAAAAAATTCCATGATATAATCGCGAGTATAAAAACTTTACCGGAAGGATCGATTTGCAGCGACATGTCATACCTCCGTCTGAAGATATCTGTTGGTGGCAATTGGTAAAAATACAGATTAGAAATGATTGTCATCCACTGTAACATTATCATAAATGCTGCGTAAAGTCTCCAGAATATTATTTCTTTCTTGTTAAGTCTTTGGTGTTTGGTTTTGCAAAGAGCTATACCCGACACGTTGAATAATCTTAGAATTGGAGACAATATACATATCATACAGTTACAATTGCTTTCCGATAATTCGATATTTAACCTCTTAATTAAATATTCCCACAAATTTTTCGTTATCATTGGTAAATATAAATTCTGTATTAGTACGCTACATAAATAATTTCATTATTGTTAAAACTAAAATTATTTTTCAATATCCACAATTGGATGCCATATCTCTGCCTTAAGGAATCAGTGCCAATAGCTCCAAATACAATTATAAATTAATGTTAGCCAGTTTAATATTGTAAATTTAGTATAAAGCCTCCAAAATAGTTTTCTCTTATCAAGTTTTGATGTTTGCAAAGAACTTAAGAGAATTCTCTTTGTTCTAAAATCATAAAATATTCTACATCAAGATACTAAAGAATCTGAATAATTTTCTACACAGAAATTTTCCTTAATTTTTCTTGTCCATTTTCTAAATTATCAATCAAACCATTTCAATAAAACACCTATTCCTCGCACCCTACTACCAAAGATAATATATAGAAGCCTCTACAATAATGACATGTCGAAAACAATAATCATAAAAATGCATTATTAATGTTAAAAGCATCCATTAATCGATCGATAATTAAGAAAATCAATTAACTTAAAATAATTTTCCAATAATTTTAGATATTTATACCCATTTAACTACCCCGTTTTGCATTCTTCTTTACGTAAACTTTAATAAAATTTGAGTCTATCCTAATTCATTGAATTATAAGCTCTACTTCACGATTTATTAACGTAATTATCTATTATATAATTTCGTTACACCACGAATAAAAAACTTCCTCATTGAATTCGAATTTTAAATTAATTGACATAATAATTGTGATTAATTTCGAATTAATCACAAATACTATATTAATGTTTGTGTAATATATATAATTTTTTAAATTAATTACGATGATTATAAATTGAATTTTGCTCCTTAGTCGCTGGAATGGATAAAACTGTAAAACGCTGATCGTGGATTCGCATCTTACCAATACACTGGTCACGTGGAGTTTTCGGGTTTTCTCCACGTGTCTAACCTTCTTGGCATATTGCCCATGTGTTACGTTGGCTCATTCCATTAATCTAATTTATCCTAATTATTATTAAAATACATAATACATTATAAATTTATGAATAAATTATTCTGAAAATATTTGTGTTAATGGTCTTAAAATATATTAAAATATTCAGTACAAATTAGACTCAATTTATTAACAGCAATTATTTTTACAAGGATTGTTCGTACTTATAAATATAAAAAGTACAGCTGTATTTATTACATTGTTTATCTTATTGTACGGCTTATGGAGTGTAAGTAGTATAGGATTGAGAGACTCTGAGATAATTTGTTAAACTTTTAACATTTTATAACTTTTATTGTAGTATCGCTCATGATTTCGCAGGAAAGACATCGAGCAGGGGCAAAAACACGACGATTTTTACGATAATTGGTAAATCGCTCAAGCGTTTTTCAAATAATTAGTATCCCAAAAGCTCTCCTAGACATCAAAACCACACCCATTTTAGGTGCCCCTTCGGATATACTTTCCAGCGAGATTTGAACGAGCGTTTTTGCAATAAATCGTTGTTTTATATAGATATATTAAAAAATATTAATTCTCTTATATTTATATGTGTAGGAGAATCGATATTCGAAAGTTTTATATATTTTTTATTCTAATTGTTAAACACAAGATCGTGTTATTAACTCAAACATTTGGCTTTTGACTCCACCTTTATTTAGTTGATTCCTCTGGAATATCTATGTTAGTTTTGTTTTTTACTAAAGAGTCCTTCCATCCCTTTATCTCATTAGCAGATGGATATTGAAATTTTTTAGTTAATTTTCCAGTTTTTTTATTCCTGTAATCTTCTAAATTTTCTATTTTATTACTTTCTTTATATTGACTAGGTTCAATATTGATGTTTTTCCTTTTCTTTAAATTGCGTTTTAACCTACCTCAAGATACACTTAAAAGAAGAAAGACTGCTAAAGATCCTTTCTCTACCAAAATCCATAGCCACTGTTATCCCAACGAGAGATAGAAACTACTTTAACCTTAAATTACTCAGATCAGCAATAAAGTACAAATACATAAAACTGAGACAGTTAAAACGCAATTTAAAGAAAAGAAAAAACGTCAATATTGAACCTAGTCAATATAAAGAAAATAATAAAATACAAAATTTAGAAGATTATAAGAATAAAAAAACTGGAAAATTAACTAAAATATTTCAATATCCATCTGCCAATGAGATAAAGGAATGGAAGGACTCTTTAGTAAAAAACAAAACTAACAGATATTCCAGAGGAATTAACTAAATAAAGGTGGAGTCAAAAGCCAAGTGTTTGAGTTAATAACACGATCTTGTGTTTAACAATTAGAATAAGCAATCTAGCACAACTCGGTTTCTCTACGACTGAGTTTTATATATATTTTATTTTTAATATATATAAGAGAGAATCGATATTTTTACAGTTTTATATATAAGAGATATATAAGTTCTGTTCTCTATATATACTTATATATTTAAGAGATTTTTATATAAGTTTTGTTTACGGCGATGGTTTAAACGTTTCTCCTTGCTGGCGACATCTGTTGGCAAGATATTAAACATCATTTTTTGTATTTTTTTAATATATTATTTTTTTCTTCGAAATTAGACGTTAAAAAATAACAAATAACACGAACCGTCTTTTTTTGTGTCACGATGACGATTAAATAAACGAGAACAATTTTTCTCTCACTCTCTTTTATTAGAAATAAGAACAAAAGTTATAATAAAAATGATTAGAATGACAATAACAATAAAATGGCTACATTTCATCATTTACAAATTAAAAATAAAGGGATGCAATAATTTAAAAATTGTTACATTCAGTGATGATATTCAGCGGGTTCACACAGGTTCGGCCGAACCCGTTGTTAAAATTTTCAGTTTTCCGAACCTTTTAAACACACGTAACATTTCTCAGTGGTTTTGTTTCTTTTAAAAAATATATTAAAATATACATATTATACTCTGTAATACTACTAAACTAGAGCCTTATACCCCGTTCGCATGGAGCATTTCAATCTAGATCGGTGTTTCTCAACGTGAGGCCCACAGGGGGACAATTTGATTGTTAAGGGGACAATTCGAAAATGGACTCGTCCAGAGTTTAAGTTAACCGTATAGCCGCTGTACGCCATATTTATTGTAAATGTTGATTTAAGTTGGTTTTAATTTTCCTTGTTCTTTGTTTTCCTTTCCTTCTAGAACTTTCCGTTATAACCCTTTTCCCTTGGGGTGGGATTAACAATTCTGGGAACCACTGAGAACAAAAAGACGAACGAGACCCTGAGGCCGGTGAAAGAGAAGAAAGGACATTCTTTACCCAGACCTCGAGGTGGGCAGACGTGGGTTGTAGTGTTCTAGGTCACGTTTGGCAATGACTGGAGAGTGCAGAGACTTTGATGAAAGGATTGGGTTTTATCGTAGTTACGATAAAACAGTGTGGCAATTAAGTGCAAGCAAAACTTCAACGAACACAACGAAAGACCTTCCAAAAGAGTTCAACGTATATGTTAGGGGGGTATAAGAGTTTTATAAAGGCTTAGGTGGGGCATAGCACAAAAAAGGATGGGAAACACTGATCTAGATTGTGAGCAAGGTCGGGGACTATGTCTTGGCGCGATCTCTCTCGACCGTTTCAATCTTCACCGAAACGAGGTTTAATCGCGATCGATTCAAGAGAGTTCTTGAAACTAGATCCAGTCATAAGAGAGATCCCACAATCTCAGCGCGCGAGATAATATAAGATGGCTGTGGAACACGTGTTGGGCTATGGACAGTGAAATAAAAAGGATATTGTATTACAAGAGATGATGACATCTGTCTACTATGAATAGTGTCATTCGGGGTGAAAAATTTCTCGGTCTAAAAAAAAAAGTTGACAGCACTAATATACTATTGTTACCTGGTCTTCGTCCAGGGCCCCTTACGTTCCAAATACGCAATTGATTATTAGATATATCACAAGAAAAGGTATTGTATTTATTTCTACCCAAAACTTCCATTTTGTTTGTCGATGATTGTTAGAGAAAAATTTTCTGCTAGCGAACCCTTGTTAAATATTTCGAATATCACCACTGGTTACATTTACGAATTAAAAATGGAAAAAATCATAAAATAATATTTAAAACATACAAAAAAAATTATGTTTAATACTTTGCCAACAGATGGCACCAGCAAGGAGAAATGTTTAAACCATCGCCTTAAACAAAACTTATATATAAATCTCTTAAATATATAAGTATATATAGAGAACAAAACTTATATATCTCTTATATATAAAACTTTAAAAATATTCTTATATTAAAAATAATTAATAAACGATCTTGTGTTTAACAATTAGAATAAAAAATATATAAAACTTTCGAATATAGATTCTCCTACACATATAAATATAAGAGAATTAATATTTTTTAATATATCTATATAAAACAACGATTTATTGCAAAAACGCTCGTTCAAATCTCGCTGGAAAGTATATCCGAAGGGGCACCTAAAATGGGTGTGGTTTTGATGTCTAGGAGAGCTTTTGGGATACTAATTATTTGAAAAACGCTCGAGCGATTTACCAATTATCGTAAAAATCGTCGTGTTTTTGCCCCTGCTCGATGTCTTTCCTGCGAAATCATGAGCGATACAACAATAAAAGTTATAAAATGTTAAAAGTTTAACAAATTATCTCAGAGTCTCTCAATCCTATACTACTAATGTTCTATTGTTTCAAATAAGCTAAAGGCAACGTTAATAAAACTACTTAACTAAGTTTAGTTATAATAATTAATCATGTACAACAATTAGACAGCCATCTTTCTTCTTCGTCTCGAAAAAACAACTAGCGACCCCTGCTTTTATTCTTCACCTCCTCACGGGATTTTCCTCTAAAATCTTCTTACATCTCGGCTAAGTCTGCTTTTATACAAAACAACAGCTTTTGTTTAAAATTCTTCTCTATATTCTAGAGACATTAGTAACAGTTTTTTTTTCGTAGCTTCATGATCGTTGTCCTTCTCGATCGGTTCTTAGATGATCTCTGACTCACGTGTACGATCCTGTTGTCATTCCCTCAATGAGATAGGTGACAGAATTAACCATCCTCTTTACTATATATGGGCCTTTCCATTTGCTCTGAAATTTATGTCTCTTTAAACGACAGTATAACAGTAAGTCCTTAATCTTAGATTCGTGCTTATTTTTGTCAAAAGATGTTTTATTCTGATCATAAGCTTGAGCAAGATTTTCAACTGCTTGTACTCAATTAATAAACAGTTCAGTCAATCTATTCTCAGCTTCTTTCAGAGTTTGTCCTTCCCCTAATATTTGTATTTCTGGTGTTCTTGGCCATGGAGTAAGTAGAAAGGACTTTGTTGAATTGACTTGTGTTTCGTCGTGTTATAAGCAAACACTGCTGTTGATACATGTCTTTTCCAAGCCGTGATATCGTTGTTAGCATATTTCCTAAAGATGTCTTGAAGAGTACGGTTTGTTCTCTCCACAAGTCCGTTTGCTTGTGGGTGGAAAGCGCAAGTTCGGATATGACAAACGCCATGGTCCTCCAAAAAGTTCTCAAAATTTTCAGACACAAAAGAAGTTCCTTGATCCGAAATGATCGTCTTTGGAAATCTATACACATCGAATACATTCTCTCGTAAAACTCAATGTAGTCTCCGTGCTTAAACTACTCACATGAATAGCTATTAAATATCTAGTAAAATAATTATTATGCCTTTGTATCCTTTTTAACTCTATTTAAAATTTATTTTGTATACTAGTACTTTCTATATATTAACAGGACTTATTATACTGGAAATTATAGATGCAAATATTTAGTCTTACAGATCAAAAATAATGTGCTTTATTTAGTTCACCTGTGGACTCCCACTCTACGCCACTGCTTTGAGTTATATATTTGAACTCAGAAGACCGAGACAAGTTCAATGGTACCCTACTTTTGGCCCGGAGGCAAAAAATAAGAAAGTTGTCAATTTTTTCGGCGATCACGCGATGATCGGGAGTCGCGTCACTCTCTCGGCTAAGCCTATCGCGTATTTAACAGGCAGTCTGGCAAGTCGGTCAATACCTTCAACAAAGGCAGACGTTGATCCACGAGCACACCGATCATCTACAATTCGAGTTAAGTCCTTTCTGCACACCCTCGCGCTTGTCGACCTCGAGGGCTACGGCTCCTCAGTCTAGCTATCGCGGTCGGCTGGTACTACGAGCCCGACCGTGCTATCGCGATTGGGAGTCGCGATGCTTGAACAAAAGGAAAAAAACAACTGGCGTTCGACTGTTCGTGCTCCCGACGGACTCCCCCGGGAGGGGAACCGCCTGCAGGCTGCTGAGTGTTTAACGTCACTAGTTATGGATTCACGGTAGTTCTTGAACAAAAGAAAAAGAAGAAAGTGGCATTCTTTCGTGCAATTTCTTGCCGTCAGAGTTTTTTAATTTGTTTGCAGAGTTTACCACGAGATGGAAGCACTAGCAACTACTGTGCCATCTGCACGAAAGCATTAAAAAGTATGATAACTTTCTTATTTTTCGTCTCTGGTTCAAAAGTAGGGTATCGTTGAACTCGTCTCGGTCCCCTCAGTTCAGATACATATTCAAAGTCCCGAAATTCCATTGGTGGTAATCTGTAGAATCCCCATTATTTTGTATTATATAATCTAGATTTTTTAAGTTCTCGTTTAATATTCAAAAATTATATATAGAGTCGAAAATATAAGCGATGGCCCAAAAGTTAGTTAACCGGCGCAAAAAGTTGTCAATCGCTCGAGAAAATATTTTGTTTTGAACTACTTGTAAAGTTTATAAGTAGTAAATTAATTTTATAAGACAGAAATTTAGCTTTTACAAACGTTAACTGACTTAGTTGCCACCTTGGAGTCCGATTTCGACACGTGTCATAATTGGTCACGTGTCTGAATCATTTCCCGGATGTTATATATAACACAGAGAAAGTATGGCGATCGGTCAAAAAATTACCCATCAAGATTTTTACATTGTTGGACTTAGGTGGCTTTGAAATGTCCAGAAATGCAAAAAAGTTGGGACGTTTTGCTGTATGTGTGGATTGTTGTTGGTGGGTGTGGATGGGTTTGGGTGTGGGGCACGACTATGTTTACCCAATTTGAAGCTTAACAACTTCTGTGCTTTTTGTCAAAAATTTCTGAAATTTTGCAGGAAGGTTTGTGTATTAGGGAGATTGATGCTATTAAATTTTAGTGGGTAAAGGTGAAGGTGGTGGGGAGATAGAGAAGGTCACGTGTCTTATTTCGAGTGGGTTGAACTTAATGAAGATTTTACTCGTTAAAGTCGATTTACACACAACAGTGACGTGCCGACACAGTGACCGTTTAGTGCATAAACATCGATAAATATCACACATAGCCAATCAGAGTTTCATCTACTACACGTGATCTGTATTCTGTCAATCATACAAGTGTCGTACATGAAATTCTGATTGGCTATGTGTGATATTTATCGATGCTTACTGCACTGAGCCGGCACGTCACTGTCGTGTGTAAATCGACCTTTATTGGCAGTTACAACTTTTTTATAAAACCCGTCCCTACTCTCAAAATTAAACTTTTTGCTATTATTTTTAATTAATGATATAAAAAGCTTTTTAAATAAAATCTCATAATAGATGGCGCCACCGCACAATTTTAACATTTTGCCTGAAAGTTACGCAACTTATTGCTGAATAGTTTTAGTTATTGACTTATCGAATTCGTAAATAAAAGAAAATATACGTAAAAAACTTTTTATGTTTCAATGTCTGCTACACTATATCAAACTTTATATAAAAGTTTGATATAGTGTAGCAGACATTGAAACATTCCTTAGATAAATTTTACAATTTGAAAAACATTTTATCACGTGACTTTGGCATCCCATCCCCATACGATAGCTGGAATGAAACGAAATTATGAGATAACATTGAATTTTGACGTCGCGTCGTGAACAAATATAAATTAATGTATAACACAGAACATTAGAAGCTTTTATATTGGAAATACTTCGAAAAAATTTTTAGTGTTCTCCATAAGAACTAAAATTGTGTGTGGCACCATCTGTTATGAGATTTTATTTTTAAAAGTTTTTATATTGTTAATTATTATAAAATGGGAAAAAGCTTTATAAAGAAAAAAATTGCAAATTCTAATAACGAGTAATATCTTCATTAAGTCCAACCCCACTCGAGATATGATACACAATTCTCTTTATCTCTCCACCTCCTCGACCTTTAACTACCAAAATTTAATAACATCAATACCCTTAATACCCAAACCTCTCTGCAAAATTTCAGAAATTTTTGACAAAGGGTACGGAAGTTATTAGGCTTCAAATGGGTGAACAAAATCGTCCCTCCACACGTATACACAACTAATATCCATACAAACAGAAACCTCCCTACAATATATGTAAGTGATCAAACATTATCCTCGCCAATGCAAACACAATACCAATACTGTGCCAACATCTTGTTGTCTGCTGAAAACTGGCATTGTTTCTGTTCTTAAATCATGCTAGTATGATAACCATTCAGGATTAATTTCTTCATCATTACAACTACTTGAAACCACTCATCTGACCAGTGCTTGTGCTTCTTTGCTAATGCTGTTTTTTCCATTGTTGCATATTTGTTTTCAGGACTAATTTACAGATGCTTGTGAATATGTTCCTAAAAAGAATATTTTCGAATTCTTATTGTATTTTGCATATAGATATGTTTTTTCTACACTGCCAAGTGTCTGATATGTTGGTCAACTCTCTCATAATTGGTCTTTGGTCTGTCAGAACACTGTATTTTTTTTTTTTTTTTTTTAAATTCCATTTTTCTGAGAGGCTTTACAATTACCAAATTTTGATGCAATTTCAGCCACAGTAAGACCATTACTCTTAAGTTTCCACATTGAAAACATTTTATTTATCGAGTTCAAATTTATTACAATATCATAGCAAACAGAATTTCTTGTTTAATTGCTACTCGTTCTCCTGATGGATCCTTTAGTGATAAGCATAAGTTTTGCTGAAGAACAGGGAACACATTAGTAATTCACAGGCAAGTCATTAGTAAGTCACAAGGAAATACATTTCAGGCAGAAGGCCCGAAATGTATTTCCTTGTGTATTTCATTGATTTCTCACATTACACACGAAAGATTTCAGATAAACCAAGAAATGATAGACTATAAAATAATTAAACAAATTAGGAAACATGTAAATCCCACATAAGTCAACAGTCAGCAATGACTGTATTCATAAATTCCCCTGATTGGATTTTCAGTTCTGGTTCGATAGATTTGAATTACCCGAATTATATTTTCTATATTGCTTACAAACTACTGTATTAAATATTTACAGTAGCGTAACAAAGATATATGTAAGTTATAGATATTATATATCAATATTAATTTTGGAGATATGAACTGTAATCTTGGTTATTTACAATAAAGATCAGCACGTAGCAAATTAATATGATTGAGAAAGAGCATTACTAATGCACAAATCCAACTGTTACTCGGGACAAAAACACAAAATTAATTAGAATAAAATCGTTTTAATGGTGATGAGTTCAGTTTATTAGAAAGTGATAATTTTAAATACGCATAAAATCTATATTCTTTATATCATTTTGTGCGTGTTTTAGGAAGAATATATCTAAATAATTCTGCAAATATTCAGATTTTTATCTTCGGGACCAATTAAAAAAGCTATTAGTAGAGGTGAATGTTTTCAGTATTTTACTTATGATTCCAAACTTATGGTACTCCATAATGTGCCTAAGTGTGGTATAGAAGCAAGAGTGCCAAGGATCCTGTTTCAAAGGAGTCTTCCAAATAATAGTTCTTGCTTAAGCTGTAAAGGAGAACTGGAGTGGACATATTGTCAGTATAATCACTATTTATTCTTATAAAATATCTTTGTTTCATAAAGAATAAAGAAGAAAAACATTAAGTAAATTGCCGGAAGGATACTTGCCCTTCCTGAATGCCCCTCTTCAAGACAGGTATACTTCTTTGGTAACTAAACAATATTCGTCAAATTACTTGAAAATCGAGTTAATTCAAATTTATTGCCATGAAATTAATATAAAATTTGACATTTTTATGTCACACTTTTCGAAAGTTATGGATTACCATGATGGTAACCCATAACTTCCACGACTGCTATCTGTACCATAAATGAAACAGATAGCAGTCGAGAACAAGAAAACCGACATTTCTGATTATTTAACAAATATTTTAATTTTAAAAAATACCGTGAAACACTCATTTGGAATGAAACAAAACAAATTATTCTATGGATCGTGCTTTCGAATTCTATCAAGAGATGGCACCACGAAACATTGTTATGTATCCAAAACTTGATAAAATATTTTATTTAATAAATTTAAAACGAAATAAAATTTAACAACAAAAATTTATTATAATAATTAAATGAGTATTAATAATTTTAATATAATTGTTATTAAGTGTAAGATTATTTTTTGCTTTCGATTTTACACGAATTTTAATTTTTCATTTTTAAAAATGATTTTTTAAAAATAAAACTTTTTAATTAAAACATATTTTAATTATAAACTAGTAAAAATAATTTTTGGAATATTTTCTCAAAAGTACATTCAATATCCCAGACATGCATGTGACTCGGCATCGTCTATTATCTGAACAAAGATATTTCTATATTTATTTAATAAATAAGAATGAACGACCTCCACATCAAACACAAAATTTGTTTAAATAAAAATACGTAAATATCGCGTGAATTTCGGGAGAATGTATAACAATGATAACTTTTCTATTGCATTGTAAATAATACATGATAACATGTCTGGATAGACAGGAACTAGCAAAGCCATTTGGTGGCTTTGGACTGTGAAGATCCTAGATTAGGTTCTTCAGGATTCCTCGTACCTTCTTAAGTGACGGTTTTAATTTATTATACAGTAGAGTTGGGGCTACCCAATAATTACGTGTACAGTTTTTCAGCCAGTTTTGACGCTTTCCCTTTTCTGTGTACAATCATGTACTTTTAACAAACTCCCTGTATTATAATTACGTGTACAATAGTTCGTGGACTCCACTAACATTGAAGAAATGACTAAAAAGTTCTGGAAACATTTTCTGACAGTATATTCACGTAACTAGTAAGTAATAGTCTTTTAAGAACAAATTTGTACGTCACTAATATCACTAAAAATGTTCATTTAGACCATACCTTGATTCCTCCCTCCTCATCGTATACAATGATGTACTTTGTGCGAATTCCCTCCTTTCCCACGTGTAAAACGATGTACTTTTCGCAATTTCCTCCCATAACACTGTACACGTAAACTAATCGACGGACTCCTCTTCAATAAGTCAAACTTCTTTAAGTTGAAGTAATTTTGTGATAACGATTCACTAATTCGAATATTAAGATCCGGAGACTTTACTTTATGTCTAATTTTCTGTGCTTTTATTTGCGCTTTAAACGGGGAGGATGTTTTCAATAAATATCTGTGATAAAAGAGAAGAAGTGCGAGGGGAAGATCGAGCAAAATAATTGAAGAGGTTATTAGAAATTGTAGCACTGATGACTTTCTCGAAGCAGACGAAGCAAGTTTCTTTTTTAAACGCCTGCCTGACAAAGCATTAAAGGTGATTCGTGTTACTAAAAAAAACACAGCAAAAACTGTGTAACTTTTCTTTTGGGAGGGAACGTAACAGGTGATGAAAAACTGTCATCGTTATTAATTGAATAATTATTAAAGCCTCAAAGTTTTCGTGATACTTAGGCATTATCTGTACAATATGCAGTAAGTAAGAAAGCATAGATGGCGGTTATTGAAAATGGAATAAAACTGCTAAGATGCAATGCAAAATATTAGCAAAGATTGGAATTAAGATCCACAAAGTAACATCGCAAATTGCTTTATAAAATTAGGTTTCAGACAACATTTTGTTGACGTTTCGAATAAATCGGAGTTTTCATCTGAATCCATCGACTGTATTGAAAATTAGAGTGATTTCATTACAGCAACGAGTGATGAAATTGGGACATTCGATGATCTTGTCAACGTTGACAATGACTTAGCTGTCTGCAGACAGTTATCTGAAGACATCTTTGCTGAAGTAAAAAAATCAAGCACAAGAAACAGAGATGATGAGGAAGAATAAATGTTGTCAAGGACAAATATTCCTCTCCTCTTACATGTAGGAAAGCCAGAAAAGCTCTCGAGATCTAAAAGAGCTCTCTAGAAACTAATTCCAATCTTGGCTCAATATACAACCAGACTGTGGGATTTTTTATGGGTTTGGTCTGTACTCGAAAACTTTGACACTGAGAGTGGTACCATAAAGTCATTGGCGCGGATCACATTCAAAGAGCCTCAGAACACCACTAGTGAAATAAGTGAGATCTTCGACAATGGTAAAATGGGCCAATGATGTATGAGATGATGCTCTGGTGAAATGAGTCAACGATGTAGGTCTAATTTACTGCGCTTTGGTCCTGTCTAATAATTATATTTTAATAAATTTCTTATTCTTGATTTTTTAAGGTAATTTTTTTAAAAAATGAATAAATTTAATTGAATAATAAATTTTTAATATAATTTTTTAAAGTATTTATGAAATCGAAAACTTTGTAGAAAACTTTTTATGTTTTTAGGTCACTGAGTTTAATTTTCGATTTTTATTAATCTTAAAAAGCAATTAAAAGTTTTTAATTAAAATTAAGTTTTATTAGAATAAATATATTTTGAAATAGAAAATGTTTTAAAACTATTTCTATAAAAACTTTACATAACTATATTTTTATATTATATATATATATGCATTATAAATTAATTAATAAATAATACTCAAATGAATATTAAAAGTTAATTAATTAATTAATTTAGACTTTATTCGCATGATACATAATATATCCTACTAATGGCAACAGCCAGATCACGTAGAGCAATAAATTTAGGGCTCTATCCCTCTTAACCATGCAAAATATATGAATAAAATTCTATAAAATAAATTTTTCATCACTTATATAAATTAAAAATTCTTTTAATATCAAACTTTTATAGATAATTTAATTACATTTTTTGGGTCCTGTATGTCAGAGGCAACTCTAGTACCCTATTTACTAGATATGTTGCCTAGTAAACAGTGCTATAACAAACTAAATACTGTATAAAATATTACGTCTAAAAATTATATTTATAATTTATTAAATTTAAATATAAACAATTTGATAAATTTTATGTGAATTGAAGTAGCTTTTGCTTCAGTTATCTGCTTTCATCATCCTTCAAACGAGATATATTTTTTTAATATCCGTTTTTAACAATGAATAAGTAAATTATCTGAAAATTAATCAGCACATAGCAAATAATAACAGTAATTTTATTGTTAAATTGTATTATTCGCTCAAAAGCAATCTGATGATTATCTAAAAAACGCATTTATCCCCTTAGAAAACGTGGCATAGTTTTGAATTTTGACACATTTCTCACAATGGTGATGAAGTCGATTTCCTTCACAAATGTAATATTTTTGAGATATTTCCATTAATCGTTTAAAAATTTCAATTTTTATGCCTCATAACTGCATTCTCTGTTGTAGCAATAGCTTAAAAGTCCTTCAATTTCGTGAATTTTCAATAATCTTGGGTTCAGCACTCGTTCGTGTCTGATGCCTCTTTTTGTTTTTATAATTTCTCTGTTCTTTGCAAAATGGCTCAGTTGTAATTTGGCTCCACGCTATTCTACTATATTGATTAACCCCATTCTTTGCAGTTTTTCTTTTTTTGTTTGTGCCATTTATAATGTCAAAATATTATTTCTGACCATTGATGATCTACTGTTTCAGCACTCTTTTCTGTTTCAGCAACTGTACCTGAGGATAGGTAAAAGAAAATCCTATTTTATCATGAAAAGTCATAAAATATTCATTCTTATTTTTAAAAAGTGTATTATTTCTTGCACAATAATCGTTTTAAATTTAATATTCTACATAATTAATGTGTCATGGGATTCTGTAAGTAATACAGTAATAACTAGAGTTCAGTGTACTGTAACTTATGATGTGGGTTGAACATAATATATTTTTTTTAAATCGATTACAATTATATTGCATTATTTAAAAAAAATAACTGTATATTTAATATTTAAATATTTAAAATAAGAAATAAAAGAAACTTCTCACATTTTTCCCTTTGGTTTCGCATCAATGAAACCAATATGGCGCAATTATAAATTACACCAAACTTATTTTAATTTGAAGAAGTAATTCTATAAGATTTTTTTCCAGAATAAAAATAATCTTTGCAGGAAATGTCTTAAGTGTAAACTATATCGGACATAAATAAATTACCAGCGAGACCATATATGTTAAGATAATATCTACACTAATCATTAAAAGAAACTCTTTAATAGAGAACAAGGAAAAGAAAAAAAAAAGAAAGAAATTTTATAGAGGAATTTCATTCATTGAACGTCTACAGAAACAAAAAAATAAAAATAAAAACAAAAAGTTGTAGTAATGTTACCATATTAGGAAAGGGGAGCGTCCTGACTGTCGGAGCGTACAACCTGCGGAAGTAAGGTCTTAATTAAAGTAAAGTGATTATACCAAGAAATAAAAAAATATACGACGATTTTCTTTCGTAGAATTCATATCTTTTTACAAGTTATATGTTAATATTTCATAACTAAATTCCAGAAAAATTTATCTGTAAATTAATATTAAATAAAATTACCTTAAATTAGCGATTTTACGGTAATTACACTACATAATTAGTTTACGAGATTGATAATATGATACCATAGCTTAAACGTAAATAAATAAATAAAATAACGTTTATACACTTGAACACCTGTATCAACACCTACGATACACTCGAATTTCCAATTTTAAATTTATAAATATTTAATAAAACTGTAATAATTAAGAATTTTAGGGATTATAGGGTTACTATCATTAGTTTAATTTCGTGACAACTATAATATATATACATTATTATAGATCATATATGTAAACGTATTTATAGTTGTGATATTATTAGTTTTTTCGTGACTCGAAGGAATCTAATAATAATATCTGACAATAAACATATCTAATAATAAACATATATAATCTATAATATAAAGAAGATGTATTTTTTTAAATTTAAAATTAATCCGATCCATTGTGAAAATTGGAAATAGTAATTTTAATAAAAAATTTTCTATATTGTTACTATTTGTTGTAGTTATTTATATTTATGAAATTTAAGAGCTTAACAAAACACTGTACAAAAATATAAATACAGCCGAATCTTTAACAATGGCCATTTTTTTCTGGAAAGGTTTTATGTTTTGAACAGAAATCATATAAAATAACCTCCAAACAGCGGACATTTTTTAATATTCCCGCTTGTAAAAAATGTAAATACAGTCGAACCTCTAACAAGAACCATTTTTTCAGAAAGTTTTTATATTTTAAAACCTCCGAACAGCGGCCATTTTTTATATTCCCGTCATTGGCCGTCGTTCACAGGTTCGACTGTACATAAAAAATGTATTTTTCATCCGAAGCATAATATATTTATAGCATTTAAGAAGATTATTATACAAAGAATACACTCGTAAGACTTGTATTTAAAAAATAAATAAATTTAATTTATTCTTAGATTTAAAAAAAACGAATTAAATTAATAATTGATTAGAATTAAGAAATCATTTTCCCATAAAATAATCCAGCATGCTTTCATGGTGAACGTGTGTAACATACAGCTAGTTTGTCTATCGACACATCTGCACTTCTAGGAATGATAAGATTCTGTTCTAGATGCCAAATGGTTTTCATTAGAGTCATTTTTAATTAAGTGGGCCTATATCCTTTCATATCATTTTTTACACCGCTTATTTTTTTCCAATCCTTCATTTTTAACTCAGCTTCTGTTGTTAAACATTTATTGCGGCATCATTATCATATGCCTAATTAGGAAAGATTGTAAACTAATTTTTTTTAAATAATTTTTTCTGTGCCGTAAAAATTGTTAAAGATCCGTAATTACGTATCATAATTTTATATTTTAAGTTAGAAAATCTGTAAGCAAATTGAAGTGTAATGTCATTTTTTTACGGGTTTATTAAGGAGTTAGATGTAGCTGATCTTTATCACTTTATTTATTTATTTATTTTAGGTAAAATTTTGATTAATTTAGAGCATTTTTTAAACTAAAAGTAATTTGTATGTACGTGTAGATGTGTGAAAACACAATAAACCTATTCGTTTGGTAGGGGTAGGGGTGTAAACACTACGTCAATTTGACGTCACCTCTTGGTTTTCGCTATGAGAAATTGGAAAAAATGACGTCAGATTTACGTAAAAGCGTACAGTTTCTCAAACAATCGAACAGACCCGTTTAATTCCTAATTTAATTAACAAAATTTAACTAATTATCTCATTTAAACTTGCGTAAGTTTCATTAATTTTACATTAAGATGCGCTTAAGGATCGATTATTCTATCCTTTATAAGCTTTAAAAGGTAGAAAATATAATCTACATTATTCCTTTAAAAAAGTAATAAAAAATAAAGGAAAATATTTAGAATATTATGCATATTATAAGATATAAAATGCAATTCATGTAACCGATCAGTCGAAGTGAAACATACGGCCTGACGTCATTAATGACGCTGATCTTTGACTTTTAGAGTGTCACCTTACTGCTCCCGGCTTCCTTTAAAGAAATTAAAGAGTGTTTTAAAAAATAATACACTTTTAAAATTCGTAACAATTTAATATATAATTTATAAATTAATTCCGTAAGCTTCTACAATTAATATTTTCAAATTCCATTAACACGCTCTTCCTGGATTATGCTGACTAATTATGCTTGTTTAGCGGTTCCTTTCATCTTGTTACATGATGCAGCGAACGTGCTTACGATCTTGCACCCCTTTTTTTCCCCATTAAATTATGATAGTGACGAACAATTACCAAAAAGAAATAATATTACCGAAAATATTCCAGTTGTTAAACATATTAAATTAAGTTTAATTAGGTTGTAAATATTTTAAAAAATGGAGTTGAATGTGTTTAAAATGTTAGATAAATAGGAGGAAGAAAAAAGTTATGAAAGGGGATATTATGAAAGGAGTCAATAACTTATAAATTAAGTTATGAGAAGTTAATGAAATTATGAAAACAAGAAATGAGCGAGCATGGTAAACTTCTTTTTATTTATTTATTTATTTTTATTTTTTAAAGAAAATAACAGAAAATTAAATGATTTATGATTCTTAGTTTCTATAGAAGTGAATGACGTTTTGGCAGAACAGGATAGCGTTTTGTCTTCATGCTTTTCCTTCATTTTAACGGAAGTCAGGGTGTAGCATTCTATCGTTTGTTTATCCAGTCGATAGAAGGGCTGCTGTCGACCACCTGGCAAAATAAAGCCGAACAGTTTCAGTTTATCTTAGAAAAGTATCCATTCGTCAAACCAAACCATTGCTCACTTTACTACTTTCAAAGGCTCGCCTTTCATCTCGTTCAAAAGATAATGATTTTTATTTTTTATTATTTTTTTTGTATTCATTCTCGTAATAAAACACAAATGAATTAATTTAATTTTAATTAAAATATTTTTAAAATTATTATCTTTATTTACTTAGTTACTGAAGTGATGACTTTATCGTACAGCAGAGTTTAGAGAGTGAAGTAATTAGGGTTTATAACCTTATAAGCGGGCCTAAATACTGTTAAGTTTTAAGAAATTTATGAATTATAATAATTCATAAATTTAATATAATAATAACAAATATAATAATGGATAGCATTCGATAATATATCGTACGGTCTTCTTCCATCTTGGAGTTTTTTGTCCTTCATCTTGGATAAAAAATCAAAGAATTGGATCGTTTATCCAAGTCGAAGGAGCAGAATTTGATTTTTTTATTCAAAATGAAAGACAATAAATTGGATTTTTAAAAACTTAACATGAAGAACGCGAATTGAATTTTTTAATTCAAAATGGAGGACGAGAATTGGATTTTTTTACCAAGACGAAAACCAGAATTGAAATCCATTATTCAAGATAAAAAACAATAATTGGATTTTTTTTTATTCAAAATAAAGGACAAGAATTGGAATTTTAATTCAAGTTAAAGGGTCCAAAAAAATCCAAGAATTAGGCCTATTACTATTATTTTTAAATAAACATTCCTCGAATTGTTATTATTGATTATTACATACTTAGAATTATCTAACGTACATCTCTAAAAATTAATCATAATATTTGGAAACATGATTCAAGTAAAAAATATCCTTGGGATGGTAAGCGGAAGAAATTTAAATAAGATCTTATGCAAGGAAACATCATCACAGAATCATGCGGAAACCTCAAAGAGAAAGATTTCAAAATTTTCTGTGAAATTGTCATAATAATTCAATGTACTGTACATCTAATTGGCTTCTCGTTATAAAATGAATAAGATATTTTAAATAATAATAACAATAATAATAATAAAATTGCAATTAATTTATAATAAAAATAAGAATAAATTATTTATTTTTTAATCATTTTAATATTATTGGACCAAAATTGGGTTTGTTAAATTCAACATGAAGGCCCAGAATTGGATTTCTTTGTTCAGGATGAAAGAGAATAAATTGGATTTATTGTCGAATCTCCAACAACTTCCACCTCTAAACAGCGGTCAGTTTTTCAGTAACATTTGTACAAACAAAAATACACACAAAGTAACCTCTGAACAACGGAGATTTTTTATGTTTTTATCGGTGGCCGTTATTTACAGGTTCGACTGTACTGTACATACAAGCATAGATCATGTCACTATATAACTTGATGTATCAAAGTATCATTGAATAAAGAATTAATAATTATAAATATAAAAATAGCTTTTCAATTGATATAAAATACATAAATTAATAATTTTAGACTTAATTCTTTTAAACTCCTATTTATAGTTCACTTTTGTTATAAACAAAATCCTGAATGATTCACTCTTATTTACTATAATGTTATTTTATAATTATAATTAATTTATAATTACTGATGTTATATTATAAATATATACTTTAAAACCTGTCCAAAACGGAGGCTGAATAAAGCGAAAATCTGCCTAAACCGAAAAAATATTCGGTACCGTACGATTCCGGTTTATACAGGTTTTACTGTACTGCAGATACCTTACTGTAGACATACATTATACATACAGATACACTTTCTTCACTCTAGATTTTTAATTGTGGCCATAACCTTTAACATATAACAGGCCTTTCCCTTCACCAAATAATGTTTAGGCCCTAAGCTGCAACTTATTTAGCTTAAGTGCAAATCCAGCAGCTCTGTCTCTAACCCCTAATAATTAATAATAATATAGATATACTGGGATATAATATAACAAATTTATAATTATAGATAAGTGTTAATTGATTTGTAATTATATACATAATTCTGATATCAGCAATATCTCTTCTGTTGTAATAATCTGTCATCCTATATAAAATTATATTTCAAAATGTAAGTATCGAATTTCATTTATTACAACTTTTTCCTTAATAATTTTGAAATGTTTATGGTTTAAATTGCCATCTTCATCTGATATTTTGTGATATATAATATATATATATTATAATATTATTTTATTATTATATTAATTTATTATTTACAATCTCTAATTTCGAGTTCGTTCACTTTAATATAAGTTTAATTATAATATGAATATTTAATTAAATTTAAAATTAATTAAACTTTTTAAAAATTAAGCGGCAATTAATGTCTAATTGAGTTTATGATTGATTAATTCACCCGTAAAAACTGAATTACGTAATATTTTATTAAGATAAATATATAAAAACATGAATGATTTATGTAATATATATATATTTATTTACTTTTTTAATTGAAGAACTGTTTTTTTTTATTATTAACTGAATATTATATTTCAAATTTTTATAATTTGTATATAAGCTTTAAAACTTCTCTATATGTAAAATATAAGAAATTAAAAGGTTGCCCATATATCAACACTGGATGAAGAAACTATCAAAGGATCACATTAGTTAATTGTGTAAATTATTAATTAAATTATTTAATAATATAATGTATAAGTAAATTTTATTTAACATTTATTTTGTAGGTAGGATTTTAATTAAGTTGTTAGGAAACATAGCTTATACGGTCTTAAAATTTATATATTTTAAAATAATAAATCTAATAATATATAAGTAGAATTTATCACCTTATACAAAGCTAAAATACGATGACAAATATATATATTTTTAGGGAATTTTGTGCTAGTAGGACTAGACATAAATTCTTCAATGTTGATGTAGACCTAGTGATACTATTGTTCCAAATGTATTATCTCATAACTGTTATATATTGACAGTAAAACCCGTTCGAAACGGAAATCTGCCTAAACGGGTAAAATTATTCAATACCGTGTCAAGTCCGTTTTACACAGGTTTTACAGTATATGCTGTGATCGAAGAGCAAAATTGAAGAGTAATAATGTTTATTTATTTAAAAAATAACCTCAAAATTCATTCATAAATGTTTAAGAATATTAAATATTATATTTACAGTATTATCCGATGATACTTATATAATAATATAAGTATTATTATATAGAAATAATATTTATTTTATAGTTTATGATTTCTTTTTTGACATAACAAACTGATTTCTTCAATAACTTTAAATCTTTATTTTGAATTTCTGTGCAGCACCCTACTGGCATCATATTTCTACAAGATGATTTTTCCAGCTCATAAAAAATAATGAATTGCCTAAGACATTCGTTTTTTTATTATTTTTTTTTCCTCTCACTTGACTACTTTCCTCTATTCTTCCTTATGAATCGACGTTCTCTTCAATTAAATTTGAAATTGATAACTCTTATAAATATAATTATTTTATCGGTTAAATGATTTTAAAAGTAAAAAATTCTTATTTTATAACTAGTAGGACAATATCTCTTCTTTCTTATCTCATTTTCCACCCCCTCATTCTCTTCCTTTCTTTAGCTTAGACTTTAACTAGACTGTAACAAAAGTTTATATAAATAAATTTATATAAAATAGCTACATATATTAGCATTGTATTATTATTAATATTATTATTAGGGGTTAAGAGCCTACTTTAGGGTTTTACACCTTAAATATCCTGTAGTTAACACATTTTAAAGAATTATCTCATAGATTTAATTATAAACCTTAATTATGTTAAAGTGCAAATTACCTAAATGACGACTCTGGGTTTACTTAATGTATTTTTTTTTTTTTTTTTTTTAAGGTAAAATGAAATTTTTAGTGGAGGAGTGTTAACTACCAATACAACATTTTCTAATCGAACGAATATTAATTAAATAATCTAATTGTAATTAATTTTCTAAACACAAATGAGATAGTAATAGGAACTGTAAATATCGGCATTAATTTTCTAAGAACTAATTGACTAATTGTTTGAAGTAGAAGCCTCTTTGCATTTACGACCCACTTTAAAATCCCTTCATTCAACGAAATCATTGTTAAATTATCAATAAAAAATACAATCTGATATTAAATTGTCTTGTAATCTGAACCATTTCCGGCTAATGTAATGTTATCAGGTATAAATGAATCTTTTGGTGCCAAGCGGTCTACATAGGACCTCTTTTGTCACTAAAGATTTACATCTCATCCCTTCGTCCCTCCTCTGCGTCGTAGGGCCCCCCTACCACACACAAAAAACACTTGATACCTACTCTAAAACAATTAATATGTGTTTTTTTATGTGTAATGATTAGTTATTTAATTGTTGTTTACACGTAAAATAATTTATTCTAGCAAATTTGTGTTAAAGTCATATAAACAAACACTTAAAGCGATATGATACTTTATTATGATTTACGTGGGTTACTTATTGAATTTGTTTTCTATGAAACATTTTAATTTCTTCAGTATTTTTCTTAGAGTTTTCAGAAATATAAACAAACTTTCGTATTTCTTCATGGAAATTTGTTTTCTGGAAATAGAGGAATACGTTACCTGAACTAGTTTCTGTTTCAAGAATAAATATTCATAAATCTTTTTGATATTAGTCGGGAAAATAAAGATAATTAGAGAAATTATAAATTAATATGTTAAAATTAATAAATAATTATTTTAATTAATTACTTTTTTATATTTATAGGTTTATATATAAAAGTCAAAATATGTACAGTACTGTATGTTTGCTGTGTAAAGGGTTCTATACAGTCCAATGTATCTGCACCAATTTTAGCATAAATATTTTTCGACACCTTAGAGAAAATACTGTGTAATCCACTCCTGAACAAAGCATACCCCTTATTTTTTGTGTTTTGCAATTTCAATAGTGGGTCAATAAATGTACATTTTATTTACAAAGATCATTATTTCTATCTTCCTCTTCCAATTCAACCTCGCCAATACCCCCCTCAAAAGCTCGTGCCAGGCACACAGCTACATTTATATATACCTGAACGTATACACCCGAAAATCTTCAAACTGTGTTCTAATCTTGAGGACAAGAAATTGTGAAATTTTGTAGAAATTTCATAATGAGTGTCATGTATGGTGGTAGGCCCCCTAATGATAATATTGAAATTATAAAGATAGTAGGCCTTAATATAATATTATTTGATTTTATTATTATTATTTTTTTGTAAAACCTTCACGTGAAAATAAATAAATAAATATTTCATAAAATTTAAGAATATTGAGTGATTATTTACATTACAAATCTTCAGTGTTCTGCTGTTAGGTTCACACAGCGCTATCTCCACCAGGTTTCCTATCTGTGGGACTGTCTGTCCGTCCGTCTTGACTTTCAGTTAGAGATAATGTTATATTGTATAAAATTAGAAAATAATTAAAGTCAACATTTACTATTAAGTTACTTCTAATCATATCTAAGCATTCCAAATATATCTAAAAATTTAGAATCCTGATAACCTGTATATACAATAGATTCTTCAGTGTTGTATTAAAGAATTATTTAATATTTTATAGTAAAGTATGTCTTAAAATTATTTAAAATAATATGTATATAGATTATATTCTATATGTTATTAGTCTATTAAATTAAAACTTTATATCTGAGATTAATAAGATAAATAATACAGTAGAATCTGTCTAAAACAGACCCTCTACGAAGCAGAAAACTGTCTAACGCGGAAACAAAAGGTTTTTTGGGGCATCAATTTCATAACGAAAATAACCTGAGTAATGCAGAATTTAAGCATTTTTGAAATATAAGTTGTAAAACTTTTCTATATTAATGAAAACATAACCCTGTATAAAACGAATATTCGCGTTCCGTTTAAGACAGGTTTTACTGTAAAATTTATTTATAAAACTATATATATATTATTAATTTACAATTAATGCCTAATAGACATAAAATACTATATTAACAAATTCATAAATATACAGTTTTTATATAATAATATTAATACAGTAAAACCTGTGAACAACGGTCATAGACGGGAACATAAAAATGGCCGTTTTTTGATGTTGGCCGTTGTTTGGAGGTTATTTTATAATTATTTTTGTTATAAAAACGTTCTTGAGAAAATAACCATTGTTAGGAGGTGGCCGTTATAGGAGGTTCGACTTTATTTATAAATGATTAAAATATTAATAAATCTAGTTTAAAATTCTTTATAATTAAATAAAAGAGAGCGAAAGGTATATAAAAATTTAACATATAATTTAATTTATAATAGTTAAAATTTATAAACTTGGCACTTTAAACGAATTTTTTATTATATAGAAAATTTATTTAATAATAAATTTTTTAAAAAGATTTAATAATTCGATTATGGAAAGAGTTTACAATTTTAAATAATCATAATATATTTCACGAATAAATCATATTAAATTAGTAAATATGGTGGTCCAAAAGAGTTAACAGCGATTTTTACAAGCCATTTAAACAAGAAGTTTTTTATTTTGAACGATTTCTAATTAGCCAGCAAGTTAAACCTTACAATAGTTAACTAACTTAGGGCCATCCTGTATGTGTATTATTATTTTGTATTGTTTTTTATATTGTTTTCATGTTAAACTTCTATATTATTCGTTGAAATTGTGCTTAGAGTAATTTTGTATAGAAGTAACTTAGAATTACCTTTATACGGGAAAACATTTAACAGTAATTAATTTACTATTAAATTATTCTTCGTTTTCTCAAAAATTAATCAAGTTTACATTAAATAAAGTCGCGTTAAATCCATCAGGAAGCAAAGGAACTACCATAAACTTTCAATTTAAATATCAGAATTACCAGGATAATTCTCCTGTAGAAGATTTTATCTGATAGAATTTGGGTCGAAAATGATAATGCAGATGATGGATAATTATTAAAAACATAATACAAATTATTTAATAAAAAAGTAAAAATTTATCTTAATAATAAGCGTAAATAATATAAATATTTGTTTGTTTGTTCTTAGTGTTTTTCTTTATTGTCGGTTTGGGATTTTATGTTGATCCGGGAGAGGAAATCTGTTGTTCTAGGAATCTAGAACGTTTCCTAACTGTAAATAATATACAGTAAAACCTGTGTAAGACGGAATCGTGAGGTATCGAATACTTTTTTCCAATTTGGCAAGTTTCCGTTTTGAACAGAATATAAAAAAAGTCCTCCGTTACGAAGACTTTTTCCCGTTTAGGCAGGTTTTCGTATTTGACAGGTTCTAATGTGTACAGTAAAAAACCTGTGAAAAACGGAATCGTGTAGTACCGGATATCTTTTCCGGTTTGTCAGGTTTTTTTTTTTCCTGTTTATGTATGGAAAATCGCTTCGTTCCGAATTTTTTTTTTTTTTTTATTCTTTTAGACAGGTTTTTGTTTTATTCAGGTTCCGTCTTGGACAGGTTTTACTGTAAATAATAAACAAAACTTCTCGAAAATGTGAGGAAAAAAAATTATAAATCTGTGACGAATTCTTCGTATCAAAGAATATTTGAAGCTCTAAAATAAATAATTGCCTCTAATATTTACTAATTATATTAGATATAATATTCTAATGTAAACTTTCTTGATAAATTCAAGAGCATTTTTACCAATTTTTATATTTATAAATTAATTTTTTGCGTTAATTATATTACTGTTTACACATATTTACTATAAGGAAAATATTAAAAAAATTATGTATAAATTTTTTTTCTTATTCCCTTTGATATTTAATATTCTATTTGGATAAAAGAAAAGAAAGGAATTGTTTTCAAATTACATTTAATAAAATATAAATTTAAATTTTTATTTAATGTTAATTACTAATGACCTTGATCGCAATTGGTTTTTTGGAGACATAAGATACTTCACTTTAGTTTTTAGCGAAGGACTTTTCTGCTGAGAAAGGGTATCAAATTTTATATAAATTTTTGTATAAAGACATCACAGTTAACAAATTTTCTATATTTTATACGAAATTAAATCCCTGGCTGGAATTTCCTTTCCTCAAAAATTTTTAAATTTCAATTGTTTTAATACACTTTTCGTGTTAAATTGTCGTATCTCGTCGGCCATTTTAGCTTAAAAATTCTTTAATGAGAACAATCAATATTCCCTTATCAATTGATGTCTTAAATAGGAAAATAACGCAAAGAATTAAGAGGTGTGTTTGGAATTCTGGCGCCACTTTTCGCTTTTGGTATTGTTCTCATACACCACAAAATCCAAATTTTACTATTAAAGATAAGGCAAGTCTCAAGAGAGGTCATTCTTCATGTTATTATCCTGCTAAAGACATTCCTGATATTAATTTTCTTCACATCAAAATGTAAGTTTCTATTATAATATTGAATTATTTATACTGTATTTAATTTAATAATATAGTATTTAATATAATATGAAATTTATACTGTAAATACAATATTTATACAGTAAAACGGAACGTTAATAAAACGAAAACCTGCCTAAACGGAAAAATTCTTCGGAATGGAGCGATTTTTTATGTTAAAAAACCTGTTTAAAACAAATATTTTAAATGGGTTCGGATTACACAGGTTTTACTGTATAACATATAATGAATTATTTATATTATATAGTAATTGCTCTATTTAATTAATTTTATAAATATTTTAAAATATAAAACATTTTAAACTACGTTAAAAACAATTTAAATAATGTATTTAAGTAGTAAAATTTATCCTGAATACTTTACAGCATCTTAATGTTTAAGAAATATTCAGATTATTCAGAATAGTTGTTCCGTTTTAAGGAATAAAAAAGTGCTTCGAATTATATTACAAAGCTTTTTGTATAGGCCTATGTTAGCATTTATTTAAGGTAAAACTGTCCTAGCAAAACCTGCATAAAACTGAAACTTGCCAAACCGAAAAATATATTCGGTACGGTGCGATTCCAGCTTACACAGGTTTTACTGTATATTAATTTTGTTTTAATTGAGTACAGTGAAACAGTATTATATAATATAAAACGTCATTCTAGCACTTGTATAAGATAATTAGTAAAATTGATCCAAAATAGTCTACAGCATCTGTATTCATCCTGAATATCTTTAATTATTCGATATATTCAGATTATTCAGTTATATAATTCTACTTTACCCAAGATATTAACTAAGTTTTACAATTTATAACGTAATTTAGTTTCATCCTTATCTTAATTTTCTATATTATTATATAATTTTCATAAAATATTTGAATTATTTATACGTTAATTTACAGTAATTTTATTTAAATTAATTAATTTAATTTTTAAAAATTAACATAAAGTACTTTATTTATTTATTTTATATATAATATGAATAATTGAAAATCTCATAAACATCAAGATGAGAATGAAATTAGTATAATTATTTGTTATGTATATTGAATATAAAATATTTCTGTTAAAATTATAAGTTAAATAAATGTTTATTTGTTTATTTAATTTATATTTTTACGAAAATATTGAGTATAAGTTGTTGTATAAATAATAATATAAGTTTTCAAGTTTATCCTCATCATGCAGCATCTTTACTTTGAATCTTCATCCTCATCTTTAATTACTTAGGATGTTTATGAGATATTTATAATACTTTTTGCTTATTTTTTATAATGTGTTTAAACTGTTGTTTATTATTTTAATTATATTTTATTATTTAATAAATTTTTCTACACAATAATTTTTTCGCATCACTTAATAACGTTTTCTAGTAAGTGTATTACTAGAAAACGTTATATTCCGTTTATATTCAAGTAATAAATCAAGGAAGTAAACAAAAATTTAATTTCATTTTTAAAAAATATACGAATTTATATTTTATTTTTTATTATTTTTTTCCATTTTGACAGATTATAAATGATACTTTACATGATTTTTCATATTATATTATTATAAAATGAGAATTACAATGACATTTCTAAGCTTATAAATTCAATATTTTTTTACATTATTTTAAAATAAATTTATGTAATGAAAATTGTAAAATATTTATCTAAATTTTAATAAAAAAAATAAATAAATACAGTGTAATTTTATAAGTGAAAATGATGTAGGCTCTGCAATATAGTGTAGTATATTATATATTCTACACATTAATTGAAAGAGGATTTCAGATTGTTCGACTTAGTTTGAGTAAATGGCTGGGGCGAAAAATATAGTCAAGGTATCAAATTAAAGCCCTTATTCTGTAGATGGTGCAGCTGAAGAGAGATTTGAGAAAGGTACAATGGTTCAGGCGTGGCGAAGTGGCAAATGTACTGTACAATGTGTAGTCTCTGTTAATTTTATCCCCAGCAATTTCTTTTGTGTTTTTTACTTTTATTATTGCAAATAATGAGATCAATAAATGTACATTTTAGTTACTAAGACTATTGATTTTTATCACTCTCTCTCAATTACACACCCCTTAAAAGCCTGGACAACACCGGGCATACGCAGTAGTGTTATTATATTACATAGATGTAGGCTTTGTATTTTATATATAATATAGTATAACTGATAATAATATATCATTAAAAAGGTTATGAGGCCTTTATAAGGATTCCAGATGTTAAGATTATTTATAAGATGACTTATTAATGTTATAAACCCATAAATTTTATAAATATATGAATAAATCTTTAAAAATTCTATACATTCTGTAAACACATTATTTATCCATAGTTTTAAATGGTTAAACATGTAGGTAAATTCTGTTTTAATCCTATAAGTCACACTCTATGAGAGAAATTAATATGTATGACGTAAATATACACGAAAAACATTATGTTAAATTAATATTTTTATTTATTAAAAACATAAAATTAATTTAAAAATTAAAAATATAACGTATTATTGTGATAAAATGCTTTTTTAATGTTCTGATAATGCTGCAGAATGTATTTAATATTTAATGTATTTAAATATTAATAACAATTTTCTTAATTTTATTATTAAATTATAAGCAAATTTAATTAATTTTGTCATTAATTTTTTATAAAATTAATATTTATTAAAATTTAATAATTAATTAATTATTTAATCAAACTATTAGATTAAATATATACCTTTGCCTCCCTCCACTCAACAAGAAATGGATGGATGCTGAGGAGGAAGAGAAGCTAAGATAGATGATAAACAGATAAATATATATAAAAATAAATCGAAAATAAATGTGTATAACATAAAATAACATTATTTTATACATAAATTTTGTATATGAATACATATTTTTTCATCTGATATACAATAAATTCGATTAAATGGCACTCAATTAATGCAGAAAATTATAATTCAATTTAAATCTGCTTATATATGTTTTTAATTAAAAAAAACTATAACTTTAAATCAATATGATATTATATTAATAAACAATAAATTTATTTATTGAAATTAGTTTAGCAAGAATTATTTTATAGGAAGGGCCAGATTTCGAAAGAGGAAATGAGTAAGATTAGAGCATCTCAATTCTAGAATTGATGAATGAATTCTACTGTTTAAATTTTTTATAAAATTAAAATAAATAAAATAATATAAAATAAAATAATTTTAAATTACATTTTTAATATATATTTTTTTTTTAATACAAAAATTTTCCCAATCATCTATTAACTTTTATCCTCATTTAACATCTCTTCATCTCTTGGTCTTTATCCTCCTTCTCATCTCTTATGATCCTTAAAAAATTCTAATAATATTTAATTTAAGATGTTTTAAAAAATAATTTAAAATTTTAATAATATTTCTGAACTAATTAATTAATAAATATTAAAATTAATTAAAACTTTTGATTATTTATTTAAGAACTAAATAAAGAAATTAAGAAAATGTTATAGAGATTTTATAATTAATTTAAATTTAATATAATTAAGTTAAATCATATAAATAATTTAAATTTTATTGTATTTTTTTAAAAATAATTAAACTTTGTTTAATTGCTATCGATTTATAATTTACGAGGTGATGACTTTATTTATAAATCGAGTGCCAAGTGTTGTTTAATTACAATTATATCAAGGATTAAACTATGTAAACTTCTCAAGTGTTTAAACCAGTTGAGCCTTTGAAAAACCCTTCTTCAAGTTACTGGTATGCAACAATGTATGCCTAGAGGCATAAAGGTGTAAAACTATGGGGCTAACGGCCCTAGAACAAGAAGGCACACCAGTTCCAATTGCATACTACCGGTCGATATTATGTACGCTCGCTTAAAATCAAAAAAAAAAAAAAAAAAAATCGAACCCAAATCATACGCACGAGACAAAATCACGCGAAAATGACCGAATTTCCACGAGAATTTTTTTTATTATTTAACGTTAAACACGTTTCTCCTATGACACTTCATGCTTCCTCTCTGGTGTGTCTCTCTCTCTCTTGTTCTGTACGTGATACGTCACCGGTTTCTTTTATTGGCCACTTTCGGCCACGTGACCCCGACGTCACTTTACCAATAGGGTTTTAGCTAGTGCCCTTCACCGACGTTTTCCGGCTGGCTATAATGCTGGAGCTAGTCTTGTCGCATGACAAACAAGAACTAAAACTGCTGTGGGAAAGTCGAAACTTTCAAAACTCGTTTATGGAGTTTATAATCATTCTTTACTTTCATATTTTCGAGTGAAATGTATGGACTCATACTAGAAAATTTAAGCCAGTATGTATCTACTACCTACGGTGAAAGTAAATGGGAAGAAATCAGGCGATTGGCTGCTGTTGATCATGCCACTTTCAGTACACATCATGTTTATCCAGATAACTACATTCCGCGCCTTACCTGCAAGGCGTGTAAGGTAAGCTCCGTGTTAACTCGTATGTAAAAAAAAAAAACAACAAAAATAATCCTTAAAGGGGGGCTAAATTTATAATTTTAACTCTTAAAACAATAATAAAAAAATCCCCCGTATAAATAACCTAGAGATAAAAATAAATTCGAACTAATATTAGATATAATTGGTTTCCTCTTGTTTAATCAGACGTATACCAAGTTAGATGTGTCTTTTTTTATTTAACAGTTAAAATAACCTGTCATAAACAGAATTAATTTAGTTTAATAACGGTTTTTATTACAATAAAATTTTTTTACATTTAAAAAAAAATTAGGTTACTTTTTAGTGTTTTGGGCTTTAATTTCTCTTAGTTATTGCTGTTTTGTGTTGTTAATTACGCATTTAATTGTATTATCTGGGTATAAATGTCATTATATTTAAATGAAGTTATAAGTTGTAAATGGTTATCCGAATTCTTCCGGATGGGAGATACCAAATGTGTTAGAAAATAGGACATGCAACATATGGCAACACCTGTTTCTAAAATTTCAGATTGAACGCACTTGACATTTCACACTGTCAACTTTACTTTAGAAAATTGCGGTTTGTTCTAAACAGATCTAATCAATCTATAATGGAGTATTTACTCCTCACTAAATTGTATTATTTATAAAATATCATATAATTTAATTTATCTCCCTTTAAATAGATATATTTAATTGAAGTATATTCATTTAAGGGTCTAAATTAGGTTATATTACACTAATTTAACGATATTTAAATTGTGTTTTTTTTTAATTGTATTTAAATATTTACTTATATTTTAATAATAAACATAAATAAAACCCTTGCACCCTCATTAAAATTTAAGCACCCCTTTAAAATATGTTTAATTAAACTATATTTACTGATTTAAGAGTCTGAATGAGGGGGTATTAGTTTGGTTAATTTGTTTTTATCTAATTTATATGTTCTGTAGGTAAATATAATATATATATATATATATATATATATATAAGAGCACTCCCAAGACGATGCACACGTTCTAATATATAAAAAGGATGACTAACAAAATCGATACTTGTACATTTTGTTGTGTGTAAATTAATTTTTCTAGCTTGTTTATTGCATTAATCAAAAAACGTCACACAAATTCTCTAATCTTGTTTGTTTAGCACTTAATTCGATTTTTAAATTTGCTATTATTATTTTTGCTTTTTATAAATTTTATTTAAATAAATTAAATTCGTCCTGATTTATAAATATATTACAGTCGAACCTCCGATGACGGACACCTCTAAATGGCGGCCATTTTCTCGGGCAATTCTCTTTCTGAAACGCATACAAAATAACCTCCGAACAACGGCCTATTTTATCTTCACGTCGGTGGTCGTTGTTTAGAGGTTTGACTTTATTATCATTATCTAATTTTAAATTATTTTTATATAAAAGTAAAATAATAATAAAATTTTATACTGTATTTTAATTCATTAATTAATGATAATTAATTAATTAATTAATTTTTTTACTGTTTTAAAGACATTTTAAAGCTTTGAAATGCAGTTAAACCTCCGAACAACGGCCACTGGAAGGAACATAAAATACACTGCCGTTGTTAGGAAGTTATTTCGTACGCTTTTTTATTAAAAGGTTCGTGAAAAAATGGCCACTGTTTAAAGGTGGCCCTTATTGCAGGTTGGACATGTAATTAGTATACAAATTATGTGTTCTATCTGTAAATTTTTACAGTGAAAATCTGATTTTAAGTTAAAAACGTTTGGAAATAAAAATTTGCTAATGGTGTTTAAGGAAAATTTTGACAGGTTTATGGGCTACAAATTGCCCATAAACTACTTAAATTAAATTAAATTTTAAAAACTTTTATACAGTCAAACCTCTGAACAATGGCCACTGACAGAAAAGTAAAGAGATGGTTATTATTCTGAAGTGGCCGTTATTTACAGGTTATTTTGTACGCAGTTTTGTTCATCAAAAGATTAGAAGTGTCCGTTATTGGAAGTTTACTCTACTGTTTCGTTTATATATCATCAAGGCTGGAAACTAAATTCTGTTTCGCTCCTATCATTTGCATTCACGCGAATTTAATGGCGTTTAAGGAAGATTTTAAGAGCTATTCTCATATAAATTATGTGATATTGCTGATAACTAAATTATAACTCGTAAAATAAGCTTAAAATCTTAATTATATAACATAGAACATTTACTATTATAAGTTATAAAGACGAATTGACCACCGCATCAGCTAGATCACAGGAGGATGGATGCTTTTGGATACCATTCAGCCTACAAATTCGCATAAAAAATGCACAATTTGATCATTTTGAGTGGCCCTTTTGGAATAAAATCAAAATTAAATAATCTCCCGCCAAGAATTCTACGTAATTTATACAAAAGATGATACGGATAAGCTCGCGAGTTTCATCTTCTTCATCACTTCTGGAGTCATCAAGCGAGTAATAATCCGAAATAATCGATAACAATAATTAAGTTTTTATAAAAATAATTATAATTAATGAATAAAATGAATGGGAAATACAATTTTAATCATATTAAATAAAGTTATTAGCTATATAAATTATAGTATTTTGCTGTAGACTAACGCAATATTCGTGACACCATCATCTGACCTCAATAATTTTTTATATGTGTATATAAAATAGATATCGTTTTATTTTCTAATATATATATATATATGTTATATATATATTTAAGTCTTATGGGTCAAGGATAAGAAAATGCAAAGTCAAAATTTCTTTTGTCCTATTTGCTATAATGGCGTAACATAATAATAATTTGACATGTATGTTACGCATTATGTTTAAATTGTAATAACTTTTGCAATTTTTTAATCATAAAAATTTGCAATTTATATTAATTTCTAACTAAATTATATTTAGATAATTGTAATTAAGATGAGAATTTTTCATTGAAAATTTATTTAAATATTAATTATGTGCAGTAAAACCCGTGAAAACCGAAAGCGAATATATATATATATTTTTCGATTTGGCAGGTTTTCTAACGTAAAATCGTTACGTTCCGATTGAAATTTTCCCGTTTAAACAGGTTTTCCTTTTATTCAGATTCCGTTTTGGGCAGGTTTTATAGTACACTAAAATCTGTGTAAATGGGAATGGGGTGGTATTTTTTTCTGGTTTGGCAGGTTCCGCTTTGAACAGGTTTTCTTTTTTAACATAGAAAATCGCACAGTTTTCAAGAATGTTTCCTGTTTAGACAAGTTCCGTTTTAGACAGGTTTTGCTGTAAATATAAATAAATACTGTCTGTTTTTTTGATTTTTGTTATTTTTACTAAATTAAATATGTTAATAACGCTTAAAATTAGCTAATTTCATTCTATTTTTAATAAAATTATATACCTTTTTATTTTATAAATTAAATAAATTGCTTATTTTCGGTTAAATTTAATAAATATTTCAAACCAAATTAAATCCGAATTAGGCCAAATAAAATGAAATTTTAACAAAATTAGGCGCTAAAAAATTATTTAAAAAATATAAATGGTCTAAAATATTTAATTATTATTATTTTTTTGTAATCGTAATTAAATATTTTAAGTAACTAAATGAATTAAATAAAACTAAAACATGTCAAAATAACGCCATCCTCAAAATTACATTGGCGTATTATAACGTAATTTCGAGTATTTAAATTGAAATTTCTATTATAATTTAATAAATGCCTGAATATATTGAAAATCAAAATATTATTTATTAAAATTAATTAATTATTTTATTATAAAATAAATTAATGGTTATTAATTTATAAATCCAAGCATCACTCGAGCATGTATAAAGCATTAATTTATTAAAAATAGAATAAAATATATTGATTCTATATTCTAATTTATTTCGAAAAAATATAGTTTAAACATTAATAAATTTAATAAAAATTAAAATTTTATTAATAATTTTAAGCAGAATTTAAAAAAAAAGAAATAAAATTGGATCGATTGGATTCAATGTTATTTCTTACTTTCCAGCGATTAATATACCATTTTGTAATAAATTTACTGTAAAATATTATAAAAAGTTATTAAATAAATAATATTTTTGATGTATAAATATATATTTATATATAAATTTAATTTCTAAGAATTTTTATGGGGTAATTTTACGAAGTGAAAAAACTATCAAGAACAGGAAATTATAACTCTGTAAATGTTGTAATTTTCTACATTTAAGTGGATAAATTTAATAATAATTTGTTAAAATCTTAAAATATTTTACACTTTTATGCTCATTTATCAAGTAATTATAATTATTATTTAATTAAAATCACTTTAATTAATTAAAATTAAAGGTGAAACACGAGATAAGTGAGAAAATTAAAGTGATACAGGGATAAGGAGAAAATTAAAGGGAAAACACGAGGAATGGAGTAAGACAATCCAGCGAATATTTATAAATTTATCAAAATTAATGTGTAATTTAATTAGAAAATTAATTAATACATTATTAAGTTTGATTTAAGTAAAAGAATTTCTTAAAAGTTGTTGTGTGAGATGATGTTTTCGACTGGTTTTCAAATTGATGGAAAGAACAGTCTCTATACCCCTGCAGGGGAGAGAGATTGAGAAAATGGACAAATATGTTTTAGGAAAAAAAAAAACATGTCAATGTTCCATTAAGTTACAATTCTAGGAAAATTCCATGTGAAATCAGGGGAATAACTTCGTTACAATTGTCGCAAGCTACTACTTAAGTGTAGTAAATAACGTTATGTGTCCTTACATAATTATAAATTATTATAAAAATTCGTGACTTATAATATTTAACGAGCGTTTAAAATAATCTATAATTTATCTTAAATATTTTATAAATTTATAAGGAAATTTTTGATAATTAATTCAATTTTTATGTGTATAAGTCTCCAGTTTTGTAAGGAAATTCTTGATAATTTAACATTTTAAAATCGTTTTCACGAATTTTTAAAAATTAATTTTATTTTATTTAATAAATATTTATTACTATTATTTTTTAATTTAAAATTAATATTTTTATATCGATTTTTTTGTATATTTACACTTTGGTATGTTCAGTGTATTTTCTAACAGAAGAGGGTTGATATTTAGAAAACTAAGAATATTTATTATTATTTCTTGCGATAAAATATATTATACACAATTTATTTATTTTTAAAAGTCATATAAATCAATTTTTTATGTATATTTATGAAGGTATTATTTATTTTTATCTACGTCTTTCAATAGATTACAATAGTATAAATCAGATAAAATGTTCGTAGTATTTTATATTTATTTGTGTAAAATATTAAAAAGGGGAGAATTTTATAAATTGGAATTTAAGAAATTCCTTTTTTTCTTTTTTAAGTTCGAATTTTCTTGTTTACTTGTGACGAAAATTGATGGAAGTGTATTCGAATTCTTGTGTGTGTTAGTACAAAGGTACCCGAACGTGTTCCTGTGTTTATTTAATAAAGATTCGATGTTAGGTGGAGGGAAACACGTGAATAACAATAATACACCCTTTCGGTATTTGGCAATACGCCAGGCGAATTCCTTTGCTTGAAAACTATTAAGAGAAAACCGGTTTCCATGGTAATGAATCCATCAGCAAATGGCTCCCAACCCAAATTGATCATCAAATGGATATCGATTTATTGTACCAGGCCATTACGATCGGTTTTTATTGTTTCTTTTTTCATCAATTTAACAGAGTTAAAGTATACGAGAAATGTATTTAGTATATTTATATAAGTAAAAGGTAACCCGTAAATCAATTAACCATTAGAGTTGTTCGCTTTGTTTAATATACTTTATTTCCTGAAATACTTGCATATAGTACGACTTCTGAGCCACTGTGTGTGTGTGCGCGTGTATTGTTACTATTATTAGGGAGTAGGACTATTCAAGGGTCTATTAAAAAGAGATAAAAAAGAGGAGACACGTATCCTGTATCCTGTAGCGTACACCTATAATATCGAATGTAAACAATTAAAATCTATAGAAAATTAAAATTTTTATTAGTATAATATCATTTACAACTGGCAAAATGGAGATAGTTTAGGTTAATTAAATAATAAACGTTATTAAAAAGTGAGGAGTTCAAACTAAATTCAGCAATTTAAGTAATTCATATTATTTTTAAAAAGAGTGAATTACAGAGGCCATTATTTATCAGTAAATACGTTAAATATCCGATTAAGGAAGTGCATATTATGCTAAACATTTTCTAAATTGGATTAGGAAAGTTCTATATCAACCAGAGCTTTCAGAGGCACGTTCTCGGCTAAGAAATAAATATAAATGAATATTAATCGATTCATTAAGTGTAATAGGAAATCACTAAGTTAGTCTTGTAAATTAATATAACATTATCATTGAAATAGTCACCCCTAAAGGTCATGAAGTTCACACATGACGGACTTCAATGTAAACCGAAACCATCCATCTCGATCCCATTGCAGACTCGATCCCCAGGGAACGTTAAAGAAGAAGAAACTCCAAGGACCCCCTATCATTCGTGTCCCTTTATACAAGGCCAATCGAACAAATAAACCCTTTTCTATTCTAAAATTCAATACTTATCGATTAGAAAAATGCCGTTCCTTGTCATCTACAAAGCGAATTTTTGCTGTTAAAAACCCGTTAACTACGTAATTTTGGGCATTAATCAAGAGCAAATCACCTCAAAATTATGGGTTAAAACTTTGACATTTTTGGAGTTTTATATGCCCGTTCCTACAAACAAACAAACAAACAAAAAACAAGGGAACGAGTTGCGTAACTTTCCCGGCATAAAAAGTTAAAATTGCGTGTGGCGTCATCTGTTAGGAGATTTTTATTTAAAAATTTTTATATTATTAATTATTATAAAATGACAAAAAGTTTCATTTTGAGAGTAGGGATGAGTTTTATAAAAAGTTGTAAGTGCCAATAACGAGTAAAATCTTACGTTCTACCTCACTCTAGATATGTCAAGTCAGCCCCCTGTATCTCCCCACTCCCTTGACCTTTAACCTCCGAACTTTAATAGCATCGACCCCCCTAATACATGAACCTCCCTGAAAAATTTCAGAAACTTTCGACAAAAGGCACAGGAGTTATTAAGATTTAAAGTAGATGAATGAAATTGTGCCACCCCCACGCAAACACACTAAAATCCCTAAATTTTTTGTATTTCTGAACGTTTCAAAGTAACCTAGTCCAAAAATTTTAAAATTTTGGGGGCGTGGATCATTTTTTTGACCAATCGCCATACTTTCTCTCCATAATACTGCAAAACCCGTGTAAGCCTGAATCGCACTGTACTGAATATTTTTTCCGGTTTGGCAGGTTTCCGTTTTATACAGGTTCCGCTTTGGACAGGTTTCACAGCCGAGAAAAATGGATAAATATTCATGTTTGTTACTCATTAAGAATGTATTTTTAGTGTATAAAAGGTGATTTATCAAGAAAATTTTATAATTTTTATAATTTTAAGCGTTAAAAATAACTTTTAAAGCCGACTTTTTCCTAGAAAGAACTTAAATTTGAATGAGATTTTAGTTTATCATTCCGATAATAACATCTTTATCCAACAATAAATATTATTATTTAAATGATTAGACTTTATATTACGACATAATTCGCCCCTTGAGATCTTTTATATATTTATCACGCGGCCATAATAAATCATTGTAAGTTTTGCCAAGAATTGCTCGGAGTTTGCACAAAAAAACTATTTATAGATCCACTTCATTGTAAAAATCTTCGAGAGACATATTTTAGCATCTACTTGAATGATTATATAAGAAATTACAACCCATTTATTTTGTTTCATAAATTATTTATAAGGATAAATTCCCATTTTACACGACGATATACTCCAGGACAGGCCTGCACGCGAGCTAAACAAGCTGCAAATTAGGGTCTCGTGTTATTTGCCTATACTTTACACCTAGTGTTGTGAGTCTATAGTTTAGGACCTCGTGTTATGAATCCAAGTTTTGAGCCTTGCGTTGTAAGTTTAAGCTTAGAGCCTCACATTTTTGTATTATTTAGTGAAAGGAATGGCCTTTTATATGTTAAAAAAGAAGCGCTTCTGAAAAACAAATGGCCGCCGTTTAGAGGTGGTCGTTATTGGAGGTTCGAGGTACATAAACCTTTATAAAAAGACATCGTAATTTGAAATTGTTGAATTAACCTCATTTGTAAAAAGCGTGGCTCTTATTTTATTAACTTTTTTATAACATTTTATAACAGGTTTTTTTTTGTGTTTTGACTTGTGTTTTTTCTGTAATTTTTGTCTTTATTTCTCCGAACGATCTTAATAAAATGTTTTATTTCTTCGAACGTAACGTTACGTTTGCTATGTAGAATGAGAGAGTAACTAAAAGTTACTCTTAGTTTTTATATTCTTACATTAAATTTTATATGTACCATCAATTTATGCCCCAACGGTGACGAAGGGTAGCCCAAAAAGGTTAACCACGTTTCGTTCTGTAATAATCTTGTTATAATCATGAATATAAATCGTAACTAAGAGTTTTCCTGCTTAAAATATTGTTAGAAACGTGTCTAAAGAAATGTGATTTAATCTTTAGTTGTTAACTGATCATTTGAATGCCATTTTTTTGTAATTAAAAATTACGCACATAATTAATAATATGGGCAAAAATTATACATAAATTAAGCTATAAAATCGCTAAAAATCAGTAAAACTTGTCTGAAACGGAAAATTGTTTGAAACGCAGCGATTTTCTGTGTTAAAAAACAAAAGCAAAACAAAAAAAAAACCTGTTCAAAACGGAAACCTGCCAAACCGGAAAAAACATTCGGTACCGTACGAGTCCGGTTTACACAGTTTTTACTGTAAAATATTACTACAAGCAGGAGACCTGTTTAACGCGGAAACGAAAGACTTATGGAATTATTAATTGTATAACAACCTGAGTAAAGCGGAATTTTTCGGCGTAACTACAATTAATCTTAATTAATAAATAAAGTACATTTCAAAGATATTGAATTTTTACACAAGTTTTTCTTTCTCTGCACACGGAACCTCTATTAAACGGAATCTGTATAAAATGGAAACGTAAGAAAACGAAGAAATTCTTGCCGATATCATCACTTTCCGTTTTACACAGGTTTGCTCGTTATTAAGCCATAAAAATACCTACAATAAAAACCCGTGTAAGCCGGAAGCGGAATTTTTTCCACTTTATACAGGTTTTGCTGTTGTTATATTTAAGACTATAGCATAATTACGATTTAAAATACTAACTACGATTAATTTATTAACATGACAATTACTATATATCATTAATTTTTTTAAAATTTGATTATGAAATTAAATATAATAAATTTGCATTTATTAAGCAATATTTCTTGTACAAATTTTAAAAAATAAAATGTAAAAAATCGAATATTTAAATTGTAATAAACGATAATTTTAATTACATTTAATCATGTTTATGCTATGAAAAAAAATCCCTTTAAATTTCAAGGTTTAACTTGCAATTTTAATTGTATAAAATTGATTATCTGGTTACTTTTAATTATGTTTATGTTACAAAAAACTCGCGAAAATTTAATTGTATTTAAAATTAATTGTATGGTTACATTTAGTCGTGTTTAAGTTACTTAAAACCCCTTTAAATTTTAATGTTTAACTTGCAAATTTTAATTGTATTTAGAGTTAATTAGGGTATTAGGAGATTAAATTTAAAATAAATAAACAAATAAATAATAAATCAGAGATTTTAACCTGAATATTGGAATGTAAAAGAATAATTTTGACAGAATAATTTTCGAGTAATGAATAGAAGAAAACAAGAAAATTCGATGGGAAAAAAGTAGCACAGTAGGCCAATTAATTACGTCGTAGCAGCCATAAGATGTGAGAAAATATTTGTTCACATGCATTATTATTGAAAACACTAAGTATAATTGCCTTAGAATAACGTCATTTTCCTTAATGTACTATAAGTGATCACACACAGAAGGAAATTTATGCCCCTATACACCGGCTTTAAAGTTTTATTTATAGCATTTAATTATTTTCCAGCATAAAAATTACACAAAAAATAATATTTTTACAATAAAAAAATCGTAATTATGCTGTAAATTTAAAAAAAACACCTTAATTTATTCGAAAACCTTATATATTTTTTTACAATGAAAGTCAATCACCCCACAATTTATATATGAGTAATTAATACGGGGGGACGTCGGTTGAGGGGGTCAATAACTTGATGATGTCAGTGTTTACGGTATTATAAATGTTACTCGATGGTATTGGCGACCATAACCTTATTAAGTGTGACATAAATGCTTACAGTTTAATCGGGCGGTCAAAGAACATTCGTGTAGTGTTGCATATAGTTGAGGCAGATGTGACTTATACCAAGAATACGATGATCATAATTTAGGATGCTCGACAAATGTGACAAACTGAAAAATTTCACTGTCTTCTATTGGATTTTCCAAATAAAAATCAGCATAAATGTGTGAAAGTTTTCAGCATTTTCGCTAAAACTTCCAAAAATTCGAGGGTTTTTCCCCCTTCCTGTTTAAATCTCGTAGAATTTGTAAAGATTATTCGTAATTTTAAGAGTTCTTGTGGGTAGTACGTTGAAAAATTCGATTTTTGAAAACAAATTTCAATGATTTTTCTGATTTTCTTCCTTTAAATAAGTCATGGAATTTCATCAAATATTTAGAGAAATTCTTCTGAAAATTATGAAGAATTTCATAGAGAAATTCGTCATAATTTTTCCAGATTTTTTTTAAATAAGTAAGTTGGAAAAATTGAGTTTTTCATTGAAAACTTCAAGGATTTTTTGCTATTTTTCTTGCAAAAATTCAAAAATTCTTGAAAATTCTCATTGATTTTTAAATATTTGTGAATCAAACTGCATAAATATGCTCAAAAATTTGACTTTTTCGTTGAAAATTTCAAGAATTTTAAGATTATTGAAGGAAAAATCGCAAAAAATTCTTCATAATTTTAACATTTTTTTGTGAAGAAACTTAAAAATTGAATATTAAATTTACTTTTAAAATGTAATTATTATTATTATTTTAATTTCATATTATAAAAATAATGGCGTTTTATTTATTATTTTTTTCTAATTTTCTCGACCCTTTTCCGATATCTTCCGTATTTTTCAACGAAAAGAAAATTACTTCCAAGTAGTCCTACATGTAATCTATAATTAACAATTTTTTATACGAGGAAACGCTTAAGATCAACAAACAAACGTTCGATTTAATATATTAATCTTTAAAAAAAGTTATATTTAAAATATTTATATATTTCTTTAACTTCTACCTTAAAAATCTTTAATAATTAATTTTCGTGTCCTAAAAATATTTTTAATGAGAAAAAATTAGAAATTTGCGCATTTTTTTTAACTTACTCCCCCATTTAATGATGTTTTATGACTGAAATAAAGTTAAAAATTAAATAATATTAATTATAATCAAGATTTCCTTTAAAGTTAAATTAATAATTATAATTATATTTATTTAATTTTTAGATATTTATCTTTATGAAATCTATCAACCGGAGGTGCTCTTTGATACACATTTTAAGCGCTAGAAATTAGTTTAAGGGCCTTTAAATCAATAATTTTTATAAATTATTAGTTTTAAAATTTGTTAAAATAGCTTAAAAATTAAAAATTTAATTCATTTATGCTTTATTTAAAATTTTATGGGCCTTAGTAAGGGATGAAAGGATTCGCGAATGAAACTTCACCCCCTTACTAAGTCCTGTGTTTGTTAACTAAAATATTAATTAAAAATTAAGTTAATTATTTTATTTTATTTTAATTAAGTAAATTATTAAATTATTGTTTTAAATTTATTCTTCTTTGGCCTAATTAAAATTATACTTAATTTTTTTTTCATGTATTTGCATACGAATATAGATCAGTAACATATGATACTTAGTGAAACGTTGTATCAAAATAATATTTTTCTTAATGCAAATAGAGGATATTTTAAATTTTAAAAATATTTTTAAAATTTTCTCTTAAATTATTCATTAAAATTATTCATTTGATCAAAATAAGAATAATTTAAGCACTTATCAAGCATCATTATTCAACATCATTGAGATGAAGATGAAAACAGAAAGGCTCGTTAAAGGTGTTTTTTTTTTTTATAAATAATTGTAATTAGATGCAAAAAGGCATGTAATTATAATTAAATTTATAAATTTTGTAGAATTTAATTCAGTTTTTAACTCGATAAGATGGCTTAAAATGGCCAAATTTTCTGTAACTTTATATAGACGATGCATGACATGGGATATTATTATGAAAAGTAGGACCTATAATTTTCATAAAAGTCCTCTTCTACTCACTAGATGGCACCATAACTATTATTTGTTCATTTGACCCACTTGCAAAATGAAATTAGCCTATGTTCGTAGATCTTATTTACGAGGGATGCAACTTAATAAATTCTGAGAATACGTCGGTACAAGACGTTCAAAGACTGATCAATGTTTCATCTTTCCATGAATTATTTAAGTGAAGTGACTTTATGTTGCAAACATACATAATGATTTTTAATATAATTTCATTTTATAATAAAGAAAATTACTTTCTCATCAAAGAAAATCGCCATCAAAGGCTAGCTTACATCAAAAGGAAACTACGTAATAGAAGCGTTACTCTAGGATTTTTATACTAAATTTTATGCTCTTCCTTTATAATATGAAAAATTTCGTATATTTTCACCATTTTTTATGCAAAAATAATCATTTTAAATGTTAATCTGATGCATAAACTTTACTTTCTTATCAGAGAAAATCGCATCAAAGGCTAGCTTACACTAAAAAAAACACCGTAATAAAAGCTGTTTTTATACTAAATTCATGCTAAATTTTATGCTCTTCCTTTATAATATGAAGAATTTTGCATAATTTCTCCATTTTTTATGCGAAAATAACTGTTTTAAACGTTAATTCTATGCATTAACTTTACTTTCTCATCAATTAAACCACTACTTTGATGTAATTTCTTGTAAACATATACACGTGTATTATAGAAAGATAGTGAAAAAAGTGATCTTTGTGTAGTTTTATAGGGTTTAATTTTGGAATATTTATCCAAAAACCCACTTAAAAAAGATTCCAAACCCACTTTATAAGTTTTAAAGTAAATATCGGCGAGGGAAAAAGCATATTTAAGATAATTCATTTATCGTAAATAACGATCAAGTATTGATGTTTTGGTCGTTGATAGCAGTGTCTTCTTTGATGTGGTGTGATGCAAGATTATTCATCGCTTATCATTGAAGAGAGGAGATTTATCGCGTATAAGGTCATCGTCACTAAAGGGATAAAAGCGGAATTTGTTATTAGGGAGACAGGGTTTGTATTTTATGACGTTTTCGTCCTTTTCTTTGACGCAACATCAAAGAAAACGTCATCAAAAGTAATTTTATACAACATCAGGGGGATCTTTTTCTTCCAGCCGACTGCTACAACCGAGAATCGTGACGTCAGATTGTTACGTCCTTCCCAAGAAGATCGGTTGTGATGTCATCGAGACAGATGTTTATATCGAAATTTGTAAACTCTAATGCGTCACACTCGTCACCTGTTGTCTTCGATTTGTTTATTTTTCTACAGGGGAAGAATATTCCTTCGAATTTACCCCGTTATATAATTTCAGAGCCACGTTCTACACCCGTTTAGCGGGAAAAATTTTTAATATTCATACCTCCCAGTGTTGTATATAACATAGAGAAAGTGCGGCCATCTGTCGAAAATGACCCCCAAAATTTGGACATTTTGGACTTAAAACGTGCAGAAATACTAAAAATTTGGGGGGCTTTATCTGTATGTTAGTTTATTAGTGTGTGTAGGGGATACGATTTTGTTCGCACACTTTGAAGCTTAATAACTCTCGCGCCTTTTGTCTAAAGTTTCTGAAATTTTACAGAGAGATTTTTGTATTAGAGGGTCCGATGCTACACAGTTTTGGGGGTTAAAGGTCGAGAGGGTGAAAAGATAGAGGGAGATCATATGCCTCATCTCGAGTGGGGTCGGAGTTCATGAAGATTTTACTCATTATTAGCACTTATAATATTTTTATAAAACTCATCTCTACCCTGAAAATTAAGCTTTTTGACATTTTAAATAAAAAGAAATCATAACAGATGGCGCTACACGCAATTTTAAAGTTTAGCCGGGAAAGTGAGGCAACAGATTGCTGGAATTTTTATTTAATTTTTTTAAAATTTAATACTAATAAATCTTAAAATCATGAAGTGAAATGGCTATTTATACTGATATTCGAAAGGCGAGAAGAAACGTTAAAACTCTTCCTTGTCTTTTATTGATCGTAAATTAAACGATAAATTTTAAAAATATACTTTATTATGTTTCCTGCTTCAGTTACGTTGAACTTAAATGTGCCTCCACCATATTTTAACTTAAAATAAAACTTATTTTACCGTTATATTTATAATTATAAATCAAAATATCTTAAAATAGTACCATTAATTCTTAATATCTGAAGGATAAGCATCTCTACGCCATTACTTTTAAAGGGGGTGGTTATAGAGAGGTCGTACTCAAAATCTTGTTAATGTAAACTTTATGATGCTAGAATAATAATAAAAAATATATTATTGTGTTTAAAAAGCATTAAAGTAATCTTTAAACTTAACCATATTTTAAATTTAATGGTATTTTTCCCCCCATTACGTTTAGTTTAGAAAGAATGGAGGAAGATATGACACACTTTTAATGCTCTATTTTATTAAAAAATAAAATAATTAGATTAAATATTTATATTAAAATATTAAAAATAACTTATAAATTTCAATTTATTTTAAATTTTACACAGTTTTTATTATGATTATTTAAAATGTCCTTGTTAATGTGAAGCGCTCGTATAGTATTTTCGCAATTGTCTAGTAATTTAAAGTTTTTTTTTAATGAATAAAAGAATTCTAATTGTAATTAAGGTAAATTAGAATTAATAACTGAATTAAAAATAAAAATAAAATAATTTTTGTTTTAGTTTGAACAAATTATAATAATTAACTAAACAATAATTTTAATTATAATAATCCCTTTAGTAATTCCCATAATTGATCAGTTAATAATTATTAATTATATCGGGGAGAGGATTATTTTTACAAATGTCACGTATTAGGGACAGATTCCTAATTAATATTTAATTATTATAAGCTGGATTAATGCGGAATTATTTCCTAGATATGGCGATCTCGAGAGTAAACTCACTCCCTCATTATTTAATATTATATACGAGTTCAACGAATATTAACTATGAAAAGAGTTCGTGTATAATGCGCATATTAAGTATGCTTTCTGCTAAAGAATAGCGTGTCCTTAATACATTAAAACCTGTCTAAAACGGAACCTGTATGAAATGAAAACATGCCAAAAGGTAAAAAATATATTCGGTATTGTGCGAGTCCGGCTTACACAGGTTTTACTGTATTATTAAATTGGAAGTTGCATTGTTAATTAAACGTTAAAAACAATTAAGAAGAGTATAATATAGGGGTTCAACCTCTCTATATTAACCTCTATATTAAATTAGTCATTAAAATCCCATATCAAACTGTAGGATTAATTAAGATATTAATATATAAAAATATAGGGGTTATTGAACAGAAGTAATGATTCCTTTCTTAATTAATGCCTTAATAGTGCCTCTTTTACTCCTATAGAATTTTAAAGATTAAAGTTTATAGGGTTTAAACCTTAAAAACTTTGTAAACTTAAAACCCTATCGGGAGAGGAAATTTGGGGGTTACTTAAGAAATTAATTAATCCACTTCTGAATAAATCCCTATATTTCCTCGTCTGTACAATTAAAACAGTGTTTAAACTCCTAACCCTATAACTCTAATTTAATTCTATAGGAATAAAAGAGGCTCTGTTAGGTAGTTAATCCCTATATTTGATCTCTTAATTAATCCCTATAGAATGATACACAGAGTGGTAGTAGTAGGGGTATATTACAGGGCTAGTGTCTTATCTCGGTTTGTTAGCTCCTGTTTTATTGGCTATTATAATAAATAATTATAATTAAAAATTATATTTTGACATTTTGCAAGTGGATATAAAATTTCCCTAATGATGACATAACAAATTTTCTGTTTACCAGCTGTCCTTTATCCGGTTATAATTTAGAATATAGGATATCATCGTTTATTGCTAGCAATTATAGCTATAGAATTTCACAAAAGGGAACCTTTAAATTATATACATATATAGTGAAACCTGTGTAAAACGGAATCGCACGGTACCGAATATTTTTCTTCTTTGGCAGATTTCCGTTTTGAACAGGCTTTTTTCTAACATGGAAAATCGTTCCGTTTCGAAGAATTTCTTTTTTCATTTAGGCAGGTTTTTGTTTTATACAGGTTCCGTTTTCGGCAGGTTTTATTGTCAAATACAAATTTCCTCGTACTTAATCGGGAAACGTTTAATGAAGTAATCCATAAATTAGTTATAATTATCACATTATTGTGATTAACCACATAAAGTTATGATTTATTGAATAATTAATAATTTTTTTTTTTACCTTAAGTGAATATATTAATTGAACAATAATTACAATAAACGAAACTTCTTAAAAGGATGAGAGAAAATTGATAAATGGAAGTTAAAAAATATAATTTCCTTTCTAAAATTTAATTCCTGTTAACGAAAGAAAAAAAAATAAATTAAATTAAAAAATTGTGCTTTAAGTAGATCAAAAAATATTTTTCTTAAAATAATTTTAGCCTTAAAATTAAAAGCCTTATAATAAATTACAATTAATTTTATAGCCATATTAATTAATGAGTTTTGTAGTGAAATAAGTGAAATTATAATGAATAAAAATGTGATTTAAAAGGGTTTTTAATAAGTAATTAAGTTGTAAAAGTAAAAACATAATATTTTTTCATTAAAAATATTTAATTTTGTTATATTTTATATTAAATATTCTCATGTAAAGTATAAAAATCATTCATTAAATTATTGATATTGGTCGGTGATTGGCCTTCATTTTTGTTTCTTTAATATTATATTTCTCACTTTGTTTATTTAGTTAATTTTTTTATTTTAAATGTTATGAGATGAGTCTTTGTATTGTAACACTACTATAACAAATACATTTGATCTCCGTACATTTTTCAACAAACTGACGAAAAAAATATAAATTTAAGGAGTTAAATTTCAGTAGAATTTTTTTTCCTTTTAAAAAATTCAATTTTTTTATAAATTATATTTAATAATAAAAAATTTAACTTTGTTTTTACGCCTTTAATATTGTGATCTTTAATGCCGATTAAGGAATCTTTAATTGTTAATTAAGGAGTGATCTTTAATGTGTAAAAATGCTTATATATGAAAAAATTCTGCATTTTTTTTTTACTAAAAATTTATATATTTTATGAATTTTCTGGAAATTTTTATTAATTATTTTAATTAAAAATCACTAGAACGTGGTAACTCTTCCAATCTCTCTGTATTTTAATGTACATTAAACAATTAACACGTTATTTTATAGAAGTTTTTGTGATTTTATTCACATTAAAAAGAACCGAAAGCTCGCAAATTAACGCTTTACTCTGTTTAAAAATTGTTTTTAATTATAATTAATTAATATAGCATTAATAATTACGCTTAAAGCTATAGCTTGCAAGGTTTATATTTAATTAAATAACTAGCGCATTATACTTGATTTTAATTTTCTTTTTCAGCATTTTTGTAAGATTAAAGCCATAAAATGATTCAGAAGTTTATTTTCTTTAATTTTATTCTAAATTATTTATAAAATATAAACACAATTCGAAATTTCGAGTCAATAAAAGGAGGGAATGTTAATCCAGTTAACTTTAATTTATCATTTTCTACGTTTAAAATTGAGTGTAAAGGCAAGACTTAAAGTAAAAACAACTAAATTAATTTAACAAATAACTCGGGAAATATCTTAATTAAGAAATTACTTGGATCCTAAATAACCGAACGTAACGGAGAAGAATGTTTAACATGAGATATGATCACTAGTAAGTCATGCTTTGATTGATTGCATCTATCAGATAAGAAGTTGGAAGGCAACAATTCCCACCACCCCTAATGAGAACGGATTTAATCTGGTTGAAGTCTTTGGAGACATTGACAGCCAAGCTGTTTCCATGCGTGTCTTATTGCCTATCTCCAACATCTATAATTTCGTTCCCAAAATATTCGTTAATCATTGAGCTTCCAAATGAAAGTTTTCATCTTAACCAATAAAAATTTATCTTTTAAATCTTAAGAATAACATTTTCAAAAATTTGATAAACTTTCTACAGTTTCTTTCCAAGCGAAAAAATTGAAAATGCTTTCGTTAAAATTACAGTATTAATAATATAAAATAAAAAAAATGTAATACCGTAGTTAATGTGGTGTTTATATGATGTCTTCTGTGCCATGCCATGTCACAGTTACCGTATTACACTCTAATTGAACTTTTCGGACCCTCTAATTGAAATTTTCCTAGGTGCCAAATCATACTTTTATCATCATGTCGACGCGGCATAACAATAATAATAACAGCATAAAAGAAAAAAACGTTATAACTGAGGTGACATTAGTATAATTTTACATATTACTATGGCAATTTCAACTATGACATTTATTTATTACTTTTTTTATATCGTTTGTAATTCAAATCATCGTGTAACTTTCATGAAATTTTATATTCTATAATAACGAATGATGATACATTCTGGATACAATTAATACAGTACATTTTTGCCTTGAGCTTGTTTTGTTTTGTCCTTTCAATAACTTTGATAATCTGATTTCGATATTTACACATCTGTTGATGACATTTACAATAAATACTATTTAAAAATTAATTATCTTGTATCGAAAAGTAGAAAATGTTCTTATTTTTTGAATACATTTTTTATTGTCAATATTAATTAGAAATTTTATAAATTTTAATTCGTTCTATAGAAAGCTTGTCCTTAACTTAATACGGATTTAAACCTTTGAAATCACTTTAAATACAAGAAATTTTATTTAAAAATTAACTTTACATTATACAAATTAATTTTTCAAGCATATTTTCGTTCTGAGGGACGGGTTCGGATCTGCTTAGAAATATTTACGAATAGCAGATCCTTCTCCAATTAGGGCTTTGGCCAATAATTTACATAAAAAAGGGCCCTCTTTGTGTGTTTATTCACGACTAAAGTACGTTCGGCTTATGGTGGCATTAAAAAGATCCTCTTAGTAGAAAAGAATTTAAAAAATAAAAAAAATTACAGTATGGTCAAGCTCTGCTTACTCTTTAATGAAGCAAAACGAATTAAAAGTTTATAAATTAACGAATGAATATATTTATTTAAATTTTTTTTTAAATATTTTTTTTCATGTTCTTATTTTATAATTTATATATATATTTGTTAAAAATTCAAACATTTTATTATATTTTGTTGACATTTTCTGTAAATTTTCTATCAAGCAAGGGTGGAGTCTTTTTGTTCGTTTTCTGATAGGACAAGTGCATTACTTATTTATTATTCAATATTCTATTAAAGGATGATCCATTTGATTAAAAAAAAACAAATGGATAAATAGGTCTTTGGTTATATTTATTATTTGGCAAAAAATATGAATTTCCTTTGTTTAATTAATAGGCAATACGAACAGGATCATGAATAATTAATGAAGTTTTTCTATTTGCTCAAAATAACTGAAAATAAAATCGATGAAGGGCTTAAAATATGATGTAAAGCGTTAAATTTAGGGCCCCTTTTTTGTAACTTGAATACACAAAAGTTCACTTTTGGCCCATGCTTAAACGCCGAAAGAGTGAGGAAGAGTCAGATTTATACGTAAATTAAACTAAACAAGCTACAGCTAAGGGTCTCGTATTTCGAGGCTCTTATATATTGCAGCTGAGTGCCACGTGTCCAAATTCGATTCCGACTCAGCATTTAAAGAAATTAATGTTCGGGTGACAGTGGGACTTTAAACTACGGGTTATTCCCTGGGGCCCCACCAACAGTGGGCCCAAAGCAATCTTTTATAAACTCATTACTGTAGTAAGAATATCGAAATTTAAATTGGGGCCAAATCTGGTTAAGTGTGAGTTAAGTCCTGCGCCACACTAGCAATCTAGGGTCCCCCTAGATTGCTAGTGTGGCGCAGGACTTAACCCATCAAAGGCTGTGTTAAAAAAGAACGAGGATACCGGGGATTCCCCAAAATATTCCCCCGAAAAAATGTTTGAAGTCAACACTGTACACGAAAGCCCTCTAATTGAAATTTTCCTGGGGCTTCATGAATCTACGATGTACCACTGTCGGGCGCGATAAGGACGTGTTAGCAGTGGCGCCGTTATATATTCATTGGGCCCCAGACAAATTTAAATTAGAAAGTCTCTATGTACAGTATTGACTTCAAACATTTTTATTCGGGAGAATTTTTGAGAGAATCCCGCGAATTCCTCGTTCGTTTTTTAACTGAGCTGTGACAATGTACCATGCGCCTGCACCATACCGGCAATCTAGGGTACCCAGATATGGTCCAAATTTAAATTTCGATATCCTTAGTACAAGTAATGAGTTTATAAATGATTGTTTTGGGGCTTCCTGTCGGTGAGGGACCCGGGTAATTCCCTCTTTGCCCATAGGATAACGCGTCACTACGTGTTAGACCATCGCATAAACGCTTTTTTCTTTCTTCAGTAATGCACTTTTCGACTTTATCGAAGGTTGTTAGAAAACCGGAAATGCAACCAGTTATGCCATCTGGTGTCATTCAACATATTTTTATTATCCGGATTTAATAAATTGTCTCCTGCAAGATATTTGTCTTAATAGATAGAAAAATGGGGGTTGATATCGGAAGGCGTTAAAGCATCCTGCTCTAGTTCTTTTTTTGTGTCCATATCCTTTATATCCAAGTAATATAAAGTTAACTACGTATAAGAAGGAACACAGATCTGAGGTCATTGGCCGTAAAGAAAGGGAAAATCTCATGATTTCCTTTCTTCGCAGCATCAGAATCAACTGTGAAATCCGAACTTCATAAAATTTATGTGAAATTTAATATCATTCTTCCTACCTTGAGTTATATGGAGGGAATTTTGTAAGTAATTTATTACGTAATAACAATTAATCTTGCTTAAAATAGACTTAATTTTATCGATTTAACTTGATTTTTCCAAAGCAAACAATGGAAATTTATGCACTATCTGTGCTTACTTACTTGCAGCACGCGTATATATAAGCTTATATGTATATATAAGCTTATATTCTTAATTTACGCAATTTATATGCTAAAAATTATGTTTTTAAATAGAAATTTTAATGTTATATAATGCAAATTTTGTTTACATTTGAAAATATCTTTTAAAAGTAAAGAAAAATAGATTTTTATATGTGGCCATATCCAAGATATCTTCTGATTACTTTACTTCCTGAAGAGTGAATGAAGGTATAGACCTTCCATTAAAGATATATGGCTAGTTTCTTTCATAATATCATCTTTAAAAATTCCGGAAATGTGTTTCAGATTCATTTTTTTAAAAATATTCAAGTTATAAAAAATTTTCTCCTAACTTTATAGGTTAATTTTTCTTGACATGTAAAATATATAAAATAGACTAGACATGCAGACGTTCCTTATTATAAAATATAAAATAAATTTTAGAATTTAAATATTATTATTTTAAATTAAAATTTTACTGAAAATTCCACGAATAGTTTAAAGTACAAAATCTGAAATATTTTAAGAAAATTGGAATTTTAGACTAAATATTTATAATATAAAGATTTAAAATTGTTTTAAAATAAATAAGTGGGCCAAGAATCGATTAGCCATATTTACGTATAAGATAAATACGCTGCAGCTTAGGGCCTCGTCTTATGAGTATAAACTCATAGGACCACATGGTAGAATTATTTTGGTGGAGAGTAAGGCATGTTATATTACAAGTCTGTGTCCTGTTTAGAAGAATATTTTCTTTTATAAAAAGTCTTAAAACATAATAAAAATACAATTAAATACTTAAACAAGAGAAATTTATTTATTTACTTATTACAAGAAATTTGCAGTGATATAGCCTAATATAACACGAAATTACCTCCTATAACAAATTCCAGCATAAAAAAAATCGAACAATTTATTCTTAATTTATAAGCCCTTTTATTTAGGTTTACTTTGAAAAATTGGGAATCGAAGAATGGTCTAAAGACTAGACAATCGAGATTTACTATTGATTTCAATTAAAATATAAGGATTTCTATAGAGTTTTATTGGCACAAGACTCTTAATAAATATTCATTTCCTTAAATAAAATACATTTTATATAGTAAAGGTTGGTGACGTAAAAGTATCTGGATAAAATAAAATTCTTAGCAAAAATATTGCAAACAAAGTCTTATCATTGTATAAACAAGAGGGGATTTAAATGGAAGAGAGATAAAAACAGGAAATAAATCGATATAGGAAAATTTTCTATGAAATTTTAAATTATGATTCATGAAATGAAATTTCCTTTCTGTTATCTAACTTAAGATTATTTCTTAAGCAATCATTTTATTTTATTTATTTATTTTTTATGGAAAAAAATACAAAGATTTTAAACTCGATAAAGCGCTTAAAATAAAATTAAACTAGAAATTCATACAAAAAAATTTTTCTAAATTTTTATGCTTTAAAAAATTAAATTTAATAATTAATAAATTTTTTTTAGTCATTTTAAATCTCCATGCTTAAAATTATGATGAAATTATAATTAAAATAAGTATTTCTCTTTATTTTAATTAATTTTAAACATAAAAATATTGTGTGTTTAAATTTTTATGCCTTAAAAATATAAAAATTCATTAATTTTAATATATTTTTAAAATTTTAAACAAATTTCTAAAATAAAATTTAACTAAAATAAGATTTAAAATAAAATTTAAAAAAGCTGAAAAATTTCTAAAATTTTATGCTTAAAAAAAAATATATTTATTCAAATGTAAAATTAATCATTAAGTAATTAATTATAATTAATTAAATTTTCATTACAATTAAAATAAATTTTATTTAGAATTATTTAATTCCTGTTTTAACTATTAATTAAATTTAATAAACATATTATTTTTTTAAAATATTTACTATTTGCTCTACCATTTTTTGTATGTTTGTATGTTTGTCTGTGTGTCTAAAAAACTGAATTAATTTATATTCAAATTTTTAAACAAATTTATTAAGGTAAAGTTCAAATCTAGGAATAAATTCCTCAGTTTTTTTTATTAAAAAAAGAAGAATAAATCTCTTTTTATAAAATGCAATTTTAATTTAAGAAATTAATTAAAATTAAATAAAACTCAATTAATTAATATTAAAATAGGAATTAACTCAATTAATTAATATTAAAATAGGAATTAACTCAACTAAATTAACATAGGAAGAAAGTCTGTGCTTAGGAATGAATTAAATTTTTTATAATAAATAAAAATAATAAATACAAAAATTAAAATTTATTTTATAATAAAATTATAGGGTAAAGAATCAAACTAGATCATATTTATCACAGTTTAAAAATGTTTATTTTAATTAAAATAACTTACAATTCCTGCTGGAAAAAATCATTCATGCCTGCTTAATCTATAGGAAATCATTTATAAAATATGTAAATATTTAAATTTCTAATGGAGTATTTATTGTGAATGTTATTAATTTATAAATATTATTCAGTAAACGTATATATTACATCAGAAGTTAAAATATAGTAGGGTAAACGTGACCTATATTGTCCAACTTGTTTGTATCCATTCTTTTGTTTGTAGGTTTTGGGGTCATGAATATGTACAGAGGTTTACGCCTGTTATAACTCAACATGTAATTTTTGATTCAATAAATTAGGTAATTTGATGAGAATTAAACATAATTTAAGCTTATGTATAATTATCTAAACTTATTTAAGTATAAGGCATGGCTTATGTTTATCTAATAGGTGCTTACAGTCATACAGAGGAACACACTATAATTATCAATTTTATTTAATTTCTAATGGATTATAATGTATATTTAATTTAAAGATATGTAATTTAATTAATAAACTAGATTTTTAATTATTATTTCTTAAAATTAATTAAGTAATGTTGATTCAATAGTTGCATATAGCCATAGAGAAGATTGCACTATGATTAACAATTTTATATAATTTTTAATGGAATAAAGTGCTTAATTAATTAAAAAAATATATGATTTAACTAGTAAAGTAGGTTTGTAATTATTATTTCTTAAAATTTATTATAAAACTTACTGTTTTCGAATGTTACAAGATAATCAACTACTAATTTCCATCATGAATGTATAGAAATTATCTAGAATAATGATAAAAAATTATGTAATAAATTAATGTTTAGTTTAAATTCTCGCTTAAAGTATTTAAATTTGTAGAAAACAGGTTCATAAATTAGTTTCCTCAAGAATTTCCCTTTAATTTTTACATCTGCAGATAGATAAGGTCAATGTTTAGCTGCACCTATATAAAGAGAAGAGAGTCATTTTCTGAGAAAACTTATCTTGTTTATTTAAATTAACATTTAAAAAAAATTAAATTTAGCAAAATATAATTAATTTAATTTTAAAATAAAAAATAATAATTGTTTTATTTGGAAAAAAAATTCCTTTTAATTTTAAAGGGTTTGTGAAACACACTTAATGTTTGAGTATTTTTTATACTATAATTATAATTAAATTCATCGAAATTAATCTGTGAATGTGTTTATATTAAAGTAATTAATTTATAATTGTTATTTGCTTAATTATAATTAAATAAATATTATTTAAAATATTGTTATTATATCGTAGAAAATACATATTATGTCCATTTATTAAAATATTATTTATATTATTTTATTTTAATATATTATAAAAATATATTACCGTCCATCAAATGTAGCAATATATTATTTTAATAATCGATTGTTGGAAGCAATTATCGTGTTACTAGTTTAATTTAAACAGTAATGACATCAATCCTTGCATTATTGTAGTGATCCTTCCCCTCCGTGATCAAATAAGGAAATTATAACGTCGTATCTTGTTATAAATGCTCAGTGTTTTATTTATTTGTGCAAATCTCAATCTTAGATGAGTTATAACATCCATACTTAAGTTATGCAACATACAAAAGTTTGGTTTATACAGAGGCTTGCATAGATATGACTCACCTAAGAGTGCAGTTTAAGTGTTTGTTTAATGAAAACTATCAATAAAAAAATCTGGCATTTCGTATTTTACAAATTAATTTCGCCGAATTTTACTTAATTTATGCGATGTTTTAGAGAAAATAACCGTGCAGCAAGGTCATAACAGTGTGTACATGTAAACTGAACCTTACATAAGGTAAGGGTACAAGTAAGGTTTTGAAATATTTAAGCTTACCTACTATCTTCTGTGTGTGTACAACTTGTATACAGTAAGTTTTATGCAGCATATAAAGGCTTGTTTTGTAGGGGTTTGCATAGATATGCCACAATTTAAATTGAGGTATAAACGCTTATTTAATGAAAAAATCAGTAAATTAATACTTAAGTAAGTAAATTAATGTCGTACAGAAGAAATCTGTTAACTTATGGGTTAATTTTGCTTAATTTTGCTAATTGTTGGACTTTTTTTAATGGAGGCAATTAAGCAGCAAGGTCATGGCAGAGTGTACGTGTAACTAGAACCTTACGATAAGTAAGGGTGGTATTTTGTGAGTTTAGTGACTTTCAGAAGAGGTTTAAAGGCATTAAATTCGATCGATGTTGTACAGAAGTTTATCTGAAGCTATCGTAACAAAGCAGGCGCAAGCACAGGAAACTGATAGCGTCAGAGTAAGAGAAATTATCAAACGGGATATCACGTGGACGTTGCTTCCAGTCGATGGTACCATTTCATAAAATGAAATTGGACAGATGACAGGAAGGGTTAAGTCTGAGCCCAGATTTAATTGTATCGACAATAAACTATAAATCTAATTTATAAGCTTGTTTATTCTAACGTGGTTTGGCTAATGATACCGTAACATTAAACTTATATACACAATGTAAAATATCGAAGATTTATCGTCTTGCGAATGGTAAATAATTCTTTATAGCATCGAAATTAATGTGTGTTTTTTTTTTTTTTTTTTAAATATTTAAAAAGTACCTCTTCTTCGGGTCTTAGAAGGGGCATATGCTACAGCTTAAGGCCCTAACTGGAATATAAAAGCCTTTCTCTTACAACTTGTGGCCTTAAGTTATTCCATGTAGGCCTTTCCTTTTCACGAAATAGGAGGCCTTAAATTATACTTTTCCCTAATTTATAGTGGTGTAAACATGCGCGTATCAGTTCAAGTAACACTTAAATATGTTACGTTATATCGAGGTTAGGCGTGTAAAACTTCAATCCAAATAAACAGGAATAACAAAGAAAGAAAAGTAATTACATTTTGGGTGTCTAAAAATAGCAAATGTTTGTTTTTGAAATATTTTCTCAGATATCTTCCCCGACGATCTGCAATCGTTTCTTCCGTTATTGGAAACAAACATGTAATATTGACAAAGATAAACATTGGGATGTGGCCTATGCCACAATAGATTTAAATAGCTGAAGGCCTTACTATTTCTTCTCAAGGGTCATTATGATTAAGACATAGAAAGACACGTGCTATTTTTAACACTTCCTTCCTTTTATAAGAAGGGATTTAGTGACGTTTATTGAATTGAAATGATAAAACTTTGACTTCTTACAGGAGAAAAATGGAAACTTATTTTTAGAATTTTAATAATGTAATCAGTAGTTTTACAGGAAAAAATCCCCATATCTAAAAGGGGAAACCTTTTATTACCATCAATAAATTATTATTATTATCATTAATCCTCGATTCTTATCAGCAGTGAAGGTAAAAATGGCTGACAAGTTTACGTGTAAGAATAAATAATATAAAGTATTACACCTTTAAAAATAATGTCTAACTAAACATTGAGCACGTGACAGGTCGGTTATCATTTCTAAATATAGTAACAAACTATCTATAGACGTTTCTGTGGTGTGTAAAATCAAGCCTGCAACACCCCACCCAAGATAGTGTAGTGTTTATCGTCAGTTCTGTGTGTTAATACATCCCATTTCGAATTTACGATGTAAAGAAGTGTTTCGTTGTCACCTCAATTAGTACGTCATTAGTGAGTGTTGTTGGTAATTTTTTTTCTCTGTAAGTTAATGGGGCCATTTTCTTCCTTTTGCCAACTTTAATGAACTCTCGAGATGACTAACAGCAAAATTTATTAGGTGTAATCCAATGAGGTTATCTATTTTTAATTAATAGAAGTAATAAAGAATTGAGGGGGCTGTGGAATGTGGAAATCTGTGTAAAAGGGACGACTTTTATTAAATTTCTAAGTGAATTATCTTATATTTTATGAATGGTTTTATTTACTCGCATTATTCTATGAGTTATTTATGATAAAAGATAAGAAGATTTTTGTTTAATGATAAGGGTAATCTGTCGTGTTGTTTATTATGATAAACAAAGTATTTCGCTTATTTTCTTGTGTTAATGTTTGTTATATATCAAGAATATTTTTAAAAATCTTTAATTTATCCTTTGTGCTGCTTGCAAATATCATTTAGGAGTTGTATTGCCTTCTACTCTACTGTCCAGGGACGTATCCAGGGTGACGCAGCACCCCCTCTATCACCCAGTTTTGTTACTTTAAATTAAAATAAATATAATAACGCGTATCTTATGGCTTCTTTTAGGTAACTAAAGTAATTTTAAGGTAATTCTGCAAAAAAATTATGCATTAGTAGCCCCAATCTCCCTGGAGCAGCAGCCATATTCTCAAAATCCCGAATACGCCACTGATACTGTCCTACTGTATCCTTACAATGAAGCTATTACTTAAGTAACACAACTACGTAAAAATTTCTCAACAAATTTCGTATTTATTTTTTCCCCATTTGCTCAGCATCCTCCTCTGTCTTATCCTCTTCCTCACAATCACTCTCATCCTTTCTTCAACACAGACCATTGAGTAGACTTTACCTCGCTAATAATACCAATAATAACCTGTATTTATGAAACTAGTTATATGAGGGAAGAAAAATTGAAGAAAATCTTAATTAAAATTAAATTAAGAAAATTCAAATTAACAATGTAAATTTTGATAAATTTTCTTAAGTTTATTCAAAATGTTATATAATTACAGTCGAACCTCTGATAAAGGCCACCTCCCAACAGTGGCCATTTTCTCAAAAACTTTCTTCTTTTTTAAACAAATTTGTATACAAAAAACCTCCAAACAACAGTCATTTTTAACTATACCTGTCAGTGTCCGTTGTTCAGAGGTTTAAGTGCGTTTTTTCTCGTTAATATATTTGATAAAATAAATCTGTGAGCAAAATTAAACTAAGTTACCTTATCACCATTCACAGCCTAGACGATAATTGAGATAATGTAGATATGATACGAAGAGAACAGGAATCTCTCGTTAATTTTCTTTTCGGATTTCTTTTTTATCTCGGATTTACTCAAATAAAGAGGAAGAAAGAAAACTAAAAAAAAAAAAAAAAAAAGTGTTTCATGACGGGAGGAACATCAGGAACTTCTCACGACCAAATGTTTCGCGGGTGTTATTTCTCTTCGAGACAACTGTTTCCTGCGATGAAACGTCTAATTATATGAAATTTAAATATGAGAAAATGTTTTAATGTTAACAAAAATGTTAAAATCAATCAAAAAATTCGAATAAATAACCTTTTTTTTACAAATTTAAGCAGCATTTTTTAGGCTCGAACATTATTCCAAGTTTTACTTTTTATTAATTAAATAAAATAACTAAAAATTGCTTCAATCGCAACCATTTTACTAATTTTACATAAAAATTAAATGTTTAAATCATTAAGACTGTGAATAATTTAAGATAATTTCCCCTATTTTCTTCCACGTTTATAACACAGAATATATCCCTAATCTATGGAAGAAAATATGGGAAATCATCTTTAAATAATTCGCAATTAATTACAATTAATATTTAAATATAATATTAAACAAAATTAACTTTTTTATACAGTTAAATTAGCCGACTAATCCAATAGTTTACGTGACAACATCCACGTTAATTCCTCACAGAATAATTACTATAAAAGAAAATTAGATGAAGGCATAGCATATATATATATATATATCTGGAATATTTCACGTGATGTCTCATATCACCACATCTACATTCCACAAAACTAACTAAAAATCACAGTACCATTCATCTTCTTCAGGATAGTGGTAAAACTGGAGGTCATATTACTCCATCTACATTGACCCTTTCTTCGTATCCTGTGTATTAACAACCGTCCTTGTGCCTTTTTTTTCTGTGTAAATTCTTAGGGAAAAAGACCAGGAATTAAAAAAAAAAAAATTAAAATTCGTCCCCTCTTCAACTGTGTGTCGACCTCCACTGGGGATTTATAAAGGTGGACACGTGACCAAGAGATAGAGTTACAATTCGATGTTTTTCGTGATTTTCGACACCGGAAGTAAGACGAATGTCATACATTAGTTCTATATATTATAAAGGAATATAAGAAATATTCAGAAATTCTATTATTTTTTTTAAAAATAATTTCTTCGATAATTAATTAATATTAAATTTTATTTGAATTTACACGATTTATTTCACTCTTTAATTTAAAAAAATATATTAAAAAATACATATTTAATATAAAATAATGAGCAAGACACGAATGCCAAATAGTATAACACCTTTAAAACAATTATTTTAAAAATTAAAATGAATAAAAAACCAATTTAAAAATTGGTTAAAGGCTACAAAAATCTCGAAATTTTACTAAAAATTTAATATTTTTTAATATTTTTTTGAAGGAGTTTAAGGCAAAAAATGTCAAAGTTTTAAATTTAAAAATTCGAAAATTTGAATTTTTGAATTGCATTATTACGTCAGAAAAAAATGAATTTTTATTGGAAGTTTCAGTTTGTCGTACGGCTCGAAAAATATACAGAAAATTACAATGAGGAGTAGAAGAAGTGATAAGAAAGGTGGAGGGTCATTAAGTCACTTAAAATTAATGGAAGCAGCAAGTTGTAGTGTCAAGTTGTGTTAAAGAGCAGATTTATTTGTTGCTACCGATAAACAAGCGAATTAAAAGGAAGATTCTCCTCATGAATCGGATGTGAACTCCTTTTCATTTCTCGGTACAATCTAAATGACCAGCTGACATTTGGTGCTTAGTAATCCTATCTTACTATAACACAGCCGAAACCTCTTTCTCACCGTCTACCGCAGACCCTGTGTTCCGCTTTTTTCCTCTTATCGTGACTGCATGTGGTAGGTCTATTGATCTTTCTAAGGATTTGATTGCCACCCCTCCCTCGTAACACAAAATTCAATGAACTTCTTAAAAGCGTGCTTCATTTTCGGGTGGGGGAGCTATGGCAAATTCGCAACACTGGCAACACAAGACCCCCCTTTAGTAACACGAGCTAAACACGTGTTTAAGCTCTATAGAAAACGTTTAAATTGTATAAAAATCTATTGACGATGGTGTGTAAGTTCTTCTCTTCCGTCTAGTATGACGTTAATGTTTTCGCGTCTCGTGCGAGATCGACTCGAGACTACGGGATGGTTGACCTTCGGCACTCACCACATGGCAAACTGTTTTACTTCCCAGGAGAAACTCGTGACATTTAGGACTTCTTTTATTCGGTCTGAGAGGGAAATTATTATTGTTGAAATTTGTTGCAAATTCGTATCTAAATCCTTTCTTACCCATAAAATTTACATTATATTAAGGTCCTACACACTGTAAAGGAGTTTAAAGATGAACGTGTAAGTTTATATATTTATAACTATTGATTTAAGTTTTAAAATTTTACTTTTGTTTTAATTAAATTTACATAAGTGTTAAGTTGTTTATGAAGTAACACATAGCTAGTGTTTTTTGTTTTGATTTCCCGTTTAATTTCGCTTTAATACGTCAAATTTTAAATTTAAAAATTCAAAAATTCGAATTTTTCAATTGTATTATTACGTCAGAACTATAATTAATTTTTATTGGAAGTTTCAGTTTTGAAATTGATATGTTTAAACAAGGAACTGATCAACGATCTTCTGTGAAAAATAAAATTAAACTGGGAAATTTTTCTTAAATATTATTCTTAATGTCCTTGAAGTTAATTATAATAAATCCTTAAATTAATTTACTTTTATAAGTTACAATTGTCCCTCGATATAACAAATACGCAAAGGACTAAGCCGAATTATTCACTGTATCAAGAGTTTCCTGCAGCAAAGAACGAATAGGATTGTTCACTATATCGGGTGTTCACTATATCAAGACACGGCTTTATTTTATTTATATAATAATTTACGATAATATTCTCTTTAAATTATGTAAATAACGCAGTAATTCTATAACTTATAATCTTAATTATGTAAATATAAATAATAAAGGTAATTTTTAATTGAAATTGAAAGTTATAACTAACTTCCTGGCTAAGTAAGTCCTTAATTAAGGACTTTTTATACTTTATTTTATTAATTAATAGAAAAACGTAAAAATAAGTTTATCATTTTTTAAATAAAATCAACATTGTTACTCTTTAATTATAATTAAAATTAATTATCAATTAAGAGCTCTAACCTCTAATTATAATTATAATTAGGGGGTAGAGCCCTGAAGGGTGTAGACTGAAGAAGGGAAGAGAGTAGGGAGATGAGTTATAAAATGAAAAATAATAAAGTTGATTATAAATTAATTTTTAAAAAGCATTAACCTTAAAGTCCATTAAAACTTTAGCTTCAAATTAGCGTATAATTTATTATTGTTGTTGTTTCTTTTTTAAATAGTGTTTTACAATAGTAATTTTGTAAATTGATTTAATGTACGAAGATATTCGAATGTATCATATTTATATAATAATATAGAAAAAATCATGTCTGGTAAGGGATTAGATTTCATGATTCATCATTGATGATGTTACATGACATCTGACATCATATTTAAATCATAATATATTATTAAAGAGTGTTTTTATGTTATAAACAAAACAAATGAGTTTAGTCTACTGATCAGACTTTATTTTCTTCTTTAAATTCAATGTTAACATTATATAAGTACACTAGAATTCATTTTATTTGCTTTAAAGTGATAAATTTTAATCTCAGCAGAGATTACAATGGAGTTAAATATATAATTTAACAGATTTTACGTGTGATTTTGGTAGTTTTTATTCGTATTTAATGTGGTGTTAACAGTGTAAAACAGTTTTTTATAATTTAACGTAGTAATAACACTAGATTATACAGTTATTTTACACTACAATATAACCAGACTGTGTTATTGTATATATAGATATTTTCCACGTGTTTTAAACTAGTGTTATTTTGAAATTGTATACACAAGAATACTAAGAAGTTTTCAGTTTCTTACAACCAAAACACTAAACTAACACCGAAAATACGTCAAAACAAATCGTGTTTACACACGTTAGAGCACATAACTTACGCGATAACACACCAATTAGTCAAGGGAAAAGACACACACAAGAGAAGGAAACACACAATTTCTTGTGTAATCCTGTCACGTTTTATAAATACGTCAATGCCAAGGTTCAAATTGAGAATTAACAATTAAATATATATATATATATTTTAAATATCCCGTGTCAACAGAGAACGTACTGTACGTACGTAAAATTAATATGAGATAAGAGAAATTTACTGTTATTGACTTAAGTGTAGGCTCAAAATTTAACTGTAATTATCTGTATACAGTTATTTTTTGATAATTTTGTAATATTTATCCAATAGAAATTAATTTTATAATATTTTTAAATCAATTTTCTGCCGTAATTTTAGGAATTTTAACGTCTTAAAAAATTCGCTTTATGGCTTAAAACATAATCAAAATTTCGACACAATTAAATTTCTCGAATAACATTACAAAAATTTCATTTCTTAACACTTAAATGATTTAATATTTATATCAACAAATTATTTATTTATTTATTTTTAGGTCTTGTCCGTCTCAGAAAGGGACTTCCTGGAAGGAATGGGAGTGTATTTTGTATCATATGTAGGACAATACGGTTACGATCGAGTTCTGTCAGTTCTTGGACGTTATATGCGGGATTTTCTTAACGGTTTGGATAATCTTCACGAGTATCTTAAATTCAGTTATCCACGTATGAAAGCTCCTTCATTCTTCTGTGAAAACGAAACTTCGACCGGTTTGACACTTCATTATCGAAGCACCAGGAAGGGTTTCCTTTGGTACACCATTGGACAGATTAAAGAAGTGGGTAGACATTTCTATAATACGAAAGTTGAAGTGGAAGTATTGAGAATAACCACGAGTTTAGACAATTTACACGTTATGATGCAGTTGACCTTTGATAACAGAGCATTCCAAGCGGAGCAAAAGCATCAAGTGCACAGTGTGGACAGTTTCATGTTACCGGTCAAGGCCTATCTCTTTCTACAGATCTTCCCTTTTTGTATTGTATTCGATCAACATCTGGTCATCAGGACAATCGGTAACAGTCTTCAAGCTGTGATGCCCAATATTATTGGAAGAAAGATCCCTCAAGTGTTCGATTTGACCAGACCTTTAATCGATTATACTTGGAAGGCGGTAAATATATATATATTATTTTTTTAATTAATTCTAGTCACGTGTTACGTGTAACACATGTAATCGGTTCTTGTAATACGTCATAAAAAGAGGGATGCAAAATAAAAATTTCTTTAGAAAATTGTATTTTTATGTTACTCCACTGTTACGTTGTTAATTTGAAATCGTGTTTTGATGTAAGCAATTTGTAGAAATTGATAAATCGTAATTACTTCCGTATTTATACAGATTTATATTTAAATTAATTAATTCGAAATTAAGTAATAATTACGCATTAAAAGTCGAATTAAAAATTGATTATTGCGCTTAATTTTCCTTCTTTTTTAAAATTTAATTAATCTCTTGAATAATTAAAAAAAATCAACTTTATTTTTCTTTGAATTTATCATGAAATGTTGTAAAAATTGTTCTCATTTAGCAACGTAACATTACAAAATCACGTATACAATCAAGTATTTAGTTTGTATATAACATACATTATATTATATATTATTTCTAAAGGTTTCAGTGGGAAATATTAGAAAATATTTATTAATATTTTCAGATTTTGGGCCACACAAACAATATATTCGAGCTAACGTCAATTGAACCAATCAGAAAGAAAGATAACAACGAAAATCACGTAACACACGTGAGAACTAAATCCGAAATGGAATCATCCGAAGACGAAGAATACGATGATTCGAGTGAGATATTAAATTAAATAATTAAATATAATTAATGTTTAATTAGTTATCTTATAATTTAAAACTTTTTAAAATAAATAAATAAATAATTTTATTATTAGAAAACGAAGATAAACTTCTACTCTTAAAAGGACAGATGATGTATATGGAAGAATGGAAGAGTATAGTTTATCTCGGGACACCAGTGTGAGTATTAATTAATTGCTTATAATTTTTAATGAAATTTGAATTTTTATATATTATAATTAACCTTTAATTGCTTTCAGTATGAGAGATTTGGATGCCATGCTTCATACAGGTCTTTACATTAATGACCTCAGTATGCATGATTTTAGTAGAGATATGGTTTTGGCAGGCCAACAACAATCTGCTGAACTTAAATTAGCATTAGATCAGGTAAATTAAGTATAAAAATACGTTATACAGTTAAACTTTTTAATAATATTTATTTAATTATAATCAATATACGGCGATAGAAAATGTAAGTAACGTTACATCAATGCGACATTACTTACTATTTTCTGCATTTTTGGAAGGTGATTTTTAGGTAATGAATGTTGTAGATAAATTTTAAATTAATTTTTTTATTAATGGATCTTCTGTATATATTTTAACTAATGTACTTTATATATATATATACATTTATATATATACTAGCTTCTGTGCTTGATTCTTTGAAATTCGATATGGTTTGATAATTAAGACTTCAAAGCTATACCGACTTGAAAGATTTAAATTTTCTTGTAATTTTTCTATGTAATTTACTTCACGAAATATGCAAAATATATTCTATGTAAGCATATGAAGGGATGGATTTATACAGCTACAATTGAAGGCCACACGCTATAATTTCATTTAAGGCCTCGTGTTTTTAAATTTATAATGGTTTTCTATGGAGGAATTGCCTCGTATGTTAGAGTTTGGGCCACAATAAGTGTAAACCTAGTGCTCTGTATGCTCACCAATGGGAGAGTGGATAAAACCACTAAAAACAGTTGGTCGCGGGTTCGCGCCTTACCAACGTGTTGGCCACGTGAAGTTTTTCGGGTTGTCTTCACATGTATAGAGCCTTGGGAGTCAGTTTCCTGTAGAAATTCTTCCAGGGGGTACTCACCCATGGTAGCCCATGTGTTGCGATGGGCTACCATGGTCAACACCTAATTAAATATATTAACAGTTGTTAATTTTTATGATTTTAATTATTCATTATTTACCATCTTCCTTAAGGAAGAGTAGCATAATATAAAGTATAACATAAAGCATAAACCTATGAAATTATTAAATAAACGTAAAAAGTATAATAATCTCATATATCTTTATAATTTATTTTTTTTTTATCGGTTTTTATATCAGTTTTTCTATCGGTTGCGAATAAAAACTTAATAACATTCCGAGAAATTGTTCTCGTTTGAGCAAATTATTATAGAAATATTTATATAAGCCTTTTCTAATGTAAACAATGGATAAATTAACCTATCAAATGTTCTCATTCGAAATATGGCAACCATTGTATCTTCCAAATCACATAATTTTCTTTTCTAAAAATTCTACCATTGATTACATTACATTAATTAGTAAATTACAGTGAAACCCCTCTAAAAGACTATCTCTCGGAAGTGATCACTCCTCGTAAAGATTTCTTTTTCTCGGAACCATTGACGATCGCAAAGTAGAGGTTTTAGATTGAAACCCTCTGAAAGACGACTTTTGCTCGGAACCATTGACGATCTCAAAGTAGGGGTTTTACTGTATAACTAATTGAGCAACATGAATTTAAACGTAAGCGTATTTCTCAAACTTAATTAAGTAAATTTATGTTGTAAAAATTATTGTAGGAGTTACAAAAGAGTAGGCAATTAGAAGAATCGATGAGGAAGTTAGACATTGAGATGAAACGAACTGATGAACTCCTCTATCAGATGATACCCAAACAAGTTGCAGATAGATTAAGAAGAGGAGAAGCTGCTGTAGATACTTGTCAAGTAAATATATTATTTAATTAAATTTTCTGGTAAATTATATGCTAAATGAAGACATTTAATTATTATTTTACAGTACTTTGATTGTGTTACCATTTTATTCAGTGATGTAGTGACATTTACTGAAATTTGTAGTCGTATATCTCCTATGGAAGTTGTATCCATGTTAAATGCTATGTACAGTTTATTTGATCAACTTACTGAAAAACACGGTGTATATAAGGTATGAAATTATGCTTTTAATTATGCTTTATCAAAGTAGAAACAAAATATAAAAGGGTTTTTGCTTGATTATAAAGATAAGAGATAAACAGATGACATACTTACGAAATTATGTAATTTAATTTCTATATTATATTACTTTATAACGTCTGGAATTTCATAAAAAAATAATATGAAGCCACTACACATATTACTCATAGGCATTTTAATTTATTAACATGCAAATTTTTATTTTATATATTTATATTTCGAATTTAATTAAATTTTGGGTGCATCTTAAATTCGAGCTGCTCCTTAAATTCGTGTATTCTTTGCCACTCTTCAAGTCTGTGATGAGGATTTTATATTTTTCTCTTAATTATGTTTTATTTTAAATATATTGTTAACGTTCTTATTCTTTAAATAATTACTTTAAACTATATTTACTGTTAATTATTGTCCAAATTCCTCCTGAGAGTCCCTTTCTAAAAGTTGAAGTACTTCTTAACTTCGTGTTATTCCTTGTCACTGTAAGAGTTTTTAAGCAATGATAATTTCTGTTTATTTTGTATTAATTATGTTATATTTTAAAGATATTATTAACATTTTTTTTCTTCTTTTACTCCCAATTATTATTCTATTATTCACTGTAAAGTCTTGAATAACGCTCATAAAAGAGATTCGCAGATACCCCAGAGTAAATCTCACTTATAAAGAATTATACACATGATATTTTATTAATTTTTTAATTTAATTCCGAAGACGAGAAGAATGAAAGATGCAATAGGATTATAGACAGTGTTTTATTACAGTGTCATGCAGTTTTATGTGTTTATATGCTGTTTCCGAAATAATAAATCCTTATCTCGTGTTGCCATCTGTCTGGTTTTTATTGAAACAAATTTTCTAATATTTATTAAATTTATTAATTGGGATATAATTTCATTTTTAAATCGAATATTTTCTCAAATTTTTCTCTTATTTTTAACAAATTTTTGAATATTTTTTATGGCACGGTGCATAAATTACTCTATTTTTAAGGGATTAATTATATGCTTACACATGAGTGAAGACTGGAATATCTTGTTAAAATATATTTAAAAATTATTAATTAATTAACTTATTAGAGGACATTCATTATTATTGTAGGTAGAAACAATAGGGGATGCTTACATGGTGGTGTCAGGTGCACCCGAACATGATCCTAAACACGCTGAGAAGGTGTGTGACATGGCTTTAGACATGGTCGTCGTTATTGGTGGACTTAAAGACCCTTCTACAGGAAGAAGTTTAAGGATACGTGTTGGTAAGGCTCTGTCAGAACCGTAAAACCGGGGTTTAGTTACTAGAACCTCTGTTTTACGAGCGCGCTTTTAACAAACGGTATAAATATAACGTAATTTAATTTAACGAATTCTTTTTTGATTTATTTTTTAAATTAATAATTAGGTGTACACTCTGGTGCAGTAGTTGCTGGAGTTGTGGGACTTAAAATGCCAAGGTATTGCTTGTTTGGTGACACAGTTAATACCGCATCCAGAATGGAAAGCACTAGTGATGTAAGTCAATTTTAATCGATTAGTTAACTTGGTTAATTTGTAAACATTATTGTAATAAATCGATAATAATTAAAATTAAATACGATCTTTTTTTCAATCAAAATAATTGTATAGAAATTAAATCTTATTAATTACTACTTCCTGCATATCATACGTCATAAGTGAGGAAATGGATATTTCTTTTCAAATTTTGACAGAATATAAATTTTGAAGGGCTAAAATAATTACTCAATTTAATTAATTTTGTTATTAATATTTTAAATTTAAAAATATTAGCGACGATAACTTAATTTACAGGTATCATTTTGATTTATAGCTGGACTTATGCACCATTATTTAAAAGATCTTTAATGTACGCCTCTAAAATTTATTAATAGAATTAATTATTTTTAATCTTTATGTAATATAATTGTCAATAATAAAATGTTTATTAATTACTTTAAGGCACTGAAAATTCATATAAGCGAACGAACCAAAGAGCTCTTGAATTCAGAAGAATGGGATATTTCAGATAGAGGAGCAATCCCCGTAAAGGTATGTTAATATACAGAATATATACTTTATTATTTATGAATTTAAAAAAATCTGTGCTACTGTCACGAGGATTTGGAGTTCCGAGTTCGAATCGTTTTTTTTTTTTTTAGAATGGATTCGAATCCGGACCCTCATGTTGGTAAGGGAGATACTTATATAATTCTATCAGTAATGCGCCATGACTGAACATCACTGGAAGAAAACTTTTGTTTTTCTTGGGATATTATTATATAATTACATATTATTCCACAATTTATTTACTAAAATAGTATTTAGAACATAATACACGAGAAATAAGAAATTAAACTCAATTTATTTTTTATTATATTTCTTTGTTACTGTTTTTCGCAAATGTAAAGGATGTTTTCTTCATTATTTCATTGTTTTCACGCTTATTTCATTGTTACCATTTGTTGTATACAAGTTTCTGTCACGAAAGACTGTGGATTTATTGTTTTCTATCTTTCATGACATTTGTAAGTGCTTCTTAGAATTTGTAGCTTTTCGCCATACTGAGCTACTATATCCTTATAGTGAAGCTGTTGTTTTATGTAATTACAAATTTCTATTTATTTTTTATATTTTTCCATTCCCTATATCTGCTCAGTACCTTCTCTCCTCTTTCTTATCCTCTCTCAAAGAAGAGTGAGAGGATGAGAATCCTCTCACTCTTCTTTGTTTTCATTATTAGAGCACCCATTGAGTACCTATTAATAATGATATTACACTACATTCCATTACTTTACGTTAGGCTAATGATATTTATTCAAAATTTATGGGGAATTTATTTAATAAAATTGAATTTTTCTAGCAATAAGTGAGTAATTCAGCTAAATTGGAAAGTAAAAAGTATCTTTTGATCCTGTTGAAAGCTTCTCCATAAAATTGATCATCCTTGTAAAAATTTGGAAGTTGCTTTTTTGAAGATTTTTAAAATTATTTCTGCAAAAATGCCGTCTTAAGTTGACTTTATTAAATTTAATTTATTAAAATCTCGTTTCTAGAACATAAAAGAAATTCGTGGCGTAAATTTAAGCCAGAGCTTCAGAAACAAATTTGTATAATAATTTAACAATCTTTAATTATGTCTCACGTTAATATTAGCCACACAATAATAAAATCTTTACATATTTAAATAAATTTAATTTAAGTGTAAAGTTGAAATGTATGCTTATTAAGGAAACCGAGTAATTTATTAATAAACATATAGAAAAATATGTAGCTTTTATTAGGACTTCATTAGCTATCAAAGAACAATACATTTGAACAATGGTGTAACTAGAACTTATATTAGGGGTCTGAATTAGAATGTGAAAATCTATATACACCCCTGTACCCTATTGATGTGGCAGCTCTAGTTGCTACATCCAAAATTGTACAGGGTTCTTTGAATCTAATATTCCTTTCTCTAATTCTCTAATTGACAGTCGACACGGACATTGAGAGGGCCGTGTTGTCTAGAATGTTTATAGAATACATAAATATACACCTGTTCTAGCATACAGATTGGACAATGTTCCCCTAATTCATAAATTAAAACAGGGAATAGGTTGATAGATATGATACCTATGAGTTCGCCGTCCTCTGGAGATTTATCAGAAATATTTATAAAGTCAATCGGGGACTTGCTGGTCTGAATATAAATATAATATTAAATTAATTTGTCGATACGTTGATGACCTGCTTATAAATTCTCTAATGGACAGAGCATTAACGATTTTATGGAGGGAATCAATTTGACCGATGCAGATTCTAATTACTTTATTACAGATTCTAATTTAAGAAACTAATCATTAGACAATATTAAGCATGGTATCGACAAATTAACTGAATATTATATTATATTTAGATACCTTCAGATCCTCAATTAACCCTACCATTTCTGATAAGTCAACAAAGAACTATAAGAGATTTATATTTATATTTTATGTATTTATTAAATATAAAAGGTTGAGAGACTTCTAAGAGTAGTGGCATGGTACTTAGAAGTCTCTCTATCTAGGAGAGACCTTACTGTTTACTCAAGAGAAGAGTTCAAAACTACTTATTCTTTGATGCCTCCTGTATAATAAGAAAACAAAACAACATTAAAAAGTTACGTTTTATCTTTTAAATAATAAAATTTGACGAAAAATAAAAGCCCCTTTTCCAAATATACAAAAGCATAGTGGGATGAATAATCTATAACAAATGTTTGGTAAATGTGAGGCCCCAGCAAATAGCCGTATTGGCTTCTCCGTTTAGTTAAATATAAGTTTTCATTTTATAAACTGCGTTTTTTTAAGTTAAATAAATGTTTATCGTTTCAGGGGAAAGGTCACATGAAGACTTACTGGTTGCATTCACGTAGAGGGAAGTCTAGAGATGTAGACAATCGTCCAAAACCTAGCGATCCCGAATTGAAAATAATTAATTCAGACGACAGCAAAGACTGTAGGCCATGGTATTCTCCAGTAACTTTCGAAGAAGTTGCAAAACATTCTCCAGTTAGTTCACCACCGAATTCTCCAACGAATGTCTCGAGTGATCCACTGGAAGCACCATATGTAAGTAGAAGAGGGAGCTCATCAAAAACAGCACAATTAAATCAAATGCCACCGTCGCCATTTTATCAGACTAACCAATCGAGTGGGTTCTTACAGAAACTAGGAAAGTTTAAATTCACCGGCAAATCGTATGATACGAAACAGGCGTGGAATTCGGGACCTCTACTGATAAATGGCAACTTACAGAATAAAAATACGAGTAAATATCCTTGTTGCCATCATTGCCCCGTAGCATCGAATGGAGAAAGAAATCAGCAATCTTTTAATTATCTAGCGGAGCCTCACGTGAAAAGTAAATCATCGAAGAAGACACTCAATGGTGTTAGTTTCTGCCCTAAGATACGAGAGAATAATTGTTGCAGCAGTTCAAATTCCAGAGGACACGTTAAAAGTCATACTTGCAGCATTCTTTGAGCGTCATTTGCTGATTATTTTCCATGGAAAAAATTTACATTATCTTCAGTATTTACAGACGAGTGATAGAAGATACAAATTCTTAATGATTTCATTTAATTACTATTGTTATTTTTCCATAAAGAAAATGAACGTGTTGTGTGCAATAACTGAGAAAATGGATATATTGAAACTCTTCGAGTGTTCCAGTTATTTCGATATATTTTATATTCAATTTCTGATAATTTCCCCTCGAAAATGAAAGTTTCTTTAAGAATTATCAATAATATAAATCAAGAAAAATAAGTTGGTGCCAAAGAATAATGAAAGAACAAATTAATTAATTTTTTATTTATTTATTATTATTATTTACATTCATAATATTGAAGTGTTATTGTGATATTCCTTCAGTCTATGTATAAAAAAACAAAATAAAATATATCTTTATGTCTGTAAGGAAATAATTAAATTAACAATGATTTTTTTTAATTATGTAAAACTTATTTTTGAATATATGTCATAAACAAGCTTACAAAAGATATATATATATATATAAAAAATATATACTTAATTATTTTATGACGCTGTCTATTGTCAAAGCTACTAAATAATAATATTTATAAATTGTTTTTTTATATAGTTTAACAGTTTATTTACCGCGAAACGTGTGTAAAAACTACGTCACAGAGGAAGGTCCTTCGAGAGGAGAGAGATAAATCACAAATTTTTTAATTTATTTACACGAAGAATGCCATAATATCATTCTTGTATGCAAATTTAATTATTTGCCATGTTGAATGAGTATGTAAGCTTACTTAATACTCAGATATGTTGCTTACTGTGACATGACTACAGCTTGATTTCAAGCTATGAACTTGTTTTCTAGTGACGCCTTCCATTAACAAGAAGGCCTATTCTTTGTTGAGGTATTAAAAAAAATAATAATAATAATAAATTCGCGTTTTTAAGATATAAATTTTCCTTAATTTGTAGATAATAAATTTACATTTGATAATAAAAAAATTTATACTTATTTATCTGAATATTTTAATAATTAAAATTGAACAAAAGAATAATAATAATTCGAGATTTTTGAAGATTTAAAGAGCATATTTTTTGGCAATTATTAATCATATATTAAGAATTTATATAATTAAATAAATAAATATATTTACAAAAATGTCTTTTTATAATTATTATATTATTATAAAATAGAATATGTAAATTATAATTTTTTTTTAATTGTTATTTTGATAGCAGGGATATAATTTGTGATGGTTTAAGAAATAAAAATTGTCTCCAAACTACAAAAATTCCTCCTTTTTTAAAGGAAATTTTAATAAAAATAATTAAATAAATCTTGTACTTCAAATTGTTAAATATTTAAAAATGTCAGCTATTTTTTCTTCCTTGCATTTTATAGAGTTTTAAATAAAATTTTCACTGATATTTTATAAAATATCAATTCCTAATGGTTGCTTCTTGTATTATTATAATTATTATTAATATTAATATTATTATTATTTTTCTATATTTGTCTTTGTATAGTGAATTGTTGTAACCAGTTTTCGGATAAATTTTTTTTTAAAGTGAATTTCTTTTTTTGTTTTTTTGTTTTTATAAATTTTGCAGTTTGCAACGTGTTACACTATTACAGATGTTATATATATTGTTTCATTTGTCATGTTTGTGACTCTTGTACGTTTGGAGATTGTGTAATAAAATATTATAACTATTATTATGAATGTTTATTTTAATATTATCGTCATTATCATCTTTGCAAATCCTGTTACTGTCTCCTCCATTTCTGAAAGGCTGTCAGACAGACTCTTGAGAGATGGGATCTATGTAACCCTGAGAACATGGGAGAAGAATGTTATGGGTCCTAGTAGGCAGAGTATCAGGCCCTAATAAAGAATATAATACTGTTAGAATCTGAGAAGAGATCATCACAGGTCCTAACAAAGAGGTAATGTCTGTAGGGATCTGAGAAGATGGAACACCCATAAAGATGGGAAGAGACCATCTTAGGTACTAACAGATGTAAGATCTTCATCTATAGTGGGGTATATGACAACTTAATAATTAAAAAATCAATTTTAAAGTTGTTTGACACACATTAAAAACGCCAGCAACTTGCTCTTTGCATTAAAAAAATTTCGAAAAATTTTTTAAAATATTTTATTTAAATAAATATATTCAATATATTTTTATAAATTCTACTTAAATAATTACAAATTTTATAGTTTAATTTTAAAAAATTAAAGAAATAAGTCAGACTTAATTAACATATAAAACATTTAAAGAATAATAATAATTTTTAATTTCGAAAATTTACGACAGAAAATTAAAAAAATGGCCGTCGTTTGGAGGTGGTCGTTATTGGAGGTTCGACTATATAGTGTTTTTTTTTTTTTTTACAAGTTAAATAACGAATTTTCAATAAAATTATATCATTTTTGGCCTTTTTAATAATGAAAATCATAAAATTTATATAAAGTTTTTATTTATAAATTTTCTCGTGTTTTAACTTTGCTTAGAGAATTAATAACTCCTTATTTCAGAAAAATTAGCGAATAAACCTGATTAAATTCAATTATAAAACGGTAGAAGGTCCACAAGTTTAATATTCAAGGATAAAATCCGTAAATATGAGGTCAAAATTGTGTAGACAGTTAGATTGTCAGCTTAATGTAGCATTTTGTAGTGGATTGGATGCGTGCTGCAAGGCACGTGGGCATTTAGATCTTGATTCATTACTCATCCACATCTCATTCTTTTGAATTTATTTAACAATTCGCATATTGTCTTGTCTGCGGGACTTAACTCATAAAATTTTCTTTCAAACTTCTCTTTAATTTCATTGAAATCATCAATTCCCTTATTATCATCGTTAGACGTTTTTGCACATTTATCTTGGTGGGGTTCTGCAATAAAAATCAATGAAAACCTTTCTTTCATTCATATCAAGGGTGTTTACAGAATACACAGGGTAAATAACCTGTATATAACGATAATTATTATAAATAAATGCAAAATTCATGAATAAAATTTTAAAAAATTAATTTAAGATATTTTTGTAGGAATTTTTTTAAAATATAAATTTTTAAAATTTGTAATTTGGAGGGTATTTTATGACTAGTGCTGCCATCTGTTGCAGAAAATATAGATTATCTCGCTTTAAGAGGGTTACTTTTACAACCCACGCTTTTACGATTGGTAAGAATGTTCTGTTATAACCAATAAAATGTTTTAAGTTAAATATTATAATATTTAACTGTATGTCAAAAGCAATAATTGTATAATATTACGCAATTAAAACTGTATATCCGGGAATATATTGTCAATTAATGGAAATGAGAACAGTTTTCTATGAACTGATTAGATCGTTAAAACGGGATTTTGTTGTTAAATAAGAATACACAATGAAATCTCTGAATGGAACGTAAAAAAGGCCGTTGTTGAGAGGTGGCCGTTATTGGCAGTTCCACTTTATATTCAAACTGTGTAAACGTAATTCAAATTAATACATTACAATTATCTAAAATAAATATCATAATTGTCATTTTATTTAAATTCTTTGCCGAAATGAAGAAGCCTTCTGATGAAAAAATTTCTAAATTTATAAAAGAAGGATAGACACATTCTATATCTACACCACAGAGTGGCTAAAACTGCTGAACATTGGTAGTTTGTCGTGGGTTCGAGCTACGCTAGCGTGCCAGCCACGTGGAATTACCTGGGTTTTGTTCATACGCCCAACACCTAAATAGTTTATTTGTTATGGCAACGCAACACTTGGGCGATCTGCCTAGGGGGGGTGCCTTCCGGGAAGTCTTGTTAAGGGAAGCTGGCCCTATTCAGGCGTTACAAACGTGGAGAAAACCCGGAAAACTCCACGTGGCCAGCCCGTCCGAGCGAGGCGCGAACCCACACCGAACTGGTGTTACGTGCCCACCAGTAAATGCTGGTGGGCACCTAACACCTAAATAGGGTCCAGTTTCTAATAATGGGACAGTCACGTAGTGGTTTCTGGTTTCATTCACGTGCCAAATACCCATAGAAAGTCTTCTCGTGAGGTACCTCCATGGCAGATCGCCCACGTATTGCCTTGCCTCATTCCATCGATTCAACCTACAGAAGATGAAGATAATCTTAAAATTTAAAAGAAATACATAAAAAGTTATATATGTTTCTCGAAAAAGAATAAAAATTAAAATTAAATACAAAATTGTCAAAACTGAGAGGGAGACAATTGCTTTCTTGGATCTTCCATTTGTTGCACCTCGCCTGTATACAGAATGCCATAACTAAAGGATGTATAATACTTTTTTCACTCCCTTATAAATTTCTATACTATTTTAATAAAAGTAAAACTAAAATACAATTCAAAATCTTTATTATTGCGATTAAATAAAAATTTTAAAATTTATTAACCTGTAAAAAGGAACGTTGTATTCAAGTCAGGATGGCCGAGCGGTCCAAGGCGCTGCGTTCAGGTCGCAGTCCGGTCTTCCGGGCGTGGGTTCGAATCCCACTCCTGACAAATTATGTTTTTTTCCTTTTTTTAAAATCGTTTTCTGCTTTTCTAATTATTAATTTCATAATATACATTTCTATTTCATAATTAGAATTTTTGTATACAATTTAACAATATTTTAATTTTAACATTAAATAATACACATGGATATAGTTAATTCCACTCTTAACAGATGGCAGCACATCAACTCACACCTTTTAAACAATTCAATTTGTATTATTTTTAAAATAAAATTTCAATTATTTTTTAAGCTTTTATATCAGAAAATAAAATTATTAATTAATTATTAAAAATTATAATATTTTTTAAAGTGTACAATTATAGTTCAAAATATAGTAAAACCTGTGTAAACCGGACTGGAGGAATTTTTCCGTTTAGGCAGGTTACCGTTTTAAATAGGTTTTACTGTATATAAAACAGCTTACTGATTTCTCTTATTTTTTTCTATTTCTTTAATTCTTCACCCGCACCTATTATCTTTCTTTCTCTTATCTCACTCCCTTCCATTAAGAAAAAAATTATTACAGTAAAACCTGCCCAAAACGGAACCCGAATAAAACGAAAACCTGCCTAAAGGAAAACAATTCTTCGGAACGGAACCATTTTATATATTTAAAAAACCTGTTTAAAGCGGAAACCTAGCCGGAAGAAATACTCGGTACCGTGCTATAACGGTTTACATAGGTTTTACTGTATAAAATAGAAAATTATTACAGTAAAGCCTGTGTAAAAATCAATCGCGCGGTACCGGTTTGGCAGGTTTCCGTTTTGAACAGGGTTTTTTTTCTTTCTAACATATCGTTTAAACAGATTTCCGTTTTAAATAGGTTGTACTGTATATTGTTTATCCGCTATCTTCCATTTTTAATTACTCTATTCTGTTCTTAAATACAATTTTTTAAATATTAAAATAATTTAATCGATACATTTAAAAGTAAATTATTATCATTTAAATTTTTTTTCTAATAAATTCTTAATTTTTTTTCATTATTAATTAAATTCCTTCCTTTGTGTCGTGCGAAAGTTAATTAAAAAAAAGAATTTTTCCTCTCCCAAATTTCTTAATTTTTTATTTATTTATTTATTTTTTTAAAAATATAATTTATTTTTCAAGACTTTGATTGTTTTTATTACTCGCTTTATTATTTTTTTTTATAATCTTTTAAAATTTTTTGTTTAATTTTGCATTTTACGCCTTATATATATTATTTATTAATCTTTAAGTCTAAATAAAATTTTAAAAACTAATTACAGCAAAACCTGTCTAAAACGGAACCTGAATAAAACGTAAACCTGCTTAAACCGAAAAAATACTCCGGTTTACACAGCTGTATACAGTGTAACCTGTGTAAACCGGAATAGCACGATAGTGAATATATTTTAGGGTTTGGCAGGTTACCATTTTAAACAGGTTTTTTTAAAACACAGAAACTCACTCCGCTTCGTAGAATTTTTCCCGTTTGGCAGGTTTCCGCTTTATTCAGGTTCCGTTTAGACAGGTTTTACTATATTATTTTTTTCTTATAAATTTTACTATTGTTTAGGTGTTAAGGAGTAGAACCTACTGGAAAGTTCAGGCTGAAGAAGGGAAGGGAGTGAGGGAATGAGATATAGGAGAGGGTTAATTACAATTAAAAAGTACTTTTAAATTCTAATTTTTACGCTTATTTTAAATTAATTTTCTATTAGGGGCGCACCAACGATTTTACTTTAAAGATATCCCATTATTAATCATCATAATTCCCACTCTGTGCTAATTTATGTGTGGTTGATAAATTATTTTATTCATGATAAATGAGTCAGTCATTTTTTATTAATGCCATTTCCCTTATTTTTTAATATAATTTTTTATATTATTAATGATAATATTTATTATTTGGTCTGTGCTATATAATGATCATTTTGAAGAAATATTATTATTATTTTTATTTAAAATAAACTATATTTCCTCTATGTTTACACAGGGATATTCCATATATATTTAAAATTTTTCTCTTAAAACATATATTAAATAATATATATATAAACTCAAAAGTTTACATGGAGTTACATTAATAAAACATGTCGAATGTAATCGAGTTGAAGTTTTATATATAAATTTATTTATTTTTCTACTTATATAAATTTGTGTACAGGGTGGTCCAAAATTCATTTAAATCTGCTTTGTTTCGCTTGTTCGGTACTTCCATTATTAATTTCCAACCTCTGAATAACGGGGAAATTTTTAAAAGGCCGTCGTTTGGAGGTTATTTTGTATGTATTTTTATTTAAATTGCATGAATGGCCTCATTTTACAGGTGGCCGCTATTGGAGGTTCGACTGTATAATGCTGATTAAATTACTCTTTTCTTCCTGTTATGTGTGAAGTATTACTTTTTAATTAATTTGTTAATTCAGCTTAATTTAGAACTACAAATCCATTAATATATAAATATTTTTTATTTGTTTCCTCGAAACACCTTTAATTAAGAATACAGTAACTTGTAATAAAGTAACTTCTAATGCGAATGACGAGTTGATCTCTGTAATTCGATTTCATTAACAATATCGAGAAACAATTTTATTTTAATTAGAAACACTGACATTAGTTTCTAGTTGAAATGGGGATTGCTTGTCCTAATTTAATGGTAAAAAAAAACTGTATAAATAATGACAAAATTCTCCTTTCAGAATAAAATCTTCCGCTAACCATCTCCAGTCTAATTCTTAGAATAAAATCATTTGGTACCCAATTCCAAGATAATCCTTTGAGAATAAAACTCATCTGCTGACCATCTCCATGGTGATCTTTAAAACAAAATCATCTGTTGACCAGCCTACAGGCAAATTTTTATAATAAAATCATATGGCATCCAAGTCCAGGATGATTCTTTGACAGTAAAATCATCTATTGATCATCTCCTGGCTGATCTCTCGAGAATAAAATGATTTGGTACCCAATTCCAGGATGATACTTTGAGAATAACCTCATCTTCTGACTATCCTCCAGGTTAATCCTTAGAATAAAATCATCTGCTGAATATCTTCCAGGCTGATCTCTTGTGAATAAAATCATCCGTTGACCAGCCACCGGGATGATACTCATAATAAAATCATCTTGTACTCAACTCCAGGATGATCTTTGGATAAATTCAACATATAAAAATTAGTTTTTTTATTCACAAACACGTATTTTACTTAACAAATAGAAAACCGTATACATTTTTTATTAATTAAAATTTATTGGTAGTTCATTAAGTTGTTAATTTATTTGTGGACGATGTTAAAAGTTATCAGGAGTCATTCAATTTCCGAGTCATTTCATTACTTTTATTAACCCAATAATGTCAAGTGTGGCCTTTAGAGACAAATTATAAATTACTGAAAGGGCATAAAATTGGTCAAAATGAAATAAAAGACCATGGAAAGTATTCCCCACCTGACCATAATCTTATTAAATTTTTATCGTATTTTATAAAATCAAATTATAAACTTTGTGCTCCTTATACTTAAACTACCGTCAACCGTGCAATTATTTCTTCAAATATTTTATATTAATTACCTAAATTTTAGGGAAATTAGTCTCGTTATAACGCTTTCCTAAATAGCGCCATTTTCGTAGTGTTTATGAATCAATGTCCTTGGTAAATATTAAATAAACAACCATTAAATTTCGAATAAAAACTGGCACTAAATCGAGTGCTGCACTATACCGAAGTACCTTAAACAATAATAATTATATATAGGAATGAGGACTAGACACAAGTTTGTACGTGGTAATGTGGTTTACAATGTCTAATCGTTATTTAATATATACGGGAATAATTCGCGCTTTAAAAGGGCATTTAGGAGGACGTTATACCGAAGTTCGACCGTACTAATTGCATTTCATACGCTATTGTTACTACCACATCCGCGTGTACCTCTTTACTACATTCGAGAAACTTTAGAGTCGCACGCGATTTAGCACCAATTTTATAACACAGCTGGCGCTAAATCGAAGTTTCGTGTTACGTAACGAGTAAATGAAGGTATACATTTTTTTTGTTACTGAAAACAAAGGAATTATGTGTTTAGTTAACCATTAAAAACAGCAATTGGATAAGAAAATAAAAAGAAAATTGAACAAAATTGCTTCTAGTATTTAATCTTCTAACAACTTTTTGTTAAAGTTTTTAGGAGAAAAACTTTACCTTCTTAGATTGATGTTTGGAACCAAAAAAAAAGTTGATTTTTTTCTGCTAAAACTTTGTTTTTTAGTTTAGAAACTTTGTTGACATTCTCCAAGGATTTAGGAAACCTTCGCAATTCTCCATGCGAATCTGATCGAAAACACGCATTTAACATCTAAATAATTAAAAATTTCTTAATGAAAATTAAACTGAAATATAATGTGTTTCATCTTCTTCAATTTAACACTTAAATTTTAATATAAATTATTAATTTCCTTTTGAAATGTATACAAAATAACCTCCAACAACTGCCACTCTGAATAACGACGGCCATTTTTTATGTCCCCCCTCAATGGCCGTCGTTTAAAGGTTTTACCGCATTACAATTAATTAATAATTTTATCTTAATTTATACTAACGATTATTTATTAGAAAATTGATGAAATTTAATTATTCTTAAGAGCAATTTAATGTTCTATATCACGCGCAGCTTCCTAGGAACAAAGAACACAAAATTGCTCTCAAGCATCACTAAATTTCTTCTACTTTTTAAAAAAAGTATTTATAAATAATTTTTAAAAAATTATATTTTAATAAATATTATTTATATATATTAAAAGTAATTAAAGTATTTTATATATTTTTAATATTTGTAAGGGTTTTTTTTTTATTTAGAAAATCGGAAAATACGGATCAATCATCTTAAGTAGAGGAGTATAATGAAGATTTATCGTGCTCTTTCGTCCACTTTTCTGTTAATAACTTAATTTTTCCTTAAAATATTCTTTTTATAACGGTGAAAGATCATACTAAAATGCTATTCTTGATGTAATGCTGATAAAAATCGTATAAAAAATGAATTTATTCCGAGATACTTCAGGATAATTTAATCTTCAATCTGTTTCCAGCTTCAAGCACTTTTTTCCGCTCGAATTATGAAAGATTAATCTATTTTTAATCATATATAACATCTATCATATAAAAAATAAATTTAAAAATTAATATTTATGCCAAGAATAATGTAACGAATCCAATATATAATCTCCTATGAATCATAGAAAGGCTGTATAGGGGTAGACTCCTTTAAGTTCCTTGATTGGAAATTTATGTATAGTTTCGTAGAAATTTATTTATGAAATATTAAAATAATAAGAAAAACTATCAAAAAATGCAATAAAATATTAAACTTGATTGAAAATAATGTTTAAAATATATAAAATTCATTCATGTATTCGTTACAGTTGTATATATATATTTAAATAAATATTAATTTTTATACATAATTAATTAGAAATATTTAAGTAAATTATAAGTAAATCTATATTTTTGTATAGTTTTAATATATATTAATTTAATATTTGTCCAAGTTAATGTATTATTATAGGCCCGAGTGGATAAAACCACTAAACACTGGAAGTTAGTAATGGGTTCGTGGCTCACCAAAGGGCAGGTCATGTGAAGTTTTCCGGGTTTTCTTCACGTTAGTGACACCTAAATAGGGGGCTAGTTTCCAATAAATGACTTCTCACGAGGCACACCCTCTCAGAAGATTGTCCTTATACGAAAAAGATAAATGATACCTATGCTTCTTAAACTAGATAAGCCGAACTTCTTTAATATAAAATTTGTTTTTATTTATTTTATCTGGGCCTAACTCCCGTATATTCAAGGCACTCTTATTTCTATAATTCGAAGTTATGGAACTCAATAGTTAGCATTTTGGCTCTTTGTCTCCCGGACCCTGGTTCCAATCCGGATGCTTCGAAAAATTCCTGGGAGGGTATTGAGGGATGGGACTATTAGAAGTCCCATCCCTCAATACCCTCCTGTTGAGGGATGTTGATCCTCAACACCCTCCATTGTGAGTCTTCCGAACCCGTAGTGGGCTCGCTAAAAAAAAGACTCCTTAAATGCTTACAGGGCTGCAAGAGTTAAAGGCTAAGACCTATAGATACGGAAACGTGAACATCCTTCAGTCAACATTATCAACTGGTGGTACGCACACCCGCAGAGGTATGTGAGAAGTGTCGATTAGTGTTACAAATTTTCATGCAGAGGGCCTGGGAGTATAGGTAATTGAAAAAGGTTGAGAATTGCTATTCTAGGAATACACATACTGCACCTTGGGATATTCTGCTGTAGTGTTTTATAATAATAAAGCAGTGTTTGTAAAATTAAGCTTCTATTCTAAGAGTCAACAACAGCTAGAAGGGTAATTTCTGGTCTTATTGTTGAGTTCTTACCCAATTTGGAAGCACGTAATTTGCTTTGTATGAATTTTGAAACCCAGGCCCTTTTAGGTTATTTTATAAATATAGCCTAATAAGTTGAAGACGTTGCATTTTAGATAGCCTAATGAATGCTGAGCTTCTTTATAGCATCCACATCATTGAAGGAATTTGCAAATTTCCCCTGCTGATTGGGTAGACCAATTCTTCAGGAAAATGTTTTCTGATTGCAAAATTTCTGCACATGATGCACATGATTTGCTTTTAAATTGGTTTCTGACGTGCATAAACAATCATTTCCGCTAGTTGTAGATGACTGTAATTACTAGGACTTTGACAAAAACGAACTCGTTGACGATAAGAATCTATAGCACAAGCGACCCCAAAATATCTGGTTTTTTTACATTTGCTATATGGTCCAATACAAAATAACAGAGAAAAATTGTATAAAGTCGAGTGTAGACAATGCTGCTGCAAAATTGGATCACGTAACATGTGTTTTCAGTAAACTAATCAATTTATGTTCATGACTGCCTCTGTCAAATTTGCCATATTATAACCACGTCATTTTGCATTTACTGAGGAAACTGGGTTTGATATCGATGATTTTGTTGTGGATTTTTTTTTACTGGTTTAAATATTCAGAAAATAGAAGGACACACTTGGAAGAATTTTGTCAGTTTTGTATCTTGGAATATAAACGAGCTGTCAGGTAGTTGTCATTAGAAATGGCCAGGAAATTACTGTTGTATGACGCTCTCAAGTTTTACTTCCTGTCGAGGGAATATGCTTCAAGCGTATTGCAGAGGATGACAACAAAGTTTGTTGACCCTACGACAAAAGTCATTTGTTTTTTTAATCGTTATTATTAAAGCCTTTAACATAACTTTGCAAAAAGAGGGGTCCTGCACTTGCTGGATAATCTTATGAATCCGGCTAAATAAATTTTTGGTAGGTTTATGCAGACACGTGCATTTAATATGACTGAACTACAATAGTGTGACATTTCAAAAGCAAATCAGCTGCCAGATACTCAGTTTTTTAGTGGTTTCTTAACAAGACGATTGCTGAGCAAATGAGTGAAGAGAATGACGTAACACAAAGCAAGAAAAGGTTTTTTATGACGTGTTAGGGAGTTCTTTACCATGGCAATTCAATATTTCATATAGAATCTCCCTCTGAACAGCAATATCATTCATAACAGTTCATTTATTTATATCAAAAACAACAGCTGCAATTTCAGCAAAGTATTGTTTTCCTGTGATAGATAGTCCGCCAGTGGTCGAGTGGATAAAACCACTGAACACTGATAGTCTGTCGTGGGTTTGCATCTTGCCAACAGCGCCACGGGGAGTTTTCCAGATTTTATTCACGTTAGTAACACCTAAATAGAGGCCATTTTCCCATAAAAGACCTCTAGACGGTACCCCCCTTAGCAGATCCCCACATGTCACGTAGCCATAACCAAATAAACCAACATGTGATAGATTTCTCAATAGACATGAACAGATTGCATGATAAACATCTTGTATTCAAATGTTAAAAAAGACACCTATGAAAATACAAATCAAATGCGAAGGAGTTCTTACCCTTTCACATTTCGCTAGTATTAAGCTCGCAAAAATGGTAGTGAATAAAAAAGTGAGGACAATAATACAATAAGAAGAGAATTAACATCTGCTATAAGTTTGGTAGCGATGTCTTCGTTATCAAGTCTTTGTTATCATGTGTTACCTTGACAACATGTGGTCTTGCGTTGTCTTGTTGGAAGATGTAGAGCTTTCTGAGGGAAAAATCCACTCTAGATGGAAAATAGGTTTTAAGAATGTCAATGTACTCTTCAGCTATGATGATGCTATTATTAAATTAGAGTTTTTATAGGCTATTTGCTGACGTAGGGCATGGTTTTCTTCAGCACGATAGCAACTATAGCTCATTGTTTTGATGTATCTCTGCATTGGGTATGCCCAAGGGGCTAGATTACCCAGGTATGCTCATACGCTTCCGCCACGTGTGCAGCCATATTGGTCCTTTTGACGTCATAATCCAAGATGGCAGCTTGCTAGTGTAGCATCGTGTATTCAGCATAGCATAGAAAATTAACAAAATACCTTGTTGTTCAGCTCTAAATTGTGCGAACAGTGATGGAAAAGGTTACAGAATATTTCGATTCCCTGCCGATCAAAACAGAAAAAAGGTTTGGGTCGTTAAAATAAGACAGGATAAATGGCAACCAACATTGTCTTCTCTTTTGTGTGAGATAAGCACTTAAATTTAACTTTTTAACAGATTTGGTTCTTCTAATTGGACTCCAGTTTTGCAGATGACATTAAAATGGATATAGATGAAAATAAGCTGTTTATTTGTTAATACACATACTAGTATCTGCAAGTGTTAATTTGTAACCAATGATTGGTCAGCCCATGTTTACTCTAAAGATGTTTCGTAAAGCTGGAGAATTTTTATCTACGAATATTTTTATGTTTTGAGGTTTCTGTTAATTTTTTCAAACATAACTTGCAGGAGCAATACTGTAGATAATAGGCTTCATATATCCAAAGAAAATTTTCCTAACTGTGATGATTACCTGTACTGTACATCCACCAACTAATTTGGACCAAACGGGTATGCACTGTAGCATGTAACTAAACACTCAAATTGCAACTTAGTAACTAATATATTTTTGTTTTCTTTAGATAATTTTATCGATGCAGCAAAAAACAGTTTTACAACTGATGAACATAAAAAGTTACAACAGCGCTTATGGAGACTAGAGAAAAAACTGCAATTGTTGAAACAAAAACACTTCAATTTTCAACTTAATCTAGAAAAACTGTTTAATAAAGATCAGTTGAAGCATTTAGAAAGTGGCAAAAATGGTAAAACTGTTTGGAGTACAGACATTTCACTGTCTGCATTTAGAGCACGTTTTGCACTTGGAGTACGTGGATACCTCTATCTAAAAAGCACTGGATATCCACTACCAAGTATTTTAACTTTAAATAGAAAAACTACATGGTCTGAATTTTTGTCCTGGAATTTTAACTTGTTTGTGGACCGTATTTACAACAAAAAGTGTCACTGATGAAATCGGTTGAAAAAATCTGTGCAATATCTTTTGATGAAATGGAAGTTCAGGAGGCACTAGCTTATAGTAAACAGTATAAGTCTTTTGTTGGGCTAATAACTTTTGGAAGTAGTTGTGTCCACTCTTTGATGAAATCTGTTTGTAGTGACTGCCAAACAGAAATGACAGATGTAGATGATCTAACTAAAGCAGGATAAGATAGTCTTCTTTTGGAATATACATCATATGGGGGGTTATTATATCCCAGCATGAAAGTATATGATATTGTGAAGGCAGCAGATGCTGCCTATTCAGAAATTCAAATTGAATTACTCCAAGGAAAATATCATCCAGATGATGAATTTGTAAATATTCTCCTGAAATACTGCAAGACATTACCTTCATGTTGTGAGGTGATGAAAAAATAATACAGCATTTTGTTACTGTAAGATCATATGAAACAGCAAAGAACACTATTACAAACTCCAAAAATAAAATTTAATACACAAAGTGCATCAAAATAAATGTTTTCTTTGCATCTGATTTTGTTTTTGTTTTCTTTTATTCTAACTGGTCACAAGAAACACATAGAGTTAAAAATATAACAACACAAAAAAATAATTACAATCACAATATGACAATATAGCTGTATTTAATAAATAAAAGAAACTGAAAGCAAAGACCTGGTGTTTCTCTTGACTTTTGAGACTCGAATTAGAATAGATTCCTGATTCAAACTAATTAATTTTAATTAATTAATTAATATTTATTATTATTGATATTAAAATTATTTATCACAAATTAATTAAAATTAATTTACATACGCCAAATTTGCTAAGTTAGATCTACTATTGCTCTTGGTTTTTCCAATCTTGCGTTAACTTTTTTCCGCGTGTAATTTTTTTTTCGATCTAAATTATACTTGTTTTTAAATTTAGCTGTATTTTATAACTGTAGTTGCATTAATTTTTGGCAAAGTTTATCATTTCGACCTTGCAAAATCTTAACATACAGTTGAATTTATGATTATTTTCTTGTCCCTTCTATTGAACTTCTATGAGAGTCGTCTGCTTTCTAAGGACCAACATGGTGGATGAGCATACCTGGGTTATCCAGTGTCTTAGGTATGCCTACGTGTACAGTTTCCTCTACCTCTGACGTAGCTCAATTTACCAAATATGACGTAGTTACATTCTGGTTTACACTAATGCACAATCTTTTTCATTCTGTAAGATTCACAATCCGTTTCTAGCCTGTACGTTGTTTCATGCTTAAATTTCCACTATGTTTATCGTACTGTACAATTGAATTAACTATAGACATCAGACATTTCAATTCTTTAGCCATTTGAAGGTAACCTTGACCCTCTTTATACTTGATTTGTCTTCTTACTTCGAGGCACTTACTTAAGTTAAGAACCAATTATCTGTCTGAGAACACAAATTGAAGCTAAAGATAGGTTAAAAATTTACGTGGATGAGTTGACCCGAATATGTGGAATTTCGTCTGTCCTCACCCGCGATTTTATTGTATCCAGATTGAACTCGTGAGAAAAAAGAGGTAGTGAGTTATCTGTTAGATTCAACAAACCATTTTTTTATATCAAATATATCTGGACTTTTTTGAAGTCAGACACGACACGGACAACGAAAACATTACAGAAAACCGAAAATAATTCCGTTTCTCTAATGTCAATACTTACAAGACTCAATTCTGTCGTGGACTAACAAGCTATAAATAATAAAAATGGCGTCATTCGGCTTTATATCAGCTTAACGTCTTAGCTTATAAACCAGAAAAAATTCGAGAATTGAAGAAGACCTATCCACCAGAGGCAGAGTGGATAAAAACCGCTAAACACCGTTAGTTGGTCACGGGTTCGCGCCTCACAACGGGCTGCCTACGTGGTGTTTTGCGGTTTTCTTCACATGTCTAACACAAATAGGAATAATTTCAAAAAGTAAGTCCTCCTGGTAGATTGCCAAAATGTGGCATAGGCTTATCGATTAATCCATCCATCCGAAAAATACCTGAATTTCTAGATCCAAAATCGCGCAAAATTAGAATTTTTCAACAATTTTGATCCAAAAATAAGTCTATAAATGATTACTTTATATAATAAAACAAAGGCCTACTTAATAATAAGATACGGCAATACGACACGTGATGGGAGGTAAGATGCCCAAGAGGAAATTGGTACCCAAGATGACTTTCTAAGGGAAATTGGTCCCTATTTAGATGCTACAAACTTCCCTATCATACTTCCTGGTCACTACGTCATATTAGAATTATGACCAACATGTCATATTTCCTGGTTGCTATGTCATACATGTCATACATACTGCTGGTCACGTCATACTTCCTCGGTTCTGAATTCGCATTGGCTGAAATGTTTCCATTCTATCCAACAAAAACAGAAAAATATTGAATTTTTCTTGAGAATTCCGCCAATACGACAGAAAAATGATGCCATTTCTTCATTTCTGTTGTTTATTTCCGCGTGTGAACATATGGCTTAAAAGGACAGAGAAATGTGTAATATTTTTAACGAATTTTCTAAAGAAACCTTATGGTTCCTTAAGAAAAACAGATGCACCAGAAGAAACTTTATTACGTACTAAAACTAAAAAAAATTTTTGATCTTTTACGGATAGAATTCATTTGTTATACTTGATTGGTTAGATACACTAAACAAGACATGATTATAGGAGATGAGAATCAAATTGTGATTGATCGAATCTTTGTCCACTAGTTACGATATAGTCCGGATTTTTGAAAATTACAATTGTTTAGAGGAGGAAAATTACTTGTTTCCTCTTCTAAATCAATAAGGGAAACAAATATATATTTTCTGTATATTTTTCCTAAATTTTATTAGAATAAATTTGTTAAATCAAGATATATCTACTCTTTTCTCTATCCGTATCATTTACTTACACATTTGATAAACATAAATTTAATAGCACACGATAATTTTGAAAATTAATGAAACAACAATTTTTTAAAATTTGTCCTCGCTGTGGATTGGTTGGAAGAAGAAAATACGCATCGTTCGACCAATCAGAACGAAATTAAGTTTCCGATTATTACTTTCAACAACTAAGCAATCAGCGATAAGAAGTTACATTAATTTCAAAGTATTCTAATTATTTAATGATGTTGAGACCAAAAAATTGTATTAAAATGATGAAAATCGTTTTAAAAAGTTGTAATTTATCTTTTAATATATTTCATAAAGAGTAGGAGGAGGGTGCTGCCATTTTGATTATCCTGTCGTAGCTATTTCGTGTCATTTCTTTTAATATTAGAGTATTCCTACCAGTTTTTATTCCTTAAATTTCACTTTGGTAACTCCATCCGTCCACGACCATCAAACATCTCAAGATAAATCACTTCTTTATTCACTGCCTCCGGTGTATTATAAGTTGCTAACTCCGCGAATAAAATGGCTGCCGATACAACTAGTTATAAGACTCCGACATGATAATGTAAAAAGATCAAGACAAAATTGATCTCAATCAATCCAAACTACTAGATTATTTCGCCTTCACCCCTAACAGCAGAAAGATCATTCCGAAAATTCCAGATCCAAAGCTAGATATTAAACAAAACTGAACCAATCTAACAGGAATTAATTCTGGAATGTTTAAGCGGAAATCGCGCTCCTTTTATGCCATAGAAAAATCTTTATGCGCTCGGATTAGTCTGAGAAATCAACAATAAAGACTACATTTACTCTTAATACGTCAAAGATATAATAGATATTTCCTCGTTTGAGAATAAACGCTCCCGTTTCCTCCTACACTTCTCACTCTCTTCAAAACATCAACTCACCTCAAAGTAAAGCTCACTTTACTTCTGCTGTTAATATTAACCTAACCGCTTTCATTAAGCAATCATTTTAGCAACCCTATTCATGATTTTTCCCTAACAAGGTATTCTCTACAACCTCTATTCTCTACAACTAGCAAGGATATCTTGCAAAAACCTTTGATTGTTGGTCTTGCTGAAACCTCTCTTACAACTCCCATCTCAAACTGTATCAAAGACAATAACTGCATTGAAAGTACTTGCAAAAACACTCGAAATTTGGCAGACCGACCAGTGGATTAGTTTACTTCATCGACAAAAATCTTGGCAATGTTGGTATTCTACTCACTTCATCGCAGTTTTGATCAATTCTGTCACTCCTAATGATTTATTCCCACTTATAATTTGTCTCGGCTACATACCACGTTTTACTAAACATCAATAACTGGTCGATTTTCTCTTCTGAAATCATTATGAGTGACCTGAACTTAAGATTCTCCAATAGTATGAATTTGTTACTCTTACTTTACAAATTTGAGATCTAACAAAACCCCAGAGGCGCAAATCTTGTCAAGTTGGATCTTCATCTCTTAACACCATAAAAGGTAGAATCCAATTCCAGCTGATTCCATCCGTGCTCCAAAAAGGACAATTTCCTCCTTGAGTTTTTATGATGATCTCAACGCTTCAGACCATTCATCTTCCTCATCTCCTCGATCATCCAAACTCCTGTACCATCATCCTGAAGCTTTATAAAACAATCTCTGCCCACTTTTCACTTCTAAAATTGAAAATGTTCTCAACCTTCATTGAACAATTTTTGTAAATTTTGTACCTGTTAACCGATTTTTGATTATTTCTTATTCAATTTTTCAATACGAGATCTTTCTTTAATACATTAATTACAACGTCTTGATACGGTACTGTGTCTCCGTCCAATTCTTTAAACTACGGTAACTTAGCTTTTGGTCTACCCTTTAAATGTTTTAAACTAATTTTTTTTTTCTATTTTAATTTGATAGATTTTACATAAAGATTTTATATTTTATGTCATATAAATATTACATTTCGTTTTTACTTTCTTGGTTGTTATATATAACAGAGGAAAAGTATGGCGACTGGTTAGTAACGCCTAAACAGGGCGCAGTTACCATATTTTGCGGGGTTTTTTTCACGTTAGTAACACCTTAGATAGGGTCTATGGTAGTTGGTCGTGGGTTCGCGCCTGGTTAACGATCAGGCCAGGTGGAGTTTCCCGGGTTTTCTTCATGTTTGTAACGCCTAAACAGGGTCACTTTCCCTTAGAAAGTCCTCGTGAGAAGTATTCCCCTCGACGTGTCGCGTGCCGTAAACGAATAAAAACCAAACAGAATCACGTGACTTTCAAACACTTAAAATTTGTATTATCGATTCAGGTTGTTTCAGTTTAGCGAAACACTCGATTTAGCGCCAATTTCTGGAGCGTTAAGTCGAAGTACGACTTCGCATTACTACTATATTTTAAAATTTCGACTCCTAGAAGACGTAAAATTACAGTCATCAAAACAAATATAAAATGAAATTACGACAGTAAATTAAATAAAATATTTATATAAAGTAAACATATAAAAAAAATTTTGTATATTATATCTAAATTAAATCTAGAAACCATCTCATAAATTTTTAAATTAAAAAAAAAGATAATAATGTATACACAGAAGAAGAGAAAAATAATAAATACAATTTCACTTTTTAATTATAGAAAAATTTGATTAAAATTCTTTTTAAAATGAATTTATTCAATATTTGAGAATTGAATAAAATATAAAATAAAAAATGAATAATGAAATTTTAAATTTTATGTGTTACGTGAGTAAATATTACGTCATTGAGTTTGTACTTGTCTCTTCATCATCTGTTTTTTTCCGCTTTCCCTCTTAGGAATTTACATAAAATTACTTTATCTGATAATCTTTATTTTCTTTTTTTTAAATATATTTTTTTAGTTTTTTCCTAATAAAAATGCATTTTCGCATTTTTATGAGGTATAAAGTAATCCAAATTATAATATAATATTAAATAAACAGTCGTTATTTGTCTGTTGAAGAAACGGGAGTATGAAGTGGAATTTTATCTGATGACTCAATAAATTCGTGTTATCTTCTTTTTTTTCTGAATTCTCTATATTAAATAACTTTCTGTTGTAACTGAGTCGTGTGTTTATTTCTTAAACAATAAATTCTCTTAATATTTAAATTATTTGCTTGAATGTTTGCTTGGCGTAAATTGAATTATATACTAGTTTAAATAGCCAGGTTGCGGCCGAAGTTTTCATCTCTAAAACGTGAATGTCGAACGTTGAGCGCCGCTTACAAGATAGCGGCGCTCGACGTTCGACGTTCACGTTTTAGAGATGAAAACTTCGGCCGCAACTTCTCTATTAAACCTACACGACCAGTTGGATGCCACTACGTGAGGTTTCCGTGTTTTCTTCAAGTTTGTGCATCTACATAAGGGCCAGTTTCAATTAGAAAGTCCTCCTGGAAGGCACCTCCTAGGCAGATAACCCACGTGTAGTGTTGCCATATACAAATAAATTAGATCAAACCAAACTTATATAGAAAGTCTCCAGGGAGACATTCACTTTTCGGTAGATTGCCCACATGTCATGTTCCCGTATACAAATAGACCAAATCAAACTACAACCAGATAGAATTCTGATTACTGCGATATTGCATACTAGTAAATATTTTAATTATTTCAGTTTGCACACCGGATAATGCCACCAGAGTGGATTAAAATCTCTAGTCTAGTATCCTATAAGAAGGCTCGCACAGGCTAACCGCGTTTAGAATTTTCGGTGTACCGGTAGTTTGAAACATCTTCGAATGTCTCTACGATGCAAAGATATTACGGAATTTGAGAAAGGCCACATTATCGGGCTGAAAGGAGGAAGGTGGCTGTTTCGCCGAATTATCCTCCATCTAAGCCGTTCGGACATGATTGCGAGCGGGTATTGTGACAGTGGATACTTCGGGGGGTCCAAGCTCTAAACATTGATAAGTAGAAAAGCTTCGCGCGCGTTCTTGCACAGAACCCCGTTCTTCCAGTACAGTTGGGGGGAACTGGAAGAGGAGAATTTGCATGAAAGCATGAAGCGCTTGACATTAGCACCCCAGCATGGTCAGCTTTGTTTGCAGAGGTGCCATGACAGAGAGGTACTGCAGTAGTAATAGTACGAAGAACATAAATGACACCAGTGTACTCTTTCCACTCTGTGGGCACTAGGAGAGCCTCTTTTAGAAAGCACCATTCCTTTTGTCGCAAGATGAAAATCGCCATTCTCCAATAATATGACATCGGCCGCGTGAGGCTAGGGCTTCTCGGGAATGTCTCCGTCACGTTGCCACACGTGACGACTGTGCGGATTTGTCTCCCGCGAAACATGTGTAGAAACAAGTGAGATGCCAACTTTGACCAGCTTCTAGCGTGAAGGATCTGGAGAGGCAGTTATGACATCTGTGGGAAAATTACTCAGGATTGTGTTTGATGCCTACACGCTTGCGTAACCGATTGTATCACCTCACGTATAAAGGCTAAAGGAGTTGTGCAAAGTGCTAAAAGTGCTTTTTTAGATTGTTCATTTGATGCACAGGAAAGTGTTCGTTTGCTATAATGCTGTATTTATTGCCATCATCATTACGTTCGCACTAATGAAATTTCATTCTATTCTAACGCCGCCATCTTGCTGCGCAATTTTTTTTACCACCCCAGCTGTTACTTATAACAGAAGGAAAGTGTGGCGATCGATCAAAAATGAACCCGCAAGACTCTTACACTTTTGGCCTCAGGGGACCTTAAAAACTAAAGATATACAAAAAATTCTGGGTTTTCTCTGTATGTATGGGTTTCGATGTGGGTATGTGTGTAGGGCACAATTTTGTTTACCCACTTTGAAGCTTAATAACTTCTGTGCCTTTTGTCGAAAATTTCTGAAATTTTGCAGAGAGGTTTATTTATTAGAGTCATTAATACTGTTAAATTTTGATGGTTAGAGGTCGAGAGGTGGGACGATGGAGTGTTCATGTGTCATATCTCTAGTGGAGTCAGACTTAATGAAGATTTTACTCGTTATCATCATTTACAAATTTTTATAAAAACCCATCCCTACCCTCACAATTAAGCTTTCTGCCGTTTTATAACAGTTAAAAATATAAAAAGTTCTTTAATGAAATATCATAACAGATGGCGCTACATACAGTTTTAAAGTTTGACCGGGAAAGTTACTCAACTCTTCGCTGGATTTTTTTGTAAATGATAATATGAGTGTATGTGTACATAAAATAGTCTAAAAATCTACAGTATAATATATATTTATTCTATTTATCAAAAATAAAAATAAATAATAGTTTTTTTGTATGGCTATTTCAGCAAAAAAGAAGTATATTAAATGTATTTTTACAAGATTGAAGAAAGTATAGAAATAAAAATATAAATCCATCCACTCGATTGAACCAAACTCAATAATATGAATAAATATACAGTAAAACCTGCTCAAAACGGAACCTGAATAAAACAAAAGCCTGCCTACCCGAAAAAATTTTTCAGAACGGATTTCTATGTTAAAAAAAAACTTGTTTAAAACGGAAACCTGGCATACCGGAAAAAATATTCGGTACCGTGCAATTCCGGTTTACACAGGTTGTACCGTAAACTTAAGCAAAAATACAGCAAAACGGAATCGACAATATCAAGACGCTTTTTGCTTATACGGTCTCCGTCTCAGGCAGGTTTCGGTTTACTCATGTACCGTTTTAGGCAGGTTTTTCTGTATAAGTAAATCTATATCTTTAAATCTCTTTTAATTTAGACAACGACGATTACTTTTTTTTTTTGGTCGGAAAATTTTTATCTATTTTATTTAATTGAAAATTTTATGAAAGTTTGAAGAGAAAAAAACTGATGAAGTATTTCTTCTTCATTAATAATTTGCGATTGTGAAAGTTAAGCGGGTTTTTAAATATTAATAAATGCGCCTAATCATCCCAATACACTGCTCTTGGACCTCCTCATCCAACAAAATAACCTGCAACATTAGTCAATATGCTTCCACGTAATTTTTCCAACTTTTAGAACTTTAAATGATTGATTATACACGTTTAAAATTCCGTAAATATTTTATAAACATATTATTAATGGACTCTTTTGGTCATTTTTAAAGGGTTTATCCTTAATTTTTTCATGAAAAAATTAAGGATAAACCCTGAGAGAATAATTTTGATGTAAAAGGTTTTTCTTAGAAGAATGCTTTTTATGTCCATTATAAAATTGTAAATTCTCACGAAAATATTATTCCGGCAAAACCTGCCCAAGACGGAACGTGAACAAAACAAAAACCTGTTTAAACGAAAACAAATTCTTCGAAACGGAACGATTTTTTTACGTTAAAAAACAAAAATACTAGTAACTCGGAAAAAACCTGTGTAAACCGGAATCGCACTGCACCGAATATTTTTGTGGTTTGGCAGATATCTGTTTTGAACAGGTTATATTTTTAAACTATAAAGTCTTTCCGTTTCTATGAATTTTTCCGTGTAGGCAGGTTTTCGTTTTATTCGGGTTCCGTTTTAGGCAGATCTATTGTAATATATTAGATTTATGGTGCCAGTTATCCTCATCTTCCTTATCATCCTTATTGTCAATTTTCATCTTTGCTTTTAAAAATAATTTTTCGCTTCAACGACAAATCGCCATTGTTTACATCCTTAAATTCAATTACAGTAAAACTTGCCTAAAACGGAACCTGTACAAAACGAAAACCTGCCTAAACGGAAAAATTTCTTCGTAAAAGCGGATACCTTCCGAAACGAAAAAAAAAAAAAAAAAAATACTGTAAAACCCACCCAAAACGAAACCTGAATAAAAGGAAAACTCGCTTAAACGGGACAAATTCTACAGAACAGAATGGTTTTCTTTATTAACAAAACAACCTGGTCAAAGCGGATACCTGTCAAACCGGAAAAATATTCAGTGCAGTACGATTCCGACTTAAGCAGGTTTTACTTGCTCGTATATTGATAAAGTCCGGTTTACGCAGGTTTTACTGTATTCTCTTAATTTTTGAGCAAATTTGCTAACAAACAACCGAACGGACCAGCATAAAAGTTTATTTATTTAACAAAGATTTTTAATTGGTTTAATGCTCGTAGCCATCTTCTCTATCACTTTTGATCTTCATTTATCTTAAAAATTTTATAAAATTATATAATTTTAAGTCTGTAAACTTAATTTTTATGCAGAGACTAAAGATTAATTTGAAATTTAAGATGAGGAAACTTTATTAAAATATTGTTATTTTATTAATAAGTGGAGAAAGTTAATCTCTACTGTGTAATTTAGTATTATCTTCCAGGACAACGTTGAATTTCCACTTTCCCTCTCTTAATATATTACTCAGCGGGATTCTATGATAGAGAATTTTCAATGAAATTAACTTTCAGTCTATAAATTATAAAGTAAATGTACTGCTTACTGCTTAAATCTATAATTTTGAATGAAAGTGAAAGTAAATTTATCCAATGAATTTAAAAACAAAATTATTTTCCCATTGCAATAATCTAATTTAATCGCTTTTCACGTGTTAAATTTTTCAATACTTTTCTTTAAAATTAGTGTTAATCTGACTTATTTTACCCCAAAAATTAACGAAAAAGTCTGCTTGACTTTCTTGTATTATTTATTTTTATTTGTTTGTTTTTACTCCTAAGAATTCCTTCCATCCCTTTAAGTCTTCAGATTGGTTCTGGGGATATTGAATGTATGGGGACCTTATCTACTGAAAAAATGCTCTGATTTTACTGAAAATTTCAGAAAACTTTTGCCCTTAACACACAAACCTCCGTGTAGAATTTCGAAAATTTTTAACAAATGGCAAGGGAATTATTAAGCTTCAAATTGGATGAACAAAGTTGTGCTCCCCCATACAGACAACATATAGGAAAAAACCTTCATTTTTTTGCATTTCTCGACGTTTTAAGGAGCCCTGAGTCCAAAAATATATAAAATGTTAGAAGAGGACCCCTCTCCTAAACTTTTTATTGTATAAAAATGTGATTTTTATTATATAAATCACATTAAATAACGCTTGTTTATTTTATATTTTTTTAAATGTTATTATTTTAATATTATTTAATGTTGTAAGAAAAATAGTCTGATGATAATGATAATGATGATGATGATGATGATGATGATGATGATGATGACGACGTGTATAACAACGAATTGCTCTGTCGTCGATGTATTTTAATAAAATATTACTTTGATAAATTGTCATTTGAGATATTACAGGAAAAAATCTGTTTATAGATTTTGAATAAAAGGACATTTTTTTTCTTTTTTGGCGAGTCATAAACGAGAAAAATGTTTGATAAATTTTCTTTAAAAATTCGAGTAAATTGTTGAAAAATATGCTTTATAAACCGGGTTGAATATATAAAAAATTTGAGTTTTTTCTTAGTAAATTAACTATTGATTTAAAGTAAGTTCGGTATCAGATTTTATAATGCTTATCTTTAAAATGTTATTTAAAAAATTGTCTCCACGGATAAACGTAATTAAATAGTAAAATAAATTTTAGAATTTTATTTATTAAGTAATCCGTTCTTATGTAGATGATGATGATGATAATGGATAAGTCCTTATGCAGATGATGATGATGATAGAATGCTTTATTATTCGTATGGGAGATGATTAATTCTTACGTAGATGATGATAATGAATTAGTCCTTATGTAAGTGATGATAGAATGCTTTATTCTTTGACCAGGTGATGATAAAAACTAGTTGTAAACTTATATAAAATGTTTTAATTTTCTTATAAATAATAACAGACAAGTTTTTATTTCTTTGTGTGCACGACGATGATAGAAATGTTTTGCTCTTGTGTAGATGATAATCATCTACCTCAGAGGCAAGACATTTTATCATTATCTACACAAGGAATAAAGCATTTTATCATCTTCCATATAAAAAGTATTGCCATTATCTATGCAAGATGTAAAACATTTTAATGATGGTGCTTTATTTTAAGCATAGATGATGATAAAAATGACTTTAACAAGTTAACAAAGCAAACTTTTATTACGAAACTCTACGATATATTTATTTTATTTTTCCTATTTACAAAGTTAAATAGGCTTGTAAATTGCGTAGAAAATTCTTGATTAAAAATCCATAAAATAAATTATTTAAAATATTCATCAGACGTCGTTAATTTTTTTGCTTTTATCTTGAAACAAAATTTCAGTCATTTAAAGTTTTAAATGTAAAATATTTAAGAAAATGTCATCTGATATGATGAATTAGACTTTCAAAAGAAAGAATTCTTTCTAATTACACTGAAATTTCCTTATTTTTTTATATTTTTTTTACTTTTACAGACGTAATTTACTACTTAAACATATCAGAATTTCGTCATTCGTTGATAAGTTTTATTGATTTAATGCAGAAATTCTCCCGAATAAAAGATCAATTACGGAAATCTTCGGATATTCCTCATCTTATCTTTTTACCCGAATTATATTCACGTGGTGCATTATGTACTAACATGCTACGCGTGGAACGTGACTGCATCGAGTAAAATGGCAACTGAAATGATCACCCACGTGATTAAGCAATGACTAAGAGACGAGATGACTCCTATGGTAACTGATTTCGTCGATATTATTCAGGAATTCCGAGCAAAAACACCGTCTTTACGGGGAAACTTGCCTAAAACAGAACCCAAATAAAACAAAAAATTCTACGGAAGAGAACGATTACGATTTACACAGGTTATACTGTTACTTGGACGATGGCTTATTTAAATTATAAAAGGCCCGATAATGTTTAATTTACGTAAACAGGGGGATGAGGGAAGCATCAGTCACGTGTGTCATGCTCCATCTTTTATTCAGATGCTCCATGGATGCGGGGATTGTCAGAGGTTGCGAGATGTCTACTCTCGTGCCTTCTGCAGGCTACTCACGTTATAATTTATAGCATATCTTTTGCGGTCTTATGGGGCCAGTAGCGCCTCATGAGTCTACCAGACTTACCGATGAAGTTACTAGTAATGATTACATACCACAGTGACGTCAGAGAATTTAATTGAAAGCCCTCCCGATTGGAGACGAATCAAAAGGTTGAGGCCCCCATTCAGGGGTTACGACCTCGAATGGCGGTCCAACTTTGTTCTGTTAATAATGCAAAGAGAGGTTGCTGTTAATAATCATTCATTTGATGAGATTCGAAGGCAGAATCGTGTAATTTAATTAGATTTATTTACAGACTCTACTAAATAACAAAGCAGAAACGAAATGAAACAAGTATAAAAGTAAAAAGGATAATTTTGGACACTCGCTGAGTAATTTAAACTAATTTTAACGACGTCTAAAAGTAATGTAAATTAATTATATTAACTTTATCTTGCAAGTTCTCCATTTAATCTTTCTTCTCTCTCCATTCTCTCGTCCTCAATCACTCCCAAGAATTTTTGGGGATGATTTCTTATGACGTTTGCGCCTTTCTAACAATGCAATTCAAATATAAAAACATATTTATAGTTTACACTATAGCTATTATTACATTTATAGCTGTATTTTATCGCGTTACACTGAAAAGAGCTTTAAGCTCTTCTCAGTGTAACGAGATAAAATACAGTAAAACCTGTGTAAGCCGAAATCGCACACAGTACCGAATGTTTGGTAAATTTCCGTCTTAAACGGGTTTCGTTTTAACATTAAAAATGTTTCTGTTTTATTCTGTTTCACGGATTATTTTTCAATGTTTTTTCTTATAAAATATTCAAAATTAGAATTAAAAATAATTTTATTATTCTTTCAAAGAATTTTAATCATAAAATTGAATAAAATCTAAGATATTTGGGGTGAAATTTTGGTATAAAAACGTAATTTTAATTTTTAATTTCTGTTTAGTTTAATGATGACTTTTATTAAGTTAATATTTATCTAATTAAATGTTTTTATAAATAAAAAATAACGTTAATCCGCATTCATTTTAATGCAGTTTTATTTAATTTTGCGAAAAAAAAATTAATTTTTTTCCTTGTTAAATTGAATGAAAGTTTATCTATAAACACGAATTATTCGGAAAATTTTCTAAATATTGTTTAAGATAATTACTAACAAGTGTGCTTATTTTATTATAAAAAGTTCATTTTTATTGATTAAGGATGTCTGATAGATATTGGAAGGAATATATCTTATATACTAGATGCTAAGGATGGAAGGATGCTAGAAGGAATGTATCTTATATACTGAATGCTAGCAAGATGAAAGGATGCTGAAAGGAATGTGTCTTATATACTGAATGCTAGCAAGATGAAAGGATGCTGAAAGGAATGTATCTTATATACTGGATGCTAGCAAGATGAAAGGATGCTGAAAGGAATGTATCTTATATACTGGATGCTAGCAAGATGAAAGGATGCTGAAAGGAATGTATCTTATATACTGGATGCTAGCAAGATGAAAGAATGCTGAAAGGAATGTATCTTGTATATATGTAAGATGCTGAATGGATGAAAGGATGTTGAAAGGAGAGTATCTTATATACTGGATGCTGGATGGATGGAAGAATGCTACACTCTTTCCAGCATCTTTAATACATTAATCATAATATAATATCATGAATTTTGAAATTTTTGGAAAAAATCAGCGAACATATAAATAAACGAAAAGTGAAAAAATTGAATACATAAATGATTTTCTTTAACGTTAGAGTTTTTTTATAGTAATGATTATATTTATATGCTAAATTATTTTGCATTTGCTAAATTATAAAAATGAAAACTTAAATGAAATATATTTCGATAGGAATCACAGTAAATATTGTTTCACGATCAATTAAGAAAATGAAGTTTGTATTGTCGATAGAAGAGAGGATGCTAAAATATGATCGATATTCCTTCTCCTCTGTGTACTACAGCTATACTTGTCTTTTGAAATCAATTATAATGATATAATATTCATTAGGTTCTTATATTTTATAATTTTTGAATAAAAATAAATTTCCTTTCTAACAACTTATATTAAAAGTATTTGCATCTTTTATCTCAAAGAAAAGGAATTTCAATTTGGAAATGGAAATAGTTCAAGTAAAGTTTATGCTATTTATATAAGAAATTAATAATTTTCAGACGTCAAATATTAAATTTGATTAAATATTTTTTCGACATTTTGCCTAATCAGAAATTCAAAACAGTTTTATTTTATTTACGGAAGTTTTATTTTACGTTATTTCTTAAAAATTGTAAGTAAACTTTATTTATTATTCGACTTTTTGATTGGAATTTCCGATGAAATTGATTCATTTTCTATGCAAAAATATCAATTTGCATTTTAAAGTTAATAAATGAAATTTGAATTATTTAAGAAATATCATAAAAATACTCCAAAATATTTTTATTTGTTTCATTTATATTAAATAATGAAATTCATTAATTAAGAAATTGATAATTAGGAGAAATTCTAAACGAGTAAAACGAATAATTAAATCAATTTTTATGATAATTTTAAGTTATAAATAACTTTAGGTGTATTTAAATCAAAATGATTAAAATATAAAATTTTAAAGACATAAACTTAATAATTAAACAATTCAATCAATCATTTCTAAATTAATTTATTCTTCTAATTCTAAATACATCTTTCTTATCGACATCACAGAATATCGAGAATAAACCTCGACATATATATTTACATTATTTTTATTTTTTTGACACCTTTTCTTTCACAGGACATATATATTTATATGACCCTATACAATAAATATAGACTTTCTTATTACAATCCTCCTCGCTAAATATCCATAAAATAACATTTTCATTGGAACAAAATACAATAAATTTAAATTCCTTCAGTCATCACAGTTTCTCCAAAGCTATTAAATGTTATCTACAATCACAAAATGCCGCTTGGAAATCGATATCGAATGCTTAGAGTCCCTGAAGTGTGCTCTTTCCCGCACGGCTCCTTGTTGCTACGGTGAAGCTACAAGTGCAGGCGTAACATCCATTAGCAAAAATCGTCGTCATGGCGGTTTTGAAAAAGAATACAGGGAAAATATTATTACAATGGCAGAAAAAAAGGTGACATTTCTAAGCGATAAAACAGTAGGATGTAATAAACTACCGTAACAAATGTAATATATATTATTTTTTTTCCTTTGATAAGAAACAAATGGAGAGAGAGCAGAGAAATGATGATTGTGAATAAAGTTTTTACACTTCAGCGCATTAAAATGAAATTTATACATCAAATAAATCGTTGGAAATGTTTTTTTTATAAAAGGATTATGAAATGAAGGATTAGGTTTAAAGCTCATTAATGTAAAATGGAAACGTCTATTTATGTTTTATTCGTATTTTCTAAAGAGTAGAATAGATAAATCTTATGGCTTTTATTACAAGTTTTATGGCCTTTAAAGTTGTGAAATCTGTACATTTCGTACTGTACAAGCCAGAATATAAAATTTTATTGAATAAATCTCTCTAATTCTTCGTAAGTTATGAATATCTTCCTGTTTATTTTAATTACTCCGGAGTGAAGAGACACGCCATCTTTTTTAAATCCTTATCACACAATTTAAAAGACGCTTTCATACCACAACTAATGACAAAATAGTTTACAAACTTACAAATATACAAACATATTCATCTAAAATATACACTTCACTTCATATAAATACAGTAAAATTGGTATATAACGATGTAGCGGCGAAGAAAGTAACTTAATTTATCTATATTTAATAAACTAGATAAATTTTTATAATATTAATGGACGTCATAAACAAGTTTTACTGTATTTTAAAAGTAAATATTCTTTTTTTTATTTCCAAAAAAAAAGGGGAAAAAAGATAGCAAATGGAAAACTTTCATAAAAACAGGATAAGATGGATGGGAATGATTCTAAGAAGATAGCATTAGGAGGAGATAGCTAACACCTCACTTTTGGATCCCTCAACGTTCCAAATACTCAATTGAAAGGAAGCTATAAACTTTATTATAAGTGAAATGGAACTATCCATACATATTCCTCTTCAAAACTGAAAATATATCGACACCTATGCGACCTTAAAATAAATTATTCACAGTATAAAACTTTATAAACTTCCCATTTAAGCTATTTGATGTGCTCTCGAATATGTTATAAATTAAATAAATTAAGAACCGTGATTATATTCATCACGGTTATTAGAATAAATTAATAATAAAATCACTAATTTCTCGTTCTTTCGACATAAATATCGTATAGAAAAAAAACATCCTATTACTCTGAATAATATTATTCCTTCCGTACGATAATCAATAGAGTACTTTGAAGTAGATTTTCCACGTCACAATACCTTATAATAACTCATTTACTTCCGAATCCAAGCACCAGATGGATGATTTCAATGCTTGCAGCTGTTGTTTCCTATTGTCCAATGTGTAACTATAGTAACGTTCATGCTATATTATGGAAAGAATGTGAAATTTTCATATTTTGACCGTTTATTTAGACCCAAAATTATGTAGATTTATAATCCTACTTTCTACATAATTGCTCGACAATTTATCAAAAATTAACAAGGAACTTCGCGTGTTTTATAAAATTAAATCGTGTGTAATTTAGAGAAAATTAAATTCAAATTTTTCTCCATTTTTTTAATTAAATATAGAAATTTCAGGCAAATTATCGAATTTTTTTAGCTTAAAAAGTTTATATAATTAACCTTTAAAAAAGGACAAAGATTAAGTCAATATTTTTTAATATTTTTAATTATTTTCTGTTGAAAAATGTGTAAATTTCGTAATTTTATATGAATTTTTTACAACTTGATGGGCTTGATATAAACGTTTCAAGCTGAAATATTTGTGTATGAGCTTGAAAAAATAATAGTAAACGAATGTAAGAAGGAATTTTTTATAGAGTTTAGACATAAATAATTTTCAATGTTAACACATTACAAATAAAAGAAATAAATAGAATTTTTTTCTCGTATCAAATATCATATATATTAAATAAAAATGAGTGATAATGATGCGAGATTTTCTTCCCTTATCAAATTGATCATATATATTATTTTATCGTAAGATAAATTTAATTTGTTTTCCTTAAATATTTGTTCGAGTTAATGGCAATTTATGCTTATTAAAAAAGCTGTAAAATTGATTAATAAGCTAATTAATATATGTGGTACCTCGGAACTCGAACGTTCCAGAAATCGAACAAGTTGGAATCCGAATTTCTTCGAGGAAATTTTCCCTACTTTTTTTGGAATTCGAACACAAAAATGGCCATACTGAACGGTATTATATCTGCAGCTGGCGCTGCATGTTGCCAGATTGAGTTGGGCTAATAAACGTAATTTTTGGGCTAAAAACTATAAAAATTCCTTGACACGAATTTGGGATACTTCTATCTACTGCATTATTTACACTACTTTTCAGTGTTTTCAATCCATTATTATGATTATTTTTTATTGTTTTACGCATTAATTGTGTTATTTTGGCCTAAATTATGATTAAAATAAACATTTGGAAACGGATTGATTGTTCCTTACGTGAAAAAAAAAATCGCTTCGAAACTCGAACTTTCCGGAACTCGAAATGAAAAATTCGAGTTTCGAGGTATCACTGTCATTGTTATTAAGGTAATTATTTAAGTCCTTATCTCATTACTCTTCGTTTCGAACCTAATTTTTCTCATATTTTTATATAAATATTTATCTGAAAGACAAGCGGAGAAGATATACATTTATATATATAATTATTTTTGTTTTTTGTTGTTATTATTATTTTTATTTGTTTGTTTGTAAAAAAGTGATTTTATAGAAATTAAATTTTAAAGACTATTAATTATAAATTTCAACCGCTATCGGGTTTTTTTCTACTGATTTTTTCCAGCTTCCACTGGTACAAGTCCCTGCACCCGACCACCAAGCGTGCATGTCTCTATAGACTTTTGGCTGCGGTGGGGCGTGTAACATTGCACATAATCTGCACCAAAAGTATGTGTTGACGAATTCTCCGGTTCCTTTCCATCGAAAATATTCATTGTAAAGTGTATCATTTTTATCTAAGACCATTAAATATTCGGCTAAGTCTTTGGGTGTATCAAAGTCTTCCACGTGGATGTACGAATGGTATGGTGCACTCCTCCTGTAGTCTTCTGGCTTGGCTCCTAAGACAATTGGAATGACGTCACGCCTGAAAAAATATAAAATAGATTTAATTTAATAAAATAATTAAAGATATTTAAAAAAACGTGGTTTAAAAAAATCCAGCAGCAAGTTGCTTTAGTTTTCCGGCAATATTTAGTGGCGTCATCTGTTATGGTATTTTATTTTTAAAAACTTTTAATATTTTCAACTATTATAAAGTGATTACAAGCTTAATTTTTATCACAATTGCAGGAACACAATTAAGATGGATATCCATCTTAATTGTGTTCCTGTGTGATTCATTCTCTGAAGCAATTTTATGCCTACTCGTAACAATATGGAAAGCTTTGGGGCAGGAGGCTCCAAAGCTTTCCATATCTGGTCTAAACTTTCATCTAGGAAGGACCCGTTTAATAACGTTCCGGTTTGGACTGAAAGTCACGTTATTTGAATTCAAAAGTAGACAGATAGATGACCAGCATGACTCTGTTGCTAATGGTGTACAGGAGCAAGACTGCTAAAATTGAATGCATTTTGACAATGTCACAATAAGTAATTGCTCGTTTTATCTTAATTTACTAAAAAAATACAATTAATTATACGGTTAAAAAGTTAAGTAATAGTGTCAAATTTGTTATACGGATCAAAGGATTTCAAGCTTACAACGCTTACAGCTTATCTA